>NC_084460.1:67337500-67962500 GCF_027409185.1 Cynocephalus volans
GAACGGTGTTGCATAGTTCACCAACTCTTTAGTACATTTCAGTGCTTCACACCTTTTTAAAAATGTTTATATCACATAGAAAATATCTTATAGCACACTGTGTGGGGATGTTTTCCCTGAAGGGATCAGTGGAGGAGACATATCCATGTGCAGCAGCACACTAGTTGGGAAAGTCTGCATTACCTAATCTTATTTAAAATTGAAATATTTATTTTTGTTTTATCAATGAACAAATGTACATTAGTCATTTTTTAACTTAATTTTCTATTCTGCCAGGCATTATTAATCAAATCAATCTGTGATTTTATAGTGGCAAGATATAATATCTAATCTTATTTATTTATTGCATTCTATGATGTTGTTGTGAAGCAGTTGGAAGGGAGGGAGAGAGGGGAAGGGGAAGGAAATAGGATGAAAGGAGGAAGGAGGAGAGGTGGGGTTGAGGCCTGTGGTACCCCCTCACTCCCACTGGGGAGACCAGGGGGCTTCCAGTGGTGGCTTGGTCATTGCTGGGCTGGGTGAAGATGTCAGGGGGATATGGCTAAAGCCCTAGCACCCCACCACCCCAGCTCAGGAGCCCAGGATGCTTCCTGCAGAGGTTTGGTGGTCTTCACTGGGCTGGTTGTGGGTGTCAGGGGGGCATGGCCAAGGCCTTCGGCCCCCCCACTGCCCCAGCTCAGGAGAGCCTGGAGTACTTCCCACGGTGGCTCGGTGGTCATCACTGGGCTGGTGGCACATGTATGGGGGTATGGCCGAGGCCCAAAGTCCCCACCCTTCGGACTGGTTGTGGGTGTTGGGGGACATGGCTGAGGCCCCCAGCCCTCCCCCTCTCTGGTTTGGTAGCCCAGGGGACTTCCAGGCCTTTTAGGTGTTATAGGTGTTCTTTGGTGATGTGAGACCTTTACTAGTTATTATCAAACTTTGTCTCTAGCAGTGGGTATTTTGTTTTTTCTTTCATTTCTGTGTTGGTTCATTTGCTGTTTCCACCACTTAAACTCTGCACTCGAACTAATTTGTTGTCCTTTGCTTACTTCTGCAATGGGGGAACTTCCTGTGGGAACCAGCACTTGAGCCCTGTGGTTGAGCTAGATTATTGTTTTGCTGCTGATTCCCTGGGGAGGGCTTGTTGTGCAGCTCAGGTTTTAATGATTGACTTTATAGGCACTTCTGGCTCTCGTGAGATCCAGTACACCTGGGTTGTGCAGAAACTCTGGTCTGGGCCTGAGTCTTTTCAGCAAACTGCACCCCCTGCAGTTCTATATTCCTGACCAGTCTCCACTGAGTGGTCCTGCACTGACTGGGGTGAAGATCAGCTGACCTTGCTGTGCCCCAGTGTTCCCCTGGTGGGCCCATCTCCCCCACCACCCGTGCTCCAAACACTTTCCATGGGACAGGTCATGCTCCAGTCCCCTGCAATGACTCACTGGCCTCTGAGTGGCTCCTTTTTTTCAGTTGTTGTGGCTCCTTACTCCCATGTGGGTCCACAGGAACCCTATTATTGGTCTTGCTGGCCTGGGGGCCACCAAGGACCTCTTCTCCCCTGCTGACTGCAAGCAACTTCATCCAAAGGGCACAGCTGCAGCTTTTTCCAGCTCCTGCTCTGGGCACTTAGCAGCTCGAGCCTGGAAGTGGACAGGATCCGGAATGTTTGGAGCGGTTCTTTTTCTCCTTGTGGCTTCTCCCACCTTCATGCACTCCGTAGGTCTCTCTTCTTCTCTGAGCTCTAGCAGCCCTAGCTTGGCTGTCGTTGCTTTTTAATAGTTGGAAATTCGTTAATTTGTGGGAGAGAGTGATGCGAGAAACTATCTATTGTGCTATCTTGACCAAAAGGCTCTTGGCTTGTGAGGTTTTGGACTTGCCGGGAACCTGTCACGCTTCTTTCCTATTTCTCCCTTTTTGAATGGAAATGCCTGTCCTATGCCTGCTACATCCTTGTATTCTATCATATCTTATCTTAACTGCTGGTTAGCAATTGAGTTTAAGTTCATTGATCAATGAAGAAAGAAAATAAA
The DNA here is from genome assembly GCF_027409185.1 of Cynocephalus volans. NCBI lineage: Eukaryota > Metazoa > Chordata > Mammalia > Dermoptera > Cynocephalidae > Cynocephalus > Cynocephalus volans. The sequence goes on from NC_084460.1 coordinate 67,339,513, forward strand.
AAGGAAGTTTAGAAAAGATGAGTTTGATAAGGTGTGTAAAATATGAAGGTTTGCAGAGAGCTTGTGAGGTCTGAGGCAGACAATACAGGTAAGTGTGTCAATGACATTTAACAAGCTCTCCTAGGGTCCTGCAGTAAAGAAGTTACCAGATGAATGGACCTAACCTTTGGCAGAATTTATGAAAAAAATTCTCATTGAGATTCGACGTACCCTTGAGAACTAGAAGCAAAAGAGATGCAGCGTAAGTTTCTAGGACTATGAATTCTAAAACCCACTAATAAATGCAACTTGAAAGGGCCAGTTGGCTTGGAGGGCAAACCAACACTGTCCACAGACAGACCATGCTAATGGATGACACTCTTTGCCACACGCCTGTGTAGACAGTGATGTTTTGTGATTTGCTCTTCATTTGTTAATTTGTTATTTGTTTAACTGGAAGACAAATTGGTATTTCTTGAGCCAACTGGTAACTGGAATCTGGTTGAGAATGTTAAGAAAGGAAAAAGATGACTATCTGTGAACTAGATATTGACAGAACAAAAAAACTGAGGAACAATTTGGGAAATGTGTAATATTTCAGTGAGTAAATATTTCTTAAAGCAAGAATACTCAATAACAACTTGTATTTCATATTCTGTCTTCTGTGTTAGAAATGAGTTCCACGAGGGCACAGGCTTTGTCTTTTATGAGACTCACTGTACCCCAGCAGCAAGTACAGTGTTTGATACAAATCCAATGTTCAGTAAATACCAGTATATAAATGAAAATACAACTCCAAGAGTCACCATTTTTTTCTATATGTTGTCATATTTACTGTAACTGAATAATCTGGGTAATACTTCTACAATTATTTTGGAATAAAAGAATACCTAAAGTGACTAATAATATGGAGAAACTGGAGTGATGGTATTACATCTGCAAGGAAGCACATTTTCAGCATGTTTAATTCAAGAAAACTCATAATGTTGGAGAAGTTCCTGTTGTACTGTGAGATAAATGTGATTACTTTTTCATTTATGCCTTCAGATCATAGGCAGGTGGTATATGTCAGGGCACAGTTTTTGATAAAATGTGATAGAGCAATTCCCAATTATTTGATGCTACCAGTGACATTGATGAGTGGCTAAACCATGATGGTATTTATGGGGTAGTAATTATGTATCTTCTACATGATTTAGATGATCTGAATTAAACAGGTAAGAGAAGGAGCCACTTTGAAAGATGAGGAGCTACTACTCCCAGAGAGGATAACCTTGTGGTGTAACTACATTAGCAGAGGGAGGCCTGGTCTTCCTGATAGGGATGCTGGGGGTCTTTGTGTGATGCCCTGAGGAGGGGCACATCTGCTGGCATTCTGGATGTATTTTACTAACAAAGGCTCATGCTGTTATTCAAAGGCTGGATCTTATTGGAGAACGTTACTCTTTCTCCACTTACAGAAGCCCCCTCCCGCTGGAAGAGGAGAGTGACTGGAGTGCCAGCAGCCCTGTTTCCCCATCCTCCTATCTGTTCTGTAGCCCAATGATCCCAGTGCCACTGGGATGGGACCTGATTTTGGAGATTCACTAGTAGTTGATGTTACTTTAGGGATTTTGAAGAATCTCTACTGTGTTATGAAGTCTGAGCTCTATATTTGTTCTTTCGATGCTCAAATATCCAAAGATCCTCCACAAAAGAAAGTCAGTGATTTTAACCAGCAATAGGGATCAATATTTTTCTCAGCACCAAGGACAAGACTTCTAGTCTCAGGAAGCCTGGTCAAGAAACAGACACAGAAAGAATGGAGGAATCGTCGCTTTAACGATAAGATTAGAGCACTCAGGTTTCAGGGAAAAACCTAGGGGACTCAAGTTGAAAGTAAATACTGTCGATGTTCAATTTGTTCGGGGATAGTAACCACATGCTAAGGAGGCAAATTGTGGCAACAAGAGACTTGTCAAAAGTAAACGGCAAGTTGAGCATCCCACAAGACAAAAATTCATCCTGAGCTGTTGAAGAGATAAAAACTTGGGCCTAAGAGACATGATTTTTTTAGATCTGCATGGTATTTTGTAAATCAAAAAAATGTTCCCCCCAAAACTTCTATTTTCTGGATTTTTTATTTATAAAAAATAGGAAAGTCTGGTAGCTCTGGGGCTGTTTTCCATAAGGTATCTATCTGGAGGCTTGAGCCAGGCCTGGGCTGCCCCGTTTGGCCACATTACCATGGAAACCACCATTTCCTTATGGTTGGTATAAATGTTTGGATTTTTTTCTTTTTATTTTTTTCTTTTTTTTCTTGTTACTTTTTTTTCTTTTTTCTTTTTTCTTTTCTTTTTACTTTGTTAAAAATACTTTGTCAGAATAATTATCTAAAACTTGAAAAGAGGCAGTATTGGGTTTGAACCTTTGACTGATTTTTTTTTAATTGAATCCTATATTTTACAATTTTGTAGGAAAAGAGATTACCTTATAAAATTTATTTTTTCCTGGTAGAGATGCAAACAATTCCTATCCAATGGAAAATATAACCCTAAGGTGATATTTGATTGCCGTGTTTCTCGTGAATCAGCTTTGTATTAAACTCAGAGATTTTATCCTGTTTCTTTATAAATGGTCACTATATTCGCTTATTCCCAAATTGAGTTTGAACTAGTTTTAACACCTTACTGATTCACTCATTAATTAATGAGTTAAATAAAAGCATTGACATGGGCTCATTTTATATATATATATATATATATATATATGTGTGTGTGTGTGAATTAGCAGTTTTAATTATCTTAAAAATTAAGGAAGATAATGTCTCTTTATCAAATTGTGTATATTTTAAACTCAGTGTTCCAAAAAGCCTTTTGAATATGGTGTAGATCCTGTGTATTGAATGGTCTAGCTGGGCATCATTGACTACAGCATTCGTGACTTTTGTTGAAGACAGAGACGGATCAGTAAAGGCCATATTTCAGGAATATTTAGGATTGATTCATCACTAATAAAAAGAAAGCTCTAGCTGCTGGAAGACTGAGTCCATGACAAAGAGCTATAGATTGTAATTTATCTAGAAACGGTATTGATTCCTCATGCATATATTAAAATGAAAGGATCGTATTGTAAAAAGCTACAAAATGATTAAATCATTTAAGGGCTTTGGTTAGCACCCCACTAATTTCTGTATGGCTTTCATTCTTCCCAGAATTACATAAATTTTAAATGGCAAAGCAATGGATTTTGCAACTTAATATGGTGAGCATTTCCAAAATGTAAGAAATAATTTAAAAGCGCATTTAACAAAGAAAGAAAGCCTTTATAAATATTTTCTCAGTTTAGTGAGAAATTACAAGATAAAGCAATCATGGACTAGAAGTACAGATTAATAGATTAGGGAATTAGCTATTGTTTGAACAGATACAAAGGCAATAACAGATGATTATTAAGTATGAAAAGTTAATTAAAATACAAATATTATGCTCTGCTGTCTATTAATAAATAGCAAGGAATTAGAGAAACAAGCAAGGAATTAAAACATGATTATATATTTTAATAAGTATGAGTTTATGACAGTGTTAATGGGGATTATATAAAAATATCTGGGGAAAATCAACTAGCAATTATGGATTTAAAGTTAAGACTATGTAAAACTCTACCAAAGAAAGATCTTTTAAAATATTGCTCGAAATATTTTAATGTTAGCTATTAGGCTCTTGAAATTTAATATGTTTTAATTAATTAACATGTAACATAATCATTATCAATAATAATTAAGGATCTTTGTATCTCATATTCTTTTGGGGAAGTATTCTCCCATTTTAATAATTCAAAGATTATAAAATTTTAGAGTTTGAAGAGCTGTTAAAGATTTTCGAGCTCTAATTATGACTTGATAAAAGTTAAAAAGTTTTAAATACTTGGTTTCTACTTTCAGAGATTTAGGGCTTCCAATTTACTGTTCCTCCAGTCTGGGGTTCTGTTTCACCTCCAGATCCACTGAGAGAAACAGCTAAGTTGGCAACAAAGTATCCATTTTATCAGTAGCTGAGCAAGCATCGGATTCATCTTTTCAATGCACTGTACAAAGTTGGCTGAGGAAATGCGATTAGCTCTGATGTTCCACCAGGAACTCTCACTCCCTTTTCATGAATCTCTGCATACCTGGCCATCTGATCTGGGGGTGGTATTACCAGGAGGGTGCATGAGCTAGCTCAGTTAATACAACCACCAAAGCTATTCAGGGTGTCCAGCTGGTGGCCAGCGCAGGCTGTTTAAGAAACACACAGGACAGGAGACGAGGCACTGCAAGGGCAAGAACAGAGCAGGGAGGAGGGCTGAATCTCCTACCCCATCACCCACCTGTCCATGCAGCAGGAGCAGGGAGAGGAAGTCAGAAACGGGACCTCTGGTCAAAGAGTGAAACAGTACGGTTGCAGACAGCTGGATACCCTAAACCCTCAACTCTGCTGACACAGGCCAAAGAATTCTCAGTCCCTGACCGTTTCAGGTTCTCCCTCAGGGGAGAATTAGCAGCCGGCAGTCAGCAGAAGCGTGGGAAGATACTGGCTATTATTCAAGAAGAGGCAGAAATTGGGGAACAGGGTGCAACTAATCTTCCCCTTCCCTAGTCCTTGAAGCATCAATGACTATATCAAAGTATAGATATCTTAATGTCTAACTAAATTATATATGATCTTAATTATATGTATAAATATTACATATAAATAATATGTAAATAATTTTATGGATATACTTTGCTAGATGATCCTATAGCATTTAATTATAAATGTTCTTGTTGCATTTCTTTTTACTTATTCATTAATTTATTCAATAAATATTTCCTGAGTACCTAGGTTTGTGGATATTAAGATTAACAACATATATATTATTCGGTGGAATCTTGCATCCATAACTACATCCAAGGTGATACCATTAACAACGTCTCCAATAAAAAAGAAAAAAAATAAAAGGTAAAAAGAGTCATCCACTTGGTAAATAGAGAAGATAAAAGAGTTTATATTTCATTGTTCTTTCCTTGTTGAAATTGAGAAACAAAGCTCTTCAGGACTTTGGTATTTTGCTCTAGTTCTAGAAAAACAGCATGGAAAACAGGACATGCTCAGACATGGTGCTGTGCCTTCTTTGGGCCACCAGCTCAGCTGTCCTCTCTTGCTCACCCTGCACCTGGCCTGGGAGGCTGACTTTGGAAGACTGCATTGACGTGGCTGCACTGGCCTCTGGAGGGTGGCAGTGTCCAAGCAGTGGGTGGCACTACAGGTCAGAGCAGAGGAAGAGCGTGGGCTGCCAGCAGCTGTGTTCCTCTAACGAACTCCACCTCTCCTCCAGCTACAGTGACAGCTGCAGATATGCCTGGGTCCAGTAACTGCTCCCTCTTCTCACCCCCACCTCACTGGGGAAGCAATGGCTCCACTTCTTTGCTAACTCTGACGTATTTTACCATCTCTTGCTGGTTTTCTTTTATATAGTCCTTATTTCTCTATTTGAGGTGCTGTCTCTTTCCTTCTAGGACTAGTGCTTATTGCTTCTCATAGATCTTTATATAATTTTGTTTTTCCTGTCTTCTTTACCAGTCCTCCATTGTACAAACCACTCTTCTGTCATTTTGGCTTTTGTTATGTAACTTCACCAAATGTATGTTTTAACAAGGGAAGTTTACACACCATGTGGTTAGGTTGGCTGCTTATCTAACAGATTCTCATTTGCAATATTCCGTGAGCATTTTTACACTTTTTTTTCAGCTGTATTCAAAGTTTTGCTTCAGATATGGAGATGGAGCTTTTGACAAATTAACCCTCCCTCATTTAATAAGTATAAATTCTGTACAAAATACCAAAACCAATGCAAACAAAAGAAATAAACTGTCAATCCAGAATTTTATATTAATCAAGAATGTACATGCAAGATAAAGGTATTTTCAGATCACACATGCAGTTACCATTTCCAGTACTTGTCATTTGTTCATGAAGATCTATGTGTCCCGGCTGAGAAAACGTCCCTCAGCATTTCTTGAAGTGTGGTGTGGCAGTAATGAATCTGAATCTCTGGGTCTTGAGAATGCTATGCTGTCAGGATTCTGCTATAATCTTGCAAATAGTGATAGTGTGGAGAAAATAGGATAATTTAGTCAGGCTCCTGTGACTCAGGTCTGGGGGTCGAGCAGCACATTTCTTGTAAACAAGTTATGTGTGGGTAGAGTTAGTGCGCATATGCACCAATGTATCTTTTCAGTTATTTGCTATTATGTGTTCTTCAGTTTGTGAAGCAGGCTGGCTGGCAGAGCTTGCATCTAAAAATAGAGCATGTTTACTCTGCTGGCAGCTGCTCAGTTTTTCTTTGGACTTTGCCGGTAGCAGTTGAGTTTCTCAGTTTCTCTGTGGACTGCTTAGCTCATAGTGTTGTGTGTGCTGAATAAAGACTATTCCTTCTTAAACCAAGGCTCCAAGGACCTTTTGGCTGGTTACCTAGCTCATAGACCAGCATTTGAAGGGTTTGTGAATGGACTCAAGGGGTCTGTTAACTCCAGACCCTAGCTCTAGCTCTACAGGTGGTATTTTGATTTTAGCATATCAAGATACCACCTCCATTTTTTACTCCACATTTTATATTTTACATGTGATGATTAAAATGTATATACACAAATGATGAAATATTATTCAGCCATTAAAAAAGAAAGAAATCCTGCCATTTTCTAAAACATTGATGAACCTGGCGTACATAATGCTTAGTAAAATGAGCTCGACACAGAAAGACAGATACCACATGATCTCACTTATGTTTGGAATCTAGAAACTTCAAACCCATAGAAGCAGAGAGTGAAAAGATGTTTACCAGGGGCTACGGGAAGGGGAGAGGTAGAAATGGGGAGATGTTAATCAAAGGGTATGGAGTGGGTTGAATTATGTCTCCCCCAAACTCATTGAAGCTTAAATTGCATTCCCCAATTTTGTGTATTGTAAACTTGGCCCCCACTGTGACTGTTAAGAGGGTGGGACATCCTACTGTAGAGATTGAAAGGTGGAGCTTTGAAGAGGTGATTGGATTGTAGGACCCTGCAGTAGTAAATGGATTAAAAATGGTGGTGAGGGATGCAGTTCCAAGGGCTTTAAAAAAAGAGAGAGGACAGTTTGTCTTGCCCTCTCTCTGTTCTATTTGCTGCCACCATCTTGCAATGTGAGACCCCCTCGGTCACTGTCGCCACCACCAGACAGACTTTGGACTTCCCAGCCTCAGATACTGTAAGCAATAAATTTTGTTTTCTTTCTAAATTGCCCAGTTCCAGGTATTTTGTTATTAGCAATGGAAATAGAAAATACAGGGTACAAAGTTTCAGTTATAAGATGAACAAATTCTGGAGATCTAATTTACAGCATAGTTGGGGATGGATGTGTTCATTAATTTGATTGTGGTAATCATTATGCACTGTATACATACATAAAATCATCATGTACACCTGGAATATATACAATTTTTATCAAAATATTTAAAAATAAAAAAATAAAATATAATGTATACAAAGATTCACTTCTGAGCTGAGAGCAGAGATGTTTTTGTTTTTAAATCTGGTCTATTTTCCTGATTTAAATGCTCCTCCAGATACAGGTATAGAAGGGAAATTTGCCACACACCCATCCCTTATTTTATAACAAAAGATTCCTTCGCTAACTAGTCAGCAAGCTTGGCAGACTGAAACTGTGTGTTTTAAGATTTTATATTTTGCAGTTCTTGCATTCAATTGGAAGGCAAAATGTATTTCAACTTTTAAACTAGAACACAGAAGCTGTGGTTCTCACTTTGGGGTGTTTATATTTAATTTCCACAGTGCCTTGATGCACAAAATCATTGTACTTCTTAATTTACCCAATAAATATTTGGAGGAGAAATGGTAGGTTTGGATGTAGGGAGAGGTGAGTAGATGATTAACAAAACAACCTAAGAGGAAAATTCACAGGTGATTTTATCCTACTTTCAGAAAATTGTGGGACAAATTTAGAACAAGTGATTTAGCCCTTCCAGTTGTCATTTTACAAGCTGGTTCCCGTTATCCCTGGGAATCTTTCTGCTATTTTGTCAGCCCTACTTCCTGACTGACAATCCTGCTGGAGAGAAGGGAACACAGGTGGAAACAGCTTAAGGCAACTACCTGCTGTTTGAAGTATTTTCAAAGTCCCCTTTAAAGTGTGGATGACTGTATGTTGCCCCAAACCACTTAGAAATGAAACATCTGTTCCCATCTCTAAAAGTAAAACATGGTACGTTTATGAGGTCTTAAATTACTTTACAAACTAGCTAAGCTTTTAAAATTCTGTACTTTCACATTTTCCCTGAAGGAATATAGTTTAAAAGCAGCTTAGGCTTATTGCTACATTGTTACTTCTGTGGATCTTACCTTTAGGATAAAAATCACATTTTGAAAGCCTGTGGTAAAAATATATGGGATGCTTGGGTTTTTCTCATAACTATACAGAATTTTGGGGGTGATCAGATTTGAAATGATTTAAGAGCCAAGACAATACGTTTCCTGTCTCTAAATATGTTTCTCTATTTATCATTACAGGTTTACTGGTTTCAACTCCATTATTTTTTTTTCAAGATCTTAAGTAAAATGTAAAACCCCTACAAAGTGTTAAGCTTGCCTGTTAAATTTATTTAATGATACTATGTATTAAGACCTTGGAAAAGTAAAATAATTCCATGACTTAAGAAAAGTGAATGGATTGAGAAGGTGGTAGGTATGAGAGTACTTCAAAAAGTTCATGGGAAGATTTGCGTTATCTTTTAATTCCATTTAAAAGATGGGTCTTCAAATTAACAATTTTCTAATAATTCCAACTTCAGACATTTTTTATTTCTAACATTAGTAGTAAAAAATACAATGTATGTATTACAACAGATAGATTTATTATAGCAGTAAGCAGGTGCATACAGTCTAAAATGCAATAATCAAGACATTGTGTGAATATTGTTGGGTTTCTTGATTGGCTTGTTAGAGATATGTTGGAAGCAACCAGAAGAAATTATACAAAGAATTGAAAATGGTTTCCTCTAGTGGGAAGAACTGATTGCAGGAAGCTGACAAACTTTATATATGCATGAACACCATGAGGAAAATTATTTTAGAGAAGAAAACAATAATTAATCACTTGAAATGAATTTTTAAAATTTGCATTTGTAGTTAAGATTAATGCTCAGAGTAAAACGTCAGTAGGAAAACAAATTTTTAAAAAGACCTTTGAAGAATTACCCCTTTTAAATAATACATTTTTAAAATAAAAGAAACACTGTGCCTATTATGTCCAGAGAACTTCAAATGCTTTAGCTTCAAAAAAAACATTTATTTTTATAATAAACCTATAATAAAATTAATTTCCCAAGATATCTGTGCAAGCTTATTGTTTTATGGCTGTTGATTCTTTGCATGCGTTTTTCATTAAGGCATTTACAAATAAAATAAAAGCATAATTGGTACAAACTGTAATTTCTAAAAATCTTTAGGGAAAATAAATTTTCCTTATTATAGGAATTCTTTGTTAAAAATATAGCATTTTTATAATTCCTTTGAAGTTGAATATATTAGGTGCATGGACTACTGAATGAATTTTGAAGGAGCTGCTATTTTAACCTCAAGCCAAATGAAACAAGCCAAAACACAGATTTGCTCTGGTCTCAAGGTTTAATTATCTTAAACAGGACTGGAAATTCAGGTCATGGAGGAGCCGTATGTGATCATGCAGTCATAGCATGATTGCTATATCCAGAAGTCCAGTAGGAAATTTCATAGATATAATATTTCTCTATTCATCAGACATTATTTAAACCACACTGTGTGCTAGGATTCTGCTAAGTACTGGAGATAGAACTGTGAATTGGTATGTGGGTAGTCCACCTGCTCAATAACCTCACAACCTGGTGGTAGAGACTAACAAGGACACAGGGAATCCAAATAATTGGACTTTATATAAAAATGATATGATATTACTAAGCACATGAAATCACATAAAAGGGGCTCAGAAGATTCTCTCTTGATAAAAGGTATTCTCTTAACTGAATCCTGAATGATGCCTGGGAATCCAGCCAAGTCAAGGAAGGGAAAGATACTTTCAATCAGAATCAGAATCTAATCAAAGGCTAGAAAGCAAGAAAACTCGTCAATTGAGCATAGAGCGATTTAGGAATAGTATAATTTTGCAGCAGGTAATTAAACATGTAAATAAAACTTATAGTAGGTTGATAATAAGAATAACCATTGCATAAAAAAGAATAGATGACAGTGGGTGGGAGAGGAATAATATTGTTCCGGAAAAATAGAGAAAAATTAGAGAAAAAAAAGTGTTGCACACCATTTGCTATGAATCAAATTACCTCTCCTCTGTGCATCTGAAACTAAAAAAGAAAAGAAGCCATAATCATTGTACATTTTTTAGTAATGGGTTATTAAAACTTAAAATGAGTTAACACATCCTTTGGAAAAATTTCAATTGATGGATATTCTAAAAGGTTGATATTAAATTAAAGAACAGGGATTTGTTTTCCAATATAATTTTAAAAGTGAGCAGATTTCAGATTAATGCCATAGTGAATTTGGGGCTCTAGAATGATTTATTACGTATAATTTTGGCATATCATTATAATTGAGTTAAACTTCTTTAGTGAAAACATATATAATTAAATTTTAAGAGGTCATGTTTCCTTAATAAAATGTATCTGGACATTCTCTTTCATTATTTCATGTGATTCTATTAACCTCGAGTTTGATCCTTTGGAAGATGAGCAAAATTATAATTGACATTCTCTATCTGTATTCAAACAGGCTGTGACCCAGTTCCTCAGATCTTGCTTACTGAAGGGGAATTTCAAATGTTTTGTTGAGTGAGAATGAAACACAAAATTGTTATATTTCATACTTTGAATGGCAATTTTAGCTTTTTGTGGGAAAGGATATAGAGGTTATTGATTTATTGAAAACAAACGTAGTTGACCATTGGAACTGGGTAAAATTTGGTTTTTGTTGATGAACATCATGAGATATGTAAACTATTGACTTATTTTTCTCATGTTCTTAAACAATGAAGATAATGTACTTAGAACAGTATCATTTTTAAAAACTCCATTATTCTTAACTATTTCGGTTAACTATTTCTACTCTTTTAATTACTCAGAAAACCTTTCACTTGAGGTTAAAAATAATTTTATTCCTTTTCAATGGTCCTTTAACATGCCTTTAGTTAAATGACCCATAGAAACAAATTTTTCTTCTTCACTCAATGAAGATAGATAGTTGGCAGATAGATAATGACAGATAGGTAGGTAGATAGACAATGTCATGGGCTAGGAACTATGCTATTTAAGGTTATTCAAAAATAGAAACATATTATTATCTTCTGTCAAAGCATAGATCAAGAGATAAATTTAAAACACAAGAAAACTTTAATGCAATTTGAATTGTTCTGTAATAGAGTAGAATATAAAATTAAAAAGAGAAATACCTTAATTGACCCAACAACACGATAAGAGGTAAAACATCTGGTTAAAGTGGTTACATAATGATTAAGAGAAGATACTCAGAAAATAGACTGTCAAGGCTAAAATTTTGGTTCTCCTTCTTTTGTTTATATGACCTCAGGCGGGGTCCTTGCAATTTCTGCACATTAATTTTCTCGTCTGAAAATTGAGGATAATAATAGTGTCTACCTCATAGGGTTTTCTAGTGAGTATTCACATACAAAATGCCAAAAAACATTTTTTGGCACATAGCATATATTGCATATTTATATATACATATATGCATTTGTATGCTCTCTGTCTCTGTATATATATGTTAGCTATTATTATTTTTATTTCTTCTGTGTCATACTGCTCTGTCCTGATACTCAATGCTTCTCAGTCACCTAGACGGCACACTATATAAAAATTAATAAGCAGCAGGCGTATCTACATTAAAAATTATGAATGTTGTTAGGATAGAAAACATTCACTTTTGTTATCCACTTTGCTGATTTCAGCCTTTGTCCATATTTTCCTTATTATACATGCTTTCTGTTTCATTTTGCTGCCATTTTTCTAGATTCCTGAGATGAAAGGTTAGATAATTCACTTTCAATGTTCTTTTTTCTAATATATGGAAATATATAAATATATATAAATTTCCCTCTAAATATTAATTTTCTTTCACCCACTCATATCAACGTCTTGAAATTTTATTAGGATTCATTCAAAATATTTTGCTTTGAATTTTTAATCAGGACTTGATTATAACTGTATTGCTTAATTTCTAATCTGTGGGAATTCTGTTTGTTACTGATTCCTAGTTTAATTCGCTCTAGTCAAAAACCATGGCCTAAAGGGTTTCAATCTTTTGAAATTTGTTGAAGATTGCTTTATGAACCAGCACATAGAAAATATTGGTAAATGTTCTGAGAGCCTTTGAAAATAGTTTGAATTCTATCATTGGATAAAGTAATATACTGTGTGTGTGTATATGTATATATATATTTATATATATATATGAGTATATATGCTTATATATGTGTGTGTATATGCATATATGTATCATACTTATCAATGAGGTCAAGTTTGTTAATAGTGCTCTTCAGATCATCTATATAGTTAGATTTTTATGCACTTGCTCTATAAATTTTGAGAGGTTGTGTTAAAATACCCATCTGCAATTGTGGATTTTGTTTCCTTTTATGGTTGTCAGTCTTCCTTTTATATGTTTTTGAAATTACATTATTAATGCATACAAATATAAAATCTGATATTGTCATTTTGGTTAAAGTGCTTTGTTATTTTTGAGATATCTCTTATCTCTCCTAATTTTTTCTCTTAAAGTCTTGTACATCTGATATTAACTTAGTTTTGTCAGATTTTATTTGGTTGCTAATTGCTTACTATATTTTTTCCCATTGTATTTTCGACCATCCTGTGTATTTATGTTGAAAGTGTGTAAATTCTAATTTTTTTCTCTCTCCCTTTTTAAGTAAGCATTCTTTTAAAATTTATTTTTGTAGATATCCTAGAAATTACAAAATATATTCTTGATTAATTACAGTCTAATAAAATAATACTTTAATGTAGTAATATAGTACTTTTACTATTTCCTCAATAAGAGAAACTTAGTATGCTTTCTTAATACCATTTATTTTGTTATTATTGTTATGTACTTTACTTCTATAAGCATTTCAAAATTCACAAAAAATAGTATTATTTCTGTACAGTCAATATTTTGTCAGTATTTATTTATGTTTCGGTTATTTATCTTTTCCAATGCTCTTTACTTCTTTCTAAAAATACGTTTTCCTTCAGGATATTTTATACAATGTGTATAAAGTGTATGTTTTTATTCTAATGTGACTTTTAGTACATTTTTTATGAAAAAAAACACATCTTTTTTGTTGTTCTCTCTCTGAAAACACCTTTATTTGAACTACAGTTTTAAAGGATATTGTCAATGGGTCTAGATTTCTAAGTTGACAGTGTGAAGTTCAAAATTTATGAAGAGTCTAAAATGTTACCTTATTTGCAAGCTGGCAAGTTAGTCTGCCACAGATGATTAATAGATAGACAGACAGATAGGCAGACAAATAGAGCAACCTTATCTTTTACTCAAGAACATAAGCATGTGTCTCCTGGGAGATAAGAAAAGAGTTTCTGGGTTTAACACTTTCATTCTGTGAGCAAATGGCTTTGGAAATGTTCAATGTCTATCACTCAAAAAAAAATCAAAGTGTGCAGGGACACTGAAAAAATTCAGGAAGAAATGTTTGCCATAGGCAGTTATTTGCTCTTAGCACTTCAGAGATACCATTTTATGTTTCTCCATACTTGTTTAGTTTGGATTGATCATGTATTTTTTAGAAGACTTTATCTTTTAGAGAAGCTTTAGGTTCATAGCAAAATTATGTGGAATGTACAGAAATTCCCATGCACAACCTGCCCTCACACACACATAGCTTTCGCCATTATCAACATTCCCACCAGAGTGGTGCATTTGTCACAATGGATGAACCTACATTAACATATCATGATTACCCAGTGTCCATGGTTTACATTAGAGTTCATTCTTGGTATTGTACTTCCTGTGGGTTTGGACAAATGAAAAACAATGAGTATCCACCATTATAATGTCATACAGATTAGTTTCACTTGGTTGCTTCCAAGTTTTGCTAATTATGAATAAAGTGTCTACAAATATTCATGTGCAGATTTTTGTGTGGACATAAGTTTTCAATTCCTTCATGTAAAATACCAAGGAGCATGACTGCTGCATGTTATGGTAAGAGTATGTTTAGTTTTGTAAGAAAATGCCAAACTGTCTTCCAAAGTTGCTGTACCATTTTGTATTCCCACAAGCAATGAATGAAAGTTTCCCCTGCTCCACCTCCTCGTTGGTATTTGGTGTTGTCAGTGCTTTGGATTTCAGCCATTCTAACAGGTGTGCAATGGTATCTCATTGTTCTGTTAATTTAAATTGTCTTGATAACATATGATGTGGAGCTTCTTTTCATAGTTTATTTTCCATCTGTATATTTTCTTCGGTGGGGTGTCTGTTAATGTCTTTGACCCGTTTTTTTAATTGGGTTGTTTTTTTATTGTATTTTTTTGGTATATATCGTTTGCAAATATTTTTCTCCCAGTCTGTGACCGCTTTTTGATTTTCTTGTCAGTGTCTTTTACAGATCAGAAAGTTTTTATTTTTTATTTTCTGTATTTTTAAGTGTGAATTGTTCTTTGTCATTTTACTTATTTTTAATTGACATAATAATTATACATATTTATTTGGAGCAATGTGACATTTTAATACATTGTAATCATTAGAACTTTCAAAATTTTCTGTTCTTGCTATTTTGAAATATGCACTATATTATCGTTAACCATAGTCACTGCACTGTATATTGGAACACTAGAACTAATTCTTTCTACCTAATTGTAACATTGCCTCATTGACCACCCTCTTTCTCTCCTCTCCACCCCTCTGCTCCTCCCAGAAATTCCTTCTTTCATGGATGGTGCCTTTGGTGTTGTATTTAAAAAGTCATTGCCTATTCTAAGTCATCTAGATTTTCTCTTATGGCATCTCCTAGAAGTTTTAGAGTTTTGCATTTTACATGTAGGTCTACAATCCTTTTTGAATTAATTTTTATGAAGGGTGTAATCGCTGTGTCTAGATTCATTTTTTGCATGTGAATGACCAACTGTCCCAGCACCGTTGCAGAAAAGATCATATTTTCTCCATTGAATTGCATTTGTTTCTTAAAAACAAACAAACAAACAAACAAAAACTACTAACTGTATTTACAATATCTATTATTTCTGTGATGCCTATTTTGATCCATTGATCTAGTTGGCCATTTCTTCACAAATATCACACTATCTTGATATCTTTATATGAAGCCTAGAAGTCAGGTAGTATCAGTCCTCTGCCTTTGTTTTTCTCCCCTAATATTGTGTTGGCCATTCTGGTCATTTTCCCCTCCATAGAAATTTTAGAATTAGATTGTTGATACCTACAAGATAACTAGCTGGGATTTTGATTGGAATTGCCCTGAATTTATAGATTAAATTGGGAAGAACTGACATCTTGACAATATTGTCTTTCTATCCATGAACATGAATTGATCACGTATTTTTATTATTAGTTTCTCTCCACCTCCTCTCTCATTTGGGCTGCCATTGTTTCTCCCATGAAGTTGCACAATAACTTCATTGTTTATTATTAAAGTTAAAGTGCATTTCTATCCCATCTACTTTTTTGCCTTTCTCTTTGGTTCACAGTCTTTATGAGGTAGTCCTGTTTGTCTTTGTATGTAACTTACTTAAGCAACAAGTTGCTTCCTGAATCTGTGGCTTGATGAATTTTACTTTGGAAAATTTCTTAGCCATTAATTATTTATTTTTAAAAGTTTTGCTCTGCTTCCTCTTTCTCTCCTCCTAACACTTTGGCCACATGTATGTTAGACCTTCTTGATGTATCCCCTGTATCTCTTATACTGACCTTTTTCTTCTTTATACTTCAGTCAGTCCAACAATTTTTTACTTGTTTATCTTCCAGTTTACTAATTCTCCCTTTACCTATATCAATCTGTTGTTATACATATCCTAGAGCTAATTTCAAAGGCGCATATTTACTGTAAGAATATATCACTATGAATTACTAGAGATTAAAATAATAAAAATATGGTAAAATCTGAGATCAAGCAAAATTTCTCCAAACATGGTAAAATCAGAAAGGGGAGTACAAAATGAAACAGGTGGGAAAGGTAGAAAGTAAATACATAGTAACATGTTATGCTTGAAACAAAACATCTGTGATATAGAACAGTAAATGAATAAAGTACTCCAGTCCTGGCTGGATTAAAAATAACCACAAAATCACAATTATTTGGCTCTGATTGTATATCAACTGTGGATATATTGAACATCAAAAGATTAAATACATAAATATAAGCATACATTTAAATATATATTACAGGCAATAAATTACAGAAAGCTGGTGCAACTGAAAGGAAACTTAACCAGAGAATGACCATCTTTGGGGTAATAAAACCAAGTTTCAGTTAGCCATTTACTTAGGAACTGCTAATCATCAGTTCCTTGAGGTTAGCAGAGGAACTGAGAACCTGACCATATGGCTGAAACTGCCCAATGATGAAATCATGCCTCAAAAGGATCTTTCTCAAAAGTTTATTTGTTTATCTCCCATTACACTCTCTCATGTTGATTTACTTTAGATGTTGCACATGTACAATTAAGAATTGAAACTAAGCTTTTTTGTTTTTCTTATCTTTCCTAATCAACTGCAAACAAAGGAATTCCAAGAGAAAGGCAAAGCACACTAGCTGATTATTAACTCACCTCCTTGCTTAAAGAAAACTTGCATCCCCATTAGTTAGAGGTACGAATCAGGTATTTTTATGTTCCAGTGATGCTTGACTAAGATTACTATCTTTGAACTCTTCCTAGGAGATAAGTACTCCAATCTGAGATAACATCAAGAGTTTGGAGCTAATCAGTCCATCAACTGCAGACTCCATGATGCCAAAGCACCCAGTCCATCATGGTACTCTGAATCTGACTCAGACCCTCTACTGATCCCATAACTAGCATCCCCCTTTGCCTGCAGGACAAAACTCTTACCTCACCTTCCCACCTCTTTCCCTTTCTAAACCCCAGAAGAGGCATCAGAAGGTGGAATAATTTTAGCCTGGTCATCCCCCAGATGCAGGTTACCTGAATAAAGCTTCCAATCCTTGCACCAACTTTTGGACTTTCAGGTCATTGATTAGTGCAAGAGGGCAAGCTGAGCCTATTGACAGTAATGCAATTATATTAATAACAGAAAAAATAAATCAAAATGATTTATCTTTAAACAATTTTGTTCTTGTTCTGCAAAATTATCTTGGCTATTTTATATTCTTTGAATTTCTTTATAAATTTTAGAATCAACTTGTCAAATTCCATTGGGAGAAAAAGCTGCTAAATTTTAAACTGGAAATAAATTAACTTTATCAATTTGAATAAAATTGACATATTAGCAATATTGCATCTCCCAATCCATAAAAATAGAATATCTTTTTCTTTACTTAGGTTTAAATTTTTTCTCAGAAATATTTTGAAGTTTTCAGTGTAGAGAATTTGCAGGTATTTTGTTGGACTTATTTCTACATATTTACTTTGTATGTGATAGCATTCTTTATTTCATTTCCAAATATTTATTGTTCACATGAAGACACAGTTGATTTTTCTATACAGCTCGTGTCCACTGACCTTTCTCCATTCATTTATTTGTGCAATAATTTGTTTGTAGATTGTTTTGATTTTTCATTTATGCAATCATGACATTTACTTTGTAAAGTTTATAACTTTTATTTCTAAAAAGAAATTGTATTCCTTTGATAGTGAGCTAGGGGAACTAGCTCACTATCAAAGGAATATAATACAGAATTGCACAGAAAGAGTGATATTAGATATCCTTGTTTCATACATCAGTGGAAAAGTGTCAATATTTCACCAGTAAGTATATCATTATTTGCACAATTTTTTTCATATATGGCTTTCATTAAGCTGTTTCTTTTTGCTGCTCATTTGCTGAGTTTTTACCACATACAGGTGTTGCGTTCTATCAAATTCTTTTCTGCATCTATTGAGGTCATCGTGTGTTTATCTCTTTATTACATTGATTTAATGAATTAATGGATTAAGTTTTTAATATTAAACCCATAAATCTGAATTTATCAAGTTGTTTTTTTTTTATATACACAGGATTTTGTTTGATATATTTATTAAGAGTTTTTATGCACAGATTTACGAGGGGTATTGGCCTATGCTCTTCTTTTCTGGTAATGTCCTTTATATGTTTTATATCAAGATTATGCTGGTACCTAAAAATGAGTTTAGAAGAGTTTCCTTTACAGACACCCTCCCCCCCCATACACACATATATTTATCCCATTACTTTTTTTTTCTGGAAAAGTATTGAGTTTTGTTCTGCCAGACAGTTAAATTTACCAGTGATCACCTCAATCTGTTGAGAACTGATATTTGTCTTTGTTAGGGCAAGTCACTTTAGATTTTGTTCTTACTCGTTGGGTGTGGTACTTACTCAGACAATCTGTTCCTACTGAAGTTTCAGCTGAGTTCTCAGAATGTCCAACAATTTTCCCCATTGATTGGACACCAGCACACTATGCCTTCTGGACTGTCATCTTTTCCAGGAGCTACTGTCTTCCAGATCTCCCAGAGTCTTACCTCATGCACATGTAACTTAGGAGTCAGCCAATGACTGAGGAAAAATTCCACCAGATTTTTGTCATCCCATCCCTTAATGCCTCTTTTCCAGCACTCTTCCTCCCGACTCCCACCTGTGTCACAAGCTCATTTCTCTATTCTCTGTCTCCTTCACCCAGTGAGATGTCTGCTGTCTCTGTTGGCTCTATCTTTCAGCATCATGGCTTAGAAAGTGTCACCAGAGTAGTACATGTGGCTTACCAAATCATTTCCTTCTCTCAAAGATTGCAGGCTTGCATCAGTGGTTGTCCATTGCCAGCCATCTTAGTCCATTTTGTGCTGCCATGAGACACCTCCCATTAGGCACCACCTCCCAACACTGTTGTATTACAGATTGTTTCCAATGTACAATGGACACATTCAAGCCACAGCACCTGCAAACAATTATCGCATATATTTTGCCCAGATTTTGTACTTATTTACTTTGAGAGGCCAGGTCTGATACTAGAAATTTCATTGTGGCCAGAAACAGAAGTCTTGTGTGGTTCTCTTTTATTTATTTAATATTTGCATTTCTTGTATTTCAAGTTATCTAAACTCATTGCTTAAAAAGCGGTAAAAACCTGAGTCCAGTGATGATTGTGCTTCAATCCAGATATCTTTCATTTCTGTATGAAATTACTGTTTTACTCAAGCTTCTCTTTGAAGTTTCAGGCAATCTTTCCATAACTGATATATTTTTTTATAGCAGATCCCAGAGAAATCAGTAATTTTATTTATTTATTTTTTGAGGGGGGGGTTCTTCCGCCAAACCTAGAAAATTATTTCCCTAGGGACTTACAGAAATAAGATTTATAAATGTTGGAAAAGCTTATTAAGTTCTTAACAGTAATTCTTTTTGGTCAAAAATCCTCAATTACCTGTTAAAGAATACATAAATTACATTTATTATTCTGATAGGAGTCCACCAAATGACTCTCTCTCCTCAGATTCTGCCTTAAATATTTCCCAGGTCCTATAAAGTAACATGTCATAAGAGAAGCATAGATTTGCAAACACATTGACATAAAAGAGATTCATTTTTATTTCCAAGTTGAAAATTTGCATTTTTCAATTCATAAGACTTCTGTCCAGCATAGGAATGAGGCCTTTAGCAATTTAATGAAAAATACTCATTTGCCAAATATTTTTTGCTGCTTTAGGGAGTTTTGTAATTACTTTGCATATGCCAATAGAAGACAGGTTACTTTAAGGCAAGGGTAAATTCTTATTTATGTAGATCTGATAGCATCTTATTCTTTGTGTTCATCTGACAGCATATAGTTGATAACAAGCACTAGATATACATCTGACATATAATATACATTGGTGTCTACACAAAGGACACCTCAATTTAGGAGTGAACTTAGAACCTTTACAGTAATTTAAAATTACTATAATATTTTAATAAATAAGGAGGCTGGAAAATAAAGGCAACCTACTCAAGAATTCTGAAAAAAGATAAAATTATTCTCATAAGTTATTTTACACTAATCTAAACTAAATGTCCTGAAACCCTAATATCTGCTATTCTTATAAGATATAAAAAAGTAATGTTGTAAAGAGTTTTTTTTCTTTTATATGTCCCTTGAAAATGGATTCACATACTGTCACGGGAGTCCGTCTGCACATTTTCCAACAAGCCTCAGATAATGTGTCCAGAAAAAGGGACAAAAATACAGCATTTAAAAGAGAGAAAGAAAGACTCCTACTATTCTACTGAATAAATTACATTATAGTATTTCTTTCACCCATGCTTAAAAATACAAACCAGGTTTAAAACTGAGTGAATTGTGCCAATTTATAAAGCACTACAACAAATGACAATGCTGTATTTATGGAAAATAAAGGCTTTAGGATTTCAGGAAATATATGGTTTAAGAATCACAAATACAAAAGAGCCTATTAGAGGAAATGAAAAATTATTAGAGGAAAGAACAATCACAAAAAATCAAATAACTTTTAGTAATTTAAATATGCATTTCAGTTTACAATTAAATAACGTACATAGGCATATAGAATATCAGGTTCACTCAGATAATTTTTTAAGAATACAAAAAAATTAAGCTCAGATCATGCCATTCTTCTTTCAAAAATCTGAAATAGCTCCCAATTTATTCCAAACTACACGTTTCTTAAATTTTTATTTCTGTTCCCCAAAACATGGCCTCTATCTTTCCAACTCCATCTCCTCCAGACACCATGGTATGACTTAATTTGACTATCTGCAGCAGATCTGGCTGGCCATATTGTTCATATTATTCTCTTTACTGAGATGATTCATTCTTCTGCCATAGTTATGTTTCTATCCTATTGAAATCTTACTACTCTGAGTCATTTGATAAAGCAATTTGACAAAGGGACGACTTTTAAAATCAACCTATCATCCATCCATCAATCAATTGATTAATCAGTACATCAATATACTTACATTATCCTGAAAGTGCACTTGTAGTTTCTGGCTCAAGGACAGGCTATTATTTGTACTTGAAGCAATTACTGCATTTGTTTTTTTCTGGTCGCAGTGTTTCACAGATCTGGGATGACTTGATAAAAGTTAGATGTTATCCTATATACATTGTGACCCATACTATTTGTGAGGAATCCCAGAAGTATAGATCTGGGAGCTTATACAGGAGTAGTACAGCTGTGCCACCTCCTCTTATGAGAAAGGGAGAAATCCTTTGCTCCCTAGTGTAAACAAATTCCTTGGAAAAGAAGGGGATGAATCCTGGATTCTTATTCTTTAAAATGTAAATAAATTTCTCCAGGGGGGAAGATAAGACAAGCATCACTGAGTTCACAACCTCTGTAATATCCTCAGGACTCCAAATGCCATCTTCTGTAAAACGTAAAAACACATTTGTTCAGGTAAGTAAATTCCTTACAATCTCTTCAGTTTCTTTCAAGGATGGTCTTTTAACCAGATTCCAGAAAAATGTGTTCAGAATGCCCTAACCATACAGAATAAAGTAACTTTCTGATATTTAATGTTATAATTAACACTTTGTTTCCAATGATTTCCAGTGTTTTGCCTTTAACACACTGAGCACCTGATTAGTGTAACCTGAGTAGGATAGGATAAAATAGGACAGAATAGAATTGAGTTGAGTAGAATAGAGTTATATTGAATTGAATGGAATTAGATTATATGAATTGGGCTAGTTTTAATATCCTTTTCTATATTATTTTTAAAAATATTTTAGTTGTCCTCTGTCTATAAAATGATCAGAAATTCAATTTGTAGAAATTTCAGTATTTGTTTTAAAAATAGTACAATTTCAAACTTGACAAATACGTGATAATAATCAGCTCCAAAATATTCCATATCGAACAAGATTCCTTGGTTTGAGGTTCAAGATTTAAATCATTTCATACTGTTCCTGGTCAAATTTCCCATTCTGTTTCATCCCATGTATGTGGCCCATTTAATGAATACAAGACTTCAAAACTGCAGTTCAGTCTTGGGGACTATAAGCATACTGTATATTGTATAACTTCTTTGAACTTATTTGAGAAGAATTCAAATAACACTGAACAGAGGAAATTTTAGGAACATCTGCCAAAATTGATATTCAGATCTTCTGCCATGCATTTTAAGGAGGTTAGCCTATGAAATTTCAGATGAAAGACTTTTCTCAGGGTCTTAGAAATATAAATAGGAAAAAAAAGAGAGAAAAGTAAAAGAAAAAAAACTTTGAGTTAATCCAATTTCCAGTAGAGATGAAAAAGGTACTGTGGAGTTGAAAGACCAGTTAGTGTCACATGTGCTTTGGCCACCTTCCTTAACTTGTTCTAGTGAAAGAATCTCATGTTCACCCTCAGAGAAAACGACCACTGACGGCAGCTGGATGTTTTACAGCTTGTTTGTATACTTCTGACTTCAAAGTCAGCAAGAGGGAAACAAGTCTGTTTTCTAAGTATTGTGTAATATGCTGAATACACTGGTTTCTTCTCTCTTTAGAGCTAAAGTCAAATATATTTGCCATGTGAACAGTGTGGAGCATTTGTCGAAGCTCAGGCGTTGAGACAGAAAAGTAAAGTGACAGGGAAAAAGTGATTCTGAGTAACCACTCACCCCTGAAGGGATAGAGCTGCTGAACTTGAAGGGGCAACAGTCAATGCGGTTTCCCGAGATAAGTGCCAACACTTCTGGTGCAGGTAGGATTGGTGTGGGCCTCTCCTGGGATAATCGCCAGAACATTCCTTGTGAAAGTGCTCCCAGAGAAAGCTGTGTAAAACCTTCCTTGTTAGATTCTTGAGAGAATCAGTTTGAAAGCTCTCCTAGAAAATTCATATTCCTGCAAAACAACAAGGAGAAACAATATATTTTTGAACCAATGGTGTAGGATCTTGAAAAATGCATGTGTACTGTGGATTTTGCCAAAACATATAAATAATTATTTAAATAGAACAACAGTCGACCAAAAAATCAAGTCAATGAAAACAAAACAAAACAAAACTTTCAAGGACTGGAGGAGATTGATGAAATAACTTTTATGTGATCTCAAACAAACACAAATACTAACTTTTGTGTTGTTGCTTGACATAGAACTTTATTCCTTTGTTTCAATTCAAGCATTCTCCATATAGGAGCTAAAAGAGATTACCTACTTTAAACCACAACCTCATTGTTCTAAAAATGCTGAACTGTAGAGTGGTTGGATATCTTGTTCAGGCTCATGATGATATTGTATATTAAGTCACAATGACTAGGTAGGTACTTGTACCTTACTGCCAGTTTAGGTATCTGTAACCTACTGCTTTGAATGACAGAAAAGAGGATGAACCTAATTATTTTTCTCCTTTAAAGTTAGGCTCTAGCTCCCTTACCTACACTTCTCTAGTCTTTAGTAAATATTTGAATGAATTCAATGGCCTATGGAAAGTGGGAAAATGCTCTCATATCACGATAAAGTTGCTTTTCCAATCCTCATTTCAGTTTTCTTACTATTCTGGATTTCATTACTTTTGCCTCCTGTTCAATAATTGGGGGCAACGGACATATTCTGGGACAAGATAGCCAAACTCTTAATCCAACTTGGTTTTCAAGAGCAAATTTAGCAAATTAATTTTCAAAGAACAATAGACCGTCCAAGGAGGAGACTGGGTCCTCCCCATTAGAAGCAAAGAAAGGAGTTCGTCTGTTTTCAAGAATCAGAAATTCTCTTATCAGGAATCATAGACTACTTTAAATTGTCTTCCAGAAAACAATAGCCTCTGGCTTTGTTTTGTTTTAGATTTAGAAAGAAAAACCAGTCTTTATCATAGCTACCTTTCTCCCTTTCTAAGACACAATAATACTCTAACAAAGGGAATTGAAAAATAGAAATTGTTGCTTTTATTGTTGGTGTTCTTGTTTTCTTTTGGACTTCTTAATGTCCTTAGGCAACATTTTCTCCAATCTTGCTTCACAAAAGTTAAAAATCAATCATAAAATTACTACAGCTGTGGCCTTGGCCCAATGTCTATCATATCGTCCATGGTGAGAATTTGCCCTGGATGGTTGACCATTGCTTGGTGTTTTAGTTCTCTCTCTCACACACACACACATGCACACACACATAGAGTTCACGTAGAATCACAATATGTTGCAGCTTATTTTTAGTAAAGTTGTGAGGACAACCTTCTGTCACGTATAAATGAATTAACTGGAGAAATAAACACACTTGCCAAAGGGCACACTGCTCAGAGTGGACCCTGATTTTAGGTCTCCTAACTAGTAACCCAGCACATTTTTGTTATATCAAACTGCTTCCTACCTTTCTCATTTTTTCTTATTCCAGGAGCTGGCATTCTGGCCAGTACCAGTGTAGACTGAGTTTAGCTAAATTGGGTTAAACCAAAGTCTAGGAACCTCGCCACACTTTTTTGTTGTTTCTGTGAGAAATTGCTTTCTCTTTTATCTGTCTCATTTTTCAAATTACACAAAAGCTTTTAGAAAAGCACCCATTTTAAACTAGAGATTCTTTTACTGAAATTAATGGGAGTTGATTGTAATGTCTGATATGAAGAGGATATTTTACTCTTTAAGACACCTTTGAAAAAAATCTGTGATATTGTCGTGAATTAGTTACAAATGCTGATTTATAATATATGCTGATAAAGAATATGTTTTTATATTATTTATTTAATACTCATCAAACTTTGTTATAAGCAAAGAATTGAATTAGAAATACTAAAAACACAAAGAAAAATAAAATAAAGTTCCTCTCCTCAAAGCAACTTAAAACCTAATAGGAGGGAGATAGAAAAACTGTGTATATGAAAAATGTACAACCATCAACCCAGGCAAAAGTGTAGGAAGGGAATCTACTGAGAGTGGATAGTGTAGAAGCTGCCAACCTCTAGACTACACAATGAAAACCTGATTTTGGAAAGTCTTTATTAGGAATATCAGTGAGAGTACAGTTGCAGCTACTGGATACAACTGTAGTTGTAAGGGGATGTAATTTAATGCTGTGTATATGACGCTTATAAAATTATTAGGAGAGGAAAGAGGAAAGGTCTGACCATTTTGGAATGGCTCTCAAAACACCACTGCAGAATTTGAGCATCACAGGAGCTGCAACATGTTAAGATAAGTTGGACTAGAACCGTTATAGAACTAGTCTTTGTAGTTATCTGACTACTTCATTGTTACAAACTGAATTGTGCCCCATCCCCGATTCATATGTTGAAGCCGAAGCCCCTAGTACCTTGGAATGTGACTGTGTTTGGAGATGGAGTCTTAAAAAAACTAATTAAGGTTAAATGAGATCATCAGGATGGCATCCTAATCCGGTGGAACTGGTGTCCTTATAAGAAAAGGATGAGACACTAGGGGTGCTCACATACAGAGAAAAGTCCATGTGAGGACACAGCAAGAAAGCAGCCACGTACGTACCTGGAAGAGCGAGGCCTCAAGAGAAAACAGCCCTGCTGACACTGTGATCTTGAACTTCCAGCCTCCAAAACTATGAGAAAATAAAGTTCTGTTGTTTAAGCCCCCAAGTCTGTGGTATCCTGTGATGGCAGCCCAAGCAAACTAATATAAGCATAATAATGTCTCAACGTGAAAGCAGGCACATGTGACTGACCAGCCCATCCTGGCTGAAATGACCAACGTCTGCTTTTTTGACAATTACAGCTTTAGCCTCACTTTATCCTACATGCCTTATAGATGAGGTTTTATATGAATCAGAATTACTCTCACTTACCGAGAACATCCACTCCAGAAAAAAGCCCTGACTCCTTCAAACCTCCAACAAATTACCTAAAATGAGCCCAAATTTTATGATAAATCCTAACATCATTGAACTGAAACACCCTATGCATCCCCAAGGGGGGCAGTTTTCCTTGCTGCAGTGAGCGGTCAGTCAACTCACCTTCTTTCACTGAACTTGTATTCTTTGCAGTCCTCGTGGCAGGTTGCTGAAACCTTTATTCTTTTTAGTTTCTTTACTTTTCAACATACAGTTATTGAGTACCTATGCTAGGGATTTGAGATATTAGTTCAGCCAAAAAAAAAGAATCTTTTTTTATATGAGTTCTAGTCAATGTGGGCAACTTGAGAGTTACCATGTAAGAATTAAACATAGATAATTTAAAATTATTTCTTAACTGAGTGAAAACATTAATTAAGAAATAAAGCCCAAACTACTAACTAAATATTCTAGTTATTTAAAATTTAACCTAGGGTAGTTTCATTATTAAAGAATTTCTGAGAGTACAAGGAGTTCTACCAATTGTATATTTCCCCCAATAAAATACTTGCTTAAAAATAGAAGACAAATCCAGTGTCATTATTTGAGATTGTAAAATTGTGGAACTTGAAGAGACTGTCATAACGTGTAGTTGAACAACTGTGCTTTTGCAGATCCAGGCCCAGGGAAGAGACGTACCCCCTGGTTCTTTCATTATTTCTTTATTCTCTCTCCTGTGCCTTTAGCTCTCCCCGTCTACTGGATCCTTTCCTCATGTTTAAACTCTCTTATGCTACATTACTTAGAAAAGTGTCTCTCTATTGACAATCCCAGCTTTTATTCTGTCTAAGCCAAGGCTCTTGAAAAGTTATTTATAAGTATTTTATGTATTTCTTCAACTCCCCATCCTCACTCCGTTCTGTATTTATCTCTCACCAGTCTCTCAATGCTACTCACACTGAGAACACCCATGACTATCAAGTGTCTACATCCAGTGGACAATTCTGAATTCCCACCTTAGTTGTCTTCCTAGCAGCACTGATTCCTTTTTTTTAAAAAACTTTCCTTTGCTTGGCATCTAGGAAAACCCAGTCTCCTGGTTTTCCTATATTTCATTAGCCTATCTGTACTGTCTTCTACATGTTATATTTACGTTATCTGATTCTAACAGAGATAAAATTTTTTTGATTATACACCAATATATTTCTCTACTGGAACATTTCTAGTTCTTGGTCGTTCCATGGCCTCCATATTGAGATTCAGCCCTGATCGTCTCAGACGTCATGCAACCTGTTCTGTGGTATTGAGAAGCTAATGTTTTGTCTTGTGGATAAGTGTGTCATTGGGCTTAATTCTCATAGAAAGGCAGGGGACTCTACACACCAGAGGCTCTCCACAGAGGGTAAAAGGGAAATGCTCCTCACTGTAGCATGGGGAGTGTGAGACCTAGAGGGTGGCAGTTAGGACAGAAACTAGTCAGAAAGGTTTTTTGTAACCTCCCTGTGCTGGCTATCTAGAGTTGTGGGTTTTCTGTAGTTAAAAGGAGTTTCATGACAGAATAGACTTCGTGCCTCATTCCTCTCTAAAACCTCTGCAGGGAACACTGCAGAATAGAGACTATGGCTATACCTGTGCTGTGCGTGATGGTGAAGGCAAAGGAAGGCCTCTGTTAGCATTCTCCAGGTCATTCTTGGCCCCCTGAGATGCAGAAGGGAATCATTTAAGTCCCTGGATTCCTCTAAGAAGGTTATAGGAAATCTGGCTGGTAAGCAACCATGAGGGGGGCTACTGTAGAAGGGAAAGGGTCCTGTAATGGAGAGCTGCAGGCTGGGCCACCCAGCAAAACTCAGAAGGGATTTACAGCCTCAACCCCATCAGCATAAGCCCCTTTAACAAAGAGAGATCCAAGCTCCTCCGTAGTCCTGCATTCCAAAGACAGAAGACCCTGTGTGTACTACAGCAGGGGCTGGCAAATGTTTTTCTGTAAAAATAGTAAATATTCTAAGTATTGCAGGTCACATGCAGTCTCTCCCTCTCTCTCTCTCTTTGTCTCTCTCTCTCTCCCTCTCTATCTCTTCTCTCTCTCCCCACCCTATTACAGCCCTTTAAAAATGTAAAAGCCAGTATTTGTTACTGGCTGCACACAGAGTCTGCAGCACAGTTGGTTGATCCCTGTTTAACAGCAATAAACATAGCTCAACATCTCAGGTGGAACTAGACTAGATAAAATAAGCCATTGTAGACACTAGTTAGTGTATTCTTAAAGACGGGACCAATTACTGAGCATGGGTTTCTGACAAATACTGCAGAAGCTCTCCCGCAAAAGCCCCTTCTCAATGCAAGCACATAAAAGCTTGACCCATCCCTTCCCTTCCCAGAATGTGGAATGAGTGGGGAAGAATTTCAACTTGGAAATTATTATTTACCAAATGGAGATGGTTTTAAACCCTTAAATGATTAATATGTAATTAATTGCCAATTCAAGTTTTTCCGACTGGATTTAGGGTAGGAGTTAATAAATTATTTTCCATAATTTCGATCATAACTTTAGTGTTAATGATTTACACAATTCTCTCTCAGCTCATGATTCTCTTCTGCTTCCAGAACTGCATATCCAAAGTTCTACTTGATATTAACAATGGGCTCTTCAAAGGATTTCAGACCCTGTGCACCCAAACGTAAACACATTAACTCTTTCCTTCCTCCAGTTGCACCCACCTCAGTACATGCAGCACAGTAGACCTAGCTGTTCAAGGAAACTTTTTAGTTGCTGGTCCAGTCTTTTCTCTCATATGTAACCTCTTAGCAAAACCTGCTCATTCTACCACTAAACATTTTTGTGATCATGTAATTTTCTTTATCCTCACTCCAAACACCCACATCAGTTCCACCAACCTCATAACTCACCCCCCTTGGTAAGATGTTTTGCTGCCCAGCTCACTTTTATTTTCCAGCTTTCATGATACTTTTGAAGTGCACATCTCATTACATCACCCAGTTTGGAATCTACTTCCCATCACCCATGAAATAAACTGGAAAATGCTGATTATCTGCCTTGCGTGATTTGAACTCTATCACCAAAGCTTCATCTAAATGCTTTGCTGTTCCTTGCTCTTAATCCACAGTTATCACAGACCTGTACTCTTTACTACCACAGGGCTTTCACACATGTTGTGCCCTCCATGTGAAAGAAGTTTACCTCAGTTTATCTTTTAGATCTCAGATAAATTTTACTTCCTCCAGAAAATTGTTTTTAAACCCTCAGAACTGGAGAGGGCCTTTTGTAACTTGCTCCCATACACAGCCTCATCTTCACACTTCATATTTGTTCAGTGCCTGCCTGGCATTCCTACTATAAACATCATGAAAGCACAATGACACCCACTCTGCTCATCACTCTACCTTGACTGACACAATGCTGACCCATATCAGTTGCTCATTCTCACCTGTTGCATAAGCACATGTCAGATGGCCAAATCTAAGCTCCTGCAGATCCTGAGGACTGTTTGATGTAGAGCCCAGGACTCATGACTTGTAATCTGGTAAATGCTTCTACTCCGCTAACTACTGAAGTACGTTAGGTTAATGGTAATAGTCAAAGCACCTAAGAAGCGAAGTGGCATGGTCATTCCCAATAGGAAGAAGAATCCTAGAACACAACTCCAAGCACACAGGCTATGTTCAGAGAAGAGTTGCTAGTAACATTTTACACATGAAAGATAGCAGGTTTTATTGTGCTTTGAATATCTCACTTGGTGGTGCAAGTCTCATTTCAGACTTTGTAATTCTCTGCGGAGGGTGCTACTGTACAGAGAAATCATTCCTATTGTCAAATTCAGGAGTGAATTCCAAAGCCGAATAGTTCTCCTTGGATCGATCATATCATATCACAGGATGGATATAAATATCCTGCTTTAAATTCTGGTTGCATTCTGCCTAAATTCTCTTAATGATACTGAAAATATTCAGTTCTGCGATGTGTTTAACTATATGTGCAACAACTTGAAGAACAGAATGCCTAATTCTAACCAGTTTACCTACTAACTAAATATTCTGTGTCTATAGGGAAGTCATAAAAAAAGAATCTTTTTAGAAAAGATAGAGCATTAAAAATAATAAAATAGATATGTAAAAGTAGCAAGGAATTTCTACAAAGAAAAAATATGACCGAACTCAGGTTTCCAAAAAGATACAGAAATTAGATTACCAGTTGCCTGGGTCTGAGCTGGAAACAGGTTTTGCAAACAGGCAGCACAAGGAACCTTTGGGGTGATGGAGATGTCCTGACACTGGATTGTGGTGGTTGAAAAGCTACGTAAATTTACCTCCAAATCAATGAACACTGCACTTAAAACTGACGAGTTATACGGTATGAAAAGTATACAGTATAAAGTTTTAAAAAAATATGTAAGAAAGGGGGGGGCGGCTGGTTAGGTTGCTTGGGAGAGCATGGAGGTGATAACACCAAGTCCCGTATTAGCCAGCTGCCAAAAAAAAAGTAAGGAGGTATTCAGATTTTGGGAGGACGGGTTAATTATGGTGCTCTCTGGTGCCAAAGTACTCCCCGGCTCTCAACGAAAGGCCAAAAATGTCCCGAGCCTGTGCCCGTCCCTCCCGGCCGTGGCGGCGCCCTGGGCAGCCCGCCTCGCTGCCCTTTGCTGAGGTCAGCCCAGAAAGGAGAGGCGGCGGCGGTCCCACCCTTGCGGTCCCACCCTTGGGACTGACAGTGCCCTGCCCGGCGCTGACGAGTGGATTTTGAAATGTGGGTCTGTTCTGAAGATCTCCTTCGCAGTGTCGTAAGTGAGCGACAGACGAAGGAGGAGTGAGCCGTGAGGCTCCTGCCCCAGCCGGGCGCGCTGCCCTCCCGGGGGCGGGCGGGCGTCTGGAGCTCTGTTCTTGTCCTTAGCACTGGCATGGCTCGAGCCTACTGCTTTTTGTATCCTGTGACCTCATTAAAGTTTATATATGACAAGATGAGGAATTTTATACATTTTCAGAGACGAAGAAGCAAAGATTTACTTCTGGGGATTAGGTGAGAAAAAAATAGGAAACAAGCGGGAGCCAGCTGTGCTTGTGAGTGCAGGATTCAGTCCTCCGTCCGCCCTCCAGCAACCTTGTCGCTGGCCGTCCCCTCCCAGCAGACCTCCGGCTCTCTCCTCTCCTCCCCACTTCGGTTTTCTCCAGTTGCTCCCCAGGGCTGGGCTTCTCCTTTGTGAGAAAGCCTGTTATCACCACGCGGTCTTCCGACAGACAAGGCACTTTGGTTTGTCTCTGAAGGCACCTGGCTGGCTCTTCCCATATTCGGCTCTTTTTTGTTGTGTTAGGTAGGTAGAGAGACACGAGCACGTAGGAGAAATGGGAGAGAGGAAGATGGAAACTTCCAGGTGTGGTGGCCCACCAGCACCTGTCCCGGGCCGCCGCGGTCCCCAGCCCGCCCACAGAACACCCACTTGGCGGTGGGAACAGGATGAACTCTCACCACACGGTGACCACAGCTGCTGAGTAAGGACTGGCCACTGTTTGGAGCATGTGCAGATACAAAAATGTAAGACCTCAAATAACCTTAGGCTATGCTGAATACTCATATGCAATCCATAAACACACATCATTAAAACAGTGAATTACAGGTAAGGACATGCACAACAAAGAAGAAGTGAAGTAATCCTTAAATGCCAATCAAAATGCCAGTCAAGCAAGCTTATGTTCACGCAAAACGAACAGATAGAAAGCTACAGGCAGACACCCACAACGCCACTCTCCACTAGGAGTTCGCCCGGGTCACGTTCTGCCTAGGATCTGAACTGTTCCCACACAGCGCACAGCACTTTCCTTTCCCCCCTTTCATTAAACTCCTCTTTTGTTCCCTGCAATAAAGTTTAACTTTAAACTGTGCTTTGGTTTCTGGTTCTTCATTAACGGAAAGCAAGAAGAGAGGACTGCAGGCCGCCAGGTGCTGGCCGCCCAGTAACAGTTGCACCACTGCATACTCTAGATTTTTTCTGCTCTTATATCTCTTTGAAAGAAAAGGTTTGTGTGGTTTAAAGTGGATATATTATTTTTGTGCATTTATCTATAAGGAAGGCATCAAGGTGAGACAGCTTGATTCACTTCTTATTATTTCAAATACATTAACTTGGTTGTTGTTGTTTTGTTTTGTTTTGCTTTTTGCAGTATTCATCACATTCGTTCATTTACATATTTATTCAAAAGGCATTTGTGAAATGAGTACTGTGCAGGGCTCTATTCTTGGTGACAGGGATTCAATGAATAGACAAACTAGACCTTTGTTCATAGGATCTTGCAGAGAAAAGTAGAGATGAAACATTTGGAAATATAAGTAATCTAGGTATGTTCGGCATAAATACAACGAAAGAGCTATGGTAACACAAGCGTGTAGGAGGGAAGGATGGTCTAAAGCTGAGGCAGAACTCAACAGCAGGGAAATGCTCATCAGGCAGTGAGCCAGAGAAAGAGCATTCGTTCACCCAAGGCTGGTTCAGTAATTAGGGCAAAGACATTTGCTGTTTTCTCTTCCTAGAAATGTTTTTGCAGAACTTAGTATTTCATGCTTTTCCTGCTTCCATAAAATTTAATTTTTCTGCCAATGGTGTTCCCAGAGATGAATAATCATCTTTTTTACTTTGAAGATTTAATGAGCAGATTTTAAATATTTCACAGGCGAATGCAATATGAATACTAACTTCATAATTTGAATATGTTAGTTTTTAATTTTTAAAAAATTATTGTTATCCTATTTCACATAGTTTAAACATCATTTAATTATGCCAGGAACTTGAGGATTTAAAAGACAGATGTGTAAATTGGATAAATGCCTCTATTGGGCTCTTTTACCTGCCTGTAATCATGCCAACTAGGCCAATTGTCGAGCTAGGACTGGTCTGGAGCTCACAGACGCCTCAAGCACGTTCACAGACTGGCTCACAAACCCTTTCACATGCCAGGCTGGGTCACCTGACCCCTCACACACAGGTCTATGAGCTAAGTAACTGGCCAAAAGGTCCTTGGAACCATAGGTTCGAGAGCATGGCCACACCTGGCAGATGCCTGAGGCAGTAGACTCCAGCCAAGTCGCAGCACCACACATGTGCACTAACTCCACTCACACACATACAATTTGCTTACGAAGAAGGTGCCATGCCACCACCAACCTGACCTAAGGTGAGGGGCCTGATTAAATTATTCTGTTTTACCAGCAATCCACCCCTTCAGTGTCCCTCACCATACAATCCATGCCTTCAGAATTTTCTGCAATGTTGCCTTAGTGAGGATAAATGACCCTTTCATTTACATAACCAATTGTCCATTCAATATGCCTTAAGTCTTGTAGTTCTGTCCTTTTAAGTATTAGCTACATATGTACAGTTAGTAGTCACCATTGATGTGATCCTCCATGGGAATCCTGCAGTCATACTGAAGGGAAGTTCAACACACCTTCAGTAGGCTGACACATTGATCACGTGACTCTGATGCAGTGTCTGTAGCCCGAACACTACGTGCGAAAAGACAGAAGAGTTATTGGTGCCAATAGGGGAAGTTCTCACCCCTCTGGCAAGATACACACCAGATTGCCATCCTGAGAAAGTATGGTTGCAGGAATAGGTATCTTACCTGGCTTATGATACCATACTTTATCTGCTAACACTGTTGGATCTCTAGGTTCTACGTGTAACAGTATAGGGGAACTCATAATTGGCCATAATGATAATACAAATGTGCCCTTTGGAATAGAGTGCTTATCTGTTCTAGGCCATGTTACCTTTACTTGAGGAGGCCAGGTACTTGTCACCCAAGGTGAAACTTGCAAGTCTTCCTCTAATCCTTTTTCCAAAGGCCCTATTAGACCTTCCAGTGTATATGGAGGGCTTTTATTCTCCAAAGCTATTCCCGTTGTACTGTCTGTCCCTGTTGCAAATGGTTTGGGTCCAGCAAGAAAATATTTCCATTCTTGCCATATCCTGGCTTCAAAAGCTTATCTTTAGTAGTGATTTGCAGCTGTATAGGTGCCACAGCCCTATGCAGCAGAGCTTCCACTGGAGAGAGTCCACCCTTGCGGGGTCTCTCATTTAGAAATCTGCCTGTTGGCCATAATTGCCTTGTCCATCCCTTCAGGGATGGGGATTGGGTAGATAGCCTTAGTCCCTTTTTTAAAAGTCCTTACTAGGACTTTGGCAGTTCCTGTGATAGCTTCAATGGCTATCAAGGCAGAATACACAGCTGCTAACTGCTTTTCTATTAGGGTATAATGCACTTCAATGTCCTTCCAGAGCTGAGACCAGAATCCTACAAGTGTGTGGAGTCAGTCCCGTTTCTGCCGCAAAACCTATCCTAACCCCTCCTATGTTATATGTACATCTAACTCAAAAGGATTAGTGGGGTTGGCCACTTGTAAATCTTATACTTGCTGTGTTGCTCTTTATGTAGCCCAATAAGCCTGTTCTACTTCCTAAGTCCAACCCCAGGGGGCTCCTTTCTTTGTCAATGCACATAGTGGGCTTGCCATTTGGGCCAGATGGGGTACAAAAGCTCTCCAATAGCCCCCAAATCTTAAATATGTCTGTAGCTGAGCTGCAGTTGTGGGTCGAAGGTATGCCTGTATCTTACCTATAATAGCTTCTGGGATGACCCTTGTCTTACCAAACCAGACCACTCCCAGAGATTTGACTGACAGCCCAGGTCCTTGTACCTTGACTGTGTTCATGGCCCACCCACACTGTTTCAAATGACTTAACAGCATTGTAGCTACCTGGGTTAAATCTGCAAGAGAATCAGAGGTTAGTAACATGTCATCAATGTAATGAAATATTGCAACTATGCTGGGCCTAGTCTATTTGGCTAGGTCTCCAGCTACCAAACCATGATAGATGGTTGGGCTATGCAGATAACCTTAGGGCAATACTTGAAAGGTCCACTGTCTCCCTTCCCAGGTGAAGGTGAACTGATCTCGGCTATCAGCTGAAATTGGAATAGAGAAAAAAGCATTTGCAAGGTCCAATACATAATGATAAGTCCCCAGCTGAGTCATCAGCTGATTTATCAAGTATGAACTGAAGGCACAGCTGCATGCAAAGGGGTCTCTACTTTGTTCAGTTCTCGATAATCTACAGTCATTCTCCAGGTACCATCATGCTTTTTCACTGGCCATACTGGAGCATTAAATGGGCTATGAGCCAGTCAAATGATGCCAACTTTTTCTAATTCCAATATAGTGGCACTTATCTCTGCATGTCCTCCTGGTAGGCGATACTGCTTTACATTAACTACAAGTCTTGGCTTGGGTAACTCCTGTGGATCACGTTTAACATATCCTCATAACACAGGCTTTACTTTCCATGCTCACAGCTGAAACTCTCCAACTGTTGTTTGCAGGTGCAAGCCATAAAGTACATCCATACCCAAGATGCATTCAGCTACTGGACACACACACACACACACACACACACACACACACACACAAAAACACAGTATATACATGAGGATGTAATCTTCCTATGCCCAGTTGCAATGGCACACCTTTGACCTCAGTTGTATGTCCTCCATAGGCATCTATATGAACTGTGGCCCCTGGAAATTT
Source organism: Cynocephalus volans (assembly GCF_027409185.1). Lineage (NCBI taxonomy): Eukaryota > Metazoa > Chordata > Mammalia > Dermoptera > Cynocephalidae > Cynocephalus > Cynocephalus volans. Next base: position 67,375,039 of record NC_084460.1, read on the forward strand.
ATCTAGATTGCCATACATCAGGCTACATTCTGCACCTGTATCCAGCAATGCCAAAACATGCTGCACATTTGTCCTTGACCAATATATTGCCAATTCAACATGAGGCCTTCAGTCCTCGCCTGCCCCCAAAAGACCAGTACTTTGGCCTGCTCCCTAGTCAAAATGGAACAGTTTATTCACCTCCTCAGGAGCAACCAAAAAGTCTTTTAAATCCACTGTGCGTACCTTGCTACCTGTTTCTAGACATTTGGTGAAATGCTCTTCAGGGCACAATTGCTGCCACAGAGCAAACAGGACTGCATTTGGCTGCCGGTCAATTTTCTTTTTATCAACCCCTGCTGCTAGCAAGTCAAAACACATCTGCTTATGGCTACTCTTGCTTGGTCCCTCAGGATAAAGTCCCGAGCATTTTTGGGGGGGTTGTTCTTATCCACCTTTCAGACCCCTTTTGCTTGTCTTCTATCCTCTGCTTCACCCAAGCTGGCTATCATGGTCGTTACCTCATGTATAGGATGACCAATGTATGGGGCACGTATGGCCATCAGTGACCCAAAGGACGTTGATGGGGGCATTTTGCAGCACTATGTCTCTCACGCTGCCTGTAAAGTTTTCATCGTCTGGGCCATGAGTGTTCACATTAAACATGGACTGCCACATCCTCAGCTCTCGAATTATTTGGACTAACTCAGCATACATTTGTCATTTACTAATGATCTTGGGCAGTTCTCCAGCATTTGCCCACATGGTTCGGGCAGCTGCATTCACCCAGTCCATCAAGGAGTGATTACCTCACCCTTGTGCATATCTGAAGCTATTTTGCAGCTGCTGCTTCAGGGATGGGTATGTGGTAATGGAGGACAATTTCTCCATCTCCTCACCAGAGTACATCACACTATCCACCCTTATGTCGCATAACTGCAACAGCCAAGCAGCCAAGGTCTCCCCAAGTTTCTGCCTGAACTGTCTTCCCAAGTCAACCAGATCAACCTGGGTATACGGGACATAGGTGGTAAAATGGATCACCTGTGGATCACTCACTGTCTGCCCTTCTGGTCCCATAGGCTGCTCGTGTCTCAATTTCTCATGCACAACAGGTCATGCCTGGAGACGCATGGTTTCCCCCAACTCACCACTGGGTTGGTTGTCTTCCCTGGTGTGAGAAGCAGGAATGGCCAGTTGCTGAACATTGTCCTCCAGGATAATCACCCTTGCTTCCAACAACTCTGCTTTCTGCCGCAAATCCCAATCAGTTTGCAGCATAGTTAAAAGCAGTCAGGCTCCAGTCAGCAGAAAAGTGGCCACCGGGCACCACATCCTAAAGGATAGCCACATTTCCTCCCCTCCCAAGGGGCTTTGCATTGTAGTGCCTGGTCTATGCTTCCTTGCAGTACAGTGTGAAGCAACCAGATCCTGGTCAATAGGAAGATGGTCATAAGGCAGAGCATTTTCAAAAGTAGCCACATTTCTTCCTTCTTCCAAGGGCTTTTGGCTCCTATACCTGCTCAGACTCCTGTTGCAGACTATGCCAATTGTCAAGCTCTTTTATGTGCCCATAATCCTGTTGACTGGGCCAATCATTGAGCTAGGGCTGGGTCTGGAGCTCACAGACCCCTCAAGCCCATTCACAGACTAGGTCACAAACCCTTCACATGCCAGGCTGGGTCACCAGACCCCTCACATGCCAGGCTGGGTTACCAGACCCCTCACACGCAGGTATGAGCTAGGTAACTAGCAAAAAGGTCCTCGGAGCCATAGGTTCGAGAGCATGGCTGTGTGTGGCGGACACCTGAGGTAGTAGAGGCTAGCCAAGTCATAGTGCTGCACGTGCGCACTAACTCCACCCCCACACACACAATTTGCTTACAAAGAATGTGCCACACCACCCCCAACCTGACCTAAGGTGAGGGAGCCTGATTAAATTATTCTATTTACCCAACAACCTGTAAGTGCAAGTATCATATCCCAAATGTGACTTTGAAGTGGCTCTGTTAGGTTATGAAAAGGTATTTTCATTTTCAATTATCTTATTTCTTTAAAAACAACAACAACAACAACTCTGTCGCATTTATTTAGTATTTTCCTTTCATGATTTCTTTTCTTACTATAATGGAAAAAATTCCAGGTTCCCCAACTTTATTCTAGTTGGTATTTTCATTGCTTTTTGTCTGACCTCAGTTCCAAACTAAATCTAACTACAGGTACTAAAATAAAATATTAAACCTGCCTATAAATTCAAATAATTTCTGTGTAATATGTCTCTTTGACATATCATTATTGAAATGAATTTAACTTATGCTATGCCCTTAGATTCTCCTGAAATCATTTAAGTTAATTTTAGTAAATTCATAAGCGTATTAAAACTAGTTAGTGAGGCTGTTTGAATAGCCAAGTCTTAGCATTTTCTAAAAGATTTACTAAATTTTACAGTGGAAAAAAGCAACTGTTTTTTATGTTGTTGAAGATGTTGTTTATTTTAATTTTAATTTTATTGATGACTGTATTTTAGGGATATATCTGCTTGAATAAAAAGAGAGCTAGCCATATGTATTAGATTTTTTTTTCTTTTTTGCAATGCCTTGTATATGAAATGAAAATTTTGTCCTACAAGAAAAGAAGTGGCCTCCAAATTAATATTGTAAAGATCATGTTGATTTACACCTGACATTTTGGAAAATTATGTCTTAATGTGATAACATTTGGTAATGCTCTCTTAACCATGTCTTCTTTTAAAAAATAGTCTAATGCCGTAAATGTTAATTCAAATCTTAATGTACTAAACAACTATTTAATGAATCAGAAATACCATGAAGCTAAATTTTATTATCATCATGTGAAGCCCCCAAAGGACTCACAGGTCCGTGTATAACACTAATTCATCTGGTCCACAAATATGCTTTCAACAGGCATTGTGCTGGGTCCTGCAGATAAGACCTCAGAGATTGGCCTCTTCAGAGGACAGCAACCTAGTGCCTTGGCTGATGGATGCCTAAAAACAAATTCAATCTTACTAAATCTAGAAGTGGTACCTGGTCAAACTACATTTGGTGAAGTGGGAATAATCACATTTCAATAGTGAAGAAAAGGACCAAAGACAAAGGAAAGGAAAGAGCTCACAGGATCTGGAAAACAAAAGTGATATTCGCAATAACATACACCAGACTCCACTGTTTTCTGTGCAATTTCCAGAACACATTAAAACATTACAAAAAAATTGAAGAAGCAAAGGAATGACAGAAGAAAAAGAAAGAAGCGGAGGAGAAGAAAGAAGCCTACAGGTGACCCAGACTTTGGAACTAGCCAAGAAGAACTTCAAACAACAGCTATAATTATGTTCAAGGATTTATAGGCAGTGATGAAAAGCACGAGTGATCAGATGGGAAAATGAGCAAAGAAGAGTAAACTATGAGAAAATCAAAAGGAAATTCTGTCACTGAAAAATGTATTATGCTAAATAAAAACATCTCAAATGGGTTTAACATCAGAATGGACACTAGAGAGCATGGATTAGTGAACTGGAAATTAGTTGAATAAAAATTATCCAAAATAAAGCTCAAAGAAAAAAATACATATTGAAATAAAGTTAATAGACTAACAGTGACATGTAGAACAATGTGAAAGGGCTCAACGTCTAGTTAATTCGTGTCCTTAAAATAATGGATAGAGAGAATTGGGAACAAAATATTTAAAGAAATAGTAATTTATATTTTACTGAGTATGATGAGCAACTTCTTTAACACATCCAAGAAACTCATCAAACACCAAGTAGGATAGAAGAAACAAAAACGCCTAGTTATATCAGGGTTAAACTACTGATAATCAAAGGCAAAGAGACTAAAAAAAAAAAAAGTAGAGAAAAACAAAAAAGATACATTTTCTAAATAGAATAACAGTGAGGTTGATGACTGAGATTTCACCAGAAACAACATAAATAACAAGAATATAAAATAGCTTTTAAATGTTGGAAGAAAAGAAAATCAACCATGAATTTTGTATCCCATGAAAATAACCTTTAAAATAAAAGGAACTATAAAGAAATTTTTATGTCAATGAAATCACAGAAAATTTGTCACAAATTACCTGCACCAAAGTAAATGTTATAAATTATTTAGGCTAAGGAAAAATGATACCAGTTGAAAACTTGAATAGACAAGAAGAATTGAAAAGTGAAGAAAATGGCAAATTATTAAGTGTAAAAAAAACCTATTAATTCTTCTACTGTTTTCTTTAAAAGAGCATTGTTTAAAATAAAAATAATAACACTCTTGTGGGGTTTATATCATACATGGTAGTAAAATACACGACAATAGCAGACGGGCAGGATGAGGATGCATTGCTAAAATCCTCTAAAATTGTACCTGAAGAAGGGTAATATCAACTCAAGATTGTGAGAAATTGTAGATGAATGTTTTATTCTCTTCAGTATCCACTAAAAAAATGAATAGAATAAGATCTACACAGATAGCCAGTAGGGAAGTTAATGGGACCCAGTTACACAAGCGGTTCGCAAAATATTAACTTTGTTGAAGGAGACTTCCTAACTTGGGTGAGACATCCTGTTCTTAAAAAATTCATGTACGTTCCTAAAAGTGCTGATGTACCAGTTAAAGTATAACCTGCTAACTGATTACGCCACCATCTTATTCTTAAAATTAGCCAAAGCTTCATTCCACACGTAGACAGTTTTTGCTTATGTGCTGTAATCTGAAACCAATGGTTGTAACTTTAGTATTTTAGCTACCAATGAAAATGGGACAACTCCAGTAAGGGGAAGCCCTTTCCCTCTTGCAAACTTTTCCATAAAATTCTTTCAATTTGTAATAGACTTCGGAGCACTTCCCAACTTTGTTGGTTTGTATTTCCTAGGTCTGTCCTCTCATGTGGTTCTCAATAAACCTTCATAAAATTATTTCTGCTTCTACGGCCTTAATTTCAGTCCACATTATTTTAAGTGAAATTAAGTCAGGCACAGAAAGATAAAAACAACATGACCTCACTCACATGTGGAATCTAAAAATGTGGAACTCATTGCAAGAAAGTAGAAGGAGATGCCAGGTGAGGAGAGGTGGGGAAATGAGGAGACATTGGTCAAGGGACACAGAGTTTCATTCATGCAGGATAAATGAGTTTAGTTCTGAAGATCTAATGCACAGGATGGTTGCTACAGTTGACAATACTGTAGTGTATACTTAAAATTTGCTAGGAAGGTGGATCTTAAGTGTTCTTACTGCACCACAAAAAAAAGAAAAAAAGAAAAAAAGAAAATCTTAGCTATATGAGGCAATGGATATGTTTACTAGGTTGATTCTGGCATATATGAATATATACACACAGTGTATACATAAAAAACAACAAGAAAATCACTAGAAATTAGAATATATCTTGAACTGTACATATTGGTCTCAATTTATCAAACTCAGAGGACATGGTTAAATGATAGGAAGAGAAAAATACCAAGTTTTACACATTCGTATTGAAAAAAAAAAGATTTAAAATTTTTTATCTGTTTCATGTTAAGAAGCTAGAAAAAGAGGTGCAAAGTATAACCAAAACAAACAAAAGAAAAATACTAAGGAAGAGACCACAAATCAAGACAATAGAAGTGAAACAACAAAGAAAATAAACAATGGCCGATTTGTTTCATTGACGAAACTAATGAAGTTAATCCCTAACAAGAAGATGAACATAAAAAGAGGAAAATCACAAACCATCAACCAAAGCAATGAAAGAGGGGACAGCAATCAAAATTCACCAACCATCAAGAAGATTATGATAGAATATAATGAAGATTTTTCTACACAAATTCAATAAGATAGATGAAATAAATATATTATTTGAAGATAATAATCTAATAAAATTTTTGCAAGAAGGCCTCTGAAGAAGCCCATGGTTGTTAAAGAAATTTTATTGGTAATTTGAAACTTTCACATAGAGCTAAGTCTTGGACCAGATCTTCCCACTGGTGAATATCATCAAATATTTAAAAGAGACACAATACCAATCTTACCCCCAAATCTTTAAGAAAATAGAAGGAAGAGAGAACATTTCCCAATTTATTTTAATACACCAGCACAATCCTGAATTCGAAATTTGAGAAGCACATTATAGGAACAGAAAAGCAGAGACCAATGTCTCTCATGAACATAAACATAAAATCCTCAACAAAATATTAGTAAACCAAATGCAGGATTATACCAGAACTAAATAAGGCTTTTGTCTCAGGAATGCACGATTGGCTCAAAAAGCTATATAATTCGCAGTGCTAAGAGAATCAAAGAACATAGTTTTAATAGATGATAAATATCATTTGAAAAGTGTTAACAACCTCCATTAAAAACATCAGAAATTAGGACTGAAAAGAAACATCCTTAATCTGATAAAGGGAAGCTGCAAAAAACCTACAGTTTACATCATACTTAGTGGGGAAATATTTAATGCTGCCCCTTAAGATTGTGAATGCAGCAAGATTGTCTGCTCTCAGCTCTTTCTTTCAAGGGCAGACCAAAGGTCCTAATAATGCAATAAGACAAATTTTAAAAAGAAAAAAAAAGGAGTCAGAAAGGAAGCAAGGCAGGCAGGAAGGAAGGAAGCAAGGAAGGGGAGGAAGAAGAAAGATAACAAAATTGAGGCTACACCTTTCTTTGCACGGACTTTAAAAACTCATGTCATCTGAATAACTCTTAATATCCATGAGATTCTTTGACTTTACCTCTTTTTTGAAAAAAAAAATGTATTTATATTTATTTTTATGGGGTACAGCTTTTTTTTTTTTCTCAATACATGCATACACTGCACAATGATTCACTTAAGGTAGATAGCACAGTTTTGTACCTGTTAGTCCAACCCTTCTCCTCTGCCCCACATCACTCCTCTCCCAGCCTCTGGCAACCATTTTTCTACTCTCTACTTCTGTGAAAACACTTTTTTTTTTTTTTTTAGATTCCACATACAAGTGAGACTATGTGGTATTTGTCTTTCTGTGCCTGACTTACTTCATTTAACACGATGGTTTCCAATTCCAACAGTGTTGCTGCAAATGACAGGATACAATTTTTTTGTATAGCTGAATAGTATTCCATTGTGTATATATACCACACTTTTTTAATCCATTCATCCATTAACAGACATTTAGATTGATTCACCTCTAAGCAATTGTGACAGTGTTGTGATGAACATGGGAGTGCAGGTGTCCTTTTGATATATTGATTTTATTTCCTCTGGGTATATACCCAGTATTTGGATAGCTGGATCATAAGGTAGATTTATTTTTAGTTATTTGAGGAACTTCCATACTGTTTTCCACAATAGCTGTACATTCCCACCAAAAAGGTAGGAGGTTCCCTTTTCCCAGCATCCTCACCAGGATTTATTCTCTGTTTTGTTGATAATAGCCATTCTAGCTAAAGAGAGATGATGTCTCACTGTGGTTTTAATTTGCGTTTCCCTGATGATTAGTGATTTTGAGCATTTTCTCATCTGTTTGCTGGACATTACTATGTCCTCCTTTGAGAAATGTATTTTCAGGTCCTTTGCCCATCTTTTAATTAGGTTATTTTTTTTTTCTGTTGAGTTGAGGTCCTTATATCTCTGGATATTAGCCCCTAGCCTGATGTGTAGTTTGCAAATACGTCCTCCCATTCCGTAGTTTGTCTCTTCACTTTGTTGACAGTGTCACTTCCTGTGCAGAAGCTATTTAGTTGGTGTAGTACCATATTTGTGTATTTTTGCTTTAGCTGCCTGTACCTTGGTGGTTTCCTTCAAAATAGTACTGCCTGCTCCCATTTCTTCCCAATATTTCCCCTGTTTTCTTCTAGTAGTTTCATAGTTTCAAGCCTTACATTTGATTCATTTTGAGTTGATTTTTGTGTATTTTGAGAGATAGGGATCTAGTTTCAATCTTTTGCATTTGGATATCCAGTTTTTCCTGCACCATTTATTGAAGAGGCTGTCCTTTCCCCACTGTACATTCTTGTCACCTTTGTCAAAAAACAGTTGGCTATGAGTGTGTGGGTTTGTGTGGGGAAAATAGGATAATTTAGTCAGGCTCCCTCGACATTTCTTGTAAACAAGTTGTGTGGGTGGAGTCAGTGTGCATGTGCACCCATGTATCTTTCTAGCAATCTTTAATTGCTTTTGTATGTCCTGCAGTTTTGTGAAGCAGGCTGGTGGCAGAGCTTTCGTCTAACAATAAAGCATGTTTATTCTGCTGGCAGCTGCTCAATTTCAGCTTTTCTTTGGACATTGCCAGTAGCAGTTGAGTTTCTGAATTTCTCCTTGGTACTGCCTAGCTCCTACATGTGTGTGTGCTTAATAAAGACTATTCCTACTTCAGCCAAGGCTCCAAGGACCTTTTTGCTGGTTACCTAACTCATAGACCTGCATGTGAAGGGTTTGTAAATGGGCTCGAGGGGTCTGTGAGCTCCAGACCCTAGCCCTAGCTCTACAATTGGCATCATTGGCAGAATTACACTACAGTTTGCTTCTGGGCTTTTTATTATGTTCCCTTGGTCTATTTATCTATTTTTATGGCAATACTATGCTGTTTTGTTTATTATAGCTTCCTGATGAAGTCAGGAAGTATGATGCCTCCAACTTGGGCTATTTTCTTCAAGATTGCTATACAGAGACTTTTGTGGTTCCACACAAATTTTAAGATCTTTTTTTTTTCTATTTTTGTGAATAATGTCATTGGTATTTTGATAGGGACTGCACTGAATGTGTAGATTGCTTTGGGTAAGATGGACATTTTGATGATGTTAATTCTTCTGACCCATGAACATGGAATATCTTTCCACTTATGTGTGTCCTCTTCAATTTTCTTCATCAATGTTTTATAGTTTTCATTGTAGAGGTCTTTTACCTCCTTGGTTAAATTTACTTTTAGTTATTTCATTTTTTTGGTAGCTATTGTGAATGGTATTACTTTCTTGATTTCTTATTCAGCTATTTCATTATTGGTGTATAGGAAGGCTATTAATTTTTGTGTATGGATTTTGTATCCTGCCATTATACTGAATTCATTTATTAGTTATACTAATTGGAGTCTTTTAGGGTGAAGTCCTTAGCGTTTTCTATGTATATGATCACATCATCTGCAAATAGTGATAGTCTGACTTTCTTCTTTCTGATTTGGATGACTTTTATTGCTTCTCTTGCCTTATTGTGCTGGCTAGAACTTGCATTACTATATTCAATGCAGGTGTGGAAAGCGATCATCTTTGTCTTGTTTCAGATCTTAGAGGGAAAGCCTCCAATTTTTGTCCATTCAGTGTAATAGTAGCTGTGGGTTTGTCATGTATGTCCTTTATTGTGTTGAGGTACATTCCTTCTGTGCCAAATTAGCTTAGTGTTTTTATCACAAAGCATTGTTGATTTTATCAAATGCTTTTTTCTGCATCTATTGAAATGTGTTTTTTCCTTCATTCTATTGATGTGATGTATCAGGTTTATTGATTTGCATATGTTGAACCATCCTTGAATGCCTGAAATGATTCTCACTTGATCATGGTGAATGACCTTTTTAATGTGTTGCTGGATTTTGTTTACTAGTAATTTGTTGAGGATCTTTGCATCCACGTTCATTAGGGATATTTTTCTGTAGTTTTCTTTTTTTGTTGTTGTTGTATCTTTTTCCAGTTCTGATATGAGAGTAATGCTGGCCTCATAGAATGAGTTTGGAAGGATTCCCTCCTTTCAATGTTTTTGGAAGAGTTTGAGAAGAATTGGTATTAGTTCTTCAAATGTTTGGTAGAATTAGGCAGTAAAGCTATCTGGTCCTGAAGTTCTTTGTTGGGAGACTTTTTATTTCTGCTTCAATCTCATTACTTGTTATTGGTCTGTTTACGTTTTCTAGTTCTTCATGATTCAACCTTGGTAATTTGTATGTGTCTAGGAATTTATCACTTCTTGTCTTTTTCAGTTTGTTTTCATGTATTTGGTTTTTATAGTTTCTTCTGATCTTTTTTATTTCTGTCATATCAGTTGTAATGTCTCCTTTATAATTTCTGATTTTATTTATTTAAGTATTCTCTCTTTTTTTCTTAGATAAAGGTTTTTCAATTCTGTTTATCTTTTAAAAAACAACTCTGTTTCATTGATCTTTTGTATTGTTATTTAAATTCTTATTCATTTATTTCTGCTCTGATTGTTGTTATTTCTCTCCTTCTACTTATTTTGGGTTTTGTTTGTTCTTGTTTTTCTAGTTCCTTGTAGTATAATGTTAGGTTTTTTCATTTGGAGCCATTCCTATTTTTTGATATAGGTATTTATTGCTCTAAGTTACCCTCTCAGAACTGCTTTCACTGAATCCCATAGGTTTTGGTAGGTTGTGCTTTTGCTTTCACTGGTATCCAGGAATGTTTTAATTTCCATTTGTTCTTTAGGAGTATGTTGTTTAATTTTCATGTATTTGTAGTTTCTAGTGTCCCTTTTGTTGTTGACTTCCAGTTTTATCCCATTGTGGTCAGGCAAAGCAATTGATATGATTTCAAAGTTTTTAAAATCTGTTGAAGCATGTTTTGTAACCTAACATTCTCTATTTTAGAAAATGTTTCATGTGCTGCTAAGAAAGAATGTGTTGATATAGCTGTTTGATGGAATATTCTATAAATGCTTGATAGGTCAGGTTGGCCTATAGTAGAGATTAATTCCGATGATTCCTGGTTAATTTTCTGTTTGCATGTTCTGTCCTTTGCTTAAAGTGGGGTGTTAACATCCTCAACTATTATTGTGTTGGATTCTATTTCTCCTATTGGTCTAATAGTAACTCTGGGTGCTCCAGAGTTGGGTGCATATATCTTTACAATCATCTTGTTAAGTTGATCCTTTTATCATTATATGATGACATTCCTTATCATTTTTTACTTTCCATGGCTTGAAGTGTATATTATCTGATATAAGTACACCTACTTCTGCTCTTTATTAGTTACCATTTGCAAGAAATCTATTTTTCTATCCCTTTACTTTCAGTCAGTGTGTCTTTATAGGTGAAGTGTGTTTCTTGTAAGCAGCATATTGTTGATTTTTATTTTATCCCCTTACACAGATATATTTTGGTCATCAGATTGACTTTTTATAGTTTTATGTCTTAGGGAACTTAAGATTGACATAATAGCAAAAAAGACAATTATTGGCAGAATATATTATAAAATACAACAAATAATTTAAAATAAAATATGTGTAAATAAAATATTTTATAATGAAAAAACATATATGCAACAAATCAGAACATTGTTTAATGAAATTTACTGTGCCAAAATTTAATTAAATTCTCAAAGAACAAGAGAATACATTGTTAAAGACACCTGCACCAGATACCTCATAAATCTCTTGTAAAATAGTGCATTTAGTTAAATATGTCATAAAAGATGATCATTAGAGAATAGTTACAATTGAATCTTAGTTTCCATTTTATCATTATTCATCAGTAACCTGATATTTGAATCTTTTTCAAGTTATAAATTATAATCTGGTTCCTTGATCAAGTCTTTTTGCTTTGGAATCCTGAAGTTCTATTTCTGTGATGAGTCACAAACTTGTGATAAAAGCCTACATATCACTCTTAACAAATGTTAAAGACAATCAATCAAAGTTGACATAGAGACATTTTTTTTTTCACTAGCTAGCACTAGTGAAAATGGTAGATGATTTACATTTTGTATTATATCTCAAGAGGCTGGCAACTCATAATATGAAATTCCTTGTTGAAATATCGCCAAAGAATTTTAACACATCCTTCATTTGAAAGCATTTGTTTTCCTTCTTTTGTTTTTCCACACTATTTTTTATTTTAAAATCAATTTAAGTACATATTACTTAGTCTTAGTAGCAGGAGACTTTTCCCTGGACTGTATCTCAGCCCTAGTTGTAGTTGCTGTTTGAAGTATCTGTTATTCCTGTATTCTTTAGGGTTCTTTACTTCCTACCAGCCAAACCCCTGCTTCTCCAAGTAACTTTTACAAGTAATAATTCTCTATATTGAACTTTTTACAAATTGAATTGTTACAAAGTAATAATTGTTACTTTTAACAATTCACTTTTTACAAATTGTCTTCTCATTTGTTCCTGGCTGATACATTATTTGAGGAATAATCAGAAAGCCAAATACTGCATGATCCATACTCAAGAAGGACTTAAAATATAGAAGCAGATGTAATTAAACTTTACAAAAAGTAAAAGAAGCCTACAATACAGGATGATATAATACAGTACTATACAATACAGTGGAAGAAAATGTCTTGTGAACCATAAGTGACCACAGTAAAATATTATAAATATTCATGGGAGGAAGTTCACTTTTGATGAGGGAATTCAGAGATGGATTCTTGGGAGATCAAGTTGCATAGGTTGACCTTAAAATCCTGGCTAGAATATTGGCTAGCACAGTTGGGGGTTGGGCAAACCAAGTGAAGATCACCATTTCAGTTAATGCATCAAGGAAGACAAGAACAAATGATTTTAGATAAGTGATCCCATTTGCCTACACCAGAGGGTCTCTTTGATTATGTCTGAGGCAATCAGGATTAAAAAGATTGCCTAAATTCAGATTAAACTATAGGATGTTTTGATATTTTTTTATGTATCAATAGGAAATACTGAAATTTTTTTCAGTAGGGGAATTATGTAAATATCTAAGCTTTCCAAAAGTCAAATCAGCTTTTTGTATAACACAACGAAACCTTCCCAGTTTTTTTTTGCTTTTTTTTTAAAGTCACTTTTCAATAAAATGTTTTTAATCTCCGCTTTCATTAGCTGGAAGTACCATGCATTTTTCCTGAGTTATCCCCTTCCTGCAATATCAACTCTTGACCCCCAGACAAAGAACTAAATAGTTACTTATGCAAAGGATTTTAGCCCTGTTTCCATAAGGGGCAGAGAGCAAGTGCCAGTGGTCGTGTCCTTGACCTATGGGTGCCCTTAAGTGCCAGCTCACTCTTACTCTCAGCTACTCTTTCTCAAACAGGACTTCAGACTAAGATGGCTGTTTAAGGGAAATTGTAACCCAGTTCTTGAGCTGTGCTGGACTCATCGGTCCACGGTGCAACCTTAGGCCCTTGTGTCATGTCCAAGTCTCAAGTTAGAGCTCTCATCCCTCAAGCTGAGCTCTCCATATTGAACCTTGTTATCTCTTTCAAACACAAGATCTTGGTCAAGTTTATCAAGACCCAGTTTAATTATGTTCCCTAGTTTTGAATCTGAAGGAAAAGGATTATTTCCTTCCAGGAGGACCTCCATCATTTCTTGTGCAAATTGATTCCCCATCCCCAGAGTATGGACATACCAGAGGATATCAGCAAAGAGCACATGCATCAAGCCACAAAAGGTCAAGGTTGCATCCCTCTTCCAGGACTAGAGATGCTAATTCTCCTTTCTTTTACATAGGAATCACCCAAGTGAATCATCCTGTAATTAAAGAAAAGTCTGCTCTAAGTAGGCTTGCTGTCTCCAGATGTAGATTTCAGAGGGGAGATTATACTTGAAAATTTTCTACCCCATCAGGCATCCCATTAGTCCAAGAGAAAGAATAATACACACTTCTTTGACAGTGTGGCTTATTATTACCTTCTCCTATTCTCCTTTTATCACAGAGGGAAGAAAGCAGGACATAGTAGAGGAAAAATAAGAAAAGGAAGCAAACAGGGAGAGAGGACTTGACACTGAGTCCACCAATGACTGCAAGAACAGCTCACACTTGAAATGGGGGCTCTTGTGGGGGGAGAAATGGAAGGACATTTGGGTGAGCTTAGCTGTGTAGCAGCCCTAGCTTGGGATTCTATTTTTACTGCTTTTCTTTCCTTTAATATAATTCTAACCTGGGGCATCAACATGCAGATGATAATACCACCAGCCCTTCTGGTTCCACTGGACTCCTCTCCCTGTTCTGTCTGTATCAGGGCCAACTCAGTGACCATAAATGGCTGTGTATTCCTACATATCATCATGCTTCTAAGTTTATGTTGCGAGGGTCTCTTTCCTAAACACAGAACACAGAATTCACACTGTCCTTAAAGATAATCTATCATATTCAAAGTATAATTGAAAGGCTTACGGGGGTTCATTAAATAGTTACACAGCAGTGGGGGTGGTGCAGGAGGACAAGGTAAACAACCAAACAGGCAACGACAGTCACAGCACCTATTTTGCTTTGTGGAAAGGTCCCATCTGTGTCCTAGGAATTCTGACCAGCACATTACTTGGAGGACAGAAGCAGCAGTAATTACCAGGCCAAGAAGTTGTGGTCAGATGCAGCCAGCAGGTCATTTGTGAGTAAAAGGCCTTGGGCATGGCCTCCAGATCTCTAGAGCAACACCAAAGACTTCAGCATGCTGGATTGCAGGGTGCTGTGATTGTTCTTTACAGGGTGTACACATTGATCCTAATCAACATTCTTAAATACCACTCATTTCCCTAATAACAAAAAGATTCTAACAAACAACCTCTATGAAAATCTGCCATCTGTTTAGATTTCAATAAGGATGCAGTAAGTGCTAAGTGACCAGCCTTTCAGGTTTCCATTTCTATTAAAGTACTTCATATGCTAATTGACAATTTTTGGATTGAGAATTCCAATTAGACCACTTCAAATGCTAATTAAATTTCTGGGGTGTTAACGTGCACACACAAATCACAGTGCTTACACGAGCACTTTAAAGCACCATAGACCGCATCTTCTAAAAGAGAAGGAAAGCCAGTGATCCAGGGCCATACTCCGCACTTCTGGATGTACACAGCACTGTGAGAATTGATGTCTGAAACAAAGACTGAGAGTTGCAGTGTCTTCTGAATTATCAAAATGATAATGCACTGCTTTACAGTCTTGAATTTCAAGAACACTATTATTTTAAAGACTGGCAAAGTATGTGCTATATGAATACACCCCTCTCATCACCACTTCCCCAAACCATCCTCTTGTCCTGGCTTTTCAGGTGTAAATAACGGCACCATCAGCTCCACGTTTCTGCAGACTTGAGATGTCAATCATCCTTGATTTTCTCTCTGTCCCATCTGACTCTTGCTCACAGTTGTTAACTTGGGTGCTTTTTTCTGTTCTCCTTTCTTCCCTCTTTTTCCTTCTTTTTTTTTCTTCCTTCCATTTCTCTTTTCTTCCCTCCCTTTCTCTTTCCTTTCTTTACTTTCATTCATCCCCCCTGTCACTTTTTCTTTATATAAACTGTCTACTCTCTCTGTCCTACAAAATTTAGTTCCCTTTTTATCAAGTCTATTTTGAATCCCTGGTTCAAATAACAACAGATCGCACTGAGCACTTCACAATGTGCCAGGGAGCTCGCCCAGTCACACAGATACGAAGTGGCTGCATTCCGGCCCTGTGCTCTCCTCATCTTTAGACCAGGACTTCTTTACTGTTTCTTTCCAAATACGATGATGTTATAAATTATTTTGCAAACAAGGACACATTTATCCGGGATATCTTAACCAGGTCAAACCCTGAGACACTTGTCATTGAACTGATTTGTCTTGAGCAAATTGAGACATATGGTCACTTACATCTGAAGGAGGGAACAGCAATGGCTCATCTTGGAGAATGTGCCAATCTCTCCACGCCTGAGGAAATAAAAAAACACAGGAACTGAACGTAGGGGTGGGAGGAGGGACAAAAAAACCCGGGGTGTCAGAAAACGGTTAATAGATGCAGGCCAGCCAAAAACCACAGCAAGCCACTGTCAATGTCAATAATGTATTTTTCTTGTGACTCCTTTTTTCAGATTTTGTTCATCCTAGTTATCAGATCATAAAACTCAACAATAAGAAGTATACTCCTTGTATCAGTTAGAATGCAAATAAAACCTAAATAAAAGTATATCAAACACAAAAGGCATTTATTATTTCACAAAATAAAAAGCTTAGAGGCAGGATGTTTTTGTAGTTGCTTTCATGTATTATGGCATCCCAGAGCTAGAAGTCTTCCATATTTCTTATCTGCCATCTTCAGCATGTCAGTACTCCTGCTCTCATGGGTATGGGACGGTTCATCTTTGGTGAGATACGCAGCCACATCTAGCAGGGGAGGTGAGAGACATTAACCTCCCTCTACCTCTTAGGAGACTTGCAACATTTCCTGGAAGCTGCCAAGCAGGCTTCACATCATGATCATTGGCTAAGACTGGGCAATGTTTCTCGGCTCTGAATGCAAGGGAAACAGCAGAAGTCTTATGTTTTCAGGCTCAGCAGTGGAAAGATAGTTTCTGAAGGTGAGAAAGAAGGACAAAGGTGGAAGCTCTTAGATAGGGAATCACAGGTACCTGATTTATCGATTTTAATGTTGTTGCTTTCCACCTAAGATAACGATACATCTTAGACACATCACTGCACTAAATCTTATAAAGTGGAGTATTTACAAATCCTAACATGCTTTTTTACGATCATGCCCATTGACAGAGTCTGTGCCCTAATAACATTAGATTGCCAAACAAGAAGCCTATCTAAGAAAATAAAGTAAAATAATTCACTTTAAATTACAAGCTATTCCACTTTGGGAGATCAAACATGTATTTTTCTTCATTCATTTGGAAGACCGAGCTTTGCCAGTAAATCCAGTGAGGTATGCAAGCCAGAGAGGTGGTGTAAGGAAAGATGCTGGCAGGTGCAGTGTGTTCTGCCACCGTACAATATCCTTCCAGGGTGTTACCTGGAATCTTGAAAGTTCAGAGAAAAAAGGCTTGCACCTTGTGTTTAATAGTTTCCCCCTTGTCTTTGAGTAGCCAAAAAAAGCCACATCAGTATTTAAGTTCTTATCTCATTCATTCAAGCTTTAGAATGGATTGTGTTGACTTTTATATATAATTTATCAGTTATGCACGTAATTTGCTTAATAATGCTAAACACACTATTATTTCATAACACTAAGAAGCGCTTTTGTTTTTAATAATAAAATGAAAATCTCCTAAATAGAAAAAAGGGTTTCATCTAAAGATTGGAATTTTATTGTAAAGAGTTGACCTGAGCAGGTGTGTTACCTTTCACACACACATCATTCCCTCAA
The DNA here is from genome assembly GCF_027409185.1 of Cynocephalus volans. Classification (NCBI taxonomy): domain Eukaryota; kingdom Metazoa; phylum Chordata; class Mammalia; order Dermoptera; family Cynocephalidae; genus Cynocephalus; species Cynocephalus volans. Next base: position 67,392,035 of record NC_084460.1, read on the forward strand.
GGGATCCAAGGCCAAGTCTTGGTGAGTTATTGTCAATGAACATCTTATGAGTCCTGTGACTTAGGCTAAGTTCACATGGAGTTAAATAAAGTGTGGATGTGACTGTTTCCTGTTAGGTAAGAATGACACGCTATCATCACAGCGAGGCTCAGCGGGAACAGTGCTGAATAATGACACACCTCCTCGAGGTGTGAATAGACTTTCAGCATTGTGACTTCCCAGTCACAGCCACCGCATCAGCGAGGAGCTTCCATTAAAGTTAGCACAAAGAACGGACTCCACCACTGCTTTAATTGGTCACCTCATGATAGTGGCTGTTTTGCTCGTGTGTTGTCCACTGTATCTAATAAGAACTTTCCACCGAAGTAAACATGTTCTGGAATTGAAGGTTTAATATTTACTGGGTTTAGGGGTAGACTTGGAGCATAAATCACAGTGCTAACTTTTTAAGCAATCACAGTTTGCCCTTGCATATCCCCCAAATTCAATTTCTGCTCATTAGCTATAGCTTGCTTTAGAAATCTATTCTTGAAATCAGTAATTATGTAAGTTACTAAAGATAATTCTTTCACTCAAACTCTATTGTTGATAAGATACACAGTATTGTCAATCTTTGTAAACTATGTTTGTACTTTTGAATTGCGAATTAAGGCAGAAAGAGTTATAAACTATTATTATGTATTTTCTAGGGAGGTAAGATTCTTAACCATGGCCATACTGTTCAGATTACTGCTTGTCCTAAAGAAAACAAAGAATTAAATTATAATTATAAAAGTGTATAAATACAATATTACTATATATAATATATAAGTATATACATATGGGTAGATATAGAAAGATATTTTATACTAAAATGCTATAGTGAAAGTATCACTAACCAGGAAAGAAAATTTGTATTTTTTCCAATTCTAATGGTGTGACTTAGACAAATTTGAAAAATGCCTGTCTTGGTCTTATTTCCCCTATCAATAAAGTGATAGGATTTGTCCAAATCAGAGTGTCCTTTAAGTGTCCAAAGTGTGCTCCTTTAATATCAGCCCTGTGAGGTACTCTGGGGGTAAAGAACAACACGGTCCTGTCAATCTCGGTTGTGTGCATATCACATCCACCACATGGAGAGACACATATTGGACTATTGAAAACTCTACAAATTCTTAACGTTAAAGAAAAACACAGTTAAAAATTCTTTACTTTTTTATGATTACAAATTATTTTTAAATAATAAGTATCACTATTCTGCAGGCACATAGATGATTTCTACTATCCTCTTGAAACCAGCATCTTGAAAATAACTACAAAACCATATTCCCTTTTGGAGATTTAAATATTATTTTGTTGGGGTAATGATTTTTTTAAAAAAGATTATTTCACATAATACATATTTTTCTGATAAAAAGTCTTCTTATTATTTATAAAATATGATAATATTTCACATATTGGAAGTCAGTTTTCTCTAATCTTTTTCTTGTTTTACAAGAACACTGAATTAGTATAAAGAACATGAGTGTGTTTATTTTAAAATGTAACGAAAACCATACACACATAGTGAAAGACAGTCTGTGCCACTCCAAGGCAAAGGTCAATTGTCTTGGAATCATATATGAATTAAGTAATATATTCATATATACATATATATATACTTGCATGTGATGTGTAATTCGATGGGGTGAATTCTTTCTAGGACAACAAGTAATTAATTCAGTTAAAAAAATAGAAGAGTATCTGCCACAAATGTTACAAAATTCTAGAAATAAAATAATGAAAATACATTATTTTTCACATGGAAACTTAATCAAACAGTATGAACAAATGTCTAGAAGGAGGTTAAGGGAGAAAAGACTCACTCAGAATTGACAACTGATTGAGCAAAAGAATCAAAACGATCATAAGAAGCCACCTGAACTCTTAATGAAAATCCAAATGCCCCTCATGACACCATAGGACATTCTTGCAGAGCAGACATGAAAGTCATTATGCATTTTAACCATATTGCTGTCTAAAATTGCTTTCTAAAAAATTCAAAAATGTTTTTACAGTAAATGGACAGATTCAATTATGGAGATAATTTATGGCTATTGGACTAATTACAATTTATCATGATTAATACACATCATTTGTTTTACACGACCACATGGTACTGCACTCCATACTTCTCAGCAAAAGCACAAGATTGATACCATTATTGAGATGTTATATTTTTAGAATTTTAAGGGGAATAGATAAGAATAAAGAATAAACATGCTGAAATGCTGAACTTGCCTACACCTATATCCAGTAGAAGAAAAGATAACCAACCATGTAGCAGGTGGAGGAGTTATCACATCCAGTTGTAGCTTTGGCTCAGTTGTTATCTGATTATTTCCAGAGTATGATGACTTAATAATAATTTCTGTTATTCCTGATGGCATATGCACTTCGTTGAATCCAGGAGCACATATCAATTTTGTTTACATCTTAAATTCCATTTAAAATTGTGAAATCAGGAAAAGTAAACCAAAACATTTTTGATTATGATAAATCTACTCTATCAATTAGGAATTACATCTGGCAAGTAACAGAAACTCCTGTTAAGTGTCTAAAACAAATTTGTGGTTTACAATTTTACTTTTTTACAAGACGTAGAAAGTAGTCTGAGAACTTGACCATCGTGATAAGCCTCCTTAGTGACGTGACATTGCAGCGAAGACTTGAATGATGTAAGTCAACCAGGAGGCTGTCCAGGGGAAGACCTCTTTGGATGGAAGGAACAGCAACATCAATAACCCTGAGGCAGGATTATACTTGGGGTTTTCAAGGAACATCAAGAAGGTAGGCATAGCTGAAGCTGAGTTAAGAATGGTAACAGCTTCTAGTACAAGAGTTTGGGGAGAGAGGTGTGGCGGAGGATGTAAACCCTTGTAAGTCATAAAAGAACCTCGGATTTTATTCCAAAGTGATGAGGAGTCATATGAGGATGTTGAATGAGGGAGTAATGGAATCCGATTTACATTTGTAAAATATGGGTCGGGACTGAGAAAAGACCATAGAGAACAGGGGTGAGGATAGGAAGACTCAAAGACAGCAACTTCTCAGTTCAGGCGAGAGATGATGAAGCTAGTCTGAGTTGGTACAGAAGAGAAGAACAAGGGTGTGGGGAAATAGAATAATTTAGTCAGGCTCCCTCAGTTCAGGTCTGGTTGGGGGCAAAGCAGCACAGGATTCGAACCTGTGCGGGAGCCAAGAACCCCTTGGAGAAGGAGGAAAATGTGGCTACTTTTGAACATGTTGTGCCCCGTGGCCGCTTTCCTGTTGACTGGAATCTGGTTGCTGTTCACTGCACTGCAAGTGAGCATAGACCAGGCGCTATAGCGGAAAACCCGTTGGGAGGGGGTAGAAATGTGGCTGTCTTTGAGCGTGTGGTGCCCAGTGGTCAGGAGCTGACAGGAGCCTGGCTGCTGCTCATTCTGCTGCAAACTGATCAAAAGCTGAAGAAGAAAGCAGAGTTGTTGGAAGCAGGGACAATTATCCTGGAGCATGACGTGCAGCGACTGGAAGATACGAAACAGAAAGCAGAGTTTTTTGAAGTACAGACAGATATCCTGGAGGATGACATGCAGTGACTAGCCACTCCTTGTCACACCAGGGAAGACGATGAACCCAGTGGTGAGTTGGAGGAGACCATGTATCTCCAGGCACAACATGTTGTGTATCAGAAAATGAAGCAGGAGCAACCTTTGGGACTGGGCGGGCAAACAGTGGGCAGTGCACAGGTGACCCAAATTACCACCTATGTCCCACATACCCAGGTTGAGTAGGTTGACTTGGGGAGACAGTTTCACAGAAAGAGGGGAGCCCCTGGCTGCTTGGCTGTTGCAGTTATGGGACCTAGGGGTGGATAGTGTGGTATGCTCTGGTGAGGAGATGAAAAAATTGGCCTCCATCACCATGCACCTGTCCCTGAGGCAGCAGCGGCAGAATAGCTGCAGATGTGCACAAGGGCCAGGTAATCACTCCTTAATGGAATGGGTGAATGCAGCTGCCCGAACCATGTGGGCAAATGCTGGAGAACTGCCCAAGATTGTTAGTGAATGGCAAATGTATGCTGAGTTAGTCCAAATAATTCGAGAGCTGGGGATGTGGCAGTCCATGTTTATTGTGAACACTCGTGGCCCGGATGATGAAAACTTTACAGGCAGCATGAGAGACATGGTGCTGCAAAATGCCCCCTCAATGTCCTTTGGGTCACCGATGGCCATACTGGCCCCATACATTGGTCATCCTATACATGATGTAACAACCATGATAGCCACCTTGGATGAAGTAGAGGATAGGAGACAAGCAAAAGGGTTCTGAAAGGTGGCTAAGACCAAACCCCCAAGAAATACTCAGGATTTTATCCCAAAGGGACCAAGCAAGACTAGCTGTAAACAGATGTGTCTTGACTTGCTTGCAGCAGGGGTTGATAAAAAGAAAATTGACTGGCAGCCAAACGCAGTTCTGTTTGCCTTGCGGCAACAATTGCCCCCAGAACAGCGTTTCACTATATGTCCAAAAACAGTTAGCAAGGTACGTTCAATGGATTTAAAAGATTTTTTGATTGCTCCTGAGGAGGCAGATGAAATTTTCAATTTCAACTGGGAGCAGGACAAGGTACTTTTCTTTGGGGGACAGTCGAGGACTGGAGTCTTCAGGTTGAGTTGGCAATGATGAAGTTGATGCACTGGCTAAGGTAAGGTGGCTGGAGAGAGCTCCAGCAGCTGATGTTGGTGGGTGGCTACATTGGAGAATGCAGCATGCTGGCTGCAAGAACGGCTGGTCGATGGCTCTTCGGGTGCCATATAAAACTGAGAGAAAAAATGCCCCTAATGTGCAGATGTGCTCTTGAGGAGCAGATGAGTGCTCTGATGGGCAGACAACTAGTGTGAGAGTGCCCCTGACACAGTGGCAGGTGGATCTTGTGGGACCACTGCCAAAGTCAGAGAGTTACTGGTTTTCTGTTTGTATGGTATCATAAGCCTGGTAAGATACGTATTCCTGCAACCATCCTTTCTCAGGATGGCAAACTGGCATATATCTTAACAGAGGGGCAAGAACTTCCCCTATTGGTACCAATAACCCTTCTGTCTTTTCGCCCATAGCGTTCTGGCTGCAGGCACTGCACCAGAGTCTACTGGGTAAATACATACATTGGCGTGATCATCTACTGAATATGCACTGAACTTCACATCAGTATGATTACAAGACTCTCATGGAAAATCACACCAATGATGATTACTAACCAGACATGTGTGACTAAAGGACAGAACTATAGGACAAGCGTTAAAGACAAGCCTTAAGCCATATCAAACAGAAAATAGGTTGTATAAGTAAAAGGGTCATTTATCCTCACTAAGGGAACATCACAGAAGATTTTTATGCATAGATTGTATGGTAAGGGACCCTGAAGGGGTGGATTGTGGGGAAATTAGGATAATTTAGTCAGGCTCCCTTGGCTCAAGTCTGGTTGGGGGTCAAGCAGCACATTCTTAATTCTTTGTTAACAAGTTGTTTGGGTGGAGTTAGTGTTCATGTGCACCAATGTATCTTTTTAGTTTCATTGCTATTGTGTGTTCTTCGGCTTGTGAAGTGGGTTGGCTGGCAGAGAGCTCAGGTCTAAAAGTAGAACATGTTTACTCTGCTGGCAGCTGCTCAGTTTCTCTTTGGACTTTGCCAGTAGCAGTTGAATTTTGGAGTTTCTGACTTTCTCTGTGACCTGCTTGGCTCATAGTGTTGTGTGTGCTGAATAAAGACTATTCTTACTTCAGCCAAGGCTCCAAGGACCTTTTTCCCATTTACCTAGCTCATAGACCTGCATATGAAGGGTTTGTGAATGGGCTTGAGGGGTCTGTGAGCTCCAGACACTAGCCCTAGCTCTAGAAAGGGCAAAAAGGAAGTTTTGGCCAGAGCCACTTGTGGAATGGAGCTACCATTTTGAAGTTTAAAAAGACAGCATAGGCGCAGGTTTGGGACGAGATATTATAAATTAGAATATGTTTTACTGAAAATTAAAGAATGCTTATTACTTACCCAAATAGGCTCCTGTTCAAAAGCTCTGGCATCAAGACCACATACAGGACAAAAGAAAAAGAGAGGGAGTGTAAAAGTTGCATAAAGGCTGCTCTTTTTGTGCAGACGTGTGCTCGCACCTGATTGCAACTTTATCAGATGCAACTTTATGAGATGCCAAGAAATTAAGAGGACAACAGTCTTGGGAACTAGTGTTTAGAAGTGTATAGGATGAGAAGTCTATTAAATACCTAAGTGAGAGTGATCATGTACAGTTGGATTCTATAGTTCAAGGGAGCTGTAAGGACTAGATATAGAAATTCAAAAGTCATCCAGCTAGACATGGTTTCTAAGCCATGGGATTCGATGAAACACTTAAGGAATGAAAGAAGTAAAGACAAGATGTGTGAGAACTAGCCTTTGGGCGTTTCATAATGTAGAATTATTTATAAACACTTTTGCTTATATTTCCTTCTTTTATTTTTATAGATTTTTGTGCTTGCTTTTGTTACTGCACCTTAATATTTAATGCAGTTCAAATATTTCCATCCACTCTTACTTTTCCATGTTGCTAGTCAGTAGCTCTGTGCTATTTATTTAATAATCCAGACTTTGCACTCTAATTTTAAATGCTACCTTCATCTCCTGCTAAAATTTTACATTTACTTAGATTTATTTCAGAAGTCCAATTTAGGGCCTATTTATTATCTTTTCCTGGCCCTTGCTACTCTTTTTCTGCTTATTATAGGGGTATACTGCATTTAGTATTAAAATTAAAATGAATTATTAATTTTTAAAAAGAATTAATACATTTTTTTATTTCTCTTCTTTCAGAATTGGTCCTGTAATTTAATTTTTATCCTGGCCTCGTGTGTGTATTCTTCTAGATGAATTTGAGAAGCATTTTGTAAAATGTTCCACAAACAAATGAACAAATATCCTTCTACAAGTGTGATGACATAGGATGATCTGATACATTTATATGATTTTTCTCTTATAAATCATCTATATAATACTTTTTAAGACAATGGAGAAATGTAAAACAATTCCAAGATGTAACAAGTCATAATAAGATTCTACAAATACACCAATTTGTATTTGTTGTCAGGATAGGTTTCTATTCAGAAGCCCACTGCATGTATGTAGGATAAAGTGTTTCTTGTGCTGCATTTTTTTGCAGTGACTGATGGCTTGGTGCCTAGACATCATTTCTACAATACCCAAAACATCAATCCCATCTTGAAATGTGTCAGTAGTAACACACATTTTATTTCAACTTTAAAAATGGCCTCAACTGGTGAGCTACAAATTCTCCACATACTTTGTGATTAGGAATTCATATTCTGAATCACCAGCAGTAGGGAATAAATTGGTGACTACAGATCATAGAAGCATGTTACTTTCCAGCATCTTTTTCTCTGTTTTGTAAAGGGCTTAGTGAGAAGAGGAGGAAGTTCTGTCATATCAAAGGAAAAGAAAACCAGAAAAACATATTACCCACAGGCAAAATGAGAAGAAACATTTTTTGTTTGTTTGTTTGGGTTCTTTTAAAATTTTTTTTATACTTGGGTAGGATATATTTGATAAATAGAAATCAGCCAATTTTCCCGATTTAGATTATAATGTCTCATACATGTAAAACTCTGAAAATGCTGTGGAAAATGTAGCTAGTGAGGTAACTGGGGTTGTCTTTTAATTTTTAAATTTTCTGGGCCTCAGTTTATTTTGCATTCATTTTAATTTATCAATCTATTTTCAAATCATGGATGCTAAATGATTAGCCTGCTAACTAACAACCTCTAATTCTAACAACAGGATCTGGAGCCTTTGCATTATCTGCAAAGAGAAACATCTGCATTTCTTTCTTAGTGTATTCAAAAGTAACTTTCTATTAATGGAAAAGCATATACTACAGGTTTCAGTGATTGGTTTTTTTTTTTTTTTTTTTTTGGTGAGTTTGGAATAGAAATGAGAAAGGAAAGAATCATGAGAATAGACAGCTGATGGTGAGAAGACCTTTTCCCTATACTCTGCTCTGCTAAAATCGTCAGAACCAGCAGTTCATCTCACAGAGAAGCTTTTGAAGCTCTAATAAGAGCAGCTAAAATATAAATGATGTTTATGCCTAAATATTTGTGAAGAAAATGTTTAGTCTTTGTCTGGGTTAATCTTTTTTTTTTTTTTTTTTTTTTTTTCCACTTTTCTACTATATTAAAATACCCAAAACATAAAATTTACCATTTAACCATTTTTAGGTGTACATTTCTGTGGTATTAAATGCATTCATAATTGTGTGCAGCCATCCCCACCATCCATCTCCAAGGTGTTATTCTTTTAAAAACATTATTCTTACTTGGAATCAGCTAGAAGGTAAAATAAGAGCTGGGTTCTACTATACCAATAAGAAAGTATTGAACTTAGCCTAGACAACTAATGAGCAATAATATCCATGTGATTAGCGAGGCGAATGACAATTTCAGAGGGCGCAGGACTGAAAATTCGTACATAGGCATAAACATTGTGGTCTCTGGTACTGAGGTGACGGTTTTCAACAGTCCGAGGGATGAGTTATGTAAACTGTTCAGACAATGAATAACAAGCCCAGAGAAGTAGGATTTTTAGATCCATTTTTTTTTTCTTGAGAAAATAATTGAGAGAGACTGAACCAGAATAGAGAGGCTGAGATTTGTACTTTGGAAAATCCATCCTGACATCTTAAGTGGCCTTCTAAGGAATAAAATGGCTTGCAATCACCAGCTGACCACCTTTCAGTCCTTATAGAACAACTGTGCTTCACAAGGCTGAGAAAAAGCAGCCATTTTGTTCAGTTAAAACTATCCTCTGTGCATCCTTAGATCTGAATTCACCATTTTGAAAATGAAGGGAACATCCAGTGCCTTGGGCAATAGAGAAAGAAAAAGCCAGCAGTATTTCTGTTGGAAGAAATTTCCCACAGCAATGTCCTAGGGGAAATTCTGCTCTCTCCCTGAGAGTCAAGCATTAACAGGAAGGGCCAGGTTCTCCTGGGCTGCGGTGCTCCTCACATCTTCACATCACGAAGGGGCAGGAGGCTGGTTGCTCTCCTATCCACAACCTTCAGAGAGCCCGCCATGGCCCCCCAGTCCTGACAGATACAGTCGCTGCTCCCGGTGTGGCTGAGGTTGGCTTCTCTGCATCATGTGACACTTAGCAGGACAGTGTCTGGATTCTTCACTGCTGTAGTCCCAAACCCCAGGACAGAGTCCCATATGCAGTGTTCTTAATACATATCTGCCAACTGTATTTTAGAGGAAAAAATAATATGCACTGATTGGGTACACTAACTGAATGGATATTAAACAACTGCTTGAGAGCCCTGGAAACTGAGATTATTCTTTCAGTCCCACCAATACATATTATTTTGTCCTCTAAAATACATACATATGTGCATGTATACATATATAAGTATATGTGTCTAATGTGTGTGTCAGACATGTATTAGATATACATATATGTATACATTCATATGTATTCTATGATATACGTATGTTTTTGCCTTTTTTTTTTTTTTTTGAGAAATGAGCTAGGTTTTATCTATGACACACTTGGCCCAGTAACAAGACTCTAATGTGAACACAGGGAAGGAACACAAATAAATAAAATGTTCCTGTTCCCAAAGAACTTAACAGCCTAAACTGGAGTGAGAAGCAGGTAGATTAATTTCATGGAGCATGCTAAAGTCTCTGCTTGTTACGACCATCTTTCTGTAGGAGTCCAGAAGAGGAAGCAGCCCAAACATTTAGTTTTCCTGAAGAGTGATATGAGTTTATAGACCTTATTATGCAGAAAACCACTGGGATTCTCCATAATGAGTGCATAAAACCTATTATGCTCTGAACAGGCATTTCAGCAGCCATTATGGAGTGCTGAACCCCAAAAAACAAAGAATGTTACTCTACCAGACAACTGCTAACATTGATAGCTAGAAAAAAAACTTAGATTAAGAATGGTGCATTTTACACTATGCCTAGGTGAATTTAGTCACTTCAAGAACAGACAGTTTCATAATCTGTATCTTCAGAATACTTAGTGTTGGACAATCCTTCTGAGATATGAGCTTCTTGAGCTTTTTATGACGAGTTTGACATTTTCCTGTATTTCTGATGGTCAGTAAACAAAATGATCTGTACAAGTTTAAATTGAACTTCAACATGAGATGCCTGACAAGTAGTAACCATGAAATTCAGTCACTATTTTAGATCAAATGTGGTTGTAATCTTTGGCTGTTCATTTAACTTTTCTAAAGGTACTGATTTTTCATTTTTCCAGGTGAGGTATTTGATACAATGAGTGTTTTTCAGACTGTGTTCTATGGAGCTGTAGAGGCTCCTCAAAGGACCTGAGGTCTTCTATGATGAAGGGAGTGAAATTTCTGAGATGGATTTTAAGTCCCCTTATTTTATTTTATCTTGACGGAGTTTTTACCTAATTTCAATATAATACTTTCCTGTATCACCCAAGTGTTGCTGCCTCTGTTTTCTCATTTTAGAGGGCGGATGGCGTTTTCAATCAAATTCCCAGAGCAATCTGATTGCTTCATTTTGCTGCCTCACTGCAAGATCTTCTGTTTTCTCCAGGATTGCTAGTCCTGCCCTGCTCCTTCTGAAAGCCAAATGTAACTCTGAGTCTAATACATCATTCTTCTCTGGATCTCAAATCAATTTGAACAGAAAAGGTATTCATTCTTCCTTCTGACACCTTATTTTTGTTTTTAGTCTTGCCAAATGCAGGACTCCAGACTCTGAGGGTTACATACAGTTCCTCACTCAAGGGCCAGCCAATCTCAAAGAAAACCTATATGATAGGAGAGACAAAGTTTTATACTTCTCTTCACCTCATTCTTTCCCTCAGAAAATCTTTATTTATTTATTTATTTTGTACAAGATGATTTTACTCCTTAATTCCTTCCTCTGTCATGGGAAGAGGAGAGGTAGTCTTTGTGTCATCCATGTAAGCATCTTTGATCTCTTCCACAGATTTTGTAGGCTTTAAGTAGAGAATCAAGTAAGGAAGAAAGTAGGCCTCTAATTCCTGTTCAATCTTTCCCTATATAGGAACTGTGGAGATCCTGACTCCCATCCTGGGTAAATTGTTCCTAAGGATTAGCTTGCCTCAGGGACATGTGCATTCTGTCTTCTTGTCCGTATCTCTTCTTTTTTCCTGCTGTATGTTAGATTACTGTTCCCCATGTTGGAAAAACTCCCTGCCTGAACCAAGAACCACACTCCATAAGCACTGGACAATCTCAGATCAAAGAAAGAGGCAGACTACTCCTCTAGTAGGTAGTCCAAGATCTATTCAGGAAGAACTTACATATGAGGCTGTCTTAGGTGGTAATGGGACTAGTTAGATCTCTGTACATACAGTGCACACCTATCTATTTATACTACAAAAAAGAAGAAGGAAAGGGAAAAAAGTCTATTTACTCTCTGCTTAAAAGGATTGTTTGGGTTCCCTACAATGTGGTCAACATTCCTAAGAGAGGGGAAGGTGTCCCACACAGTGTCAGTTACATTGGCACCCCTATGATATGCTTTCTATGGTCTCTGCATCCTTTGACTCACTTTGTGGTCATATACCCAGAACACATTTTCACAACACCCTAACTTCTCCACGTGGAACAGTCTGAGCTCATAGCCTTGGAGCTTGCAATCCAAAGGAGGGTATTATCACCCCTGATTTTTCCATATTCCAAATGTGTCTATAAAAGCTGAAAAGATAAATACTGATTGGCTTGGTTTAGGTGAAAGCCCCAAATATGAGTACAATAGGACAGATACCGGGGCTGGTAAATTCATAAGTACTACATGCAGGTGTGGGGTATGTATTTTCTCAATGAAATGGTGGTGGGGGGGAGTACAAATGTTTGGAAAAGCGAACACAGCAGAGGCCCACTAAACCCGGTCATTGATTAAGTAACGGTACAACTCAAGATGTTTTGTTTTGTCACAGATAACCAATACACCTCCTACTGAAGAAAGAAATTCCCCTATTAACATGCATTGCATTGTCCTTGTAGATGCAATGGATGCCTTTACCTTGACGTGTATTGTGTTCATTTTTACTCAGCCACAAGAAAGTCACTATCGTATACCCCTACATACAAATACATACAACACACACCACACCACAACATGCCACAACACAACAGACTATATAGAACTAATTTTAGTGGCTGCCTCTTATTGCTGATCAATTAAACATAAAAATGATTTCAAAATTTCCTTCTGATAAAACCTGGAAGATGAAGTAAATGAAGGCATATAAATAAGGCTGTTACCATTTTCTCCTAACATGCTATATTTAAAGATTTGTGCTACTACCAATATTTGACTATTGCTGAATTAAAAGGCCTCTTGTTTCCCTTTTAGATATGAATTTTTGTTCAAATAATAATTCCTTAAAATAAAGCAATACTCGTTAATTTTGATAATATTTTATTTTATTATAAAATGTTGGGATTCATCACATTAGAAAGACTGTAGATGTCAATCAATTTTAGTTAAGTTAAAGTCAAATGTACTTATCATTCACCTCCTTGCTTCCCTTGTGAATACAGAATAAAAGAGAAACTATTTGCATGTATAATTTACTTTCCTTTACTGAAAAGCTATATAACATGGAGTTTAAAATATTAAAGATTAATAGGGAGGACTTCAGATATCTACATGTCAAATTGATAGAGTCCCAGGTGCCATGGCATTTACTGTACAAAGATTTCCATTTCCATTGGATTAAGTGTGTATGGCAAGTAGTCTTCAACAATTGATTGAAATCAGAAAATGTCAAAGCTGTATTTAGAAAATTGAGGGGTTTTTTTTTAATGACTTAAATCAAGGAAGAATCACACACAAAATGGAGTAATAGTATATCTCTACATCTAATTTGAAATTTTATATATGGAAATAGCTATTGTTAAATTATCCATAGCTAATTGGTCTCAAACTAAAATAGACAAGTAAGCCTGTTTTGGATTATTAACTGGTTCATATTTTAGGTGTTTCCCTAATTAGACATTTCCTAAACTATTCGTTTGCATTGGTTAATTTTTCTAGAATATTCTATAGTGAATTTGTAGCTTTTGGAATGGATATTTACCCTTTTGAAGTTATTTCTATAAGGACATTGATGTAAAGTATGTAATCTACTATAATCATTGCAGTGGACTTTTTTCTTACACTATAAAGAAAGAGATTATATCATACAGAAATAGGATGTTCAATTTCTTGAAGCACATTTTATGTCTTGATATATATCATATATCAAATACATATAAGTAGACACACAAACAACTTATAATATAGATATACGTATACACACAACATATATTACATTTATACACATATACACATACATACATTATTTTTTAAAAGGAAGATTATAACTTTAGTCCAGTGATGTAGAAATGTAGAGCTTAAAATAACTTAAGCTTTATATTTTTAGATAAAATTTTTATTGTGAATCAAATTTAAAAGGAAAATGACTATCAAGCTCTGTACCATTTAATTCTCAAAGTGTTTATGTTCCCGAAGCTTAGCAAAAGTGTACAGAAACAACACAGCATGATGCCAATAGTGTAACACATGCATTTTACATTAAGCATTAGTCTTATGAAATAGTTCTTAGTAATTTTTTTATATAAAACATTTGTTAGAAAAATTTAAAAATAATTGACTATTTTTTAAGTCAATAAGTTTTGTTTTTCTAACAAATAAATATGTCATAGATAAAATTGTTTTGAGTGATACACATACCTTACTTTTGGCATTCTGCATGGCTGGATCTTTATCATCTCATCTTAAAGATTATTTACTGGGAGGTATAGTTTGTTCATTATGGGATTGGTCCAGGGTATTATAATATGAACATCAACAACAAAAAGATATCCTACCACTCAGAGGCCCTGGGTAGCTGGGAAACACTGGCAAAGTGGATGCTGCCACAAAAAAAATTCCACACACACAAAAAATCATGTAAAACCACACTTTAGGAAAAAAGTGGAAATGATAACATTATCGGACACAAAAAAACAAAACGAAAACTAAAAAATAAGCTGCTAACAAACGCACCATTAAAAAAGTCTTATGTATGTTTTTCAAACAGCAGGGAAATAATGAAAGAACTCTTGGAGTATCTTTAAAGAAGAATGAACAAAGAAAGACCTGAGATATAAGTACATATAGTAGATTATCTTCTTCTATTGTGTTATAATTCTTGGTTGATGATTAAATGGCAACAACTAAAACAAATCATATGATACTGAAGACAATGGTATTTATAAGGGGGAAGATAAAGATATCTAAATGGGAGTAAGATTTTCATACTTTACTCAAGTAGTAAAATATTAGTATCAGTAGACCATAATAAGACATATATATTTATTGTGACAGCCAGAGCAAATTATACAAAGATCAAGGTGGAATCCTACAACATGGTCAAGTAACCCACAGGAAGGCAAGAAAGAAGACACAAAGGGACACAAAATAAAGAGAACAAACATAAAATAAACAATAAAATGGCAAAACTCTATGTCAATTATTAGCTTAAATGTGAATGTTCTAAATATACCAATTAAAAGTCAGAGATTGACAAAGTCATTTTAAAAATGATTCAAGTAGGGCCGAGCCGTGGCGCACTTGGTAGAGTGCTGCGCTGGGAGAGCGGCGACGCTCCCACCGCGGGTTCGGATCCTATATAGGACTGACCGGTGCACTCACTGGCTGAGTGCAGGTCACGATAAAACGACAAAAAAAAAAAAAAAAAAAAAAATGATCCAAGTATATGCTGTTTACAAGAAACTCAGTTCAAATTCACTGACATTAGTAGGCTGAAAGTGAAAACCTGGTAGATACATACCATGCAGATGTTAATTTAAAAAAAAGAGTGGAAGTGGCTATATGAATATCAAATAAAGTAGACATTAGAGCAAAGTAAATTACTAGAGACACAAAGAGACATTACATAATGACAAAAGGATTATTCTACCAGAAAGGGATAATGATTCTAACTGTATGTTTACCAAATAGCAGAGCCTCAACATACATGAAGCAAAAATAATAGTTGAAAGCAGAAATGTACAAATTTAAAATTATGGTTGGGAGCTTAAGCAACTTTTTCTCAGTAACTGATAGAACTACTGACACACACACACAAAATACCAGCAAGTTTACACGAGATCTGAAGTTTATACAAGATCAAACAACAGGATCTGGTTACCATACAAATACAAGTCTCAACTCAACAACAGTAGAATACACGTGTTTTTCAAGAGACTATGGGATATTGAACAAAATAGATGCTTATCTGTGCCATGAGACAAACCACAATAAATTTAAAATAATTGAAATTGGACAGAATATGTTCTTTGACCATTTGGACTCAATTAACAACAGGAATATCTCTAAAGATATGAAAATTAAAGAATACATTTGTAAATAATTCATGGGTCAAAATGTAAGTCTAAAAGGACATAAAATAGCACATCCAGCTCAATGAAATGAAAATACAACATATCCAAATACATAGGATACTGCTAATGCAGTGCTGAACGCTAAACTCTTACATTAAAAAGGGGGAAGACATTAAATCAATAATAGAAGTAATTATGTAAAGAAACAAGAAAAAAATCCAAAATAATCCCAAAACAAACAAAATGAAAAAAATAGTGACAATAAGAACAGAAATTAATGAAATTAAAAATAGGAAGAAAATTGAGAAAATCAGTTAAATTAAAACCTAGTTCTTTGAAACAAATTAAATTTGTAAACTTCTAAAAAGATTTTGAAAAAAAAAGCAAAGACACAAATCACCACTATCAGTAATGAGACTGAGAATATCATTGGAATTTCTTCAGCCATTGAAGGGGCAATGATAAAAATAATAATAAATTTTTACACACATAAATTCAACAACTTAGAAGAAATGGGCTAATTCCTTTAAAATCCCTTTTATGGGTTAAATTGTAGCCCAGCCTTCCCTGCACCTCAAAAAATGTTGAACTCCTAAACTCCAGTACTGCAAAATATGACTTTCTCTTGAAAAAGGGTCATTGGCAGATGTAATTAGTTACATTTAGATGAGGTTATACAGAAGTAAGGTGGGCTGCTAGTCCAATATAACTGGTGTTCTTGGAAGAAGGAAGAATTTGGACACACACAGAGGAAAGACAATGTGAAGGAAGTAGATAGCCTTCTGCAAAACAAGGAGGGAGGCATGGAACAGATTCTCCCTCCAGCTCTCAGAAGAAACCAACCTCAGTAATACCTTGATCTCAGATATCTGGCCTCCAGACCGAGATAGCGGGTTGCACTGGTTAAGCCACCCAGTTTGTGGTACTTTGTTATTGCAGCCCTTGAAAACTAATACAGAGTTTAGTACCAGAAGTGGGGTACTGTTTTAACAAATACCTAGAAAAGTGGAAGTGACTTTAGAATTGGGTAATGAATGAAGTCTGGAGAAGTTTTGAGGTGTATAATAGTAAAGCCTAGATTACCTTAATGTGTTAGTAGAAATATGGGCATTGAAGGAGATTCTGGTGAAAGCTCAGAAAGAAAAGAAACAATAGAGAAAACTGCTATCATCTTAAATATATATATATATATATATATATATATATATCATTATGAACAGAATGTTGGTGGAAATATGAATATATATATATATCATTATGAACAGAATGTTGGTGGAAATATGACTATTAAAGTTGGTTCTGATGAGGTCTCAAGTAGAAATGTTATTAGTGACTAGAGGAAAGGCAGTCCTTGTTGTAAAGTGGTAGAGTATTTGGATGAATTATTTTTTCTTGGAAAGTAAAACTTATAAGTAATAAACTTGGATATTTCAGCTGAGAAATTTTCTGACCAAAATGTGGATGGTGTGGCATGGTTTCTCCTTTTTGCTTATGTAAGCAGACAAAAATAAATTGAGGGGGAAATTGTTAAGCTGAAAGGAACCAGTATATAAAGATTTAGAAAGTTCTCAGACTATCCAGATGGAAAATATGAGTTAGTGTGCTCTGAAGAGAACACCAAGGGTGTGGCTGATCAACCATTCACTCAAGAGATTAGGCATGTGCCTGGAGATCTGATCAACCATCTCAGCAGAAATGCTGACATCTTGGACTGAGGGAGATAGATGGGAAAAAATGAAGGAATGCTGAACTTCATTTTGAACTTCAGGAATTCTTCAGGCAGGAAACGAAGAGGGACCTGGAATAGATCGTTTCCTCAGTGCCCTCAGAAGGAACCAATATCCTGACACCTTGATTTCATAATTCTATCCAAAGGAACTATGTGAAAACATTTTTTTGTTGCTTTAGCCACACAGTTTATACTTTAAACAGCCCTAGAAAATGAATATAACCACAAACTATCATAACTCAATAAAGACAAAACAGACAATTTGAGTAGTAGTGATCCATAAAAGAAAAAATTGACAATGTGGACCTCATCAAAATTAAAATATTCCATTTCATGTAAGCCCCTGTGAATACACTGGAGACAAACTACAGACTGGGAGAAAATATTTACAATCCGATTGTATTAGCCCATTTCTGTTGCTTGTAACAGACTACCTGAACCTTGATAATTTATAAAGAAACAAAATTTATTTCTCACAGTTTTGGAGGTAGAGAAATCCAAGTTCCAGAGAGCACATCTGGTGAGGGTTTTTTTGTGGGTGGTAACTATACAGAGATACAGAGAACCACATGGCAAATGGCCTGAGCAAGAGAGAGTTAACCTCCTCACTTGCTCTCCTTTTAAAGCCATCAGAACCACACCCATTACCACCCATTAAATCATCATCAGATTAATCTATTCACAAGATACAGTTCTCATAATCTAATCACCTCTTAAAGACCCCACCTTTTGATGATCATAGTAAGATTTCCCACCCTCTTAACAAACACTGTTACTGTGGGGATTAAATTTTCAATGCATGAAACTTCGGAGGACATATTTAACCTGCAGCACCACCAGAGTATGTTTACCCAGAATATATAAAGGACCCTCCAATTTCAACAGTAAGAAAGAACAAAATCTAATTAGAAAATAGACAAAAACAAAACAAAACAGCAGCAAAAAACATTTCACCAATGAGGATATGCAGATAGCAAGTAAACTCATGTTCAACATCATTAGCCCTGAATGAAGTGGAAATTAAAACCACAATGAGTTTTCTCTGCACACCAATCAAAATTAACCCACAGTTCCACACCCCCAACATCCAGAAGCCACATTTCTTTAGGATTCCATCCTGAGGCTCTACACATAAAACTGAGGCTCTATACTAACACTAACACTGATGGATGTTCCTTTTTTTTTATTATCAAAATATCTACATGTTCACTTGTAAACAGGCATAATTTTTTGTTGATGTTTATAGATGTTTTAAACACTTTCACACCTGTCAAAAATTGAGCAAATATTACATAGAATGCTCTTATTATCTCCTACCCCACAGGTACAGTCTCTCCTATTCTTAATAGATTAGTATTGTATATCTCTTAAAATTAATAAACCATATTGATAGATTATTAACAAAATTCATACTTTATTCAGATTCCCTTGGTTTTTACCTAATGTCTAGAATCTTGGCTAGGACACATTAAATTTAGTTGTCTTGTCCCTTTAGGCTCTTTTTGGATGTGACAATTTCTCAGACTTTCTTTTTGATGGCCTTGGCAATTTTGAAGAGAACTGATCAGGTGTATTGTAGGATGCTCCTCTACTGAAATTTGTGATGATTTTCCCGTGATTTGACTAGAGTTATGGAATCTCGGGAGGAGGATCACAGAGGTAAAGTGCCATCTTCAACACACCATGCTGAAGGCACATACTATCAACAGGGCATTGCTGCTGATGCTGGCCTTTACTACCTGGCAGAAATGGCATTTTTCTGATTTCTCCACCGTTGTGTTACTTTTTTCTCCTCCCGTTCCACAATGTGCTCTCTGGAAAGAAGTCACACTTACGGAGTAGGGAGTTATGCTGCCTATTGTTTAGGATCTACGTAAGTTGTTGCAGTTCCTCTGCTCAGGAGGTTTGTCTCTTCTCTCCAGTTCGTTAACTTATCCAACTATCTATTTATATCAGTGCAGATGCGTGGACATTTTGATATCTATGGATATTTATTTTATACTTTGATTTAGAATTTGATACTACTTCATTTATTCTTATCCTCGACTCATTCCCTCTTTGGCCATTGGGAGCTCTATCAGTTGGCATACATTAAAATTCTACTATTTCAGGTGTAAAGTTCTATAAGTTTTGACAAATTCATAATATCATGTACCCACAATTACAGTATTATGTAGAATTGTTGTACTGCCCCCAAAATCTTCTGTCCTACATGTATTCATCCATCCTTTCCTCCCTGCTGGCCTCTGGCAACCGCTGATCTTTTGAGTGTCTATAATTCTTCCATTTCTGGAATGTCATATAGTTGGAATCATACAATGTGCAGCTGTTTCAGATTGGCTTTTTTCACTCAGCAATAAGATCCTCCATGTATTTTCGTGACTTGATAGTTCATTTCTTTTTATTGTTGAATTGTATTCATTGTTGGAATAAACCACAATTTGTTTATTCACCTTTTGAAGGACATCTTGGTTGCTAACTGTTTTGAGTGATTATAAATAAAACTGCTGTAAACATTATTGTGTAAGTTTTTATTGGACACACATGTTCAACTCATTTGGGTAAATGCCTAGGAGTAGGCTTTGTGAAATGTTTGACAAAACTATGTATGTCTATGTAAAAGCAGCTCAACTATCTTCTAAAGTGGCTGCATTATTTTGTATTCCCGTCAGCAATAAATAAGAACTCCTGTTTAACAGTATTTGGTGTTGTTATTTTTTTTTTCTAGGTGTTAGCCAGTAGCAATGCCTGAAGGCCATAATGTCTCCTAAAATGAGTGAATTTCCATCTCTTCTCTACTCTGGGCATCCAGGAGAAGTACCTGGCACCCTCAGACCAGTAGATGGAGCAGAAAGCCATGCCACTCTAGCAAAAAGCTGGGCACTGGAGAGTGGTACCTTTAACCACAGCATCCACAGGGATAGGTGGTGGCTCCTAGCAGACCTGGAGGCAGGACAGGAACCCTGAGAGTGCCAAGAGCAAGCAAGCCCAGCCTGAGCTTAGAGGTTGACAAAGAAGCATTCATTTCTGCCAAAAAGTGCTAACCAAGCTCAGACACTGGGCTGAGCAAAGCACCACACAGCTTGTTGCTCACACACTGCGGGCCCTGCTGCTTAGAACACCCAGCACTGGCAACACTCAGGCTAAGATGGAATGTGCTTGAACATAAGCATATAAATGCATTTTCTAAAACAAAACAAAAACGCTACATATACAACTATGAAATTGGATGGGAGCAAAAATGAATCTATGGAGATAGATTAACGTTGAAGGTGTCTGTATGGACTCATGGTTTGTAATATACATGCATATGTGAGTGTGTGTTTGTGTGTGTGTATGTATGTTCACCAGACTCATTTAATTCACCAACTTTGGTTTTCAATGCTAGTCATCACTAAAAGGGATCAGAGAGTCCTGTGCACCATTCTTATTTTTGCAACTTTTCTGAAAATGTAAATAGTTCCCAGTAAGCAGTTATGAAAATTAATAAATCACTTTACTAAAAGGAATTAATAAAATTAGCATTTGTATCACTATAAGGCTTATAATTTCAGTAGTTTATACAATAAAATGGAATTTTTCTCCTTTTTTTTGAAAACATTTAATGCTATTAATATTCACATTGAGGAAAATGTGTAGGAATGCCATAAACTCCAAACGTAGTGAAATTTTCATAAATCTGTGTTCTTGTACATGAAGCTGACAAAATTCCTAGTGTGACCACTGCACACTTATTAGAATGGCTGAAATATAACACTGAGCTCTAAATGCTGGTAGAGATATGGAGAAACAGGAGCTCTCTTTCATTGCTGATGAAAATATACAATGGTACAGCCACTTTAGAAGTCTGGTTACCTACAGAATTAAACATACTCTTACGATATGATCCAGCAACAGTGCCCCTTGGTATTTATTCAAAGAATCTGAACACTTCTGCCCACACAACGACCTGCACAGAAGTGTTTACAGCAGCTCTATTTTTAATTTCCAAAACTTGGAAGCAATCAAGATGTCCTTCAGTAGGTGAATGGGTAAGTAAACTGTGGTCCAGACAATGGAATATTATTCAGCGCTAAAAAGAAATGAGCTATCAAGCCATGAAAAGACATAGAGGAAATATAAATGCATATTACTAAGTAAAAGAAACCAGTCTGAAAAGGCTACCTGCTATATGATTCCACAAATACGACATTCTGGAAATAGGAAAACTATGGATGGAAGAAGGGATGAATAGACAGAGCATGGAGGATATTTAGGACAGTAAAACTACTCTGTATGATACTGTAATGGTAAACACATATGTCCAAAACCTCAGAATGTATAACGGCAAGAGTGAGCCATAAATAAACTACAGATGTTGGTGATAATGATGTGTCAGTGTAGGTTTATCAATCCCAGCAAATGTACACTCTTGTGGGGGGTTTTGAAACAGAGGAGGGGAGGGGGTAGAGACTATGAGCATATAGGAAATCTCTGTACCTTCTTATCAATTTCCTTGGGAACCTAAAGTTGCTTTCAAAAAAGTCTTCAAACAAAAATTAAAAATTTTTAGTGTGCACATTGGTATTATTCTATTGTGATCTCTGTCACTATCGTTCCCAAATTAACACATATTTTTAAAAAATGAGTGTGTTATACATCTAAGCTTTTCAACCATTTTACTTAACTCCTTTAGAAAATGGGAAACTGATAAGAAAAGTTTAGTGGAAGGGTATTGGGTAAGGAACTAAATATAAATATAGGTTAACACAGACACTGGGGAGAGAACAGGTACAGGTGATGAGGAAAGCTGTCAGATAGCAGGCTCTAGATTGCACATACATAAATAAGGAATGGTTAACAAAGGCTTTCAGGGTGAACTAGTGGGAAGGAAAGTTGAGCATAGCAATGCCCATTCCTAGAGCTAAAATGATTTATGTATACAGGTGGGCAGACATTGCCTTCCAAGAAAAGCTACAATAAGCAGCCAGCAGGGCTACAGTTTAGGACCATAACTCAGATTCCTGGTACTGTTGAGCAGCCACACTGGTGAGAACAAGAGAAAATCATAGAGTTCTGAGGATTAAAGCAAATTATTTATTTATTTGTTTATTTATTTTGATGGCTGGTGGGTATGGGAATCTGAACCCGTGACCTTGGTGTTACAAGGCTGTGCTCTAACCAACTGAGCTAACTGGACAGCCCTTAAAGCAAATACTGACTGCAGAAGAATTGGCACCAGGAAACACAGGTTGGACATATTATTTGCAAAATGTGTATGAGAGAAAATATTGATCTTAGCAACAAAGCAGGTAGGGACCAAGTGAGTGTATCTGGGAATCAGTCTGAGAAGAGCTACTAGTAACCCTGACTTATGCTGAGTCACTCAAAAATTGAAACCATGCTTCTTAGATTAGCTGCAGATAACATGAAAGGGTTGAGTGGCCTTGACTGTAAGAAAAGGAGGATTATTTGGGCAGGTCATCACTGTGCAAACAACGTATATAAGTGAAATCAAAAGCAAACAAACAAAAATCAAATAATGGGAATTGACATCTAAGTCATACTCTAAGGTCCTTCTTATTTCTCACTTTATGTTAATTCAATATTTCAAAGTCAGTGTGCCCATTTCCACCCTAGAGTATAGAGTACCATTATTTTGAAAACAGATTGCCAGAGCTCTAAGGCCGCTTCAGAACAGCAGGCAATCAATAAGTGGATTGATGTCAATCAAAAAACTCAGCATTTAGCTAAACCATCTGAAATATATCCCAATTTTGTAAGTGCCTCACAGTTCTGTGATGTGGTGAATTGTTCCTTTATTTGTGGATTTATCATAAATAAAATTTTATTTTGTTAAGTAAAACTGAATTTCAATGCATTCAAAAGATTGCCCTCTTTTTTTTATATATTATCTCCGTGCTCTTAGAAATACTCAGCACTTAAGCATTTATTTCAGGAAAGTATTTCTATATATTTCAGAATTCTAAAACAAATTTGGTGTGTTTTAGTAGTGTTTAGATTCTGCATTTCTAATGATGAATTTATATACTAGAAAGAACTTTTCAAAGTAGCAACTTGGATGGCTGTGTGGCTTTGTGCATGTACATCTCAAAATCAAACCAAAAGATTCTATCAAGTAAAAGTAAATATATCAAAAAGTCAGGTTTGTGATGTGTGTGGATGAAAGTTACATTGTTCTTTGGAAATTTCTAATATAGTCATCTTTAATTGCATATTTTTTAAGTATAGTTTTACAAATTATTTTGTTTTATGACAATAATAATGCTAGATCTTTATCAGTTGTGTGTTTTAACTGGAACTAAATAATGAAGTAGTTAGGGTGTGTACGTGAGACTCCTCTATATTTCACTTTCAAGAGGTCATTAGCAGTTTTATCACTATAATTATCATTATAAGCACCATCATCACAAAACAATCAACAAAAGCTAGAGCAACAATATGCATCAAGTGCTTATTAACTGCTAGATTCTATTGTAAGAGATTAACATGCATTTCTCATTTAATACAAATAAAATACTATTTCCATTACATATCAGATTAGGAAAATGAAGCCTATAGCACTTCAGAAAACTGTGTGATAGCACCTACCTAATAAAAAGGAGAACATGTCTTGCACATTAGGTTTCCACAAAGACAGCATTCACCAAAATTGAGTTTTGACAAATTGTAGAGACCTAGAGCTTTTCCATTTTGATAGTTGATTGTATCAAAAGAGGCTTGTTATAAAGCTTAGGGAAATCTGAGGATGTGGTTTCATATAAAGCAAGAATACAAAAGGGCTTCACCTTCATTGTAAGGGTAAACTAAAGAAATTCCACAAGGCAAATGAGGAACAAGAAATTTGACCCGTTCCAATGATAACTAATGAATGGGAAAAAAAAGTTTCCTCCGAGCATAAAAATTTCCTCTGAGCATTCAGTAGTCTGAATTCATACGATTCACTCTACTTGAATTGTTTTAAATGCCTCAAATAGATATTGAAGTTTTAAGTAGTCATAGTGGTAGTGACCCAAGTAACTGGAAGAAGCAAAAAACAAATTCTTTTGTAGAAGAACTTAACTTTAATCCAATCCTTAAAGTATTCTCATAAGGTTAAGGTCTGAAGAAAACAAGTAGCTAGCTAGCAGTCAAAACTCACAAAAATGCAAATAAGCAGGACATCATGATTGACAATCATTAAGAAATTAGACACACCACACACAAACCAGAATTAGACCAAGGAATTAAGCTTAGAAAGCAATGGATAAAAACTGACCTACTGCATTTGAGAAATAACCCATAGAGCTTATTTGAATATACCAAATAATGCTTAAAAATACATTCAATGAACAGATGCAGCAACGGGTAGAAAATGTTTTAAAGAAAATGTTACTGAACCAAAAGGCAGGGCTAAAAATATTATCTCAAATTCAATCCAAAGAGAAAAAATAAAGAAAATGGTTAAATGATTAAAATGATTCAAAATATGACAGGTAAAAATAGGAAGTCTAAAGATGATATAATTAAGATTCCAAAAGAAGATAGTAGAATAAATGGAAACTAGGCAGTATTTTAAAATATAATCACTAAGGATAGGTGATGACAAGATTAATTTTAAATTTGAGACCCAAAGAATCCTCAACATATTAAATATAAAAAAATCCTCTACTAGACAATTTTGTAGCAAAACTGGTAAATAGCAGGAAAAAAGTAGCACATAATATGTGCAGATAAAACATAACAACTCATGGGATAAAGTGGCCCTTAAAATAATACCTGATTTTTCAAAAGCAGCAATGGAAGCCGGAGTTCAAAGGTATCATATTATTAATGTACTATGACAAAAACTGTCATCTGAGATTTCTACTCTGGGTAAAACCAATTTTTAAGAATGTGGGTTAAATGAAAACACTTTCTAAAAATTAAGGATGACAGAGTTTGAGCTCCAAAAAATAGTTATTAAAAGAAATTCTGGGGCTGGCTGGTTATCTCAGTTGGTTAGAGCTCAATTTGTTAGTGCTGATCACACCAAGGTCCAGGATTGTATGCCTTTACCAGCAAGTTGCCAAAATAAAAAAAAAGAAAGAAAGAAATTCTAATAGCAAGTCTTTAGAAAAAAAAGTGGAAAGCTTTAGTTTCAGAAAAAAAAAATGGTAAGCAGAAGTTTTGGAAAATATTTGAATATTTTATTTACAGTAAAGGGAAGGTAATGATATTGACTAAATTTATATAGTGTTAATATCAGTGCGCATTCTAAATGAGTACACATGCATTACTTAGGTGATTACTAAATTTAAAAAGATAAAGTGAAAACTTATAAACAAGGGGAAAAAATGTCGAGTTCAATTCAGCAGAAGGAAAGAAGGAAAATGAAACAAAACCAAACAAAATATTGGGCCATTAAAGCAAATTAAAATCAAATCAAGTAAGTTGGAAATTTGAAACAAATATACCAGAAATCATATTAAATATTAAAAGGTTTATATGCTCCAATGAAGACAAAGATTATTAGGATGAATTTTAAAATGGAAATAACTATAAGCTGGTTATAAAGAGATAGGTCAAAATAAATGGATCCAAAAAAGTAAGTAAAGTTACAGATTAAAAAATGTATATACAAATAAATATAGGTGCAGGCATGTCAATAACTACAAAATAAATTTTATTAATATAAGTGTTACAATATAGAAATAAAACTTTAAATTGTTGAAAATAATATAACATATGAATAATTTTCTATTTAATAATCATAAACAAAAATATACATCTTGAAAAGCTTAATAGAATTAGGAAACGTTGAAAAATTTATATTAAGTTATTTTAAAGTACACTCACTGCACATACATCAAGCAAACAAAAAAATTAGTAAAGCATAGAATATTTGATTGGCTCATTAATACATTCTATGTAATGGACATAAATGAAACACAGAACCCAACAACCAAAAAAAATACATTATATTCAAGCATACATGTAGTATTTGGTGAGAAAAATTTTTTTACTGAGCCCTATAACAAAACTCAACAATTTGAAAATAATTAGTGTTCTCTGACAGCAAAAAGTTAAACTAGAAATTGATATTAGAGAGTTTACCAGAAAAATCACATTTGGAAATTAAAACACATATACAGAAACAGACAATACTAAATAGCTTACTTATAGGTTATATATGTATAACTACATAGCTCATAAGGTCAAACAGCAGCTAAAAATAAAGAAACTAAAAAGAAATTAAAGAAAGTAAAAAAAATCTTAATGATAATAAATATAATACATATTTTTAAAAGTAAAATATAGTTAAAGTAATCCTTCCAAAACATTTTCTAAGCCTTAATTACTTACATTAAAAAAAAAAATTGCTATACTAACAGAAAGATTTGTCTTACAATTTAAGAAGAAAACAGCAAAATAAATACAAAGGATTATAAAGAACTAAATAATGATGATAAGTACAGAATTAATAAAGTAGAGAATATACAATAGAGAAGATCAATATAAAGCCAAAATTTTAAGATGATCTCTGTAGAAGAGTCTCTCCCACAAAGACAGACAAAACAACAAAAATGTGACCACACTTGGATGAAAATAACTAAAGGAGAGCACCGGAGAACATCAAAAGAATAACAGAAATGCTGGTAAGTGCAGAAACTCAGGATAGCCACAGAGAAATCAGAAGAAAATCCCTGGCCTCCCCAACAGCATCCCCCAGCCAGAAGCAACAGGGACCCAAGAGGAATTTCTACCTGCAGGGGAAAGGTGAGCACGAGTTACACCACAGATGCCTGCAATCCAAGCGCAAGGGAGCTGTATGGCCCTTGCAGGCCATGAGCCCAGTGTGAGGAGCTGCTTGGAGCAATATGACTGCATTAATCCAGGGAGGGAATTTACACTGAGCACCTCGCCATGGGTCTTGGACTGTTGGCAGCAGTTCCCACTTGGGGATAAGGGTAAAATCTGAGTGCATTTTACACTGAGCCCTAATATTTCTCACATCTCCATAGCCCTGAGGCCTCTTCATCATACTGAGTCTCCAGCACTTGATCCCAAGTACCATCCTGCATGATGGGAACAGGCTATTCAACACAGTGAGGAGGTAACCCTTAGGACAGAGGGAGTCAGCGTGCACAATTTCCAGAGTCAGAGAGCAGACCGATAAAGGTCTGTTGCCACTGCCAGCAGCTCTGCTGTCCTCAGTGGAGCATGTGTGCAACTCTCACAGGGACACTAAGTCCTGCCATGGCACCAGCAAACCTGTTCAGACCTATGTTTTTCAGCTGGGAAATTGTAGATCATCCACACACCTCTCTGGGGGCACAAAGCCCCATCTACAGCTCCAATGAGCCCACCCAGCAATACCCATCCAGCTGGGGAACTGCAGAGGGACCCAATATCTCTCCTGTGGGAACAGGGGCATGCACTTTCTAGAACCAAAGAACCAACTGATCATGGCCTTCTGCCACTTTCAGAAGACTTCTCTCTTCAGTGGAGTGCCCATGTACCTCTCATAGGTGCACCAAGTCCTGCTATAGCTCCAGCCTACCTACCAGCCCCCTGCAATCCAGCTAAGAAGCTGTGGAGTGCCTGCAAGCCTCTCCTGAGGCCACAGAACCCCATCGGAAGTTCCAGTGATTCCTCCCAGGGATACCTACCCCAGCCAAGGAGCTGCAGAGGAACCCAGAATCTCTTTTGGGAGGCACAGGAGCCTGCCTACAAACCCAGCAATGTTGCATGGGGCAGCCCACCCCAGCTGAGGAACTTCAGAGTGATCCAGTGTCTCCCTTGGGGCACAGAGGACTGCCCATGACTGTAGATACCTTGCCAAGATTGGCCAACTCCAGCTGAGGTCTGCACAGCAGCCCAGCACCCAGCTTTACTTTTTGGGGTGCAGAGTCCCACCCAAAATTGCAATGACCTCACTCAGAGTGGCCCACTCCAAATGTGGTGCTGTAGAAAAACCCAGTGTCTCTTTTGAGGGTATAGGACCCTGCCCACAACCCAAGACCTAACCAAGAGAAGCCCACCCCAGTGGTAAAGCTGCAGAGCACCCAACATCTCTCTTGAGGGCAGGGGCTTGCACACAACTGCAACAACCTCAACCAGAGTGGCTTACTCCAGCTAAGGAACCATAGAGCACCTCATCCTTCCTTTGGGGGTAGAGGACACAGCCTGAAGCTCCAGTGACTCCATCCAGAGTCTCTCACTTCAGCTGAGGCATGGCTGAGCACATCATTGTCTCCCTCAAAGTCCAGAGTGCTAATCTTCATCCCAGAAATCCCACCCAGGATCACCAATGTAAGCTGAAGAGTTTCAGAGCACCCAAGTACATTTATCAGGGACACAGGATCCTGGTTGTGTCACCAATGATCCTGCCCAGGGTTGTCTACTTTAAAAAGCTGGGGAGTTTCTGGCAGATCATGCCAAAGCTTCCCTCATGAGCTCAAGACCTTGTCCATATCCCCTGTAACCCAGTTCAGTGTTGCCCACTTCAGCAAGGAGTTGCCAGGTGCCCCACTTCCTGGAACATGAAGGCACTCAGAGACAACTGACACTGAGGAGAATCAAGAAAATTGTATGGACACTACATTACTGCATTCACCAAGAACCAAACTTCAATACCCTACCCAACTGCCACTACAGAGCACATCTACAAGAAGTCTCTCCCTTCAAAAGCTGCTCCAGATTATTATAAGAAGAGACTGTTTTACCAGATGCCTAGACATCAATGTAGGGGTACAAGAAACATGAAGAAACAAGAGAACATGACACTCCTAAAGTAATACAATAATTACTAGTACCAGACCCCAAAGGAAAAGAACCTGTAAAATGCTTGAAATGGAATTCCAAATAAAAATCTTATGAAAACTCTGGGAAATACAAGAAAATACAGGTAGACAACAAAACAAACTGAGAAAAACAATTCAATATCTGAAAAAGAAATTCATCAAAGAAATAGATATCATAAAAAAGAATCTGAAGAATTCATTCACAAGATAAGAAACACAACCAAAACTTAAGTAACAGGCTAGAGTAAGCAGAAGACAGAATTTCTGAACTTAAAGACAGGCTTTTTGAAGTAACTCAGTAGGAAGGAAGGAAGGAAGGAAGGAAGGAAGGAAGGAAGGAAGGAAGGAAGGAAGGAAGGAAGACATAATTTTAAAAAAGATATGTATGGTACAATTTTAAGAGTACAAACAACCATATTATGGGTGTTCTAGAAGGGGAAGAGAAGGGAAAGGTATCAAAAACCTATTTATTGAAATAATAGCTTAAAGCTTTCCAAGTATTGAGATACATATAGACTTCCAGATCCAATTGGTTTAAAGATCCCAAAACAGATATAACACAAAAGGATCCTCTCCCAGACATATTGTAGTCAAATTGTTAAAGTCAAAAACAAAGAGAAAATTATAAAAACAACAAGAGAAAAGTGTCAAATCACCTATAAGAGATTCCCCATCAGACTAACAGCAGATTTTTCAGCAGAAACTTAACAGGCCAGAAGAGAGTGGGATAATATATTCTAAGTGCTAAAAGAAAGAAACAAACAAACAAAAGAGCAAACAATCAAAAAAAACTGCCGGTCTAGAATACTGCACCCAGCAAAGCTATCTTTCAGATATGAAGGACAAGTAGTCTCTTTTCATGAAACAAAACTGTAGAAACTCATCACTACATACCAGCCATACAAGAAATCCTTAAGAGAGTCCTCCATCTGAAATAAATGATAACTACCATCATGATAACATGCAAAAGAATAAAACTCACTAGTAGGGACAATAGGCAATGAGAAACAGAAAGAAATTATATCATCTCTCTACAAAAAAATCACTAAAGAGCAAAGACAAACAATAAAAGGGAAAGAAAGAAATGAAATATGTATAAAACAACCATAAAAATTTAACAAAATGTCAGGAGTAAGGCAATACCTTTGAATTACAACCTTGTATGTAAATGGATTAAATTTTCCATTTGAAAGACATAAACTGGCTGAACCAATTAAAAAACAAGACCCAACTGTACGTTACCTACAAGAAACTCACTTCACCTGTAAAAACACACATAGACTAATAGCAATGACACAGAAAAAGATATTCCACACAAATGGAAATAAAAAATGAGCAGGAATAGCTATACTAATTCAAATAAAATAGACTTTAAAGCAAAAACTATAAAAAGAGACAAAGAAGGACATTACATAATGATAAAAGAATCAATTCAGCAAAGGGTATATAATTGTACATATATATGCACCCAGTATCAGAGCACCCAGATATATAAAGCAAATATTATATCTAAAGGGAGAGATAGACCCCAGCACAATAAAAGTTGGGGACTTCAACACCCATTTCTCAGCACTGGACAGATCATCTTGACAAAAACTCAGAAGCAAAACATTGTATTTAAACTGCACTATAGACCAAATGGACTTGACAGACATTTACAGAACATTTCATCCAAGAACTGCAGAACATACATTCTTCTCATCAGCACATAGATTATTCTAGAAGGTAGACCACACGTTAGGCCATAAATAAAATCTCAACAAATTTTTTAAAAATTCAAATCATATTAAGTATCTTTGCAGATCAAAACAGAATAAAAGTAGAAATCAATAGCAAGCAAAATTTTAAAAACTATACAAGTATATGAAAATTAAACAACATGCTCATGAATGACCAGTGAGTTGAAGAAGAAATTAAGCAGGAAATTTAAAAAAAAATTGAAACACATGATAATAGAAGTACAGTATACAAAAACATATGGGATACTGCCAAAGCAGTATGAAGAGGGAAGTTTACTACAATAAGTGCTTACATCAAAAAAGTAGGATAATTTTAAACAACCTAATGTCACACCTCAGGGAACTAGAAAAAAAAGAACAATCCAACCCCAAAATTAGTAGATTGAAAGAAATAATAAAGATCTGAGCAGAACTAAATGAAATAGAGACCCAAAAAAAGATAAAAAAGATTGATGAAATAAAAAGTAAATAAACAAAATTAACAAATCATTAGGAGACTAACTAAAAAAAAAAGACAGAGGACCTAAATGTCAAAAATCAAAAATGAAAAGCACACATTTTGACTGATACCATGGAAATACAAAGAATCATTTGATACTATTATGAACAAGTATATATCAAAAAATTTGAAAATCTGGAGAAAATGGATAAATTTCAGGATGCATGCAACTTACCAAGAAGAAATAGAAATTCCAAACAGACCAAAAATGGGCAGTGAGATTGAATCAGTGATGAGGAGACTCCCAACAAAGAAAGGCCTAGGAGTGGTTGGCTTCACTGCTGAATTCTACCAAACTTTTAAAGAAGAATTAATACCAATACTTGCCAATCTCTTCCCAAAAAAATGGAAACAGAGTGTATTCTCCCAAACTCATTTTATGATGCCAGCATTACCCGGATACAAAAATCAGACAAAGACATGATTAGAAAAGAAAACTACAGGCCAATATTCTTCATGAACTTATATGCAAAAATTCTCAACAAAATACTAGCAAACAGACTTCAACAGCACATCGAAAAGATTATACACCATGATCAAGTGGGATTCATCACAAGAATGCAAGGATGGTTCAACATATGCAAATCAATAAATGTGATTCACCACAGCAACAGAATGAAGGAGAAAAAATACGTGATCCTATCAATAGATACAGAAAAACCACTTCATAAAATTCAACATCCCTTCATGAAAAAACTCAACAATTAGATACAGAAAGAAAGTATCTCAACACAATAAAGGCCAGATATGACAAACCCACGGCTAGCATCATCCTGAACTGGGAAAAGTTTAAAGCTTTTTCTTCATTCACATTGTATGCACATATTGAAATAACTCTATACCCCATAAATATGTACAATCAATGCATTTCAATTAAATGAAAAATAATTAAACTTTACTCTTAAAAAAGATATCTTACATAAATACATCTTTAATAAGCTTCAAGACAAATAATATTAGGAATAAAAGAGAATGCAAATTCAAATATAAAATTCTGCTTAAAAAAAGGACTACAAAAATGTAATTTGCCAAAATAAACTGAATAAGAAATAGAACATATAGTTTTTAAATCTTTAAGGAAATGAGAACAGAAGTTAGAAACTTTCCCAGAGAGAAAACACCAGTGCAAAGGTTTTATATGTTAATAATGCCACATTTCCAAAGATCACATTATACGAGTATTAATAAATTCTAACTGATAATAAAAAGAGAAAATGAAAGTCAAATCATTTAATGAGGCTAGCAAAAGCTTGATATTATGTTGAATAAAATGTTACATAAAATCAAATATAATAGATTATTTTCATCCATAAATAGAAATGCAAAAATCTTAACCAATGTATTACTAAAATTAACCCAATAGATAAAAACAGTAATAGATCATGAATAAATTATTTTTATCTCAGAAATACAGCTTAATATAATATTTTACAAATCAAATAATTTACTATATTTTTTAAATTAAAAGATCATATATACTGCATGATAAATTTCTCAGGTATTTGATAAAAATGCAGTGTTATTTGTAAATAAAAAATACAGCAGTCCAATTTATCTGTGGGGGATGTGTTCTAAGAACACCAGAGGATGCCTGAAATAGCAGATAGTACTGAATCCTATATATACTATTTTTTTTCCTACACATATTATAGGTAAGTACTTACAATAAAGTTAATTTATAAATTAGATACAATAAGAGATTAACAACAATAACTAATAATGAAATAGAACAATTATGACAATGCTGTAATAAAGGTTTTGTGAATGTGGTTTCTTTCTCTTCTTAAGATATAGGTGCAGGTACCATGTTTCACTTTATTGCACTTCCCAAATATGGCAATTTTTACAAACTAAAGGTTTGTGGCAACCCTGTGTGGCGCAAGTCTATCTATCAGAGACATTTTTTGGCTTTTGGTCTCTGTTTCACATTTTAATAATTTTTGCAGTATTTCCAACTTTCTCATTATTACTATATCTGTTATGGTGATCTGTTGTCTTTGATGTTACTATTGCAATTGTTTTGGAGTGCCACTAACTGAACCCACACGACACAGCAAACTTAATCGATAAATGTTGTATGTGTTCTGACTGTTCCTCTGACTGGCCATTCCTCCATCTCTTTTTCTCTCCTTGGGTGTCCCTATCCCCTGAGATGAAACAATTTGAAAGTAAGTCAAACCTTACAATAGCATCTAAGTGTTCAAGTGAAAGGAAGAGTCACACATTTCTCACTTTAAAGCAAGAGCTAGCAATAATTATGCTAAGAAAGGAAGGCATATTAAAAGCCAAGATAAGTCAAAAGTTGGGCTTCCTGCACCCAACAGTTAGTCAAGTTGTGAATGTAAAGGAAAAGTTCTCAAAGGAAATTAAAAGTGCTACTCCAGTGAACACACAAATGATAAGAAAGTGAAACAGCCTTATTGCTGATATGGAGAAATTTCAGTGGTCTAGATAGAAGATGAAACCAACCACAACATTCCCATAAGCAAAAGCCTAATCCAGAGCAAAGCCCTAACTCTCTTCAACTCAAAAAAGGTTGAGAGAGGTGTGGAAGCTGCAGAAGAGATGTTTGAAGCTAGCAGAGGCTGGTTTATGAGGTTTAAGTAAAGAAGCTGTCTTCATAACATAAAACTTCAAGGTGAAGCAGTAAGTGCTGGTGTAGAAGCTGCAGCAGGTTATCCAGGAGATCAAGTTAAGATCACTGATGAATGTGGCTACAGTAAACAGCAAAATTTCAATTTAGACCAAACCTCTCATATTGGAAAAAGATACCATCTATAATTTTCATAGCTAAAGAGGAGAGGTCAACACCTGGCTTCAAAGCTTTAAAGTACAGGCTGAGTTTCTCATTGGGGACTAATTCTGCTGGTGAATTTAAGTTGAAACCAATGTTCATCTATCATTCTGAAAATCCTAGGGCCCTTAAGAATTATGCTAAATTTAAGTCTACTCCACCTGTGCTACACAAATGGAAAAACAAAGCTTGAATGACAGCACATCTATTTACAGCATAGTTTGCTGAATATTTTAATCTCACTGTCAGCACCTGCTTCTCAGGAAAAGAAAAAAGATTTCTTTCAAAATATTACTGCTTATCGACAATGCACCTAGTCATTCAAAAGTTCTGATGGAAATACACAAGGAGATTGATGTTGTTTTCATGCATGCTAACACAACATCCACTCTGCAGCTCATATCAAGGAGTAGTTTTTACTTTCAAGTCTTATTAAGAAATACATTTTGTAAGGCTATAGAATCCATAGATATTGATTTCTCTAATGGATCTGAGCAATGTAAGTTGAAAAACTTCTGAAAAGGATTCAGTATTCTAGATGTCATTAGAAATACTCATAATTCATGAAGAAAAGTCAAAATTAACATCATCACACCAAGTATTGGCAAAGATATTAAGCAATGAGAACATTCATATCCTGCAGGCAGAAGTATTAATTGTATAATTTCATTAGAAAACAGCTTTAAATTATCTGTTAAGGCCCAACATAAACGTATGCTTGGATGTGAAAATTTTACTCTTGGGTATATATCCAACAGACTTTCCTCTATATGTCTACATGGTACGCATATAAATATAAATTATGGTCTATCATACTATGGAATACTCCGCAGTAATGAAAACAAACCATCTATAGCTAAATGTAGAAACATGGCTGCATTTCACATATAAGTAAGATTGAATTAAACAGGCTAGAAGTTAAAGAATATTTGTAATATAGTTGCATTTTTATAAAGTTTGAAAGTAGGCAAACTGATCAAGTATAAAGACCAGAAGGATGGATAAGTCTAGAGAAGAGGAGGTTTAGCCATATGTGGAGAGCACAAAAGTGGTTTTGTGAGGGTGAAAATTTTCTATTTATTACCTAGAGTCTGGTTGAATATGTCGTGCTTTCTGCTAATTTATTAGATCTCTATTTCTTTATAATTTTTTACATTTCACAATAAAAAAATTAGATTGACGATTGAACATTCTCACAAAAACTCTCAAGGGGTTTAAGAAAATCATATACACACAAGAACAAAGAGAAAGAAAATAAGATGAGATTAAATGACTAAACCAAAAGTTTGGAAGCAGGGTAAATCCAAATGACTAATAAATTATCTCACATATAAGTTTAACCTGAATTGACAGTGGGGAAATCTAAGAAGCAACCCCAATTCCACTGCAAGACCCACAAAGACTTCAGAAATTGATGACAACATACCCCCAGATGATGGATGAGGTTGAGGATCCTTCCTCCTCCCCTTCTTTGGGCCACTGACTTTCCCCCACCCTAGAAGACTGTTGCTGGCACCCAAAGTTTGGCTGCCAAAAATAAATAAAAGATTCATCAGTCACAAATGTTGATGCAAGGTAGGAAATTTAGTGATCAGATGTCTGAGGAGACAGTTAAACTACAACTGTCTCAAAGGCACCAGAGTCCTCAGCAAGCGTTTTAAAGGGAAAAGTGTGAGAAACAAAAGGAAGTGTTTACTTTCTTCAAGAGAAGGCTACATGCAATCTTGTAGACTCTGGGATTTTGTTATCTTCTGGTCAGTTCTGTAATTCCTCAGCTTGTCCTTGGGATGTGGGCCTTATCTGGGTCCTACAAGCTGGATGTCATCTTGTTCCCCAGAAGCTATGTCTCCAAAGGAAGAATGGTTAGTTCTGTAGGTTACTGATGAGCTCTTATCATCTCGTTTTTTCCCAAGCACTCAGTTCTGTGGTGTTTTCTCATGAGCTATGCTGTGAGCCAAATTTACAAGTAGATTTCCTTATGGCTAGCATTTTGTTTAAAGCTGTACTCTACAAAATGGCTCTTCTACAGCTAATTATCTAACACTGTTTTCTGTGGTGGGTTCTAACAAGATGACCAGAAATGCATTCTTTAGAAAGAATAAGACGGTGTGTCTGGCCTGGGGAACAGTAGGCGAGTTGAGAATGAGAACCCGACTGACTAAAAGTAGGACGATTAAGAACAGGTTCATGTAGTGAATACTGAGAACTTCAGCCATCCTCCTACCTGAGTCTAATTCCTGGTAAGAAAAATTGTACCTCATATTGGGTGTTTGAAATGCTTTCTCTGGGGGAATCAAAACTGCTTAGACAGATAGATTAGATAGTTAGGCCAATGGAATGATAGAAAGACAATAGGTAAGTGGATACATAGACATATAGACAGAGAGATGGATAAGTTATATACAGGCAGATAGCTAGATATAGATGGATGGACAGGTGGACAAATGAGTGGATAGATATTTGAAGATGCTGACATAAGAAAATTACCATAAAGCAGCTTAGCCATATCACCTACTGAATTAGTCAGTTTTGTGTTGCTATAACAGAATACCTGAGACTGGGTAATTTATAAAGAAAAGAGGTTTATCTGGCTTATGATTCTAGGACCGCTGCATCTGGCATGGGCCTCAGGCTGCTTCTACTCATGGTGGAAAGCAGCAGGCAACTGGCGGGTACAAGCAGATCACATGGCAAGAGGAAGCAAGAGAGAGAGAGGGAAGGTGCCAGAGTCTTTTAAACAACCAGCTCTCCTGGGAACTAAAAGAGTGAGAACTCACTCATCAATCCCTCCTCCCCTCACTCATTAATCTCCCCACCAGGGAGAGCATTAATCCATTCATGAGGGATCCATCCACGTGACTCAGTCAGTTTCCAACACCACCACATTGGAATCTCCACATGAGTTTTGGAGGGGACAACAGAACCAAACTAGGAAAATAATCAACTTGGAGAAAACAGAGACTATTCAAAGAAATGAAAACAGAAAACAAAACAAAAGTATCACTGTTATCCTCAGAGAGGTCAAAGAATGGACATATTCATGACATAGAATAGGATGATACTTGCTCACATGTGCACACACTCCTGAAAGTCAGGAAAAAACATTAGAAAAAGAAAAAATCAATGGAAAGTTTTGAATATAAAGTTAACTCTATTTCCTAAAAAGTAGGACATAGAGACAGAGAAATGAAAAATAAGAGAAAGAAAAAAAAAAAAACATTCCATAGTCCAGTCCAAGGTCCAGTATCTGAAAAATTCAAGACAAAACAAAGAAAAGAAGTGAGGACGTTCCTGATGTAAAGGGCCCACAAAGAACATGGAACAGTGTGAAAACAGACTCACACCAAAGCCCATCATCATGACATTTCAGAAGACTGGAAAAAGGTAAGATATGAGACTATCAAGGGGGTATACATATTGTGTACAAAATATCAGACCTTAAGATAGCATTAGATTCTCCATAATATCACTGAAAGCTAGAAAAAGATGGAACAATCCCTTCATAGCTTAGAGAAACATATTTCTAAATTAGAATTGATTCCAAAGCTATTATGCATGATGATATTTGAAATAAAATTTTGGAAAAGCAAGGTCTCAAACATGTAACTTCTAAATGCTCACCCTTGGGATGTTACAGGAGGTGTGCACTACCAAAACAGGTGCATAAACCAAAAAGGAAGCTGATGTGAACTGAGGGAGGCTGGGAATCTAACAAAGGAAAAGAGAGAAAGTAGCCCTCAGGATGATTGACAAGAAAGAATCCAGAATAGCATATATGAAACAGCCCAGAGGGACACAGTCCAAAATGTAACAGGTTGGATATCCCTAGAGAAGATTTATTTTAAAAAGAAATTGATAGAATACTAAATTGAAAAAAAATTCACAGTTTGATATAAATAGAAAACTAATATATAGGGCAAGGGAAGGAATTAATTAAACCTTAAAACAATAAATTTATTCAGGAAATGAGAAATAGACTTGTGATGTTTATGGCTTAGCTGTGATAGTATCTGCATTAGCATAATAACATAAGAGTAAGTATTGGTCTAAGCAAAATTATGATATAAAAGGAAGGGAAGAAAGAGAAATGGAGAGTACTGTGGGGAAGGGGAAGGAGTGAAAGTGAGGTGAATCACCATTTTCCATAATTAAAATGCAATAAATATTGCCACAAGATGGAAATTAATAAGTAGAAAATGCAGGATAAATATTTACTATTATAAAATAATGCACCAGCCCCGTGGCTCACTCAGTAGAGTGCAGCGCTGGGAGCGCAGGGGCACTCCCACCGCGGGTTCAGATCCTATATAGGGATGGTTGGTGCGCTCACTGGCTGAGCGCGGTGCAGGCGACACCAAGCCAAGGGTTGCGATCCCCTTAACGGTTACAAAAAAGACAAAAAAAGTAAAATAAAATAAAATAAAAATTACCAAACAAAAAAATCATTAAAAGAATTGAATGTGCTAACCTGTGGGACTGTAGTACCATATAAAGCACATAGAGTGTTTGCATTACAGGCAAGTAAACTCTATTAAAAATAAAAGCCAAATTAAAAATAACAAAATAAGAAAGGAATATGATGATATCCTAATGGCTGTAAAGAGTTCATTTATTTCATAAAACTCAAATTTCCTTCCACATGAGTATGAGAGCTAGCTGTGGATATTGATAAAAGAAACAAAACAAAGTCTACTAAATATTTTACTGTTTTCTAAACATTAGAAACATTATTCAGGGTATCTGAAGACACAGAAGTTTAAAGGCAGACTATACAGAGTAAATTATGTTTAATTAATACATTAATAAGATTGAATGGCAAGCAGAGTCTGAATCTTAGTTTATACTTCATTTGATGATTTTGAGATCTTGATTCTTTTTAGTTGTAAATTCACACAGTGTATGGAATAGGCTCTTTTATTTGGTGCACAACATAACAAACCACATAATAATTATAATTTGTTTCTCCTGAATGATAGAGCCAGTTGGACACCCTTAATGTCATCAATTAGAGTTTTATACATAATAGAATTGTACAGCTAATTAGTGCAAAATTAAATAAAAAGGTCAACTGATGAATAATGGAAATTCTCCACTTGAATAGCAAAATGTCATTTTGAAGGCAATGACTTCTATGCAATGTCATTTAAACCACTAAGCTAGAATCATGAATTAGATTTCCGTTTCAAGTTCGAAATGTTCATTTATTTCTAATTAACTAACTAGATTGTAACTTTGCAGGAAAATGAACAGAGAGGTGATTTGTTTACACACTGAGGATCCTTAATCAGTAGTTAATACATTGTAAGGAACTTAAATAGTGCATGACACATCATAAATGGCCCATAAATATTAGCTATTTTAATGTTTACTCCAAACCTGAAGACATGTTACTATTTATTTTGTGGTAGGCTTACAAAAATAAACTATATAGTCACACAGAGTAGTTAGTAGCATTTGTTTTTCTTTATTTTTACATATATTTCTCTTTAATGAAATAAGTATTATTTTGTTCTTTACTTCTAAAATATTTTTATAAGAATTACATTCTGTGAAATAAAGAAGCTCACTGTCTTTATTACACTTGAGAATGTTTCACTATTTTCCTTTTTTGGTATTTGTTAGCCAATTATGTTATGACCAATGTCAGTCTAAAATGGCAGCAGGTGGACAGGAAGAACACCCAAAATGGCTGCGGAAAGTTTCACATTTTCCGAGAACCACAAAAGATCCCTCCTCCCGCTTCTCCCTCACGGCCATATCACCTTCCCATGCGCACAATTTTCCCTACCTATAGAAAGTCCCAGC
Organism: Cynocephalus volans; assembly: GCF_027409185.1. Taxonomy (NCBI): domain Eukaryota; kingdom Metazoa; phylum Chordata; class Mammalia; order Dermoptera; family Cynocephalidae; genus Cynocephalus; species Cynocephalus volans. Next base: position 67,431,838 of record NC_084460.1, read on the forward strand.
TCAGCTTAAACTCTAGCTTGGTCCTCTTGTCCAATGACAATGAGACAGCTCAACCTATTAGGATATATAAGGCACTCCCTATTTCTGCATGCAGCTGCTCCTGCTTTGAGAGGGCAGCCCATCCACTCGCCCCTGAAGCCCTCCAATATACATTCTGGCTGAGTATCTGTCTCTCAGTGTAATTCTTTGAGACTCCAGGCCATCCCTTTCAGTAGTCATCCACAGGCATGTCAGTTCCATGGCCAGCAGTAATAAATATAACATTGTGTTCTCTTCTGCAACTTTAGCTCTTTGAGAGCTCAAGTTTTTTTCTCATATTTTCTTCTGTGATTTGACTGTACTATGTGCATATGACTGTTTCTTGTGCTGGCATTTCTAGCACTTTTAACTTATTAAGTGTAATATTCATTACCTTTAAAATCTAATCAAACTGTTAAAAAAAAAAAGATTTAACTGATTTTAAAGTATTATTTTGGATAGGTGCCAGGCTGGATCACAGATCCCTCTGCTTTATCCTGTGCAGGTCATGAGTTAGGTAGTTGAAAAATGATTCTGGCAGCCTTAGGCACAATGGACATGATTTATTGCAGATGCGAGCTCTGCCAGATAGCAGTTCATAGCTTTTGTCTTTTTATATCATAAGTATACAATAGTGGCAACAAGCAAAAGATTATATAAGTGCACATGTGCAGTTACACTACTGTTACATAACTTGTTCACAGCCAATGGATGTGCCAAAATGTGCTGAATCGTGTCCTGACTCAGGAGGCGAGGGAGCCTGATTAAACTGTTTCTATTTGTCTCAAGCTGCTTCTATTTTCCTGACAATAGGTAATATAAAATTTAAGACATACAAAGAGCGTATAAAGAGAAAGCTATAGGATTTTAGAGATTCTATACTGTGGGTTTTTGTTTTTGTTTTTTACATTTTAACACGTCTGAAGTTGAAATATGGGGATATGTCTTAAAGCAAAGATGTATGACTTTGTATCTAGCATTGTGCTTTTCCAATTTTCCTTTCTAGTGGCACATAATACAAATGGCACATGTTAAAATTTATGTTGACTTAGATTTGCTGAAATATAGAAAGTCTGCTGGTATCACATAATTGGTCTTCTCTGATCACTATTCTCCTTTCAGATATGTGCTATATATAGTTGAATTACATATCCTATTTTTGCACCAATGTTAAGATTCTTTTTTTCAGCTTTACTGATGTATGATTGAAAAAATATTGTACGTATGTAAAGTACACAAAATGGTACTTTGCCACCTCTGAGGTGACCACACTCTGAGTGCTGCAGGTCTTGCTATGACTCTACCTGCCCAGAATTGATGCATCTCATTCTAGTAGCTAAAACTGTGCCTTTTTAAAATAATCATCTTTTACCCACACTCAGAGCTTTTATCCCCAAAGAGCCAAGTGCAAGAAAGAAAAGGGCATTTATCATAAAATGTCATAAAAGTTTGTTACAGAGACCCATCACATTTCACATGCTGGCCTGTGGAGTCCACTGCAGAAAGACTTGCTGGCAGGATATTCAACCAAGTGACCCAGCAAATGGCCCAGGACCTTGTCACTCCAGCAAGAGAATCGTGGTGGCTGAGCCAGCATTAACTTCAAATTCCTTAATACCCCTGTTGTCTGGGCTACTACCTGGAGGGTGTAACAGTCAGGCTGCCTGAATAAAAAACCTAGAAATGACAGCTGAGGAAACCCTCAATCTTAAGGAACCTAAATTTTTTAAAAAATAATGGTCTGTTACAAAACTATCTGACCTTTGCTCTGTAGGAGACACTATCTTTCAAGTGCTGTCTGCTGTATAGAAATCCTTGGAATGATTGTCTGGAACAAATGCCAATCAATGCCTTCATTCACAAGATGTGGAGAGAGATGAGAAACCATGGAGACCTGTCTACCAACAGTCACGTGCTGCCTTCTGTAAAAAATTGCAACCCTACACCTATTGATGTATAATGCTTATAAACAGCTGTTTTATACATTGTGTCCAGGTGTTACAATAGCTTTAATAGAGGCTGAATTTGATATCAGCTACATTTTCATGTTCAGAACCAGACGTCCCTGAGTTAATTTTTAAATAAAATTTATGAAGTGCTTGCTGTATGCATGAGCACCGACTTAGATATAATGAAGATATAATAACTCCTCAGTGGGTTTGTGAATTCTTCTCAGAAACATGCATATTTCTACATAAGTAGCACACAATGCAATAATAAGTGTTATGAGAGGAAGTCACCCTCTGTGATGATCTGTAAGGGAAGAGTTAAATCTAGACAGGACCTGTCAAGGAATGGATCCTAGGGAAGGAATTACTGGAGCTGAGTCGTGAAGGTTCAGTAGGAGTTTTACAATTGTGTAAAAAGATAATTATTCCAAGCAGAGGCGTGAACAGAGGACTGTGAGAAGATGAGAAGGTAAAGAATGTTCAGGGAACAGCAGCAATATCCACATGGCTGGGGCACTGCAGATTATTACTCATTCCTACAGTTTCAATTATCATTAATGTGTTAGTTACTCCAATCTTGTATTCTACCCATTTATCCATATTTTAATCATCTCATAGTAGTTTTTCATTCACAATGCCGAAAGTGGACTCAAATCTTATTCCTCCCATCTCTGTGAATCACTCCAACTTTCCTACAGTTGCTCAAGACCCTAAGTCCAAAAGCTTATGTCACATCTGTTTTTACTCATTCCATAAGAACTGTCACTCAAAAAGTCATGTTGATTCTACCTCTTCAGTATCTTTGGTCACTGTTACTGTGGTCTGAATACCATAGTCTCTTGCTTGAGTGAAACCTAGTAATCTTCCCATCCAATAAATTTTTCACAAAATAGACAACCATTGTTTAAAAACCAAAATGGATCATTTCATTCTCCTGGTTAAAACAATACAGTGGTTTCTCATTCTTCAATGATGAATGTTGATTTCTAGTTACTTCCATGTCTTCCTCTGGGGAAAAGAAAAGCAAGGACACATAAGATATATTAATTGCGATTCCCAGGTCATTTGTAGTGGAAAGTGGGCTCTCTCATATTTTTCAAGCCAAGCTCTCTTCTTAGAAGTAATGCTGACAATTTAAAAGGTGGGACAATGTGGCTCACCAACTATTTGATACAGTAGCATCAGCTGTGTCCAAAGAAATGGGAGTGATAACGTAAGTATTATAGGTTCAGGAGCTCTTGAGCTTTTCAGTCAGTTGAAATTTTTTCTTTTTTTTAAAATTTTATTTTGTCGATATACATTGTGGCTGATTATTGCTCCCCATCACCAAAACCTCCCTCCCTTCTTCCTCCCCCCCTCCCCCCCAACAATGTCCTTTCTGTTTGCTTGTCATATCAACTTCAAGTAATTGTGGTTGTTATATCTTCTCCCCCCCCCCCCCCGGTTTTGTGTGTGTGTGTGTGAATTTATATATTAATTTTTAGCTCCCACCAATAAGTGAGAACATGTGGTATTTCTCTTTCTGTGCCTGTCAACATCACTCAGCATCCGGGAAATGCAAATCAAAACCACATTGAGATACCATCTAACCCCAGTTAGGATGGCTAAAATCCAAAAGACTCTGAACGATAAATGCTGGCGAGGTTGCAGAGAAAAAGGAACTCTCATACACTGTTGGTGGGACTGCAAAATGGTGCAGCCTCTATGGAAAATGGTATGGAGGTTCCTCAAACAACTGTAGATAGATCTACCATACGACCCAGCTATCCCACTGTTGGGAATATACCCAGAGGAATGGAAATCATCAAGTCGAAGGTATACCTGTTCCCCAGTGTTCATCGCAGCACTCTTTACAATAGCCAAGAGTTGGAACCAGCCCAAATGTCCATCACCAGATGAGTGGATACGGAAAATGTGGTACATCTACACAATGGAATGCTACTCAGCTATAAAAACGAATGAAATACTGCCATTTGCAACAACATGGATGGACCTTGAGAGAATTATATTAAGTGAAACAGTCAGTTGAAATTTTAAAAATATTTCTAAACCTTGCTCTTATTCCTTCTACTCATATGTGTGGCAAAGTCTCTGAGGCTCTTTTATTTTTCTCTGAGAAGAAAATGGCTAGAACAACTGTCACTACATTTCTGGTTGATTTGCACTCAACTTGCATGTATTCACTCCTACAACATTTTTTATACATTTTGGAGTCAATTAGCCTGACAATAAGAAAATGGGCATTTGTGGTTTGGCTTTAATAAACGTTCAACACTGATGTTTCAGGACCAGGAGATAGAACATCACACAATTACTTGAATAGGGAATGTTTAATATAAAGAACTACTGCTTATGAAAAGAATTACCAAATAAGGAGTAAGAAACAAACAAATAAAAAATCCAAATCCTCTGATGAATATAAAAAGAGAAAGCAGATATAAGAACCCATCAGTATCTTCAGGGCTGGGGCAAACCACCCAATAAAGAAACAAATCTGGGAGACCCACCTCCCAGGGCTGAGATGGTGATCTCACAGGAGGGGACACTGGGAGGTGGACTGAAGGGCTGTGCTAGTGGAACACCCGGGAAAGCTCTCTCCAGGTGCTGGAGCACCCACTAGGAAGGGCAGAGATTGCTGGTGCCGTGGTCTTCCAGCCACTGAACGCTGCAGACCTCCCCCAAGAGTAGCTCAGAAGAAGAAGCCCTTCCTCCCAAAATGTCCTTCCTGTTTTCACAGCCACTAACAGCGTGCCAGCTGGCAAAGGAAAAGTTTTACAGCTCTCCACCTCCATAATCTCACAGCAGGCAGTGGAAGGTGGATTTGGGACTAAAAATCTGTAAATTAATAGCAGCCACTATCACAAAGACACATACCACTGTTTCTTGTGTTTCCTATTCTCTTTTAGTCAAAACAAAGCCAGTATTTTTATAGTTTTGGCTCATTTCTTCTGGGTTTCTTTTTTTTTTTTTTTTCTGTCATATGGTCTATTTGAGCTTTACCTTGTTTTTTAAACTTTCTCCCCAAACTCATTTATTATTTTCTAACTAACTTTGACATATTCTCCTTTAATAAATGCATCCCATTTAACAGTTAACATTTTTGACATTTAACAGCTGTTGCACGGCCTTCTAGGGTCTGGACCTGCAGATCTCACCAGCCATATTTTTAGCTCTTAATTCCCTCAATATTTGCATATTAGTGTTCTGGGCTTTCTTTTGGTTCTTCATATGTACTGCGAAGTTTCCACCTCAAAAGGTTTACACCTGAGTTTTGTTCCACGAACACTCCAAATTGACCCACAGCCCCTCTTTAAATAAATAGCAAGCCACAGAGAAAGTAGAATATAAGGTAAAGGGGTAAACAGTGAGGGTCCTTGTAAGTCCCTGTGCCTTGCTTACGCCACAGCCCTTCTCAGCACTAGATCCCAGGGCACAGGAACACCACAACCTAAATATGTCTGGAACCCCAAGAGCCAATGGTGACTGTACTGTCCCCACTCCTCTAAGTAAAGTCCAAGAGCAACAAAATCCCATGTGCCTACAAAAATAAGCCTGAAAGAGACACATTTTTTCTGAGTCTCCAAAGGTTTCTGAGTTCATTTTATCTGACAGCATCACAGTGGCTCAGAGGACTACAAACACAGAAGAGGATTTCTATGAAAGAAAAAAGGAGACTGTAACAGAAACCTAGTGCTCAGAGTGTGAGTTCAGAGGCCTTAGAATTTTTAGAAAACTGTCCATCTGCTGACATCTCTAATGCCTTTTTTTAACACTGTACCTGTGGACACAATTCAAAGGAAACCTTGAGGAAATTGTGATTTATCTTTAGAGTTTGCTCTACAGCAGAAAAGGATCCTACAAGGATGAAGTTAACTAGCTGTTTGATTCCTTGCCCATCTGAATTTATGTGAGCTTTTTGCCCACTGCTGCAGAATGTGTTGTGCTCGATTTAATTTTTCTTCATGAGAGTTGACACTAGGTTCATCTTGTTTATCTGTATTCTCAAAAGTTAACACAGAGATTTGAACATAGTAAACATTAATACTTTTTAAAAATTAGAAAACAAAAACAGTTTAGAGTTACTTTATGAAGTGTCTCACAGAGCATACTTATTTATCCATCAAGTCATTAGTGAGCATCGACAATGAGTTTGTTACTCTACTGGGTTTCGGGTTAACATTGTGAACAAGATAAGCAAGAAATTTTCTGTTCTTATGGAGCTTCCATCTGAGCAAGAAGTAAGAAGGTAGAGTCTGAATAAACAATCTAATTGCTGTGGTTGTTAAAAGAGAGGAATACAAGTACAGATGTCTAGGCAATGTAGAACCACGGAAAGATTTTGAGCCAGTGACAATCTCAGATTTGAATTAGAAGAGGAGCTACACAAGCGAATGAAATTAGTTCAGGTGAGTGAAGCAACTGCTACGGTGGTTGGGGCTAGCAAGGGGGCCTGAGCTAGAACAACAACACGGAAATGAAGAAGTAATGGGGCTGTGATGCTGGAAGGGTAGATGTTATGGAGCAGGGGGATGCAGGACATGAGGAGGTCAGCTCATGTACACAAGAGAGGACCTCAGATGATGGGGTGGTATGCAGTCTGCAGCCTGGCTGGATGTGGGGTGCTCATTAATGTTTGGTGACCACTGTTCAAGTGTAGGTTGACTGCCCCCATCAAGGGTGCGAAGGTGTAAATGCATGTGGCATCTAAGATTAGGATGTTGAAACTTAATACCAAGGCGAAGGTATTAGAAGGTGGGGCCTCTGGAAGGTGATTCGGTTATGAGAGCTCCACCCTCGTGAATCGGAGTAATACCCTCATAAAAGAGTCTTCAGAAGGCTGCCTCCTTGCTTCACTTCTTCTGCCAGGCGAGGACACGGCGTTCCTCCCCTCTGAACGACACAGCAACAAGGAGTCATGTTGCAAGCAGAGAGCAGTCTTCACCAGACACCAAGCCTGCTGGCACCTTGATCTTGGTCTTACAAGCCTCCAGAACTGTGAGAAATAAATTTCTACTATTTGTAAATTACCCTAGTGTGTGGTATTTTGTTATCGAAGCCTCAATGGACTAAGACAAATGGGGACTCCTGATGTATAGGCCAACAAGAAAGTATTTACTTACAGTCATGTGTTGCTTAATTACAGGAATAAGTTCTGAATAATGCATGATTAGACAACTTTGTCATTGTGCGAATATCATAGAGTGTACTTAACCTACCTAGATGGCTATATGTATAGCCTATTTCTTCTAGTCTACCAACCTGTGTATTACAGTATCGAATACTGTAGGCAATCACAACACAATAGCAAATATTTGTGTATTTAAACATATCTAAACATAGATAAAGTACAATAAAAATTCAGTATAAAAGGAAAAAAAAAAAAGTGGTACACCTGTATGGGGAACCCATAAATGGATCTTTCAGGACCAGAAGTAGCTCTGAGTGAGTCAATGATTGAGTGGTGAGTGAATGTGAAGGCCTAGGACCTTACCGTATGCTAGTGTAGACTTTATGAACACTGTGCTTAGGCTACACTAAATTCATAAAAAATTTAATAAATAATTGCACTATGACATTATGACAGCTATAACGTAACTAGGCAATAGGAATTTTTCAGCTCCATTATAATCTTATGGGATATCACTGTATATCCCATCTATAGAAACATGTTTTGCAGCACATAACTGTATATTAGTATTTTGCTTGTATGTATTTGTTGTTTTGTCCATGTTTAAGCATAGAGAAAGTAATGCCACCAGAAGTGACAGTTTTAAGGAGTGATATTTTGTTTTCACTGCTCTAACAAGGACCTTTCCTTGAGTAAGAGACGTATTGTCCCACTTGATATGGACCATTTATTTACTAAGCAGCCCAGATAATGAAATCACTTTGTCATGTTTTGCTGGAGATGGACATTGTACACATCTTGAAGCTTTTTATTTTGCAGTGAGACACAAGGCAGCCAGAGGGATCCCCCTGTTTCTTATTATCAATGGCCTTTTTGTGGTCACTGTTTGATTTTAGTAGAGATTTATGATCTTGGAGAAGGAGGTTAAGCAATCTGCCTTCACCAGCACAGTCTCATATTTAGGTCGCTTTATATAAAATGGGCAAGGAATCATTCTTTGCTATAAATATCACTTTTGGCAAAGTTGAAATTTAAGTGCCTATTGAACATTCACTCAAATTTTCTCTCTAAGACTAAAATAAATAGAGGTCAGCACTATAGTGTTTAGTGCTGTTTTCAAGGGGAACATTTATTCTTTCATGTCAAGGCCAGTGGACTCAGGTCACGGAAGGTTTATGGAAGGTGCAGCTTATCTAGGGCTCTAACACTGATTCTAGTTGTTGTCAAACAGTTCTTTTGTACCCAGTATTGTGCACAGACACTCAACTTTCAAGTTTCAAAAAAATATTTTAAAACTTGTATGATGATGACAAAGCTGTGTATTCCAATTAAATAAGACAAAAAGCTATTTAAAATCATTTGCAGTGTGTATCAATCTTTTAATTTCAAGTAATAGAAAATATACATCCACAATAAGGTAGCAACACATGGGACTGCATCATCTCCTAGAGAGGAGTAGTCCTTGATCCAGACCTCCTGTGGCGGGACCACCATCTGCCCTTCCTCCTCTGGGCTGGCCACGATCTGGGGTGACCTCCTACTGTGGTGACCAGGTGGTTGTGAAGTCTCCTGGGGATATTCCTCCACATCCCTGTACAGAGGAAAGAGAATTTTTTTTCAGCAAAATTTAAACAAAATGTTTAGAATTTACTTTCTACTAATTTTAGCTGCCAACTGAAGCAATGGTTGTGGCCAAGAAGTTGAGGTCCTCAACATAATTCAGGCCTGGCCCACAGGCTGCAATTTTTGACTTGTGGGTGAGGTCAGCAACCCTAAAGGCCATGGACTTTCAGATGAGTGAGGGCTAGTCAGTCATTGAGGTACTGTCAATAAATAAAGGGGGAAGGAAAAGCTGGGAGGCCCTAATCAGCAAATGCCCATTGCAGCATATAATTAGTAAACATGCTTTTATTTATATAACTTAAATAGTGGCACCACTAGTGACCAGACTGGAGTTATTTTCATCCTAGCCTTCAAATAGTTTACAACCTACCATGAAAAACATATTTTTAAAAATGTTTGTCGTAAATGTTTAAGACGTACAATGTGATTTTTTGATATATTTATTGTTGGGCTGGATCATAGACCCCCTGCCCCGTCCTGTGCAAATCACATGAATCAGTAGTTGAAAAAAGATTATTGCGGCTGATAACAGGATAGACATGCTTTATTCCGATGCGAGCTCTGATGACCAGTGGTTCAGAGCTGCTGCCTTTTATACCAAAAGTATACAACAATAGCAACGAGCCAAGGAGTATATGGGCGCACATGTGCACTAACTCTGTTCTTACGTAACTTGTTTACAATGGATGTGCTGAATCATATCCAACCGGATATGAGGCCAGAGGGCCTGACTAAACTCCATTTTCCCCACATTTATAAATAGTGAAATGGTTGCTATAGTCAAGCAAATTGAAATGTTCATCATCTCACATAATTACCTGCTTTTTGTGATCAGAGCACCTAAAATCTGCTCTGTTAGCAATAACTGCTGATACCTAGTATAACATGATGCAGAATGTCACTTATTTGTTGTTTCATATTTTCCTCTAATTTTAACTCCAAGTTTTCAAGCAGACAAAAATACGTGATAAATATACCTACATCCCAGACACAGCTTTGCAAAATTTACTGAGATATAGTAAAATTGTTTCTTTGATTATCAGACCCCATTGCCTACCTTCTTTTGAGAGAGAACCATAAATTAAGAGGAAGGCTTTTGAAGTAGAGAGCTTAGGGGCATTTTCCTTCCTGAGGGAATCTAGTGTGGAAGGCTCCCATAAGAATATGGATTTTTCTCTGTGCTGGACACAAGCATATATTTAACCAGCCATATCTCACTTGTTACCTGCTTTTCTCTGCTTGACATCTCAGTTCCTGAGAGTTGTATGTTAAAATCTCTTCCAAAATTTTTGCATGTGTCAGTTTCTCTTTCTGACTTCATAATTTTTTCCTTGTGCATTATGATGCAATCTTATTAGGTGCATACATACAGGTTCAAAATTATTTTGCCTTTCTAGCGAATTGTGTTTCATTTGTAAAACTAATTAACTAATCACCCACAAATGTGAAATAAGAAATAATCATTCATGTTGTACTTAGCCTGTTAGAAATGGTGTTATTGCTGTTAAGCCACAGAAGAAACCTTATTTGTGGCAGAAATGGAGTAGAATCTGAAATGAGTTAAGACATACATACACAACAGGCCACAAGAGCATTTTTGCATCCCGCGTCAAGTAATTTACTAGAATTTTTAAACGATTTGAGTTGAGCTAAAAATCATAATGGATCGTCTTCTGCTCGCTGTTTGCTATTAGCAGTACTTGGTAATTTGTCAGCCAAACTCCTACAAGTAGATAACGTGTTGGAGGGGCAACTGTCTTAGGAAATGTAAATTTTTTTTCCCTTCAAAAATAAGTTTGTGACCAAGCTCGTGAATTTTATACACATCAATAATTCCTCCCAAACTTTTGTTGGGTGGCTTACTCACAATTCCAAGTGCTGTGTTCTGTTTTCCACATTCCCCATCATTCTTTCTAAGCTCCTATGAAGATTTTGCTGTCCACATTTGTTTTGTTATGTTGCTTCACCAGCTTTTTGTAAAATCACAAATTACCTGAAGAGATTATGCAGAAAATTTCCATAACGGAGAAAAAGTGAATGTTTCTTTCTGAAGGTAAGTTGAGATCCTGGGAGCCTGTGAGGAAGAAGGACATGGAAACTGAGAGGAGGGGCAGGACTCGGGAGAGACCCTCATGGGAGCACTGTGGAAACGTGACTCTGGGACACTGCGTCCCAGCCGTGGTCCATGTGTATCTCCTCTGTTGGGGGAAAAACAGACCCACCACATCTGAAGGACCACTGCGAGCTTAGATGAGAAGCACATCAGCAACACCCTTCGGCTCAGGGCATCGGACTTCCTGCCAATCTTTCCCACGCATAGTCTGGGTTCCCTGAATTCAAGCAACTCCCAAATAATCTGACACCAAATTTCCCACCAGGAAGTTCACAGTCAAATTTATTTCAATGACAACAAGAACAAAATACTTCATTTGTTCTTGCGTTTGTAGATGAAGATTCATGGTAGTTACAAACTGAACTCTGAGTCTCAGTTTCCTCCTAATTAAAATGAAAACAACAGCCTTACCTGGTTTTATGGCCTGTCCCTATGTCCTACTGTCCTCATCCTGACATTTTTAATAACTTTGCTTTTGAAATTGTACTTCATGGTAAGGTCAGTCGGGACAATGGATCACACAGATGAGCAGAGGAGAAAAGATAATACTTCAGGCTACCATGAAAAGATACCGTAGACTAGGTGGCTTGTAAATAACAGACATTTATTTCTCACAGTTCTAGAGGTTGGAAGTCCAAAGTCAAGGGGCCAGCAGATTTGATGTCTGATGATGGCCTGTTCCCTGTTTCATGGACGGTGCCTTCTCCCTGTGTCCTCACATGGCAGAGAAAGAGAGAGTGCGCTTTCTTGAGTATCTTATTATAAGGACATGAATCCTGTGAGATCAAAGACCTACCCCAAAGATCTCATTTAACCTGAATTATTTCCCTCTAGGCTCCATCTCCAAATACAACCACACTGGGGGTGAGGACTTTAATAAATGAGTCTAGGAGGGACACACTTCAGTCTGTAGCAAGCACATGCAGGTCAACCTCAGTCTCCTGCTGCCCGTGCACGTGTGGTGCCTGCATTATTCCAGATAGTCCTGAGCACAGCTGTGGCAGCGTGGATGAGTGGGAGTTCAGCCAGACTCGAGGTGCATACTGGGCCAGTGGTTACTTCCGTGACTGAGGAAGCAGACACTGATGGCCCCCAGAGGCCAGGCCTTCTCAGAGAACCAGAACTCGCTATACATGCAGAAAGAAAATGATGATATTTCTAGAAAAACCAAGGACCTAGCAGTGCTGTCACATCCTTTCTGACTCCTGTGAATTCCTTGCAATTCCCAACCACTCAGGCTGGAAGTGACAATGAAGGGAAGCTAGAAGGCAGGACAACCAGCGTACATTTTCCTTCCACCTTTTGCTCTCCCTGTAGCAACCCGATGGTAGAGAGTTTTGGCAGAATGTGTGCATAACACGAGGGGAAATAAAGACACTGGGGTCGGCTTTGTGCACTTTTCACACAGGCACACGGGCACCACAGAACATGAAATGACTCTCCATAGGCAGATGGGTTAGATTCTATTATATTTTCATTGAAAACTGGCATCGAACAAGACAGGGACGTACTGTAAAATCCATGCTGATAATTTTAAAGTTTGGTTTTTCTTTCCTTCAAGTGACACTAAATAGCAAATAAAAACACTACTTCACATTGAGAGAGAGACCTTGAAAGAAAGGAGAAAAAAAAAAAGCTTGATATTTTAGTACCTTTAAGAGCACTTTTATCCTGCTTTTTGGAAAATTAGGTGTTTAGCCCTGCAGAGGCTGATCTTAAAGAAAGTATGTGAACACTGAGAACCCCACGGGATGTCCTCAGTACATAACAGAGGTGCTGGTGAAGACAAGGAGGATGACGAGGATTCTGCAAAATAGCTTTTAGAACACAGGCCCAATGCTTTTTTCATTGCACTTATAAGTTTACCTATAGTTCATAATATTTTCAATAATAACCTGCTTGTGTCTTTCCTAATTTACATTTGAAGATCATTCCTTGGGCCATTTCCATAGGTAACTACCTTTATTAACAAATCTAGATTCTTGAAACTTTAATGAACACAAGGAAAGTTCAGCTTGGACAAAACTGTCTTATCAAGCATATGTATTACCAGAGGAATGTCAAAGACATGGGGTTTACATAGAGGAGTTTTTATGCCATATCTGAGTCACAGAACAGACTTCGCATAAGATATGACATGCAAATGCAAATGCAAATTGAGTATTGAAGGATAAGGAATTTGGCCCACATGAGAAAAGTATGAAAAAGCTAAGGAACTGTCAACATCTTTCTATATTCTCTGTCCTCTTCCAAGACGGATGATGGATTTTTGTTTTCACCATTGGGCTCCTTTCTGCTTTTGTCTTTGCATTATTTAATTCTTCTTTTCTAGCAAATTGCAACATTTTCAGAGCTTGCTGGTTGGCATATGCTTTCTCTCATTAATTAAACATTCATCAACAACAATGACAACAACAAAAGTAAGGGTCTGCTACACGCCAAGCATCGTGTTATGTGTTAGAGGGTTGATTATTAAGCCGAAGAATGAACCATGAACCTTCAACATAGTTAAGATGGCCGTGGGTCAGACAGAAGAGCATCTTAGTGCTAGTGGTGGAGGCAGTAAAAAAGCTGTCTGGTTGTAAAGAAAGAATTTTTAACAAATAAGTGAATAAAGGTAGGAGAAACTATGAGAGAAAGCTGTTTTGTTGGGGAAGGGCAGAAGTGGTTTGGGGAGGCATTATGTATTTTACCTCCTGCTTTGCTATAATTAAGCACACCACTGCTCTGTGATTTCACTGGGAATCATGCCGAATAAGATGGCCGGAGACCATTCACCCATTAAGGCTGCATTTGTACATGACTACCTTTTGCATGCTTGCAGCCTGAAAAACATTTTTGCATCTCAATGCCCATTATGATGAGAAAAAAAAAAAAAGATTTTCTATGTGATGGATTTTTTTTTTTTTTTTTTTTTTTTTTGGTACCAAACATGAATTTAAGCCTCTCTGGTCAGATTAATATTATGCAACTATTCAGGTTATTATGTGAGCCTATGTGTATTCTTATTATGCACTATTTTTGAATTGTGATCTTGTTTTCGGGGCAACAAGCTGCATTGCCAAGGAAACGACACACAGTGAAAGAGTCCTCAGGGGCAGCACAAGGAAGCCCTTCTTGTTCTTACACGGGGTATTTTTAAATGCCATGGTAGCAGCACTGCTTTAACACACACTTTTGCTAATATACGACACTGTCTATGTTTCTTTACCTTCCTTTAATTTTGTTTTTGGTAATTGTTGTTTTTCACAAGTGCCATGAATTGTATTCAGTTCTCTTTTTCATTTGAACAGTTTAATTGCTGATAACGTACATTGTGTTCAAGGATACACAGAACTGGCTGCTTTTGAAACAGCAAAGATAATCCTGACATCTTTCAGCAGAGAAGTGTATGGAGATGTGTGAGAGCTGAAGGGTGCGTTTGGCATCCCTGGCGTCTGAGTGCCATTTTTTTTTTTTTTTTTCCGTGACCGGCACTCAGCCAGTGAGTGCACTGGTCATTCTTATATAGGATCCGAACCCGCGGCGGGAGCGTCGCCGCGCTCCCAGCGCAGCACTCTACCGAGTGCGCCACGGGCTCGGCCCTCTGAGTGCCATTTGAAGAGTGGTTCCCTCCCCACTTCTGAGGATGGTTTGACTGACTTGAACACTAAGTGTGGGTAACCTGTGTCATGGCATAAAGTAAGCATATTAGAAAGAGGAGACAGGCCTTACATGGGTCCATGTGGAAAGTACACATTCTTCTTATGGAATAGCTTCCTCGTCTACCATATAGATGACTGATGTTTCACCATTAGACACCTACATCTTTTTCAAGGAACAGACTGTACAATGTAAACGTCCCTGAGACATCTGCTGTCACTATTTGCATATAGATCTACAGGGCTAAGCTTGAGGGGCTCTTCCTTTCCTTCTAGGTACCTTGGTCACCACAGGTAATCTGTTCCTGGGTGCCTAAGCAATCAGTTGGCCTATCAGAGGTGGGCTTGGTCATGGTAAACCAGGTAAATGAACCCTTGCTAAATTCAGAGGCTCACTCAGCAGGCTACAACAGCTTCACTGCATCCCTTCCTACCCACTATAATCCATTATCTACACAGAAGCCAACGAAGTCTTTCTGAAATAGAAAACCAATCACATCATTCCTTTGCTTACGATTTTATGATGGCTCCTGACTACTGTGGGAGAAACGTGTCCCCTCACCATGCGCAATAGCTCATCCCACAGCTCTGTCCTCCTCAGACACACCATGGCCCCTCGGGATTCCCTGAAGGCTGCTCGTGCCAAGCCTGTTCCCCACAAAGAGCCTTTACCTTTCCCCAGATCTTGGCTTGATTGGTTTGTCTTTGTCTCAGCTCAGGTGACCTAAAGTAAACCATTCAATCTCATCCACTAGGCCATCTTCTATTTTGTTCCCCCTTTCTTTTTCTTCACAGCATTTACCTTGATCCACTTTTTCCTTCCTCAGTAATGCTGCAGTTGACTTTGATGAATGCCCTTTCTGAAATAGATGTGCTTAATTATGCTGGATACTACTTAAAACTGGAATTGCTATGTCAAAAAATAGGCTTACTTGATTTTTTTTTTAATTTAAAATGTATGTTTTCCTTTTTAGATTTTAATCATGGTGTAATACACATAACATAAAATTTACCACATTAACGTTTTTTGTTGTTTTTGTTAGCTGGCTGGTACAGCAATCTGAACCCTTGACCTTCTTGTTATCACACTGTGCTCTAACCAACTGGGCTAACCGGCAGCCTACTCCTAAGTGTACAGTTCAGTAGTGTGAATAAACAGATTTATATTGTGCAGCCATCAGCACCATCCATCTCCCAAAGTCTTTTCATTTTGCAAAACACAAACTCTATACCTATTAAACAGTAACTCCCCATTTCCCCTTCCTTCCCATAGCTCCTGGCAATCACCATTCTACTTTCTGTCTCTACGGATTTGACTACTCTAGAAATCCCATGTAAGTGGAATCATACAGTATTTGTTTCTTGTGGCTAGATTATTTTATTCAATATAACATCTTCAAGGTTCATCCATGTTTTAGCATGTGTCAGAATTTCCCTCCTTTTCAAGGTTGAATAATATTCCTTTTTGTGTACATATCACATTTTGTTTATCTTTTCGTCCTCCCATGGGTGCATGGGTTGCTTCCATTTTCTGGCTGTTGTGAATAGTTCTACTATGAACATGAGAACACACATAACCCTTTAAGACCCTGCTTTCAATTCTTTTGGACATATAGCCAGAAGTAAAATTGCTAATCATATGGTAATTAGTTTTTTAATATTCTGAGAATCTACCATACTGTTTTCCATAGTGGCGGTATTTTTTTATATTTCCACTGATAGTGCACAAAGGTTCGAAATTCTCTACACTCTTACCAACTCTTGTTATTTTCTGATTTTTGAATAGTAGGCATCCTAGTGGTTGTGAGGTGGTATCTCACTATAGTTTTGATTTGAATATCTCTAATGACTAGTGATGTTGGCATCTGTTCATGGGCTTGTCCGTTTATATGTTCCTGGGGAATTATCTATTTAAGTCATTTGTTCATTTTTTATTTGGCTTGTCTGGTTTTTTTTTTTTTTATTTGTAAGTTGTAGGAGTTCTTTAAAGGTTAAATGACATTACAAATTTTTTAATAGACTTTATTCCTTTTTTTAAGGAAGTTTTAGGTTCACAGCAAAATGTAGATGACATAAAGAATTTCCCATAAACCCCCTGGCCCTCCAACACACACAGCCTTCCCCACCATCAACATCCTTCCCCAGAGTGATGCATTTGTTACAATCCATGAACCTACACTGACACAGCATAATCCTCCAAAATCCCTAGTGTACATTAAGCTTGACTCTTGGTGTTGTACTTACTGGAACTTTTGATAAGCAATGTGAATGTTAGCAATTTTTTCTCTCCAACAGTAGACAAGATTGTCATTCATCCCAGATACACTTCAATAGGAAACATCACAGTCTTCTAAAGTTTGGCTCATGTGAAAGGCAACAAGTTATATTCCTGCTTTTAATCAACATTTAAACAATTGCTCATGCAGTTGAGCAAGTTATATATGTGTATTGGCCAATCAGTTTCCCTTCCTTAAACTGCCTACATAAATTTTATTTTTAAATTTTCATAAATATTAATAATTTTTAAAATGATATTACTGGGCCAACCCCGTGGCTCACTCGGGAGAGTGTGGTGCTGGGAGCATGGGGGCGCTCCCGCCGCAAGTTTGGATCCTATATAGGGATGGCCGGTGCGCTCACTGGCTGAGCACGGTGTGGACGACACCAAGCCAAGGGTTGCGACCCCCTTACCGGTCACAAAAAAGAAAAAATAATAAAATAAAATAAAATAAAATGATATGTACTACAAATATTTTCTTCCACTTTTGTTTTTATTTTGGTTTTGAGTGTTTTGTTTTATAGGAGATTTCACTTTTATATAATGAAAGTGGTGACTTTTTTTTCCCTCAAGCATTCTGATGCTTTCATTTTGCTTGGGAAGTCTTTTCCTACACCACTATTATTTCAAATATTATTTTGTACTTTCTTCGAATATTGTATTGATATTTCCTTCATATTTAGTTTCAACTTCCCTAAAATTTTGCAAATGTCTACTATATTTTTACTTTTTCCTTAATTGCTCTGTTGTGTTCTTTTAAAAAATCTTTTAAATGTTCATTTCTGGTTCTGAATAGAAAATGGATTGGCATGGTTCAAAAATCAAACAAATATAATAAAGTATACATGGAGAAGTCTTGCTCCCCACCTTTCCCATGGGTGATATATCTACCATATTCTCTCATTCCTGTAGTAACCGCTTTCATTTGTTTAATGAGTATCTGTAAATGCTTATTAGCACAGATACAAACTCAACTGTACGTTCTTATTTCTTACCTTCCTCTCATTTCCCAAAGCTGCAGTTTATTGCACAGTGCAATTAACATTTCCCCTGGCTAACAATATATCCTGGAACCTGCTCGTGTCTTTTCAACTCATTGTGTGTGTGTGTGTGTGTGTGTGTTCTTGTTCTTTTGGACTTTCAGCAACTGTTTACGTATTTGGAAAATTAGGCCTAGTTTGTGATATAATTTACAACTAGTTTTAGTAGTTTTTCATTTATATTTTGACTTTTCTTAATATGTGTGGTTTTTTGACATGTAAAAGTTGTTAATCTCTATATAGTCCAAATTTCCAGTCTTTTATGAATCCTGTATATTGAATTACCATAGGAAATGTATTCCTTTACCACATCATTTATTTTTTTTACAGTTAAAAGTTTAACACATTTAGAGTTCAACTGGTGTGTGGAGAGATCAGACGTTGTCTTTCTTCAGATTTCTACCCATTTGTCCCAGTAAAATTTATTAAAATATGAGCATTCGTTTTTACCTCCAGATGATTTGTGGGCCACTTTTTCCAATATTAAATTATTCTATACATTACTTGTGGAATATACTATAAAGCATATGTACTTCACAGGGCCTGGTTTTCCAAAGCCTTGCGGTTTCAAATATTGACCTTGCAAGGACAGGAAATTTCCCTCAGGCTATAAGTCTCTGTTGTAAGATAAGAATTGTGACACTGCAGGTTGCTGGCTCAAAGACAGACTAGTTACTGGTTGTTATGTAAAGATACTGAGAAATTGCTATAAGAAGGAATGTTTGCTAAGATCGAGCTTGTGTTGAAAAGACCACTTAATTGCTTTACTGGAATGTCATCTGGCTTGTTTCACTAAAAGTTACCAGTCTATACTGTTAAACTATAACCCCACCTATATCTCTTCCTGTAACTTCCTGGTCTAGAAAATGAATGCAGGAAGAGAACCCCAATTTGGCATTAATTTCCCAAATGGAAGGGTTGGCTCTTGCTTGAGCATTCCCAGGGAGATTAACCACTTCAGGGCCTCTCACTGCTCAGTAGAGATGGGCTTTGAGTAATCTTTTGCATCTCCGTCACCCAGGGGAAGTGGGGTGACAAATCCATGGGGAGCAAAGCAACACAAAGCAATAATTACTCTTTTTTTTCTCTCCTTAGTTCACTGTATTCTAATAACAATACTACAGTGTTTTCATTATTGGGGTTCATAGCACATTTTAAAATCCTATAGGTCCAATTCTCACTGAGAGTTCATTTCAAGATTTTTCTGCACTATTCTTGCTTGTTTATTTTTCTAGTTTCAGGAAAAGGAAACTAACAAACCTACAAAAAACCACATTTGTTTATCTGTGTATTAAGCTCATGATAAATTCACAAATAGGAAGTTCTGAAATGTTCATGATAGTGAATTTTCCCATTACAAAACTTTGTTCAGTCTTTCATTCTGTTCATTTCTGCCCTTGAGCACTTCAGGAGTGTGTTCATGTGGTCATATAGGTTTTGTTAATTTTATTGTTGTGTTTATTCTTAAGAGTTTATATTTTAGTTGCTATTAAAAATGGAGACTTGTTCTAAATTATCTTCTAATTTCTCATTATTTTTACACACAAAGCCTATAATTTTTCTATACTTATTACAAGCCTCACTAGTTTACTAAATTCTCAACTGCTTCTCAATTGAGTTTTCCAGGAATATGGTTATTCATCTGTTTTTCTGCTTCCTCCTTTTCTGTGTCTATTTTTTTCTTCCTCCTCTTGTCAACTTGCACTAGCTAATGCCTCTATTAAGATGGGCGATGATAGACCATCTTTGTCTTATTTCTGAATTTGTCAGGAGGACTCCAAGATTTTCTTGTAAGCATGATCTTGGTTTGAGTGGACACATACCAAGACATCTCCATTTGGAAGCAGTGTTGCTGTAGTGACCCGTGAACACAGACACTCTGAGAATGACCAGAGGAGTCTGCTGGGTGCCACAATGAGTTGCTTCTAGCTAGGGAAGGTTAACAGCCACAGTGTCTTGGTGAAGTGACCTTCTCTGAGGACTTTTTACATTCAACAATGGGGATCTTCTTTTCCTGTCACAATATGAGTAGCGGAGTGAGCAAGGGCAGTTCATGAGAGCCATGCACATGTCAGCAACCCTGTTGTGTGAACTATTCTGTGTCAGTTAATGTCCTATGAGCAGCTCGCAATTGACAAGGGTGCATCTTCTTGGGCATATTGAGAAGGAGGCAAGGTCCACTAGCTTAGAGAACTCATTTGACTGTTTCCCTGCAGAAGTATCCTAAGCTCCACCCCAACACCCTCAAGGCTAGACCTGCAGTGACAAATGCTGTGGTCTGAATATCACAGGCCTAGAAGAAGGTGCTTGGTTACTTTAGGACATAATAAAGTACTTAGTTGTTTAGAGACAGATAAAATATATGATGCCTTTCTAGTCACCTGCTTAAGTTGCACCTGCTTAAGTTGCTATGACACTGTACTAGATATGAGTGAGATAAGCTCACTCCAATAACCAAACTTAACAGATTAATTTTCACAACTCCATTTTAGAAGTAGGAGGTGGCAGGAATAAAATTATTTTCCTGTCCTTGGTATTAAAGACAACTGCATTCCTGGAAAGGTTACTGATGAGGAGGGCTCATGAACATTTTCTTATGCAATGGCCTCTTCCATTTTAGTGACAAAATCTGCAGGAGAGGGGAGACTGTCAGATGAAATGACTTCTATATTGGTGCTGTGGTGTAGATATAACGTAGGACATTCAACATTACATTTAGATCTAAAACATCATTGATATCCTCTCTTATAAATTATATTAATATGTTGGGGAATTGAAATAATTTTATGCTAAAGAAATAAAAGTATTCTGCTAGTCCTGCCAAGTGAACGCAAACTCTTATGGGTGACAAATGTGACAATATTGGAAAGAACAAATTTGCCGGATTAATGTCCTCATGGTACAGAGAAGCTGTGTTTGGTGCAGCATCAGCCACAGTTAGTACAGTCCCATTTTGTTTCCTGGAATCCATAGTTAATCTTGAGGAACCATCTAACTTTGTAATCTACCAAAATGAGGTTTTAAAGGGGAAAGCAATAAGACAGATTCTTCCAACTTTGTCATTATACTGCTGATTAAATTCTCTCCCTTTGAAACCCAGAACTATTTTATATTTGAAATATATTTTGGGGAGGGAAAACTCCACTGGCTCAGGTTTGGCAGGTCCATTTGTCAGTGTCATGCACTGAGTGCTCTATTGATTCAAACATGGACTCCTTCTCTTGCAGGATTGCAATAAATCAAATTCAACACACATGCATAGAAAGGTAAAACCATTACAGAAATTTTCTTTGGTTCTCTGTAATGACATCATGACACGGTAACTGCAAATATTTCCTCTTTTGTGGTCTCCAATAAAGACAAATCATCTCATCAGTTCATGGTTTCCCAGTACTAGTGTCTCCAATAATCTTATGTTGTCAATGCCCCCAAATTCCTTATTATTGCCTTTGGAAATTGGCATTGGGTCTGGGGTCTCTGCAAACAGATCTTAAATTATAAAAGATTTGACAGGAAGGTCCCTGGGACTTTTCGTTCTTTTCCTTGAGAGAAACTGTGCTGACCTCTGTTCTATTGGGGATGGCTTCATAAAGTCAAATGGATCAGTACAAATTAAAGATAATGCTGTAGAAGTCACTAACAATTTGGGTACAGAAAAGATTCATGCCTAAGATTTCTGAGCGTTTTCCGTGGTGTTCTCTGTTGGCTGGATTCCAAGTTGATCATTGGCCACTGTTTTTGCCACAACTGCAACAGCTGGTCTGGTTGCTGGGAAATTCACCAATTCTCATTGCATGAATACCTTTTGAGTGGTATTAATTCACCTGGAGCTTGTAGGCAAATTTTGAATATGGGGTGCTGATATTCCAAAGCCAATTTGTCAAAATTGGACACGTTGCATCTAAATAGACTATGCAATTGCCACATGGAAAGAACCAGCGATTGATTCCTCACCTTCCAACTCATTAGGCAGATTACTGCAACCATTTCTCCTTTCATGACCTTACACCATTATAAACTATTTACACTTTATGATTTGGCAAATTTTTAAGCCATTTGAGAAACTAAGTTTTATGTTGCTTTTTTTGGTATTCTTTTTTTTTTAAATCTGTTTGTTTGACATATCTATGAGAAGACCACCCTCTGAAACTTACAGATATTTGATATGTATTTGGATATATGCATGAACATTCCCTTTAAATTGTTCCATCCTGTCTTAAATCATTGTCTGTGAATGAACTAATCTCAGTTCTTCAAATTGAACAATGAGGTTTGGACTGACTTACAGAGAAATACTACATTTTTTCATCCCACAAGTAAGTGTTCGGAGAGATGTGAAGGCAAATGAGAGCTGAGGAGGAAATTGCTGATGCTCAGTCCAATCCCTTGCCCAACTGAGACAAGATAGGACCGGGATTCGGCACCTGGACTCGACCCCTCCACTCAGCTCCCCACCTTAGCCACAAAAAATACAGCACTCCCAGCTAAGCTATTTTCACAAAGATAAGCACTTTTTTAACCACAAACTTTACTAACACAGTTAGCCCTGACTCCCACATGCTCACAAAGCTTCAAGGTGACCATTACAATGACCCTTCTGGGGCAGCGATAGTGAACAACATCACCATCTTGGACCTGCTGAGCAGGCGAAAGGACCAAAACCCTAGCTGAGCATGCGTCCATGCTGCAACTGGGAGGAACAGAATGGACCACCTCTAGAGGTGGAGAATGACGACTCTGGCATGCACCCCTTGCCCTGTGAAAAACTGTGGATGGCTCCCTTCAGGGAGACAGCTGAAGGACCCTCCTTTCTGCACTGTCTACCTTGTGCTTGAGCATAAGCCCCAATAAAGCCCTGCCTGTGACTCCAATTCAGCCTCTTGTCAATTTCTATGGCATGGAGAGCCAAGAACCTAGGGTCAGTAACAGAACCAGGCATCTCTCTGTGGTGCTCAGAAAAACATGCCAGCAACCTTGGTATCCCCAATTCAAGCTCTAATTTCTCTTTCAAATATCCAATCCCCTCTTTATAGCTGCATAATTCACAGTTACCATATAGTCAGCTAGAATCCTGGTTTTACTCGTAGGAGCCAAAGGAAAACATTTTAACCCTTAAAGATTCATTAATAAAAATCACTGAAAAATGTAGATCCATATGAAGAAAAGGCATAACAAATTGTATTATTTAAGATGCTGGGAGAAGGCAAAACACAGGACAATCACAAGAGAGTAATGTCCCAAATTGTTACTGACCCTAGCTTCTTGGCTCTCTATGCAATAGAAATTGACAAGAGGCCAAAAGGGAATTGCACATAGGGATTTATTGGGTCTTATGCTCAAGCACAAAGGAGACAGCATGGAAGGGAGCATCCTTCAGTTGTCTCCCTGACGGGACCTATTCAAGGTTCTTTCTAGGGCAAGGGGTGTGGGCCAGAGTCATCATACTCCACCTCTGGAGGTGGTCCTTTCTGTTCCTCCTGGTTGCAGCACGGGCACATGCTCTGCTAGGGCTTCAGTCTTTAGCCTGCTCAGTAAGTCCAAGATGGTAGTGTTGCTCACTCCAGCAATTCCAGGGGTGTCATTGTAATGGTCATCTCGAAACTTTCTGTGCACTTAGGAGCTGGGGCTAACTGCCTTTGCGAAGTTTGTGGTTTAAAAAATTGCTTGCTAATCTTAGTTTGTGAAAATGGCTTAGTTGGGTGTGCTAGATTCTTTGTGGCTAGGGGTGGTGTTAAGGGAAATTCCAGGTTCCACTGACTAAATCCGGGTTCTTGATTTCCCAAATAAAAAATTGGAGAAGACATGCTGGAGGCAAAATGCAGAGAGTAGTTTTATTTAACAAAGTAAGAATACACTCCAGAGAGAATGAAGTGGGTTCGAGCTAGAAAGTGGCTCAAGAGCCCCAGCAATTAAGTTCCTGGGGTTTTTAAGTCCTCTTAGCTTGATTTGTGTCCTTTGGTCATCGGTTGAGCCCTGAGTGTAGCCTCTGTCATATTGGTTAAAGTGATTGGTGCCTTAGCTGGTAAGAGCTCATTGGTCCAACTGAATGGTGCCCTCACTGGTAGTGGGCTCATTGGTCCAAACGAATGGAGCCCTAGCTGGTAGGGGGCTCCCATTCTGGAATTGTCTTTATCTCCTGTGGTTGCTTCTATGCATGTGCATGCCTGCTCAGGGAATAAGTTTGTTCCATTTGCAAATAACCAGATTTCCTTCTCTCACTCTTGTCTCTACCTAACTTCCTGCCTCAGTGAAGTGCTGAGTCAAGGCGCTGACTCCCGTCTCTACACTGACTCAAAATGTCCCAAATTCCAACAGGGGTACAAAGCTTATACACTAATGTTCATAAGAGAGAGAAAGAGGGGGGTAGGGGGTTAGGGGAAGGTGGAAGCCTATAACAGTGACCTGAAACCAAGTTTCTCTGAAGTTCTCCAGCGAAGTTTTGTCACAGGTGATAGAAGGAAGTCAGAAAGTTAAAGTTAAGGATAGACATCAGAAAAGCAAATGAAAGTACTTCAAGTGGTCTCACAGCTGGGTGCCTCAGACGAAGCCTGGCTATTTGCATTTACAGATTTAAATTTCTTTCCACAAAGAAAAGCTTTCTACGCAATCATGTTTTTCCAGTCTTGATGAATTAGCAATAATGAAATATGTCAAAGAAATATATTTTGGGGTCAAAATATTTTGCTTTCCTACATTCTCATAGTCGATTCTGTAGAAAACTACATTGGAATATTAGAGAAAACTTTTGGGCCACAAATCAAATAAAAGGAATTTGAAAGAAAGTGAGCCAAGACACTGGGTACCAATCAAGCTTTATTAAAGGAAAAGAATCTGCTGGGCTGCACTCAAAATGGAGGACAGCACTAGGCGTGGAGTTGGAAGAGCTTACATAGACTGTAAGGAAGGCTGGTATTATCAGGGAGGGGTTTGGTGCTGGTGTGGTGGAGTTTCTATTTCTCAGAAATCACGAGGTTTCTTATAAGGGAAAGGCTGGCAGCCATTTTGTGCTGAGTGTGTGTAAAATGGTGCCGGTCACATCTAAGACGGTGCCAGTCACATCCAGAATCTATCATTTTACTTATAGGGAAGGGAGAAGGGGCAGAGGTCTCATTCTTCTAAAGCTACTTCCTGCTGGAGATGGGCAAAGATATGAAAAAATAAAAGATTTATGTTGGCAGGTAAAACAATTAGGTGGCAGGGTACAGGTTTCATGTGGGGAGTCTGTATTCTTCTGGGGGAGGGTTGCTGATTCTGAGGAGCTGATATCCTCCTCCCATGAAGAATCAAGTGACCTTTTGATTGGTGAAGGACTACATATGCTCCTGTAAGAAATTAGAAAGACAATGAAAGAGGCAAGGACCAAAGAGAAGGAATGATCCTTGAGGCATTTGGAAAGTGGAGCAAAAGGGGATAATTTAAAAGGTACATTGCCACAATGAAATTTCTAAGAAACATCCTACTGATAGGAGGTAAAGGAGTGCCAGGAAAAATCTCTCTATATTGTTACAATCCTTTGGGGCAGCTGCTGCCAATCCTGTAGCAAGTTAAGGATACAGGGTGGCATATACTTATCATGTCCCATGATGGCAAATCCATGATAGCAGGTCGGGACCATTCTTGGAGTAGTAGCTCCTGTGTGAAGGATGTAAAGCGGACTTGCAAGAGTGAGAAGATGATCGCCAGGGGAAAGGTTATATTTCTTCTGGAACTGGGGTAAGAGTGGAGATCTTGGCAGAGGTTTTGGAGAGTTTTAGTTTTGTAGGTCCCACAATGGATGAAGTGTAAGGAGATGTTGTGCTGGGGGTTGAGCAGAAGGACCCCTCTGGCTTGGTGTTAACAGATTCTTTGGGTAAATTCTCAGATGCTAATTTTACCAAGGATAAGTGATACCAAGGGGCCTTTCCTAGAACTTTTACTGCTGTCGGGGTGGGGAGAAGTACTATATAAGCCCCTTCCCAACATGGTGAGAGGGGCTTTGGATTCGGTTTTAATATGCACTTTCTGTCCTGTGCTCAATTTAAATTCTGAGGGGGTGGTAAGGAAAGGATGAGGTAATAGAAAGTTGGCCTGTTCCCGAAGAAGATCCATAATGAGTGAAAGATAAGGGAGATACTGGCCAAAAGGCAATGAACTGTAAGGGAGAGGTGTGAGAGTGAAGGTTCTACCATGCATAAGTTCGAAGGGGCTGAGTCCAGAGGGGCAGCTTGCAAGTGAGTGAGTCCTAAAAGGAGAAGTCGTGTCCAAGGGAGGTGAAGTTCCATGGACAGCTTGGTGAGGTGTGTTTTTATGAGGTGATTGGCTTTTTCTACTTTGCCTGATGACTGAGGCTGATATGGTATATGTAAGTCCCATTTGACATGTAATGCCTGTGCTGTGAGTTGTGTAATCTGAGAAATGAATGCCGGGCTATTATCAGACTGGAGGCTGGTGGGCAAGCCAAAATGAGGGATGATTTCTGAGGTGAGAGCATGTGTTACTGCTGTAGCATCCTCTGAAGTACAGCAAAAGGCCTCAATCCAACCTGAAAAGGTATTTACTAAGGTTAGAAGACAGCGTGTCCTTTTGTGGGGAGGTATTGTCAATTTACCAAACCTGGCCAGGAGTGTATTCTCTGGCCTGGTGGGGGGAAAGGTCGGAACTTGGAGGCCACATCGATTGGAGCAACAAGTACATAAAGGACAATTTTAAGTGATTTAAGTAACTTGGCCATGTGGGGAGAGTAATATAAAGGCTGAAAAAGGCGTAGTAGGGGTTCATAGCCTGTATGAACTGAATTATGGAAATCTAAAAGGATTTGCTCAGCTGTGTGGTAGAGAGGACATAGCGACCAGAGAGAGTATACCAGTTGCTGTTCCTCTGTGCTACCAACTGTTGGAGGTGTTGTATTTCTTGAGGTATGTATTGGGGTAAGGGCGTAGGGGCCATGAGAAGGACCTGAGTGGGAGAGGAAGAGTGTTGGCCTGGTGATTGAGGAGCCTGTTTTGTGGTTAGATCTGCCAGTTTGTTTCCCTGAGCTTTGGGGTCGTTGGAGGTTTGGTGTCCTCTGCAGTGTATACCCCCAACCTCCTTTGGGAATTATGCAGCCTCAAGAAGTATCTTGGTAAGATGGCCATTTTTTATGGGCCCTCCTTGAGTGGTCACGTATCCTTTCTCCTTCCATATGGCCGTGCAGGAGTGTAGGATGTGGTAAGCATACTTAGAGTCAGTGTATACATTGACTCATTTGTTACTTGCCAGAGTGAGAGCATGGGTGAGGGCAATGAGTTCTGTCTGTTGAGAAGTGGTGTTGGGGGAGCAGCCTCAATAGTCTGTGTTGGATTCACGATGGCATAACCCACCCAGGGGGCAGGCATGGAGGTGGCTCTCCCATCTATGAACCATGTATGTTGGGGCAGTATAATGGGATGCAGGAAGGTATGTGGAAAGGGAGTGAGAAAGAGGTACAAAGCCTCCATGTGATTATGTTCTAAGGGTCATGAGTGTTTGGGGATGATAGTGGCTGGATTTAGGGGAGGGCAGTGTTTGATGGAAAACTGGGAATTCTCAATGAAAGTAAGGTGAATAAGTTGTAGGTGGGAAGGATAGAGAATCGACATGGCCTTATGGCTCAGAAGGGCTTGAAGATGATGGGGGGAACAAATGACTGTTTGTTGTCCAAAAGTTCATTTAGTGCTTTTTTGTGTTAAAAGGGCAGCTGCCACCAAGGCCCATAAACAGGGAGCCTATTCCTGGGCTGTGGTATTTAGTTGTTTAGAGAGGTATGCAACCAGGGAGAAAATATCTCCTACCTCTTGTCCCCAAAACCCAGCTGCCAATCCTTGGGTTTCGGTGACATATAGGATAAAAGGAGGAAATAGTTTTGGGAGGGATAGAGCTGGGGCTGCAAGGAGAGCAGCTTTTAATTGCTCTAAGGGAGAATGAATGGGCTTTCTGGGATCTAAGGGAACAGCAGGATCCCCTTTGGATGCTTCATAAAGTGATTTTGTTAGTATGCCAAAGCTAGGAATCCATAGGCAAAGATAGCCTGCAAGCCCCAAGAAAGAAAGGATTTCAACCTTTGTGGTAGGAGTAGGGAGTTCAGAAATTAACCACCATTATTTCTCTGGTGTTGGGGGTGAAGTGGACTCCCAAATAGGTGGCCAAAGGGGAAGAAATTTGGGCCTTGCTCGGGGACACTTGATATCCCTGAAGGCCAGAAAATTAAAGAGAGCAACAGTGTGGGCCTGTGAATCCTCATAGGAGGGGCTACAAAGAAGGAGGTCATCCACATATTGTATTAAAGTGCTAGAGATTGGGGGAAATTCAGATAAGTCTTGAGCTAATGCCAGGCTGAAGAATTGGGGGCTATCCCAAAACCCCTGAGGTAGTACTATCTAAGTGAGTTGTTGGGAACAAGTGTATCAGGATCTGTCCAAGTGAAGGTGAACAGGTTTTGACAGGAAGGGTGTAAGGGAATAGAAAAAAAGGCATCTTTGAGGTCAAGTACAGAGAATAAATGGGTTGTTGCTGGGATTGTGAATATAAGAGAATAGGGGTTAGAAACAATTGGGGTTAAGGATTAAATAGCCACATTAATGGCCCTGAGGTCTTTAACTAAATGGTATGAGCCATTAGGCTTTATAACTGGAAGGGTGGGTATATTAAAAGGTGAGTGGGAAGGGCATAAGAGATAAGAAGAAAGGAGTTTGTGTATGATGGGTTTGAAACTTATTAGGTGTTTGTTAGCAATGGCATATTGTGGGACATTAGGGAACAAAGAGGGGTTCTGAAACTTAATAAGGATAAGGGACTGGTTCGTAGCAATGGAGGGAGTAGAAGTGTCCCATACTATGGGATTAATATTGTCCCATAGGTGGAAGGGAAGGAGGAAGCCTCAGGGGTCAGGTCTGGGGTGGCCCTTAACAGGAGTATTGTAGCTGGAGTTAAAGTGTTTAGGTAGCTTTCAGTTTGAAAAGAATGTCCCATCCCAATAAGGACATTGGGCATTTAGTCATTATTAAAATTTTGTGTGTGAATTGGGTGTGATGTAGGGTATAGGAAAGGGGTTGAGTGGTCTGTGGGCAGTATTCTGATCCTGTGACCCCTACTATTGTGATAGAGGATGGGGTTTTTGGTCCTGCATATTCAGGAAGGGTAGAGTAAGTGGTCCCTGTATTGATGACAAAAGAGATCGGCTTACCTGCTCTGAGGATAGTTGCCCTAGACTCATGCATGGTGATCTCCATGGTGGCCTTGGGCCCTGGGCATTCTCAGTCCTCCTCCTGGGCAAAGCCAAGCAGCTACGGTAGAGATGGCCATGAAGCCAAAGGCTGTGGGTTGTGGACTGGGCCACTCTCTCTCTGGTGAGTGGAACAGTCAACCCCCTTGTGACCTAGTTGTTTGTAGTATGGGGTTAGAACAGGCCTGTGCCCAGTGGTGCAGTTAACCACATTTGAAGCAGTTCCTGAGTGGCTTGCCCCCTTGAGACAGCCAGCTTTGGAGTGTGTGAGCCATGAATGGCATTAGCCAGGAGCTGGTATTTGGCCTGATCTCTTTCGTAATGATTCTTCTTTTCTCCTCTTCCTCCCTATTGTTAAAAACCTTGAAAGCAGCATTGAGGAGGTCTCATTGGGTCATATTTGGACCATCCTCAAGGTTTTTTTTGTTTGCTTGTTTCTTTGTTTGTTTTTTAGTTTTTTCAAATATCAGGAGCTGATTGGATAATGAAATGAGAGTGTAATGGAGCCATGCCTGCAGGGAAGTTTGGATCTATATGTGTGTATTTATGTAAAGCCTCAGAGAGGCGGGTTAGGAACTCACTGGGATTCTCAGTGGATCTTTGTGTGATTTCTCTAAGCTTGTCATATTGACTGACTTGTGAGTAGCCTTTTGGAAGCTGTAAATCAAGGGTGTGATCATGTTATCCCAGAGATCCTGGTCCCCAGAGATCCTGGTCCCCGTGGCTTGCTTGGTAGTCCCAATTTGGGTCCATGCAAGGTACAGCATTGGCTTCCACAGGCTGCCTGTTATTTTGAGCATGTACCTTATCTGCCTGTTGTTGGGCCATTATCCAGACCTGCTCCCTGTCCTTGGGGGACAAAGTAGTAGTGAGAATCATAAAAATATCATGCCAGGTGAGATCATAAGACTGGGTGTGATATCTAAATTTCTTAAGATAAGTGTCTGGGTTGGACTGGAAAGATCCCACTTGTTTTTCAATTTGGGAGAGATCAGAAAGAAAAAAGGGGATATGGACCCAGAGAATTCCCTCTGTCCCAGCCACTTCATGGAGGGGGTATAAAGGAGCCAGAGCTGAGGTGGTATTTTTACCTGACAAAGGGGGCAAAGGAGAGGGGTTATGTGGCTGAGGGCAAGCACCTCAACACCAGGTGTAGGGAACAGTGGGAAAAGGTGAAGGGTCTGGTGATGGATCTGGAGCATAACAAGGTGGTCTGACAGATCAAAAGATTGATCCAAGTCTGGAAGGGGAGGTTGGGCATGAGCTAGGAGAATTTGAGACGTAGGACAGTTTTGATAGAGAGAAGGACATGACCAGAGATAGAAGAAGGCTTGAACATAAGGATTCTCTCTGAGTTTGTTGTTTCGGTGACAAAAGCTATCTAAATCTCTGAGAGTATCTAAATCAAGAGTGCCATCTTGTGGCCACTGCGATCCATTTTCTAGTTTGTAAAATAAGGTGTTTGGGATTTAATGTCTCCCTGGAGGTGGAGAGATTGTCCAGGAGACAGCCCAGAATGTAGAGTGTGGAGTACATAGAAAATAAGACATTTAGGTTTATTGTCTCCCTGGGGGCCAAGGGGGAAATTGGCCAGGACACAGCCCAAGGGAATGGAGTGTGGAGGTTTGGATTGTGAGGATCCCATTTAGAGGGTGAGAAAGGAAACAGGCAGTTCTAGTTGAAGAACAGTGCCAACAAAGAGCGTCCTCTTTGCTGTGCACTTTTTTGAGAGAAAAGCCACCAACCAGCTAGAGGAGCAACCTCCAATAGCTGGGGGGAAGAGAGAGGTTCCCTTGAGCAGGTACTTGGGCTTTGAGAAGAAGTGAGAGAGTGAGTCAGGGGAACCTGTGGTGAGAGAGGACTGACTCACTGACTCACCCTGAATTGAGGCTGATGTTGGATGCATCAGCCTGAAACAGTAAAAGGAGAGAGTTCCAGAGGTACCCAGTTGAGCAGGTCCAGAAAGGGTGGCTGAGGGCCAATCAACCGAGGTGGGGATCATCCAAGAACATTGGCCTGAACCCTTCCTGGGTTTTGGCACCAAAATTAAAGTGAGCCGAGATGCCAGTTACCGATCAAACTTTATTAAAGGACAAGAATCTGCTGGGCTGTGCTCAAAATGGAGGATAGCACCAGGCCTGAGGTGGGAGAGCTTACGTAAACTGTAAGGAAGGCCGATGTAATCAGGGAGGTATTTGGTCCTGGTGTGGAGGAGTTTCTATTTCTCAGAAACCATGAGGTTTCCTGTAAGGAAAAGGCTGGCAGCCATTTTGCACTGAGTGTGTGTAAAATGGTGCTTGTCACATCCAAGATGGCACCAGTCACATCCACGATGGTGCCAGTCACATCCAGAACCTATCAGAATTGTTTTTTGCCAGGTTCGTTTTCTTGAATTCAATTAGTTTGTTTTTATAAGGCAATGTGTAAATAATTCAGAAATCTAACAGATAGGCATCAATCAGAAGAGATTTTTTAATATGCCCCCCCCACTCCCTTAGTCAGTTAACATTCTTGCTAGTCTCTCAGCCTGCTACTGTGGCTATTACTCTTAAAATATTTCAAAGATCTTATAAGAACTACCAGACTTATTCTGATTGGGAAATTCTTAGAATCTAAAGACACATGTGTTATGTTTCTCAAATAGATGTCAAATTTTCCCAAAATAAAGTATGGATTTCATTTAATTCTGTTTACCTCTGATGAGAAATTTTCTTTAGGAACAAACAAAATCAGTTAAAAATTATCTGCTAAGATAAAAGGGATGAAGTGGAATTTCCCACTGTGCTGGAATGAAAAGGACAGAAGTTCCTTCCTTCCCCCAAATAAGTATAAACATTGACAAAATGATAAAAACCAAACAATTCAGAGCTCTGGAAATTGACCAAAAGCAAACAACTAATGGAGAAGTGTTTATTCAAGAGAAGCAGCCAGGCTGTGGATCAGAACAGGCAGGAATCTGAGGGCTTCACACCTGAGACTGCTCCATCCCCCACCCTAGTCAAGAGGTGAGGCTATTTTACCTGGAAGATGTTGGCCTGGAAAAAACAACAGCTTTGATTCCAGAAGGGACTGGTTGATGTGGAACAGAGGGTGGAGACATATGCTCAACAGGGTTGCAAGCACAATTAGCAATCTCAGTAGGAGACAAATGTGGAATAGCCACAGATTAGCTCATGTGAGGCTGTCGTCCTAGTTAGGACAAGCAGTCACAAATTTAAGAAGTCCTGGGGATGAGAGAGATGTAGGGCTAGAAAAGCTCTCCCCACACCCATGGTATACTGGATACCACTGCAAAGCTGTAGCTAGCTATGGGCAGGGGGAGATCTGACAGTTCTTAGGCATACTTAAAAAGTGCCTGAACTTGGAAGTTTTGCAATCCCAAGCATAATATTTTAATATTATTTTTGTTTGTTCCTTCTTTTTAAATTTTAAATCTTTAATTTGTAGGAGAGAAGAAGAATACATTCCTTCCAGCCGCCTGAAGGTTCTCTCAAGAAATAAACACAGATTAATATGAAGAAAGGACATACCAAATTTTATTTGATCCTCTTGATAGAAGTTTTACATATGAGAGAGAGGCATTCCAGGAGAGGATGCAAAAAAGGCAGCCCCCATGATCCCTAAAAATTCACTCCCAGATAGATCAGACAGTATGAATACTTCTAACAAATGTACACCAGAGTCACAACACCTCAGACTAGATATACAAGTCCTTTTCACTCTATTAATCAAAATTTTGGAAAAACAGACAAGCATCATTTTTTTTACTGTCTGCTCAATCAGATTCCACAGAGACAGAGACAGAGAGAGAGAGAGAGAGAGAGACTGGTAGTCTGGGAGACTGGGAGTGTGACAAGGAAGAAAAGCTTACCATTTTGCCAGCTTTCAAGCCTGGTCTCCCTCAGCTGAGGCTTCTGGAAGAGCAGGACAGCTTTGGGATCCTGCTCACACGGCAAGGGGCCAAGGGAAGACATCCCCTACAACCTCCTGGAGGTTCCCTAAAGAAATAGACATCGATTAATACGAAAAAAGGACATAACAAATTGTTTTTGATACTCTTGATGGACGTAAGTTTTTACCATATAAGAAAGAGGTATTCCAGACGAGGGTGCAGAAGAAACATCCCTAATTTATTGAGGAATAAAATTGTGTTTAATACATGATGGGGATCTATATCCCTTCATCCCCTCCTTCAAAATGATATGTAATTGCATGCAAGGCTTTTTCAAACAAGTAGCCCAAATATAGAGATATGAGTGTACATTGGAAATCTTGCATCTCTATTCAAAATACCAAAATACAACTTTTCTTTGGATCTAGAGACATAGCTCTGGTAGACAGCCTAAAGAGATATCAGAGAAATTAATAAATGATAAAGAAATATGGTATATCTCCTCTCCCCAAAACTATGTTTTGGTAAACTAAAAATATTTCTTTCAGCTACTTCTAGGAGACAATGGCTGGGAGAAGGTTGAGTAACCTGGGATATATTCTAAAACCACAACTCAGAACTTTTCCCTTTTTATATAAATGGTAGTTATCTATTCACTCAATTATTCAAAAAAATGTTTATTGAATACCTACTATGTCCTAAGAGCTTTACTAGGCAGTGGAAATACAGCAGGGAATTATTATGCTTTTGATTAAAATTATAAATCTCATGCATGTGTTTGTGTTTTTTAAGATGATAAGTGTTAGGTTTGTTGAGACAGAGAAGAGAGAGAGAGACCACAGCCAGGCACCATTTCAGCCAAAAGGTTTATTTCACTAATGTGGAGGGGAGACTGAACCAGATAAGTTCCCCCAAACCAAGGAAAGCAGGAGGTTTATAAGTCTTTTCAGGAGGGTTCTGGCAGAGCAATGGGCAATTTAGAAATCAGTGGTATGCAAGGTGACACAGCCCTTGTGGTCTGACAACATCTGGCCAGTTAGGGCATAGGCTTCTGAAGCATTCCTTCCAGCCCAGCCCAACTGCCTTAAGCTGGCCATGAGGCCCAAAATTCCTCCTTTTTGTGTTTGGTAAAAAAAAAGAAAAGGGAAAGGATGTGAGTGATTGTTGTTAGGGAGATCCCCAGACCAGGCATATGGATGAAGGTCCATCTTCTATAACTTCTCCATGCTGACAAAAGGGGCAATGAGGGGCTAATGATATGGGGGTTTTCTTTGTCACAGTCCTTGAGGCTGGAGGAAATGATAATGGGCATCTCTCATCAGAATTTCAGTTGCCCACTCGTGTGTCATTGTCTGGATGGTTGTGCAGAGGAACTTGGAGAATTGCTGTAGATGTATAGGCCCTACAGAGAGCAGAAGGAAGATTATTAAAAAGGGAATTAGGATGGGGAACAAAATGGGTGATAGACATGAGCCCTTAGACCATCTAACTGGTGGAGTTTTTAGGTTTGTGACCTTTTCCTGATTGAAAAAGAATATGGTAGGGATGATTAATCTTCCATTTCTAGCCATTGTGTTATTTGAGTGGGTGAGAAATCCCTGAAGTCTCCTTGTAGGTAACAGTCCCAAAGAAAAGATAGAAGTGTGTCCTCGGAGACCAGGACTTTGGATGTATTTGTAAGGAGAGAGAAAATTAGATCATAGAAATCCCCTGCAGCTGACATAGACATCAGCCCGGGCCAGCTCACAGCTGGGTGTATGTTGGCTGCAGTAGTCAGGCCTCTGTGGATCTGGATTCTGACTCCTCCATGGGATCCTCAGGTATCTTTGTGAGCCTGAAAGAGATGGGCATGAGAAGCCGAGATGATATTTCTCAGGATGTCCTGAGAGTTTTGAATTGAAATCTGGTACCTTCTTTACCCAGGAAAAATGAACCCAAGTACTTACACCTGATAATTTTGCCATGGTTGGGGTGATGTTTAGCAATAGAGGGAGTAGCGGTATCCCATACCTTGGAATCAATTATATCAGGGGTAGGGGATTAGAGCGGAGAAGCGAGTCTGGGTGGCATAAGAGAAGAAGAGGTTCAGGTGGGTTTGAAGTAATGTATATGGATGCCTGGAACTTGGTGAGGATGTCCCTCCCAAAATAGGAGTAGAGCAATGTGGAATGACCATAAACTGGGGCATGAAGTGTACTTCAAAAAGAATAAAAGGTAGAGGGGAGGTGACCTTTGGTATAAAT
The DNA here is from genome assembly GCF_027409185.1 of Cynocephalus volans. Classification (NCBI taxonomy): domain Eukaryota; kingdom Metazoa; phylum Chordata; class Mammalia; order Dermoptera; family Cynocephalidae; genus Cynocephalus; species Cynocephalus volans. The sequence continues at coordinate 67,466,981 of NC_084460.1, forward strand.
GGAATTCCTCCCACCCCTACAACAGAAATGGAGGAATCAAAAATGTGGCCTGAATATTCTGGAAGCACTGAGTGTGTGTGGCCCCGTATCTAGTAAGAAAGAAATGAGCTTACCTGCTATTGTTACTGCTACCCAGGATTCAGAGGCAGTGATAGGTGTGACAGCAGGGATTGTAAGCCCTGGGCCCCATCAGTCATCAGTCAGAGTCTTCAGCGGCTTGTCCCATCAGGTCAGATAGCTCCAAACCGGGCTCAGTAGGGGTATTTGGAGGGACTAGGGTGGGTCCAGAGACCGTTTTACTACAGTCAACTCTCCAATGCCCCTTCTCACCACACAGGGGACAGGGCCCAGGTGGGGGCCTGGGGTTTGGTCAGACACTTGCCTGGTGCCCTGGTTTGCCGCACTTGAAGCAGCCACCTGGGGGAGCAATGGGAGGCTTACCCTGGGCCTCGCCTTGAGGTGTTTACAGTTCCTGATTGTCCCAGACAGCAGCATCCAGTAACAGGTATTTGATTTGGTCATGGTTTAGTTTTCAGGTCTTAGGTTTCTCCTCTCTATTTTAGGGCTAAAGTTGGTATATTATATTACAGCCTCAGTGAGGTGAGACATAAAAAGTGTGGGGTTTTCGTTAGGTTCCTGAGTAAGCTACCTTGATTTTGTTATAATTGACTGTTTTTGAAGAAGCCTTTTTATCCCTTCTATGAGACATCTGAGCATGTGACCTATTTTTGAGTTTTTAGTCAATAGTTCCTTTTTGGGTCTGTACATGGGATGGCTGTGGGACCCAGAGGATATGGAGTCGGGTCCTGTGTGTGTGTGCATGGTGTCTGCGTGAGCTTGGGCTGCAGTCCAGACTCACTCCTACTCCTCCAGGTTTAAAGTGGAAAAGAAGATTACGTAAATGTCATGCCAAGTGAGAATTTTGTTTTTTATATGTTGAGAAGGGTCTGTCATACATGATCCTAATTGCTTCTCTATTTGAGCCATGTAAAAGGAAAAGGGAACATGGACCCTAACAATGCCCTTAGTTCCCACCACCTCCTGAAGGGGAAGAATAGGGGAAGGGAAGTGGGGGTTGTTTGCACATTTGGGGGTTTTAGGTGAAAGGGAAGGTGATGTCCACAAGAGCAGGTTAAAGGAAGAGAAGGTATTGGGGAAGGGCATGAGGCACAGTGGCTGGGACAGGCGGTGACAGGGCAATCTGGTCATATCTAAAAACATAACATTCCAAACAAAGCCTTGGTAAAATAACCAGTGTTTCTGATTGTGTCCTGTTATAAGAAGATCAGATTCTCACTGAACATATGTAAATAACTATATTGCCATAAAATAACAATACTCATGAATAGTTTTAAAATCCTAGAGGGATCAAGTAGAGAGAAAAGTAAATGTTTTAATTGTTGAAAAGAGCCATCAATGTTCCAAAATTTTTAAAAATAGTAAAAATTGCATGTTTTATCAGTTAATTCAGTTTTATGTAATTAATTTTTTTTCTGATTAGAATAAGCTGTATCTGTTAGTTTAGGACATAACACTTTCAAATTATAAATGAACCAAGATTATGACTGATAGCATTTATATCAAGAGATGGATTTTTAAGAACCTTTCACAATTTTAGGCACACATATTAATAACATCTCAGTATAACACAAAGAGTGTCAAACACTATTTTATGTTTTGACCATGCATCCCATATAGTATAATTTATCAAATAAGCCAATTGGTTTTGACACATCTCATATATATATATGAGATGTGTCAAAACCAATATATATATATATATATATATATATATATATCCTTTGAGAAGCTCCAGGGCCCTTGGAAACCTTCAAAGTTAGTTCAAGTCAAAAGGTTGAGTTTTCAGAATTTGGTTTTGGAAAGTTTATCAAATAATAAAGGCTTAAAACACTTAGTTAAATAAGATCACAAATCACTACAAAAATGAAACCAAACTGACAAAGGATTTCAAAGGCAGAGAGCACTAGAAATTATCTTGATGAAACATGGAATAAGTTCCTCAGCATAAGTTTACCCTTACAAACCATTACCAGGACTTACTCAGGCTTTCTGTTTTGTCCTATACTTCCTGCTTTCTAAATAGTCAGTCATTTCACTGTAGGACAAAAATACACTGTACCATATGCTTTGTCATATAAAAATTATTTTCTTTCCTTTTTAGCCTTCCTAACCACAACTACACCTTCATATCCATAGCTTTCTTCATATCACTTCTCTTACATACTGTTCTTTCCTATCAGTGTTAAATTGGCTTCATTTACCTAAAAGTTATATACAGAATGAACTTTTTGTTTTTGGCTAGGTTAACAACTTAAAAGCTTCTAGCAAAGACAAATATAATCCTGTTTGATTAGTAAGCCCAGGCAAAGATGTATGTTGATAATTTTTAAAAAACATGTTTTATACGTTCAGGAACCTTAGGATCTAGTCAATGGTGGTCCATTTGTCAGAGCAGATTATACAAAGCCCAGTTTGAGCCTCAGCCATTTACACCAAATAGATATTTATGGTTTCCCAGCCAAAAACTTAGTGTGTTAAGTAGTTTTTGAAGGTCTCTAGCAAAGGTTCAAGTTATGAGACAGCAATCTTGAGTCTCCATGAGTTATGGAAAATATTTCCTATTTATTGTTTAGTTTCTATGATTTACATGAAAAGTTTAAGAAGGAAACCAAATTCTATTTTTGTATCAGTGTAATTTCAATATTACATTTAATTTTAATAAAAGCCTTGACCAATCAAGATTATTAAACTTAGGAAGGAATTTTGAATTGCTTTATATCAATGTTTGTAAATAAAAAACTTTTCCATGTTTTTAATTTTAACAGATCCAAATACATTTATTTTTCTTTGCATAAAAACAAAACATCAAGATATATAAACATAAACATATAATAACTAACGTTTCAGTATTTTATCAAAATAACATGACTTTAAGATTTTAAATTACTGAGAAGAAATTTTGAAACTATAATGATTTCATTTATAACATTTAACCCATTCACATTTATTTAATTTACTCACATCAAGCTACACCCCTATCAGTTAATGTTAACTAGGGCCTTTGAGATATTGGACATAAGTCTTCTTTTGCTAGCCATCCTGGGTACCAAGTACCCAATGTGGCATTCAGGGCTATGTAAAATCCAGGGAGGCCATGTGGAGCTCAAGGAAGAGGGTAGCATTCACAAAGATAATGTCTAAAGGATATTGTCTCTCCCAGCAAGGCTGAGAGGCAGAGCTGAGATAAGGAGGAGATGTATTGGGTTTTGTCCTGCAGCTAGTGGCCCATGTGCCATGGACACATTATGTCCTTTGACCTCATCATGGCCCTCTGTTTACTGCCCAGAATTCAGAGGACTAAAACCAAAGACAAGCTAACAACAAGACATGTGCATGGCTTTGGTAGAAGCCAAGCAGCCAGTTCTCTTACAGCTTTTAGGCCTTAAACAAATTAAGCAAGTATCAAACATACCACAAAATGTGTTGACCAAAAGACAAATCTAGGCAAAAGGTTTAAATTAAATTCTGAAAACGCATCTATTTTATCAACAATTTTGAAAAATTAAAGTTATTTGAACTTGAAAGGTATACTTATTTGCTCAATGAGCACACACTATTTATAAGCCTATTTGGTGCCATGCAGACAATACAAACACACATATAGACATGAACATGTAGTCATAACATACAGCTTATGTACATATATATGCAGATATAAACAGAAACAGTAAGGTTTTGTTTAAAATGTTAATAAGGGGACAGAAAAAATAGAAAACTCACTAGCTTAAAAGGACAGTTGACTTTAAAATATATTTCTAAAAAGTGTCAAAGCTTATCTGAAAGGCCTCACCATGCTTTAGAGAAAGAAAGTTAACAAATTTACATTGCAAAGCACAAAGAATTGCCTTTTCAATGAATTTTTGGGTGTGTCAGGGGAGACACAGAGAAAGGGTTTTTGTTTGTTTGTTTGTTTGTTTTAATGGATGCCAAGATCAAATGAAATCATAGAACTCCACCATAGGATTTTGAGGAAATACATAAATAAGCCTAGAAGAAAATTTACAAGTCTGTTCAAAATAACCAGCTGGGTGGCAGAAAATTGTATTTCAGACCATCTAGTTAAACAGGTCACTTTTAATCTAGTTTTTCTTTTTCAAATGGGTTACTGTGTTAAGGGCTGAGCCAATGTACAATTAGAGCTGCAGCCATTTGACTTTTGGGGTTTCAAGAGAATGGCAGCAGACCTAAGAGGAGGCCCAGTTGGCATGCCATGGCTGTGTTTCTCATGAGGCCTCAGAGTCTTTGGCAAAGAAGAGAAACACGTGGAGTTAAGAAAAAGAAAATATACTCAAACAAAGCCAGGGTTGTAAGGAAACTGTTTCAGAACACAGAACTAGTTGGTAGGTGAAAACAAAATAAAAATATAGACTTGTTAATAGACTGAGAGGATGAAACCATTCCTCCAGGGTATTGGGCCAGATCCTTTCTGGAATGGGGGTTTTATGACCTACAATCAGACAATGTAGGTCAGAAAAATCTTCTGTGGCCTGTTCAAAGACAGAAAGGCAGGGGCAAGATTAGAGTGTTATCAATGACTCACCTTGGGAAGAAGGATTCTAGTTTCTATGGCTTGCCTCAGGGGATATTGGGGCCAAGAGATAGAAGGGCAGGAGAAAGACAGAGGAAAAATAATTTGTTTTTTAGGCTTTCATTTTGGGGTAGATCTTGCTGGACCCCAACACAATGCTGCCAAGAAATACCAAATTCTTTCACCCTAGTTTATCCAATTTAAAGATGAAGGTAGGAGGGGAACAGGAAGTTGGAGGCAGCTGGGGAAAAGGAGAGTCGAGTCTAGGATCAAAGTCAAAGTCAGGAGGAGGAGAGGAATTTTCAGGAGAAGGAGATGATTTGGGGGACTTGAGATTGAGAAGAAGAATTTGGTAAGAGTTGCAAGCAAGATAGAGGGGCAGTCGAAAGTGAAGGTAAACAAAAGCTTGGGCATAGGGGATTTCTGACCACTTTCTACTGCATTTGAACTTTTCTAAGTCTCAGAGAATTTGGAAATTGAGAATGCCGTCTTCCGGCCACCAGTGTTCATTATCCAATTTGTATTGTGGCTAGGCAGTGCTGCAGAAGGAAATAAGTCATTTTGGGTGGATATCAGATGAGAGTAGTATAAGAGGCCTGATTGCCCATGAGGAGAAGTGTAAATTTGGGGAGTGAGAGAAATTCAGGTCCCCGAGATCCTTCAGCGAAGAGCAGAAATCATTGAGGATCTGAGATAGTGAGAGGCAAACCAATGACACTAGGCATTCCTAAGTATGGAAGTGCCTAGCCACCAGTGTGGCTGAGAGGAGAGCCACTGCCCCAGTGACAGGGTTTTGAGGACAGTTGTGGACTGTCAGTGAACAGGGTGCCATAGTGAAAGGGAAACAAGAATTTACTCACCTAAGCAGAGATCAATAGCCGGGGCTGGCTGCAGAGATCGGCAATGGAATGTGGTGGTGAAAAGTGGCTGGCTCGAGTCTTGGGACAGGCTAGACGAGGTGAAGCAGAAGAGAAAGAGAGATCTCCATCTATTTGCGTGCTGAATACTGGGGCAAACAATCCTGGGCCTTTAGACCATACGGAGGTGTAGCTTCAGCCGACAACCTTCAGTTGCCATCTTTTATGCTGCCTTTTCATAAGAAATTTCAGAGAGAGAAGAGAGAGGGTTTGAGGGCAGGCAGGGGTGGGGACAAAGGACCACTCAGGATCTGGGAGTAAGTCTGGGATGAGCTACCGTGGCCTATGTCTTCCCAGGTTGCAAGAGAAAGTCCTTTGCTGGAGTCCCAGACCCTGTTGGTGGAGGTTAGGGACAGAGAGAGAGAATGCCTTGCTGGGTTCTTGGCTGGGGGGCTGGAAGCCAAACTACCTGGACTCACCATTGGGCACCAATAAATGTTAGGTTCAGTGAGACAGAAAAGAGAAAGAGACCCAAGACAGGTGCCACTTCAATAAAGTGAGTAAAAAAGAAAGTTCCCAGATATCGCAATCAAATTATGCATTATAGTGTATACTATGTTTTGATGATTATTACCCTAGCATACATGGAGGTAAAAGTTTGCCTGCTGAACTACTTTACTGTAAATTTAGTTATGTAATTTCACTATAGAGAATTAAATAGACATTCAGTGTATGATAATCCTATAATAAAAAGCAATCCTCTCTAGCAAATATAGAAGCCAAAAGAGCTATAAAAATACAGAAAAATCTTCAAGCTGTTATATATGATTAGTTTATAACCTTTGTTGTTGCTTCTTATGCCCTAATACTATGTGTGAAGTAATAGACATAAAGAAACATTCATTTATTTCCAGATATAAAAATTATGAATGGAAGGAAAATAATAAATTTATTTCCCTAAAGAAAAAAATCCCCACTGTATTAGTCAGTTTCTGTTGTTTATAACATAAATGCCTGAAACTGGGTGATTTATAAACGAAACAAATTTATTGCTTACAGTTTTGGAGGCCGGAAAGTCCAGAGTTTAGGGAACACATCATGATGGTGGCTTTACAGCAACACAGACCCTCACATGGTAGAAAACAATGCAGCAGAGACAGCAACTTCTCACATGCTCTTCTTTAAAAACCCTGAGAACCATGCCCTCATCCACCATTATTATTCCATTCACTACAGCACAGTCCTACAATGCAATCACTTCTTCAAGGCCCCACCATTCAATTACCATAATAGGATTTCCCACCTTCTTAACAGTCACAGTGGGGACCAAGTTTCTAATATATAAAACTTGAAGAACACAATTCAAACTTCAGTGAGTTTGGGGGAGATATTCAATATACTACACCCACCTAGAAGCACAACATACAATTATAGAAGAGTGGTATGTTTAAACCTTCAATATTTAAAGAAGACCTTTAAATGGCACTATATTTTCCTCCATTTTCATTGGGTGAGTAGTCTTTATAAGTTTGGAATTCAGTGTTCAACAAGATATCATAGGTTTCTAGAAAACAATCATAATTATAAAAATCTACATAAGAGGTAGATAAACAACCACACCAATATGATGTGACACCCTGATTATGTGGTGGCAGGCTGCTGCCATGGCTGTGGACACAAGCAGGCTGGAATTTGAGGGCTGTTTTAGCGAATTGATAGGATTGTGACTTTTAATAAGAAACTGTTCCTGTCTGGTCCCTTTTCACTCATTTTACTCCCAGACTTGTACTGAGGCTTAGAGGAAACACTGACACCTATGTGCTAATATAAGAATTAAGTTCAGGGAAACCAGCTGGCTTGGACCAGACACACTGCCACAAACTCCCATCATTTAAGGGCTTCCTAGGAATTAAATTATTCTTCAAGGGAAAATTTACAGAGGAGAAAATCGTTTCAAGCTATAAATTTATACTACCTATGTAAGAATACTCATAGAATGTTGCTCAAAGTTATTTCAGAAGTAGCAGATTAGTATCATTGGAAATATTGGTATATGATGCTCATAAAAGCAATGATTTGTAAAATAATATCAACCTGAAGCAAACACTGGGCCTTAGTAGTAAAAACAAAGCATAATAAAAAACAAAGCAAAACAAAATAAAAATCTGACTACTAACCCATGAAAGATTGTTTTAAAAAAAGTAAAGGTATAAATCAAACTATTATAGCAGGATCTGAGGGAGCAACCTTGTGACACAGCACCAAGCTGGAAGCCCCCAGCAGCCCTCCCAGCACCTGAACAGGAGGCAAATGATCACCCTTTGACTGGGTACTGCCACAACAACCATTTCAGTGCAGGTGGTCCAGAACAGCCACCACTATAGCTACTCCCTTAGAAGGATGGCCCACTGCCACAGGAACAGTCAGGACCACCCTACAGGCAGCCCACCACACACTCAACTGCACTGACACAAGGAGTCACTAGCAGAAAGTGCAAATAGAAGGGAAAGCCTTTCTCCTCAAAGCCCACTCCAAAGTAATAGAAGAAACAACTGCTGTATCAGATGACCAGGCTTCAATGAAGAGACACTAGAAACACAAATAAACAAGAAAATACGACACTGCCAAAGGAATACAGGAATTCTCAAGTACCGTATAACATAGAGCAGGAAACCCTTGAAATGTCTGAAAAGGGATTCTGAGCAACAGTCTTAAGAAAACTCAAAGAGATAAGACTCAGTTGGAGAACACAATGAAACAAGAAAAAGTATCCAGGATATAGAGGAGGAAATTTACACAGAGATTAATACCTTATAAAAGAATGTAGCAGACTCCTGGAACTGAAGGATTCACTCAACAAAATAAAAAACACAAGTGAGATCTTAAGCATCAAGATAGAGTAAGCAGAAGAAAGAATTTGAGATCTCAAAGATGGTAATCTCAAAATAACCCAGGCAAAACCCTCCCCTCCAAAATAAAATTTTTTAAAAAGAAGAAAATCTAAGAGAGCTAGCAAACAACCTTAAGCACACAAGCATCTGAAGTATGGGCATTACAGAAGAGTAGGAGGAAAAGGCATTGAAAACCAATCCAAGGAAATAATAACAGAAAACTTCCCAGATATAGGGAGAGACATGGACCTTCTGATTTAGGAAGCCCAAAGATCTCCAAATAGATTCAACCTAAAAAGATCCTTCATAAGCTACATTATAGTCAAAGTAGCAAGTCTCAGAGACAAAGAGATAATTCTAAAAACCACAAGAGAAAAGTATCTAGTCAATTATAAGGGAGCCCCTATCAGAATAACAGCATACTTCTCAACTGAAACCCTACAGGCCAGAAGAAAATGGAATGATATATTAAAAATACTAAAAGAAAAAAAAATCACCAGCCAAGAATCCTATATCTGTCAAGGCCATCCTTCAGAAATGTGGGAAAAATAGTGTATTTCTCAGACAAACAAAAACTCTGGTGGTACTTCACCACCACACAACCAGCCCTGCAAGATATTCTCAAGGGAGTCCAACATCTGTAATCTAAAAAATGATAATCACTGTTACAAATACACAAGAAAGAACAAAACTTGCTGTTAAAATAAAAATGCAAATGAGAGAAAGAAAGAAACTAAATCACACCACTTCAGAATACCAATAAACATTGAAGATGAAAAATAAAAGTGGAAGAAAGAAACTAAAGATATTTAAAACATCTAATCAAAAAGGAATAAAATTCCAGGAGTAAAACAATACCTGTCAATAACAACCCTAAATGTAAATGGATTAAACTACCCATTCAAAAGACACAGACTGATGTATTGGATTAAGAAGCTAGGCTCAACTATCTGCTTTCTTTAAGAGACTCACCTCATCTGTAAAAACACAAACAGACTAAAAGTGAAAGGATAGAAAAAGATATACCATGCAATTGGAAATGAAAAATGAGCAGGAGTAGCTATTCTTATATTGAATAAAATAGACTTTAAACCTAAAACCATAAAAAGAGACAAAGAAGGCATAATAACAAAGGAATCTATCCAGCAAGAAGGCATAATAATCATAAATATGTATGCACCCAACACCAGAGCATCCAAATATATAAAGCAAACACTATTAGTCCTAAAGAAAGAGATATACCCCAATACTAATAGAGGGAGACCTGAACATCCCTCTCTCAGCAATGGACCGATCATCTAGACAACAAATAAACAGAGAAATACAGCAGTTAAACTGCACTTTAGACCAGTTGCACTTGGTAGATGTCTATAGAAAATTTCATCCAACAACTACAGAATATATACATTTCTTTCATCAGCACATAGAACGTTCTCCAGGAAAGATCATATGTTAGGTTACAAATCAAGTCACAGGAAATTAAAAAAATAAAATAAAAATCATTTCAAGTATCTTTACAGACCACAATGGATTAAAAGTGGAAATCAATAGCAAGCAAAACTCTGGTCACTATACAACACATGGAAATTAAACAATATGCTTCTAAATGATTTATGGGTCTAATAAGAAATTAAACAGAAAATCAACAAAATTTCTTGATACTAACAAAAATAAACACACATCATATCAAAACCTGTGGGATACTGGAAAAGCAGTACTAAAAATGCTTACATTTTTTTTCAAAAGAATAGAAAGATTTCATATAAGTGACTTAGTGCTACACATCAAAGAACTACAAAAACAACAAAAATCCAATCCTAAAAGTAGACAATGGAAAGAAATAATTAAGATCAGAGCAAGTCAACAGAGTGGAAAAGCAAACTACAGAATGGGAGAAAATATTTGTAATTTATACATCCAACCAGGGATTAATATCCAGAATATAAGAACTCAAACATCCATACAGTTTTAAAAAATTTGATGAAAAAATGGACAAAGGACATGAATAGACATTTTTCAAAGGAAGACATACAAATGTCCAACAGATACATGAAAAAATGTTCAGCATCACTAGTCATCAGAGAAATGCAAATCAAAACCACACTGAGATATCATCTCACCCCAGTTAGACTGGCCATTATTAAAAAGACAGAATAACAAATGCTGGCAAAGATGCAGGGAAAGGGGAACTCTTCTACACTGTTGATGGGACTATAAATTAGCACAGCCATTATAGAAAACAGTATGGAGATTTCTCAAACAACTACAGATAGAGCTACCACATGATCTAGCAATCCCTCTACTGGGTATATATCCAAAGGAATAGAAATCATCATGTTAAGGGGATACCTGCACTCCATGTCCATTGAGGCTCTATTTACAATGGCTAAAATATGGAACCAACCTAAGTGTCCATCAATGGACAACTGGATAAGGAAAATGTGGTGTATATGCACAGTAGAATACTACTCAACCATAAAAAAGAATAGAATTCTGCCATTTGCAGCAACATGGATGAGTCTGTAGAAAATTATGTTCAGTGAGATAAGCCAGACAATGTAAAAGAAACACCTCATGTTCTCACTCATAATTGGCTGCTAGGAAGGTAGGAAGGGAGGGAGGGAGTGAGGAAGTGAGGGAAGGAGGGAAGAAGGAAGGAATGAAGGAAAAAAAGAAAAGACCACAACAATGTGTTGAACTTTCAGAGGGAGAGAAGAATCCTAAGGGGGGGAGAAGGGGTTGGGAAATGAATGATCAGGGAAAGGGCATAAAGAAATATCATGGTTTGCAAGAGTTAATTTGCTAATAATAAATTTAAAATTTCATTTTAAAAAGATCAGAGAAGAACTAAAGGAAATATAAACCCAAAAACAGTATTTAAAAAACAGTAAAACAAAAAGTTGCTTTTTAGAGGAGATATATAAAATAGACAAACCATTAGCTAGGTTAACCAAAAAAACAAAAAAACAAACAAAAAAAAAAAGAGAGAGAGAGAAGACACAAATAACAAAAATCAGAAATGAAAAAGGAGACATTACAAGCAATAATACCACATAAATACAAAGACTCATTAGAGACTATTATAAACAACTTTAAGCAAACAGATATGAATACCTGGAGGAAATGGATAAATTCCTGGACAAGGACAAAATACCAAAACTAAATCAAGAAGAAATAGAAAACCTGAACAGACAAATAACAAGCAACAAGATTAAAGCAGTAATCAGCAGTCTCCCAACAAAGAAAATCCCAGGACCGGATGGATTTACTGCTGAATTCTATCAAACCTTTGCACAGAAATTAATACCAATTCTCTTCAAATTATTCCAAAAAATTAAAGGAGAAGCCGCCTTTCCTAATCTCATTCTATGTGGCCAGCATTACCCTGATCCCAAACCAGACAAAGATACTGATGGATCTTGGACATGACCAGCACCATTTTGTGCACAATAACCACAAAATAGCCACCAGCCTTATCCTTAAGAGAAACCTCATGGTTTCTGAGAAATAGAAACTCCTCTACTTCCACATGGGTGCAACCTTCCACCTGATTGCATCCACCAGCCTTATCTTTCACTCCAGCACCAAACCCCCTCCCTGATTATGTCAGCCTTCCCTACAGTCTGTATAAGCTCTCCCACCCCCAGGCCTGGTGCTGCCCTCCATTTTGAGCACACCCTGGCAGATTCTTTTCCTTTAATAAAGCTCGATCAGTACCCAGCATTTCGGCTCACTTTCTTTCATTTTGGTGCTGAAACCCAGGAAGGGTCCTGGTTGGGACCTTCAGATGATACCTCTGTTGGGTTGATTGGCCCTCCCAGCCACCCTTCCCAGACCTGCCAAACTGGGTGCCTCTGGGACTCTCCCCTTTTGCCATTTCAAACTAATGCATCCACCATCAGCCTCAATTCATGGTGAGTCAGTGAGTCTGTCCTAATTCTACAGGTTCCTCCAACTACTCTCTGTGAATACTGTCTACTTGCTATGAAGCCCAGGAGCCTGGCTGAGGGAACCCCTCTCATGCCCCTGAGATATTGGAGGATGCTCCTCTAGCTGGTCAGTGGCTTCATAAAGAAGGTGCACACCAGTGAGGACGCTCCTTGGTGTTACCCTTCTTCTACTGGGAATGATCACCTCCTTTCTCACCCTCTAAATGAGATCCTTACAATCCGAACCTCCATGCTCTATGCCTCATTTTCTACTCTACACCTATGGGCTGTCTCCTGGCCAACCTCTTGGCTTCCAGGGAGATATTAAAAGCAAATGCCTCATTTTCTACTCCAATCAGGTTTGGCCTAAATACAAACTAGACAATGGATCCCAGTGGTCAGAAGATGGCACTCTTGATTTAGATGCTCTTAGAGATTTAGACAACTTCCGTCACTGAAATGGCGAAGTTGGAGAGATTCCTTATGTTCAAGCCTTCTTCTATCTTCAGTCATGTTCTTCTCACTGTCAAAACTGTCCTACGTCTCAAATTCTCCTAGTTCATTCCCGACCTATCCTTCTGGACTCGGATCAATCTTTGGATCAGTCAGACCACTCTGTTCCCTGATCACCTCCTTATGCTCCAGATCCTTCACCAGCCCCACCACCTTTTCTCTCTCTTCTCCACGCCTGGTCTTGAGATGCTCATCCTCAGCCACCTAACCCCTCTCCTACCCCCTTATCAGGTGACAACCCTGCCTCAGCTCCAGATCCTTTATGCCTGCTCTGTGAAGTGGCAGGGACAGGGGGAATTGTTCGGGTCCATATCCCCTTTTCTCTTTCCAATCTCTCCCAAATTGAAAAAGACTGGGATCTTTCCAGTCCAACCTGGACAAATATTTTAGGGAATTCAGATATCTTACCCAGTCTTATGATCTCACCTGGCATGATATTTTTATGATTTTCACTACTACTTTGTCTCCTGAAGACAGGGAGCAGGTCTGGATAAAAGCCCCACAACAGGCAGATGAGGTACATGCCCAAAATAATAGGTGAATTCTGGGAGCCATTGCCATCCCTCACACAGACCCAAACTGGGACTACCAGGCTGGCCACAGGGACCGGGATCTCCAGGATAACATGATCACACACTTGATTTACAGCCTCCAAAAGGCTACTCACAAGTTGGTCAATTATGACAAGCTTAGAGAAATCACACAGAGATCCACCATAAATCCCAGAGAGTTCCTAACCCGCCTCTCTGAGGCTTTACATAAATACACAAATATAGACCCAAACTCCTCTGCAGGCATGGCCCTCTTACACTCTCATTTCATTACCCAATCAGTTCCTGATATTCAAAAAAAACTAAAAAAAAAAAACTTGAGGATGGTCCAAATACAACCCAATGAGACCTCCTCAATGTAGCTTTCAAGGTTTTTAATGATAGAGAGGAGGAGGAGAAGAAAGATTGTCACAAAAGAGATGAGGCCAAATACCAGCTCCTGGCTAATGCCATCCAAGGCTCACATATTCTAAAGCTGGCTGCCTCTAGGGGCAAGCTACCTGGGACCTGCTTCAAATGTGGTCAACTGGACCACTGGGTATGGGTGTGTTCTAACCCCAGGTCCCCTCCCAGGCCCTGTCCTCACTGCAAACAGCCAGGTCACAGGGTGGTTGACTGTTCCACTCACCAGAGAGGGAGCGGCCCAGTCCCTAACCCACAACCTTTAGCTCTCTTTTGTCATTGATACAGGGGCCATACACTTTACCCTTCCTGAATAGGAAGGACCAGCAACCCCATCCTCTATCACCATAGTAGGGATCACAGGATCAGAATACTGCCCATAGACCACTCAACCCCTTTCCTGCAACCTACATCACACCCAATTCACACACAAATTTTTAATAATGCCTCAATGCCCAGCCACTTTACTGGGATGGGACATCCTTTCCAAATTCAAAGCTACCCTTACTCTAAACTTCAGCTACAATACTCCTGTTACAGACTGCCCCTGACCAGACCCCTGAGACTTCCACCTTCCCCTCCCCCTTGGACAAGGTTAATCCCATAGTATGGGACACTTCTTCTCCCTCCATTGCTATGCACCATTCCCCTATCCTTGTTAAGTTGTGGAATCATTCTTTGTTCCCTATCACTAACACCTAATAGGCTTAAAACCCATCATACACAAACTCCTATCTTCTCATCTCGTATGGCCTACCCACTGGCCTTTTAATACACCTGTCCTTCTGGTTATAAAGCCTAATGACTTATACCATTTAGTTCAAGACTTCAGGGCTATTAATGAGGCCATTTTACCCATAACCCCAATTGTTTCTTACCCCTATACTCTTCTACCCACAATCACAATAACAACCCATTTCTTCCCTATACTTGTCCTCAAAGATGCCATTTTTTCTATCCCTTTACACCCTTCCTGTCAAAACCTGTTCACCTTCACTTGGACTGATCCTGATATGCATTGTTCTCAACAACTCAACTGGGCAGTACTTCCTCAGGAGTTTCAGGATAGCCCCCACTTCTTTGGCCAGGCTTTGGCTGAAGACTTATCTGAACTTCCTCCAACCTCTGGCACTTTAAATAAAATATGTGGATGACCTGCTCCTTTGTAGCCCCTCCTATGAGGATTCACAGGCCCACACTGTTGCTCACCTTAATTTCCTGGCCTCCAGGGGATATTGAGTGTCCCCCAGCAAGGCCCAAATTTCTTCTCCTTCAGTCATCTATTTGGGAGTCCACCTCACCCCCATCACCAGAGAAATAATGGTGGGTCATAAGAGCTGAATTTCTGAACTCCCTACTCCTACCACAAAGGTTGAAATCCTTTCTTTCTTGGGGCTTGCAGGGTATCTTTACCTATGGATTCCTAACTTTGGCTGCTGGCAAAGCCACTTTATAGGGCAGCCAAAGGGGATCCTGCCATTCCCTTAGATCCCACAAAGCCCATTCATTCTCCCTTCCAGTGATTAAAAGCCACTCTCCTTGCAGCCCCAGCTTTATCTCTCCCAAACCTGTCATATCCTTTTATCCTATACATCACTGAAACCCAAGGATTGGCAGTTGGGGTTTTGGGACAAGAGGTAGGAGATATCTTCTCCCCTGTTGCATACCTTTTCAAAGAGTTGGACACCACAGCTCAAGGATGGGCTCCCTGTTTATGGGCCTTGGCGGCAGCCACCCTTTCAGCAAAAGAAAGCTCTAAGCTAACTTTTGGAAAATAAACAATCATTTGTTCCCTCTGTCATCTTCAAGATCTTCTCAGCCATAAGGCCATGTCAATTCTCTCCCCTTCCTGCCTACAACTAATCTACCTTACCTTCATTGAAAATTCCCATTTCTCATTTAAACATTGCCCTCCCTTAAATTTAGCCACCCTCATCCCAAAACATTCAAAACCCTTAGAACATAAATGCAGGGAGGCTTCAGACCTCTTCCACACATTTTCACACATCCCATTATGCAGCCCCAACATACATGGTTCATAGATGGGAGTGCCACCTCCACGCTTGCCCCCTGGGGAGGTTTTGCCATAGTATTTCTAACACAAACTATTGAGGCTGCCCTCTGCCCCCCTAACACTACTTCTCAACAGGCAGAACTCATTGCCCTCTCCTGTGCTCTCACTCTGGCAAGTAACAAATGAGTCTAAGTATGCTTACCACATCCTACACTCCTGCACGGCCATATGGAAAGACAGAGGATACATGACCACTCAAGGAGGGCCCATAAGAAACAGACATCTTATCAAGATACTTCTTGAGGCTGCACAACTCCCAAAGAAGGTTGGGGTTATTCACTGCAGAGGACACCAAACCTCCAACAACCCCATAGCTCAGGGAAACAAACTAGTGGATCTAACCTCAAAACAGGCTGCTCAATCACCAGGCCAACACTTTTCCTCTCCCACTCAGGTCCTTCTCATGGCCCCTATGCCCTTACCCCAATACACACCTCAAGAAATACAAAACCTCCAGCAGTTGGGACCACAGAGGAACGACAACTGGTATACTCACTCTGGTCGCTATGTCCTCTCAACCACACAAGCTGAGCAAATCCTTTTAGATTTCCATAATTTAGTTCATATAGGCTATGAACCCCTACTATGCCTTTTTCAGTCCTCCCCACATGGCCAAGTTACTTAAACAAATCACTTAAAATGGTCCTTTGTGTACTCGCTGCTCCAATCAATGTGGCCTCCAAGTTCTGTCCTTTCCCACCCACTAGGCCAGAGGATACACTCCTGGCCAGGTTTGGCAAATTGATTTTACTCACATGCCTCCCCACAAAAGGACACACTATCTTCTAACCTCAACAGATACCTTTTCAGGTTGCATTGAGACTTTTCCCTTTGCTTCAGAGGATGCTACAGCAGTAACGCATGCTCTCACCTCAGAAATCATCCCTCATTTTGGCTTGCCCACCAGCCTCCAGTCTGATAATGGCCCAGTGTTCATGTCCCAGATTACACAACTCACAGCATGGGCATTACATATCGAATGGGACTTACATATACCATATCAGCCTCAGTCATCAGGCAAAGTAGAAAAAGCCAATCACCTCATAAAAACACACCTCACCAAACTGTCCATGGAACTTCACCTCCCTTGGACCCAACTTCTCCCTCTAATGCTCACTTGCTTGTGAGCTGCCTCCCGCAGGCCCACTGGACTCAGCCCCTTCAAACTTATGTATGGTAGACACTTCACTCTCACACCTCTCCCTTCTAGCTCATTGCCTTTAGGCCAGTATCTCCCTACTCTTTCATTCATTATGGATCTTCTGCGGGAACATGCCAACTTTCCATTACCTCATCCTTTCCCCACCACCCCCTCAGTCTTTAATCTGAGCCCAGGACAACAAGTGCATATTAAAACCCGAATCCCAAAGCCCCTCTCACCATGTTGGGAAGGGACTTGTACAGTACTTCTCACAACCCCCATGGCAGTAAAAATACTAGGAAAGGCCCCTTGGTATCACTTATCCTTGGTAAAATTAGCACCTAAGACTTTAATCAAAGAATCTGTTAATACCAAGCCGGGGGGGGAGTCCCTCTGCTCAACCCCCAACCCAACATCTCCTTACACTTTGTCCATTTTAGGACCCACAAAATTGAAAATCTCTAGGACCTCCACTCTTCCCCCAATCCTAAAAGAAGGATGATCTTCCCAAAGTGATTATCCTCTCACTCCTGCAGACCTGCTTCACATCCTTCACACAGGAGCTGCTCCAAGATTGGTCCTGACCCGCCACCTCCAATGTTGAAGTCATCCTTGAGTGGGTAACTGAATTAGCCTGGTAGGGCACCCTTTGTGATTACACCCCCAATGAGGTTACCCTCTACTCCTTTTTCCTACTATACACCCTCTCAACCTCTCAGCCCCTGAATGCTTGCCTTTTCTCTACCTCCTGCTTCTTTTCCTAGACACATGCTACACCCTGTTCACAATGTATAACCAAACTCTTGGTGGGTGGAAGGACACTTTCCAACCTTTTGGGTCTGCTACCCAGAATCCTCAGGGGAACCCTAAAGGACACATTCACATCCCTGACATATGTTCCCACAACACGCTATGAGCAGACAACTGCCACATCATGTGCTTACAGGGGTAGAAACTACTGGATAGCTCTTTCCAAAGGGGATTCTACTAGAGTCCAGTTTCCCCCCCCCACTCCCCCACAGAAAAATATTTCTGCTTCACCCTAACCACTTACCTAGGCTATAGCAATAGCGGAGGACTTCAGGACAAAACTCATCAGACCTCTGACTATGATAGGACTTATCCTTCTTCTTGGTCCTTGCCTCTTTTGGTATTTCTCTAGTTTCTTACAGGAATGTATGCAGGCCTTCACCAATCAAAAGGTCACTGAATTCTTCATGGGAAGAGGATATCAGCCCCTCAGAATCAGTGAACCATCCCTGCAAGAAAACAGCCTCCTCACATGAAACCAATACGCCACCACCTAATTGTTTTACCTGCCAACGTAAATCTTTTATTTTTTCATATCTTCACCCATCTCCAGTAGGAAGTAGCTTCAGAAGAATGAGACCTTTGCCCCTTTTCTCTTCTCCCTATACTTAAAAGGCAGGAATGATGGATCTTGGACATGACTGGTGCCATTTTGCACACAATAAGCACAAAATAGCCACCAGCATTTTCCTTAAGAGAAATCTCATGGTTTCTGAGAAATAGAAACTCCTCTACCTCCACATGGGTGCAAATTTCCACCTGATTGCATCCAACAGCCTTATCTTCCACTCCAGCACCAAACCCCATCCCTGATTACGTCAGCCTTCCCTACAGTCTGTATAAGCTCTCCCACTCCCAGGCCTGGTGCTGCCCTCCATTTTGAGTGCAGCCCAGCAGATTCTTTTCCTTTAATAAAGCTTGATTGGTACCCAGTGTTTCGGCTCACTTTCTTTCAGATACAACAATAACAAAAAAATTATCTGTCAATATCCTTGATGAACATAGACACAAAAAACCTCAACAAAATATTAGCCATCAGAACACAAAAACACATCAAAACAATTATACACCATGATCAAGTGGGATTCATCCCAGGTATGCAAGGATAGTTCAACATATGTAAATCAATAAATGTGATACACCACATCATCAAAATTATGGATAAAAACCTTGATTATATCAATAGATGTAGAAAAAGCATTTGACGAAATTCAACAGCACCTCCTGATGAAGACTCTGAGCAAATTAGTTATAGAAGGAAAGTATCTCAACACAGTAAAAGCCATATATGACAAACCCACTGCCAGTATCATGCTGAACAGGAACAAGACAAGATGTCCACACTCACTACTGCTATTTAGCATAGTATTAGAAGTACTAGACAGACCTATCATGCAAGAGAAAGAAATAAAGCGTATCCAGATTGGAATGGACAAATTCAAACTGTCCCTATTTGAAGATGACATGATCCTGTATATAGAAAAGTCTAAAGACTCTACCAAAAACTCCTAGAGCTGATCAATAATTTCAGTAATGTTACAGGATATAAATCAACATCCCCCAAATCAGTAGCATTTTTATACTCCAATAACAAACTAGCAGAAAAGGAAATCAAGATAGCAAGCCTATTTACAATAGTCACCAAAAAATAATAAAATACCTAGGAATCTATTTAACCAAGGAGGTGAAAGGTTGCTACAACACAAATTACAAAATACTACTGAAAGAAATTAAAGAGGATGCAAAAAGGTAGAAAGGAATTCCATGCTATTGGATTGGAAAAATTAACATTGTGAAAATGCCCATACTATACAAAACAATCTACAGATTCAATGCAATCTGAATCAAAATATCAATGACATACTTCACAGAAACAGAAAAAACAATCTTAACATTCATATGGAATAACAAAAGACCACAAATAGCCAAAGCAATCCTGGGCAAAAATAAATAAATAAATAAATAAATAAATAAATAAATAAATAAAGCTGGAGTCAACACAATCTGACTTCAAATTATACTATAAATCTATTGTAGTCAAAATATTATGATACTGGTAAAAAAATAAAATAAAATAAAAAAGACACCCAGACCAGTGGAACAGAATAGAGATCCCAGAAATCAAACTACGTAATTAAGCCAACTGATCTTAGACAAAGACAAGAAGAATATACATTGGGGAAAATACAGCCTCTTCAATAAAAGATGCTAGGAAAACTGGACATGTATATGTAGAGGAATGAAACTAGACCTGTACCTCTCGCCATATACCAAGATCAACTCCAAATGGATTAAAGACTTAAGTATAAGACCCAAAACCATAAGGTTACTATAATAAAACATAGGGGAAACACTTCAGGAAATAGCACTGGGCAAATATTTTATGAATAAAAACCCAAAAGCACAGCAACAGAAGAAAAAATTAATAAAGGGGATTAAATTAAATTTAAAAAGCTTCTGCACGGCAAAGGAAACAATCAACAGAGTGGAAAGACAATCACCTATGGAATGGGAGAAAATATTCTCAAGCTATACATCCAAGAGAGAATTAATATCCAGAATACATAAAGAACTCAAAACAATTCAAAGTAAAATATCAAATAATCCAATTTAAAAATGGGCAAATGAGATGAATAGACATTTTTCAAAGGAAGACATACAAAGGGCTAACAGGTACATGAAAACATGCTCAACATCACTAATAATCAGGGAAATGCAAATCAAAATCACACTGAGATATCATCTCACCCCAGTTAGACTGGCCATTATCAAAAAGACAGGGAATAACAAATGCCAGCAAAGAAGTGGAAAAAGGAGAACTCTTCTACAGTGTTGGTAGGACTGCAAAAACCAGTTTGGAATTTTCTCAAACAACTACAGTTGCAATTACCATATGATCCAGCAATCCTACTTCTGGGTATATACCCAAAGGAATGGATATCATCATGTTGGAGAGATACCTGCAGTCCCATGTTCATTCCAGCTCTACTCAGAGTAGCCAAAATATGGAACTTACCTAAATGTCTATCTACAGATGATTGGAAAAGGAAATTGTGTATATATACACAATGAAAAATTAATGAAACTAATTAATCAGCCATAAAAATGAATGAAACTCTGCCATTTGTAGCAACATGGATGAGCCTGGAGAAAATTGTGTTAAGTGAAATAAGCTAGACACAGAAAGAAAAATATGGCATGTCCTCAATCATAAATGGGCATTAAGAAAGAAGGGAAGGAAGGAAGGAAGGAAGGAAAGACAAGACCAGACAACAATAATATATAGATCTTCCTGAAAGAGAGAACAAATCTATGGTTACTAGACGTGGAAGGGTGGCAGGGAAAGAACGGTGGAGGAGATTGGGTAAGGGGCATAAAGAATAATTACAATTTGCAATAATGTACATGCTGATAATATTGATTTCATCAACACCTGTTATACACAGGTGATGGTAGTCAATGTTGTACCCCCAAAATATGTGTGATCAATTATACTTCAATAAAAAATAAAATAATAAAACAAATAATTTTTTAAAAGTATAGTTGCTGCATTTAGTTTTCCTTCATCTGCTGTATATTCTTCAATATTCCATGTTTTATTGTTTTTTTAAATTATAAGCATAAATATAGGATTGTTACATATAAATTTAAACCAAAATTCAATTGTGATTTCATAATTAAGAAATAAAGTCATTGTTGGAATAGCTTATTCTTAAATCCATTCTTTTCGCTTATTCATTTAGTCATTCAATAAATATTTGGGGGCTTACTCTATGTCAGGCCCTATTTTTAATTGCCAGAAAAAAGTAATAAATTAAATAGACAAAGTCTCTGCATTCAGTGGGAGAGGAGAGAAGCAATAAGCAAACCTATACCAAATGTTGCATGTGACAATAAGAGCTAGGAAGAAAATAAAGCACTGCAGAGCTAGTGGGTGTCCAGAGAAGAACCATGCCTCTCGGTGGGGAGATAGGTGATGGTTGCATTGGGACGTGGAGCTTGAGCGGAGACCTGAAAGGAGTGAGGAACAGGTCTCCAGGATGTGTTGAGGAAAGACATTCCAGGAGAAATAGCAGTGAAGCAAAAAGGCACCCATGTGGAATATGCTTTGTGTGCTGTGGGGGGACAGTGAGGGGGCCAGAGTGATTAACTGCTCTCAGTTAATTCCTCAAGTAAAATAAAAGACAAAGAAAAACCACAAGTAGCCAATGGTCAAAACCTATGGGCAGAATTTAGTTCCAAGTATTTTTGAATGATCATAATTCTTATGAAGAAAAGTCGTGCTTGAAGAAATATTATTTATCCCAGAAATTATTGTATCTAAATAAATACTTGGTGAGAAAATCACACTAGAAACTACCTGAAATATTAAATTAATTGCAATATATTATTTGAGTGGACAGAGAGTCTTTACCAGTTAATTTATCTAACCTTGTGCACTAAATCTCTGAAATCACTGAATACCCTTTGGGTAGTGGTACTCTTCAGAATGATGCCAACTCTGATGAATTTTATGGTGAATCTCTATGGAATGCTGTGTAGCACCTAGCCTGAGAATGGTCAGTTTTATATAAACTCATGATGTCGGTATTTAAAAAGTTAGAAGAGTGGGAGCAAGTGTTAAGTTCCTACAGAAAACACTGAATATAGAGAATGTAGTGTGGATTATAAATGCCAGGGAAGCGGGGAAAGGTCAGACTGGGGTAGGCAGGTGAGGCCTGGTGGAGGAGTTACTCCTGAAGTTGGCCTTCAAGGAGCCAGTGCTGTTGTTAAACATGGAAGAAAGAAGGTACACTGTGCAGTGTGTGCCTTTGCTCCCTGTTCTGATGTGCAAAAGGAACAATGAGCAGATGAGCCAGTGACATGGACCAACGCCACTGATTTCTGTTTTGTGACAGGTTGAGTCTAAGCACTGGAGATCCAGGATAAATTTGGAAGGACGCAGTTTGTACCCTCAAGGACTTCATAAGATTTAGTAAGTTTTAGTGAGATGACTGTGGGAAGGAGGAGGGGAGGAGGGCATTTGTACTTTTGGGGCACCTGTAGTGGTAGGAGAGGCGTGACCACTTTCTTCTCTTTGTTCTAATATTTTTCATTTTGCGCTGGGAACATATGAGTGCCCCCAAATGACCAAGCAGAGTAAAGGGGTATAATATGAAATGTAAGTCTACCTCATATTTAATACTCTTGTCCCATTATGTCCCCTTTCCAGTGTTAACTGTTGCTGACTATTTCTCCTGTGTCCTTCAAATATTCTGTGCATAACCAAGTATGTAAATATCTTTATGGGTGTGTGTATTTCCATATAAACTTGATTTATCACAGTAGGTCAACTCAGAATATTATAAGCAGAACCAATTTTATTCTTTCTTAACAGTAGTCTCCTTTAATCTGATGTTCTGAGTTGTTCCTCCAAAATCCACACATTGAAGTCCCAACTCCCAATACCTCAGAATGTGACTCAATTTGGAGATAGGGTCATTGCAGATGTAAATAATTAAGATGAGATCATTAGGGTGGCCACTAATCCAAGATGACTATTGTCCTTATAAAAAATGGGACATTTGAGCACAGACACATGCGGGGAGAATGTTATTTGAAGATGAAGGCAAAGATCAGAGTGGTGCTTCTAGAAGCCACGCAACGCTAAAGATTGCCAGCAGCCACCAGAGGCCAGGGAAGAGGACTGGAAGGGATTCTCCCTCACAGCCCTGAGAAAAAACCGACCCTGCCCATACCTTGATCTCAGACTTCCAGCCTCCAGAACTGTTAGACAACAGATTTCTTTTGTTTAAGCACCCCCTGGTTTATGGCATTTTGTTACAGCAGCCCTAATAAACGAATACATCAGCTATACTGGAACCCTGAGTGACCTACTGGAAGAGATACACTACACCAATCTGAATGCTTGTCCAAGGCTCCAGGATGAGTCAGAAATATATTTCTATTTTACTGAGCCATTGAATCTGAACCTATTTGTTCCTCCAACTTGGTCTAACCTAATTAATACAGCTATTTTTCTAAGTAGATATTGCCAATCATCCTCCAAAGAGATTGTACCAAGCATACCTCAAACTAACATTTGTGGATTCTGGCTAGATTTTTAAATCCTCATGATATTCATGAATGGAATGCATTATCATCCCTCATTTTTTACATGAGAATATTTATGATTGGAGAAATATAAATTTTCCCCCAATTATGAATCTAGTATTTGGCACAACTAAGATTTAAATCCAAAATGTTGTGACTACAAACACCATTTTTATACCCAAAATAAAATAGATTGTAGAGAATAATGGGGAAATATGATATGATAGCAAGAATGAGATCAAGTTGTAGAGGACACTCAGAACAAGGATGAGGATTTGGAGCTGATTCTGTGACAAAGCTGTGTGTATGTGTGTGCAGGTAGGAGAAATGACAAAATGGATTACAGCAGGTGGTATGTATTAGAGTTGGAAAGGACAAGAGTAGGTAAGATCACCTCTTAAACTATTGCAATACTCCAAGATTAATGTATTTTACATGAAGTATTAGCCAAATATGAACAGTAACTAAATTAGGGGCTCAACCATGACATAAAACTAATTTAGAACTAAGAAATTCCTGAGAATTTATGACAATAATAATAATGATAGTAGCTATAAAATATTGAATGACTATGAGACCACGTAGAAAATTTAAAAATCATAATCTGGAGAGTACAGACGTTTGACATTTTGATCTGAAAACCAATAGTCAATCTGAACTAAGCAGTGGTTTCTTTATTTTGGTTTATAAACCAGGTTAGTGTAGGACCAGACAGTGGGAAAGGAGGAGAGGGAAGGACAGTGGAAAAGTGTTGGTAGAGATGACTTCAAATTAAGAAGCAGTTCTTTATTCTAAGATTGTGTTCTTTCTACACTTTTTTAAAAAGTGATACAGTAGATGGAACTTTTACCTGACCATTTGGTTATTTCATATTTAATGTATTTGTCAATATGAAAAACCAATATCTCTGCACTAATTCAAAAATAATTTTGGAAATTTTATTGTCCCATGAAGCCCACAACCATGGGCTTTTTTTTTGCTTTGGGGAACACTTTTATGCTTTTGATACTTTTTTCAAATGGACACGTGCGAAAACTGGGGAAGGTTCACCCAGGCACTCTTCCAGAAGGGATTAGCATTTTTCTAAAGCAAGACCTGAGAGAGAACTTTCTTGGTGTGTTTTTCATCTCAGCTATCCCAGAGTCAGGTCTTCCAGGTGGGGTTCATCATTCCACAAGTGCCCCCGTCTGAGGTGCAACCCAGTAGATTCTTGGATAATGAAGGTGACTTAGGGCAAGTCAAATTCTAATTAGTGCAATGTTTGAAATTAAAGTGTTGCATAAGGAAACACATTTCACACCATTTAAATAGCAAAATGAAGCAATTAAAAATTAGATCTATGTTTTCAAAACAGACGTATAATATAAAATTTGTGTCTTAAATGGACTTGTGGGAGATTTTTTGTTTTGTTTTTTTACCTGAATGGAACAGACTGAAGAATTTGCTTTTTTTTCTTGATAAATCACCTTGTACAGCAAATATTGTCCTTTTAAAAATACTTGAAAGACTTTCAAAGTTTGCTTACAGTTAGGGTAATCTGTCTTAAAATTGTTCCTTGGAGATTTGATACACCTGGGTGATACCATGCTCCAGATAGGATGGAGGTTATTTTCCACGGTAAATTCTGTAAACAAGACCTGAGGCTGTTAGGTGGCTAATACAAGATTTGAGCACATACATGTTCTCTTTTGTTATTTAAAAAAGAGAGCCAAAAAAGTTTTGTTTCATTGAGGTGTCACCAGCTAAGTAATTGTAAATTGGGTCCATATCTCTTTGAAGAGATGAAAACTTCCCCACAGACAGCAATTCTGACAATTCTGATACTAAGAGACAAACCCTCCATAGTCAGGTGTTTCAGAGAAAAGTAATTTTTTATTCTGTATGGTTTTAGAATATCACTGCTGTTCCTTTTTTCAATCATTAAGAGTAGTCAAAATATGATACAGTTCAAATCTCTCCCACAGACAAGAGAATATCCCGCCCCCCTTTTTTTTCTTTTTGCAGAAATAGTCAATGGCATTTTAAAGAAATATCAAGGGATCGAGACAGAGGCCAATGATTTCACAATAAAATTAATCATTTCTTCCATATAAAAGTCTCTGCTTCCATATTCTAATTTTCTGAAATATAATTTGTACCATTTCAATAGGAAAAAGTAATATAAATAATTGCACAAAATGTTCTTATCACCCCATCGCTGTTTTAGTTTTTATTAGGAGCATCAGCTTTTCGTAATGATCATGCATCAATGTAGATTTTCTATCTTCGGAACTTTTAATACAAGAAAAATATAAGGGCAAAACAAGACAATCCCTCTAAGCTCACCCTAGAAGAGATGTTCCAAGTATAATAAAGCATGCTTGAGTTACTTTTTCTGAAGGGACATTTAAACATGCTTACAACTTGACCTCAGGGAGTTGGACAGGAGGAAGCTGTCTCCTCTGGGAGCTGGATCAAAGGTTGTTCGCTGTTTCTATTGCAGTTGCTGTCCTTCTTCACCTGGAAGCAGAAGTGAGCAGTCAGAAAACCAAACGCCACTGAGTGACAAGGTGTGCAGAAACCACCACCTGACCACATGTGCAAAGATCTTAGAGAAAACCATACGAGAGCGGCTTGAACATTAGGAACGTAGCCTTTCACTAAACGTAGCTATGATTTAAAATCCTAAGTGCTGAATCTCTTTTTCATGTGGGAAGGCTAGAATTTCTGTAGAAAAATTGAAGTTACTTGATAGAATAGCCACTTGAGATAGTTGCTGAATATTACACATCTAGTTAGATGCTCCTTGACACTCATGCCAAAACCCATATATGGAGAATGTGTGTGTGTGTGCATTGCAAAAAGTTCTAGGAAATGTAGAATTAAACAATAATACAAATCTTCCCATGATATTTTTGAAGTAGTGGTGTGTGTGTGTGTGTGTGTGTGTGTGTGTGTGTATGTGTGTGTATTTGCAACTATTATGCCCTATTGCAATAAGAGGACCGTTGTTGTCTGTGTTGTTTAGCACTAACTTCATGTTGCCATTGCCTCCAATATAAGAAAGTCAAGACAGTGCAGATCATGAAAAAGCAAATAAAAGGTTCATCTATTTTTTAAGAAAAGTTTTATTAAAGTATAATTTAGTGGTATTAAATTAAATGAATTTTTATAAAAGCTTTATTAAGGTATAACTTATATTCAATTAAATTAACCTGAACATACAGTTGTGTGTGATTTCGTAAATCTAAACAATTGTGAAACCATTACTATAGCCTATTTTAGAAGACATTCATCAGTCAAAAAGAATAAGAAGTATATGGAAATGCCATATAAATAGAGACAAAAAATATGGAGTCTTTTATGCTTGGCATTTATTATTGAGCATATTATAATTGAGGTTCTTTTCATATATCTGCATGCTATTGGTAGTTTTTCCTTTTTGTTGCTGAGTAGGTATTTGGTTGAATGGACATACCACATTTTGTTTATCCATTCACCAGCCAACATTTGAATTGTTTACTTTGGAGCTATTATGAACATTTGATACAGGCTTTGTGTGAACATACATTTACATTTCTCTTGGGTAACGAATCACTGTTGAGTGTATATTTAACTTATTAAGAAACTGCCAAACTGTTTTCCAACTGGCTGAACCATTTTAAATTCCCACCAGCAATATATAAAGATTCTAGTTTCTGTACATTACTCTCCCACTTGGGAGTGTGAGTCAAATGACTTCTAAATAAAAGAAGACAAGCATTATAAATGTGCATTTTGTGATTATTTCAGTTGCCTGGGAAACAAGAATGGTGGAAGAGTTTTGGACTGAAAACCAAATTTTCAGTAGTTATGAATAGATTTGGTAATTAGAGAAACTATCATTTCACTTTTCTCTTTTTAATTGTTTTCTTCTAAATTTATTTTTCCATTTTTATTGTAAAAACATTGCAACAAAGCCAATGAAACACAAAATAAAGAAGGAAATAAAAACCATCCAAAATCTGTTACCCTCAACTAAATCTAGCAAACTTCTCAACCGTTCATGCTTTCTTTTGGTCTATGTCCATGATTTCTTTAGGTCTATTTTATGCAATGATTTTCAGTTATGACTGTAGAATAAATCAGTTCTAAATTCTGTAATGCCTCTTAACTATGTTACATTGCTACATGGTCTTCATACTCTTTAATGAATATATAGCACTTCTTTCTCTAATTTTACCTTAAACCATGTGACATTTTTCTACTCAAATATTTATGTCATTTATTTTTGCTACTTAACAATATGTCAGTATATCTATATGTATTGGTATCTATCTGTCTAGCATATTCCATTTTGTTTTGTTTTCTCATTTCAGATTTTTTAGATCTTGTTTTCATTAATAGTGATAACAGATCAAATTATATGAGTACTTTATGATTATTGATACATATTTCCAAACTATGTTCAAAATTACGTACATGTAGAAACAGTGCCAGTTTCACTTCAACCTCACCAGTTTCAGGAAGCCATATGCTTGTGTTTGCTAATTAAAGTGGTTTAAAACAACACTTCAGGGTATTAACTTGCAATTGTTTTACCACCAGGCTATTTCTATCACATCCTGTTTAGAAAAACAATGCATTTTATAAAAAAAATATGACTCTCCTATATAATTAATTGTAACTTTAGAGACTATCCCCAGTTAAATATTCCTTAGATGCAAATTATGTCTAAAAACTTAAAATATATTTGATTTAAATATTTGAAAAATTTTCAGCATACAATTGAATAAAATTGATATAAACCTCTAAGGTTTGAATCTTATTTTTTATTTTATTTCAGATTTTCCCCTAGAATCTATGGTTCAAATTCAGTAGTGAAGAGAATTTAGTTTCCTACCTGCAACTCAAAACAAATACATAGGAAGCTACAGTGACTGCTTCTGAAACTGACATAGTGACAGCTATAACAACATATGTTTGGTGTTTTCATAAGCTGTTAAATTGCTCTCTGAGTAATAAAAGCCATGTGCCAGCACATTTAAATGCTCACAAAGGCATGCAGTGTTATAATGCTTCCACACTTCTTATTTCAAAACATCTGTTTTGGTCTTTAAAACGTGTGTGCACTTGTGCGCATGCGCGCGCGCACAAATTGTTTTCACAGAACAAGAAACAGAAAAGGTGAGTTCAGTGTAAATCATTTTTTTCCCAGTAGAAGCTCATTTATGTATATTTCTATCTAATAGTAGAACACTGAATTACTGCTATCCTACTAGAAAGTAACTTACCTAAATCGGCTAAGCACATTTATTCATAAACTTATTTTTTTTCTGTTTTCTTTAGTTTTAAAGCCCCAAATTAACTAAAAAAGAGAAGAGGAGGATAAAATGTATACCGAGACCCTGGCAATGATGCAAAATTGCTGTGTGAGTGAGACTCGATCCACACTGTGGAAAGCCATAGGGTCAGATTTCTATTTAGGGGAGTAAACATGGGTCATTTATTTACTTTCGATGGAGAAAATGCTTTAAAGCAATTCATCTCCCATATTTTTGTTACCATCAAAATGAAAATTGTGGTTGGGGAATTTCTGACCTATCCTCAGGTGATGAACCAAAATGAAATAGATAATTCAAATTACCTGTTTTTCTGGCTTCCTTTGCACCTGTGGGTGACATGTGGCTCAATTCTAGCCAATGAGATAGAAAGGGAAACTGCTGGAGGTGGTGGAGTTGGTGAGGAGATTGTGTGAAATTTTTGGCTTTCTTGATGCAAAGGATTATGGCTGCTGGCACTTTTTCTCTGTTTCCCATGTTGGAACTTTCTGCCTTTCACATGGCTGTGATGATCGGAGTAGTGGCATCTAGTCTGCAGCCATGAGGGCATGGTGAGTGTGTTGTGAGAGCTGTCCCTTCTTTA
Source organism: Cynocephalus volans (assembly GCF_027409185.1). Taxonomy (NCBI): domain Eukaryota; kingdom Metazoa; phylum Chordata; class Mammalia; order Dermoptera; family Cynocephalidae; genus Cynocephalus; species Cynocephalus volans. The sequence goes on from NC_084460.1 coordinate 67,496,734, forward strand.
GATGAGCCATTAACAAACATCAGTTTCCAGAGAAGTTAGGAAACATTTCAGAAAATGTCAAATGAAAGACCTTGGAAATACACAGATGCAGGCTCTAGGGATGTCTGAAATATTTCGGTCTGTATTTTTCAGAACTAAGGAGTTCCTGAAGTTGCAGGAGGGAGCCACAGAGCCAACAGAATTACATTTATTTTTTATTTCCTTTCTATTACTGTCTTTAGTTTTCAGGTACGTAACATGTCAAGCAAGAATATAATTATTAGTTCAGCTGGACTTTTTCAGTGACTATACACTTCCGGGAATGATTGAGGAAAAAAACACAACAATGTAGAAAATACGGAAATCCTTAAAGGGGGATCTAGGCTGTCCCTTGTCTAAGCGGAGGATGACTCACTGTTATGAACCGTTCAGTCTCTGAATCTGGTATCACTCAGCTAGTTTCTGAGAGGAAAGACAGAAAGTACTATTGGGCTCAAAATCAGGATTATCCGTCTTCTGATATTGGTGATCTATTCATGTTTGAGTTTGGGGAAACAATCTAACAACAGACATAGTTGTTTGTTTATTTTTATTCAATTTAGGAATACATATTCAATTGTTTAAAATATAATAATCACATTTTTAGATTACGAAACTTTACAGAGTAAAATATGAGTATCTTTTCCACCCTCAGGTACCTGCAGAAGACATAACCCTCTTAAATATTCTTCCTATCTATGTGCACCCACAAGCCGTTTGCTTACACATGTCATAAACTTAGCTCTGCATCATTCATTTTCACTGAAAACCTTGCACATTTTTAAATATTGGTACACTTTAAACTGTCTCATTTTTTTTTTTTTTTTAGCTAAATTGTATTACATAATATAACCTATCGTATTTATTTAATTAGTCCTCTATCAATGGTCTGTTACCCTGTTTCCGATATTTCACTGTCAGGAACAGTGCAGGAGTGTGTGCATACCTGTATGTCCTTCTTTGGGCACAGAGTGCATATGGTTATTTGATATGTTACTTAATGTGGAATTGCTGGGTCAAAGAAATGTTAATATTTAAATTACATTTCCCAAAATGACCTCCATAAGGTCTCAGTTTAAACTCCCACAAAAAATGTGGAAGAATGCTTATTTACTATTTACATCTTCTCAAAACATTGGGTTTCCAAACTCATTCACTAACCAATTCAAAAATAGTATAAAACTGATGTTTAATTTTTTTTAATTTCTTTGGCATGTTTTTAAAATTCATTTCTTTTTTTTTTTTTTTTCGTGACCATTAAGGGGATCACAACCCTTGGCTTGGTGTCGCCCGCACCGCGCTCAGCCAGTGAGTGCACCGGCCATCCCTACATAGGATCCGAACCCACGGCGGGAGCGCCACTGCACTCCCGGTGTCGCACTCTCCTGAGTGAGCCATGGGGTCAGCCCTCTCTTTATGGTCTTAAAGAAGCAGTATTTATTAATGGTTAAGAGATCCTCCTCTACTTTTCAGTAGCTGTGTATGTAGTCTGTAATCTAGTTCTGTAGAAGTACATTTTGTCTTTCCTTAATGCTGGGAGATTGGAGGTGCTCCAGCACAAGATAGGGTGTGACACCCTGGGCCTGGATTGCACTGGTGTGAAGAGGAGGAAAATCCATCAGAGCACCTTGTCCCTGTGTCAGAAGTAGAGGATTAGACAGCCTCACAAAGCTACCATAGCTTTCGAAGTTTTCCATCTGTTGGTTCGAAATTACCCACTTTTACTAAATCTATAAAAATGAAATAATGCCACTTGTCTCTGAAATCAAAAATGTGTGATTAAACATAGTATTTGTCTGAGACAGAATAAAGAAAACAATGGTATAATCAATTTAAAGAGTTTATTTGATATTGAAGAACATATTTTAATAATAGTATTTATAGACCTCTTTTGAGATGAACAGCATAATTGAATCAATCCATTCTTAAGTGTCTATATATCTGACTCAATCTAAACCCTCCCCTTCTTTAACTGGCCATAGGGAAAATGTTACAAACAACACTCCCACTAAATCTGACCACTGTATCTTACAATCTAACTCATTTCTTTATATACAGGGCCTGATTTTTCCCTTTGCTCATGCTGTTTCTCCAGCATAAATGCTTTTTGAAGATTTAAAATCCATAACTGAGGCAAACAAGAAAAATTTAACCTGCTATCTTAGTCTGGTTTTTTGCTGCTGTGAAAGAATATCTGAGACTGGGTAATTTACAAAGGATAGGAATTTAATTCCTCACAGTTCTGGAAGCTGAGAAGTTCAAGGTTAAGGTACCATCATCTGGCAAGGGCCTTCTTGCTATGATATAACATGGCAGAAGGCATCAGATGAGCAGAAGAGAGCAAGGCGGCCAAACTTGCCCTTTTATAAGGAACCCACACCTGCAACAACAAGCCTACTCCTGTGATAATGGCATTAACCCATTTATGAGAGACATGCCCCCATGAGCTGAACACCTCCCATCAGTTTCCGTCTCCCAAGTCTACTGCATTGGAAATCAAATTTCCAACACATAAACTTTGGGAGACCCATTCAAACCATAGCATTTGCCTTCACCCTCTAGGCCATAGCATTCATAAATCTTTTATTTTCTCCTTTTACACATATCCTCCATTCCTTCCTTGAAACGCTGTCACTGAATGTGCTGAGACTTCATTTGCTATAAATTCTGACATGTGCATTTACTGCATGACACTATGGGCTTGATCCTCAGCAGTCATGCTGCAGCCTATCTCTCCTAAACCACTCTTGCCATGAGTGATTTCACAGTCAGATATTTGACCCCAGTTCTCTGGACTGCAGTGTCAGTGTTTGCCTTAATTGGCATATCAGTTTTAGAAAGATCAGTGGTCACAATGACACCTTTTTACAAAACTCATAAAATAGAGCAACATTGCTGTGAATTGACCGATTGTGCCCCCCAACATTCATATATTAGAAACTTAATTCCCACTATAACTGTTGAGAGTGGAAAATCCTATTATGCTAATTGAAAGATGGGGCCTTGAAGAGGTGATTACATTGTAGGGCCATGCAGAAATGAATGGATTAACAATGGTGGTCAGGGGCACAGTTCTGAGAGCTTTAAAAGGAGAACACATGAGAGTCTCTCTCTCTCTGCTCTGCCATCATCTGGCATGTGAGAGCCCTGCATTGCTGTAAAGCTAACACCAAAGAAGACCCTCACCAGATGTGTTCCCTGGACTTTGGAACTCCCAGCCTCTGAAGCTGTGAGAAATGAATTTTGTTCTCTTACAAAGTACCCATATCCAGGTATTTTGTTATAAGCAACAGAAACGGACTAATACACACGTAAAGTTCTTTCAGGAGTCATAGAGTGCATTACTTATCTAATTTTCTTCATATCATATTATCCTATAACTCTATGGCTTGAAACAATACATGTGTGTGGTCTCACAGTTTCTGTGCTGACCCCCAGATGAATCCGGATCAGGCTCAGCTGTCTGTTTGTCTCAAGGTCTCTCATGAGGGTGTAGTCAGGACTTTAATCAGTATCGTGGTCTTATCAGGAGGCTCAAACAGAGGTGCATGTGCTTCTCAGCTCACTTACGTGATTGTTGGCAAAGTCCAGTTTAAGGGTGGGCTTGAGTTGTCATTTTCTCACTGGCTTTTGACTGGAAGTATCCCTTGTTTTCTTGCCACAGGGATTTCTCCATAAGATGGTTCACTACATGGCAGTTGGATTCCTTCAGAGTGAGCCAGGGATAGAGAGAGAGAGAACACCCCAGAATGACAGCATCGTCTCTGTAACCACATCTCAGTCGTGCCCTTCACCACAGCTGCCACAGGCTGGTGGTTAGAAGCAAGCCACTAGGTCCATCCCACACTCATGGGGAGGAGAATACGCAAGCAAGTAATATCAGGAGTAGGGTGGTCACTGGGGCCATCACAGAGGAACATTGTTCTTTTTGTTGTCAAGGAACCCAATGGAACCATCTTTCAACTGCTGCCTACCCAATCACAGGCACTGACTAAGGTCTGGGGTGGATAGTGTTCAAGTCACTGCAGAAACCACCAGACAGGGGAAGACTCATGCCTTCCTATCCAATCCGTCCCCCCTTATTCCTCATGATGGATACATACTAGATTTCTGAAATATGTATCATAGAATTACTGACACATTCCTTTTATATTACTGAGGAAGTTGGGTTATCATTTTTTTTGGGGGGGGGGTTCCTATAATGCAAGTATTTGTTGATATTTCAAAGGGTTAAGAAGTAGGTAAATATCATATTCAATTATGACCCAACTGTGGAAGTGGTCAATTTTGCTTGTGTGAGTCAAGACATGTTTCCTAGCAAAGTGCTTGAAAAAAGAATAAATGCCCACAGTGTTCATACAACCAACTGATCAGGAATTGGAGGGTCTAAAAACTGTCCCATTGAAATACGAGAGCCAAAATGTGCACCATGTGTGAAGTTTTATATATTCATAACATGCTTTATTTAATTCAGTATATCAAAACTATCTTTAAAATCACAAGTGATATATTGTGTTCTTTTTTACATTCTGTCTTGAACTTGATGTGCATTTTACACTTGCAGTACCTCTCAGTGCAGACTAGTCATATTTTAATGCTCAATTGCCACATGAGGCAACTGGCTGCCACACTGGACTAAGAAGGTCTCACTACAACAGTATTAGCTAGTTTTGTTTGTGATGGGCTTGAAGCAACAGTAGGTGAAGCAGACTAGACGTTTATTACTCACTCATGTAGCGGAAGTCCAGAGGTGGGCAGTCCAGGCTGGTCTGGTGACCCCTTCCAGTTTGTTATCCTACTGTTCATCTCACAGTCCAGGTATCTCCATTTATTTAGCTCTTGATTTTTTTTTTTTTTAATTCCTGCAATACTGATACAGTCAGTTCCTATAATAGCTATCACCCTCCAGCTTTAATACCAACCATCTGTAAGAATCACTGAGATACTTTTTTAAAAATACAGATTCCTGGCTCTTGTCACTCCCTGCCCCCTACTCTGGAGAGTCTGACTGAGAAGGTCTTGGTTGCAGCAGTGATCCTTAGTAAGCTCTTCAGGTGATGCAGATGCAGGTGGTCCCTAACTACATGATGGAAGCATCGCTCCTGTGGTGGTAAAGTTTTATCAGATCCCCTTTCCTCCACAGCTAGAGTCACATCTCTGTTCTGCTAAAGGAATCCCAAAGGCATCATAGGAGCCTAGTAGAAAAGACAAAAACAGATTTCACCTTTTTCACCAGTTAGCCAACTTTGGTCAGCTCAGCCAGGGACCATACTGATGATGGATTAAGCAATCAGGGTCCTACCAACTCTGAGATGAAGACCCTCTTTGGAAGGAAGCCAGTATGAAAGCCCACACTTGTAGGGAGTCATGCTCCACCTGCCTGAGAGGGGAGATCTATGTGAACTATTTGGAATTCTTCTGCACAGGAGATTTCTTCTCCCAAACTAATTTATTTATTCATGTATTTATTTATTCAAATCATTTATTTATATTAGTACAAGACTTATGGATACTTATTTCACACCTTGGGTTATAATCCTGTACTACTTCATTATGTTGCTGAAATTGCTCTTCTCTGATTCTTTCATCAAAATTTTGTAGTTCAGATCTTCTGGAAAATTCACGAAGCATTAGACGGGTTAGCTCATTTCTCTAAAACTTCACTTTCTATTCCAAAAAATTAAGGTTAGTAATAATACCTACCCCCATAGGATTGTTAGCAGAATTGAATGAGATAATGCTGGTTCACCTCCAAAAGCCAGACTTGGAATCTACCGAACACTCGGTGTAGGCTAACTAGTGTCCTCTTTCTAGTATGAAAGCTGATGCTCCAAAGCTTTTCCAGCCCTTAGTCCCTTGCTATCTCCCTTTGCGTTGACCCTGGTTCCTAAAGAACATGCTAAAAGTGGAAGTCCCTAAACCTAAAGTTGGATTCTTATCAATGTAGGAAGAAATTAACTTGGTAATCTCTATCTCAGAATAGTAATAATTCAAGGCATTTTCCAGGACTAAATGTCCCTCATGTACTCTTCTGTCTTTTTTTAATGATAAAAATGGAATATCAGAGTCCATATGATTCTGAAAAGTTATAAAAGTGCCTTCCCACCTTTCCATGTTCAAACTCTTTTGTTTGAGATACATATTTCAAGATCTATGTCATGGGCTCTCTATCTTGAGATAAGATAAAGTCTGGAATTAAAAGCTGAAACACCAAGTACAAATGGGCTGGCAGTAAAGAGGTAGGAGAAGGTTCTTTAGAACAAAAGTTGACCCTGTAAGCCAGAGGTCATGGTAGCAGGGTCAGTCAGAGCCAGGTATGCTATTAAGATCCAGAGGCCTTGCAGAAGTAGCATGGTGCCCTTAGGTAGGAGAATGAGCACAGACATGCTATGCTGAAGACCAGGCAACCTTGAAGGTGGGGCCAGGATGCCTCAGGCAAAAGTCTGATCAGCATGATGGACTGAGATCCTGAGTCTTGGGTTGGAATGTTTGGATGTGGCAGGCGGATCCAAGCTCAGTGGGAGGAATCAAGTGCAAGAGGATTGTCTGGGTTTGAAGTCTGTATTAGTCCACTTCTGCTGCTTATAACAGAATACCTGATTCATTTTCCTGTTGCTTAGCCAAATCTTTGTGAATGAGTGAGTTATTTCTAGTGGTATTCCCTTGCATGAGTATTTACTTTCCTTATATCACAAAAGCCTTCTATGTCTAAAACTTCTTGGGCCTCATACCCAAGGCCCAAGATTTCATGGACTCAGATTCCATACTTTTTTTCTGGCACGGGCTTTAATCTTAACTGTATTCAGGAGTAATACTCCAGCCATGGGACAGAAACAAGCACAATGTAGACTCAGGGGAAAGAAAAAAAGACTGTATTCAGAAGTGTCATCTTCAAACTACTCTAAAATATGAGTACTTCCATTGATTTCACTAAATATTCATGAGCTAACATTGTTTACAGAAGGGCACAGTCTTTGCAAATAAAACCAGATGATGGTATGCTCAATTTACTGTTTGAGAACCTGTGGCCCATAGAGAGGGTTACATAGTCAGGTCTCAGAGGCAGGAGGAAGCAGAGCCTGTCAGTCAAACTTCAATGTTCATTGTTTTATTATTTAGAGTATAAGGTATTTCAAATGTAAATTAAGAGATTGAGTATAATAAAATCAACATGCAGGTACTTGTAAAACTTTGTCAAAGTTAACACTTTTCTCTACTTGCTTCAGATTATACATTAAATAAATAAATAATCAGATAGATAATAGATATATAGAAAGATGATAAATGATGGATAGATAGATAGATAATAGACAGATAGATGACAGATTGGCTTTTACCATGCGCCAGACTATATTTCAAGCCTTTTACATGTATTTTCACATTTGGTTTTCTTTGCAACCCTATGACACTGTGATGTAGATAATATTATAATATGCATCTTAAGTGGCACTGATAAATAACCTGCCCAAGTTCCCATTGCAGACAACTCAGAAGCTCCCCGTGCACCACCCCTAAATTCCCTTCCTCTCACTCCCTCTTTAGAAGTAATTACTAAGCTGAATATGACATTAATCCATTCCAAGCTTTTGTAATATATGTACACATATATTGCATCCCTTTATAATATACAGTTTAATATACATGATTGTCAATCATTTTGATAAATGTAATAATATTGTTCATATTCTTTTGTAATTTTGTTTTCTTTAATTAAAAGTTATGTTTTGGTATTTATCCATGTTAATACATGTAGTTCCAATTTATTCATACAACATGTAAATAGATTTTCTGAAGGATTGGGCTTCTCTGACTATACCAAAAGGAGTGTGCTTATTAACCTAGATGTGCCAGGGCAGGAAGATTGGCTGGAATTAAGCACTGGAGTCTGTTGTGACAGCAACCCCTGAGAAGACTCACACTGTGCTTTGAGCTCATAAGACACAAACGGTGCACCAGGAATGTAATACAGACAGGCGCCCTAAGCCCGCCCTAGATCTCAAGGTGTGGGGTGAGCTCATAATACTTTAAATTGTTGACATGCTGACAGTGGAAAAGAATGTCATCTTTATTCCCTTGGTATAATTCTCCCCCTGCCAGTACTTAATTTAGATATAATTTCATGGACTAAGTAGTTCAAACAGCCTGAAAAAATAGGACAGTTTGTCATCCAGCTCCCTCCCTAAAAGAAATCTTGTGACAAACTAAAAGTTGCTGTGATAGTCATGAGGATAACAATATAAAACAAGCAAAAAACATCTTCTAAGTAGTACTGCAAAACTATTCCTGCTATCCTGTTAGCTAAAGATATTTGTCTGATGTAAAGCTTTTTAGTGGATGTCTGGTCAACCTTTATAGCACTTGAACATTACTGAAAGTCACTGGCTTCTATGTGTCTTTCTGGTTGGTTACATGCATATAAAGGTATTCATTCCTCTAAAGGGATTTTGATTAAATACAGCAAGGGAGGCACTTAGTAAACTCTCCCAGCCTCCCTGAGCAGTTCTGAATGTCACTTTAGGTTTATCCATTATATCCATTATATCCACTCAGAGACACCTGAGCTGAGGGGTAGTGTTTTATGGTAGCACAGGACTGGATTCGAAGTGAGCAGCCTTGAGTGCTGAGCCTCTTAGAGGCTGTGTCAGCCAAGGAACCTTTCTGAGGCTCTTTCTCAATCTAAGTGGTAATTACAGCTCAGCTGTTTAGTTTCTTAACTGCAAGCAGAAATAACTAAGTCTAAATAATTTGAAATAAAAAAATTATGGGAAGGTGTGGGGTAGCTCCCTAGATCAATAAAAAAGCCCAGCGACACGGCCATGGAATGTCAGCAGCAGTGTAAAGTGAATGGGTGATGTCCTGGGATGGGATGGGGTTGGGCATTAGGGATAATTTGGCTAGATATGCTCCATGCTTGTGTCATGCAGCTCAGGCTTCCAATTCCCAGGAGAGGAGTCTGTCCTAGCTCAAACACAGACATGTTCTCTCACCCTCTGGCTGGGGACAGGTGGGGAATTATTATAATTAATGCTCCATCAGAGCTAATTGTCACTGGGAGGAGCAATTCCCAAGGGACAGCCGGGTGCTTTTACCACAAGAAAAGGGGAGACCTGCAAACTTCAAAAGCCACAGCGTCCTGAGCTGTGCATCATGCTGTCCTTGCCTATTTCATCTCATTTAGTAAGTTGAATAATTATAGGAATGCTTCCTATAATTCTATGAAAACACTTCACAACCAAGGCAAAGAGCAAGCCAGATTTTATTTGTTATAGTAAAGAACCATTGCTTGGAACAGACTGTGGGATCACTACTTTGTGGCCATTCCAGGCCACAGTGAGTATGTATCAAACTCACAGCCTTCAAAAAAAGTCCACAGTGAGTGCCGCTGTGGTATTTTGTCCAAATTCAACAGCTATTTGAGGACCTACTTTGAGCAGGACATTCTACCATACGCTAAATGTCCCAGACACAGGCGGCAGGTTCGTGAGAAAAGTATTAATTCCCAATCAATTTTTTGAGGTGTGTCAGTAGAAAGATAAGTTAAGCATACAGCTCTCCTATGATTTCAGTGCATAGACAAAGACTCACAAAATAAGTACAAAGTTCCCAAGTTCCAGCATAATTTGTTAAATAGCTCTTGAGGGCATTTTATGTGTGAGAGTTCTGGGTGATATTAAAACTAATAATAATAATAAAGTATTTCTCTTAGGAATCTTAGATTGTGGTAAGTATTTACCAGATGAAACAACAACAAGATTTACACATAGGTAGAATGGACAGAAAAATTCAGAAAAATTTTAATGACGAAGAATAGGAATACTGATGAATTTTATAATGAGATATTTTTGGGAAAAAGAAGAATGTCAAAGCAAGAGAAACCTGATGTCCAATATCAGCTCTGTCTGTCTATGTGTCTTTGAGTAAATTAATTAACATCTCCAAATTTCTTCTAAAATATTGAAGTGGGAAAACCTACTTTGCTAGACTATGAGGATTATATGCAATATCTGCAAGTCACCTCATGCAGTGTCTTGCGCTCAGTAGGTCCTCAATCAGAAGCAGCTACACGCGGTTACTGGCCCAAATAGACCCAGGCTGTAAGTTGGATATCAAAACTTTGTTACTTTCAAGCCAGCGTGGGGCTATTTTATTTTTTTTTTAGTTATTAGTTGTTTATCATTTTGCAGTAACTTGACTCTCAGGAAAATTAGTATATCATTCTCTTTAACTGCAAGACATTTGGCTTGATGGGCCACTGAGGACTCGTAAAGCAGTCTGTATCTCAGCCCAGAAATGAATGGAGGAAAGCTGGTTCTGAATTTTAAAGGCTGGATGAAAGTATGGTTTCTTTCTGAGCCTCCTTCAAGTGTGATATGCTTTGTTAAAAATGCCTATAAATTTCTTACATGTCATTTTTTTAGTGTCGGGAAAGTTTACAAAAAGAGCTCCCAAATTAAAAAGAAATCATAAAAACAGAGGTTTTTAAACAATTGCATTGTTTTTAATGCAAACCGTCAAGAAATCTGTCAGGTTCAATGTTACTGCTCTGTGTATCATAGTTCCTCTTAAGTGTGCTTTTTATTTTATTTATTTATTTATTTATTTATTTTTTGTGACCGTGCTCAGCCAGTGAGCGAACTGACCATCCGTATATAGGATCCGAACCCGCAGCGGGAGCGCTGCTGCGCTCCCAGCGCTGCACTCTCCTGAGTGAGCCACGGGGTCAGCCCTAAGTGTGCTTTTTATTAACCATAATGGTGATGTGAATGTCTTGAGAAAATATTGAGCTTCTTTCTAAGTACAATAAATTCTCATTATAAACACTTCTGTCCTTTTCCTCCCCCGCAACAGACTTGTATATCTATTAATGCTGAAATAAATTCACACACAAAAATAGAAATCTAAAATTAAATATTTAATTAGAACTCTGATTTGCTTTAAAGATAGGTGGCATTGCACAGGCTATATTACACTCTCTTTATAGATTTTTTTGACAAAAAAGATACTGTTCATTTTAACAGGCCACTTTTATATTCATACATGTGTAATAGGATTGGAACAGAAAATGAGCTAGAGATGGTACATTTTACATTATTGGGAAAATTACAGTTTTGTATTGTAAAAACATTTATTTTTTTTTTAACAATTTACCTACATTAATCAAAAAATTACAGCATATTTAATAATTTTACAAATTCTTCATAAAAAATATATCTCTGTACAAAAAGGTCTTTTGCACCTACTTCTTGACAGCAGCGTGTGGAGGGACAGCGGGTGGGGTGGCGTAGATGATGGGTTTTCCTGATCATAATGCCAGCGTTCTTTTTTCCCCTTTTAATAATAGCTTTTAGTTGTTGTTTACAAAATATTTTACAGAAGAAAAAAATTATTGCAGCTAGCCTGAAGAAAGGCAAGATGTGTGTGAAACAAGCAGAAGTTTTAAACAGCTTTGAAGCACATAACCTGTTTTAGCGTGTGGTCGTTTCCTTCACGTGGGCTCTGGTTGCCTTCCAGGAAGAGTCTGCTAGACCTCACTCAGCAAGCACATCTCCTGACTGCCCTACTGAGATCCTCCAACGCCTCGTGGGAGATTTGATTAATTACTGCACACACCCTAGGAAGAAACTAGGCAGAATTCTCACAAGAGAATTTCACAGATTTTTGTTTGTTTGTTTTTTAAACAACATGCTCCAAACTGATAACCATAGGACAGTTTGACTTTTCACAAAAAGAAAAATAATATCTAATCTGATGTGTGGTTTCTGGTATGTATGTATGTCCTGTCATTTCAGGAATTCATAACGTTATTGACCAGCAAGCAGGTCAGGGATGTGGGAACAGTAACATTAATTCAGACTCTGAAGTCAGCATTTTGCACCTAGTTTGAATGACTCAAACTTAGATATGTACAATATATATATGTATATATACACCTAATATATATAGTAACCCTGTTCTCCCTTGCACACAATGATCCTCAAACTTTCTAGCCTTTTCTGTTTGTTTCAGTTCACTGTGTGTTAGGAGCATTTTCCTGCCGACACCATCTAGTCTACTGAGAAAAAGTAAAATGGAAGGATTCCCATTTGCAAAGCAAATCTCCAGGGATGGCATCAGGTTGGCCAGGGAAAAATGTGCAGAGAACTCAGCATAATAATATGGTATTCAAAAGACAGAGGAGTAAGTAGAAGAGGTCGGGGAGTCCTACAAACAGCATATGTCTCTTCCAGTGAGTCACAGAACAGTGGCAGCTGGGTAAAAAGATCTACTCAAATGTTCAAACCGAAATGCATGTCTTTCAAATGAATGAGCTATTACTACGCCAGGTTTTCTTTTTTCACTTCTTTATGTTTGAAGTCCTAAGTTTAAACACTGAGTAGACAAACAAATACATCAGTCTCAAAGCTAGGTGTGAATATGTTCACTACAAAAATGTGAAAGTCAATTTCAATATTCCAACATTTCTATAGATGCCAATCTAGAAGATGAAAGGGGAAATTTTCGACATGTGGAACATGTGCTTAAACATCAAATAATAAGTATTATCATGTCAAAATATTTTTATCAAACAAGTATAAATAAAAGTAAACATGATCTTCACTTTGAATTTGTTACACAGACATTCTCATGGTCACGTCTACTTCACGTTTTGATTTTATCCACACTGGGGATCATATCTATTTTACTTATATTGTAACTCATAATCTACCTATAATAAACTTTAAATGTGAAAAATCACTAAAATTATCTTTCCTTCTGGAATTATAAAGCATGAAATAAAAGACAAACTAATAGATAAGATATATTATCATGAGAGGAGCGTGTGTTTTTTCTTACCTCCAAGGGAACACTTAGTATTTGATCCTGAACACTTTTCACTCAGCTCAAGGTGCTACCATGATATATTGTCTTTCAATGCAATATCAGGGAATGATGACCCAGCAAAAGAATAAAAAATAGCAAATTCAGAAGGGAAGACTGCTGAAACCCACAAGTTCATGAACTATCTAAAATAAATTACTACTCACATTTTAACATGGCTAATAGAAATTTCTGCAAAACCCCTGCTATTAAGTAGTATAATATGGATCATGACAGAACTAAAGGGAGACAACATGGGAAATAAAAAGGCTTCTTTTTTTTCTTGTTGACATCTTCAATGAATTCAACACATAAATGTAGCTAACAGAAGGAATGATAAAATAAATCTCATCAATACTGTATTTCTTTTAAAATCTGTGCCGTAATGTGGGATTCTTATTTCCTAACACTCCAACTACACTGGTGGTGAAATGTTTAGCTTGACAATAGAAAAGGATGCTTATATACAGTGAATAGTGTGTATAAACCCTGTGTAAATAGTTTATTTTTTATCAGAATCTTAGTCATTCATAACACACTAGTGCAAAAATTGTGCATCAAAAATTCTGCGATAGGACAGCTGACTAGGAAATTTGCAAATGTCCCTTGTGATGGACACTCCAGGAAGCTGTGAGTCGTCAAAGCTTGTCAGGTCTCGGGAAGGACAGAGTGAAGCATTTGTAGGTGTGTGCATCTATCAGAAAGGTGTCTTCTTCAAGAAAGATTTTTTTTTTCCAGAGTATTCGTTCGTGTTCTGTGTTCTTCGGGGTAAAAAACAAAAACAAAAACAAAAAACAAAACACATTTTGTGGTGCTACTATTTTGTCACCACACCAGAAGGATGTATCCACATGCCCAGAAGATTGCATTGAAAGGCATCCCAGCAACACAGAAATAGGAAAGTCTGAGGCATAGAGTATGATGTGTCAGCTTGACTCGGCAGTCTTCCTCCAGTGTGCCTTGGTTTCAAGCAGATGCAGCCAGGTGTTTCTAATATGCTTTCATAATGAAGATCTGTGTGTAGTTTGATCCTCAGAAGACTCTGCCACATTTGAATAGAAATTCCCGCTGCACGTATGCCAGTAGACGATGTTAAAGGTCGCTGCAGCAAAGCAAGAATAGAAGGGAGAGTGGTATATGGCACCAAAGGAATTACTGCTTGTCCATCAGAGGTATGGCTATGAATCAGTCCTATCAGGGCACTGAGGGCTATACCACTGTACAAACTGTGTTCAGAGTTGTGTCAAACCTCACAGCCTTCGCTTCTGTAGGTTTTAAGTTTGTATCGTACATGGGGTTTTCAAACGAAGCTTGTCCATTGCTATTTTCATGTCCAGCATAGCCATTGTATTGAACTTTTGGTCTTGTTCTAAAAGGAGAAGCAGGAACAAACAATTAGAACCCTGGTTTCAATAAAAGAGACATAACAGCTGGAACTGTGTGCTCTAGAGAACTCAAGAGCAGGAGGTGGCTCCCGCAACCAGCATGCACAGTGAAGAGGCGAAGCGCCACGCTCAACAGAGCTGGTGTTTTTAAACTGGTGGCTGGGATTATCAAAAGGTTTAAAACGTGAAAGCAATTTCCATGCTTCCTATGAATGCTCCTCAGAAATAGGGAGGATCTCAAAGGCTGGAGTCAGATGGATTTTGGTTTGGATCCACTGATCACTGATAAGTTTCATGGCCTTAGTTAAGTCACTACACTTTTTATTACTCTGTAAAATAAGGATGCTAGCCTGATGCCCATCCTTCAGGGCTGCTAAGATAGAATGAAATTACAACTATAAACTATTAGTTCACTGTCATTACTAACATTGACTAAATGTTAGCTATTTTTGTAATATGATTTTGTCTCTGGTGAATTAAAAAGGAGTATCTTTAAAGAAAATAAGGTATACTCATTATTAAACTATTCTTTCCATTTTCTAGTTAGAGGAAAGCTACTACAGATAACCCATGATTACAGAGTTAGAGGATTTTTACATTGAAAAGACCTAAACATATCTGGTCTGGCTCCTTTTTTTTTTTCTTTTCTCATTCCAGAAGAAATTACATAAGGAAAAATATGCCATGTGGTAAAAATAGAACTGTAATGTAAATAACAACACTAGCAAAAACATCACTTGCTATTGGAATGTGAACAAACTTCTTTAGTGATTTATTGTAGATTTTCTTAAGTTTCAATATGTTCATTAAGAAAAAGAGAAGTAGAAAGTGCATGACCCTCAGAAAATGAGATCTCTGTCAGCAGAACAGCAGTTTGCAACTAGCCTTGGAGTCGGAGAGGTCTTTGACATTGAACTTAAAAATGCTCCAGCAGCAAAAGTTAGCAAACAAATGTAGTCCAATGTTAATGGAGCAAAGACATGGCTAAAATTCTCATTCAGTCACCCAGGTGATGAGCCCTCACTGTTCCCTCATCACTAGGGAAATGCAGAACCAGTGCTGGATTAGATGCAGCCAGACCCGAGAAGTGAACGTGGTCAACTCAGCCATACAGACGGCCTGAATCAGGACCTCGGGCTCTGATTGAGAGAACAAATCTTAACATACAGGTAATAAAAGAGACTCAGAAAAGAGAAGAAACAAGTTTTTATGAGGAGAAATTCAAAGCCAACTCGTTACAGAATGTTGACACCTGTAGAGGCTGAGAAGCCCGTGGAGAGAATGCCAAGGGCTTTGTGCTTTCCCTGGGCAGGTGGCAGGAACTCAGAAGAAAATGAATTGAGAAAGTGCCAGGCAACCAGGCCCTTAGGTTCCTTGCTTTTGCAAAAATTCCAACATTCCTCATATGGCACAGGAGCAGAGAACAAGAAGATTCTACAGATTTAAAAGTCACAGTGGCCTTATAGCTGTCCTCCTGAGAGCCATAAGATGAGAGCCTCCCGTCATTTTCTAGACACAAGGGAGCCCAGTCATTAAATTCTCCACCAGCCCAGAGGAAGTATCAAACTTATATAAAAAATAAGTGATACTTCCCTTATATCTGCTTTTGTAGTCTGAGCTCTAGTCCCATGGCATTATCTTCGCAGAGGCACCTAACTGCTGTCCATTTCATAGGGAAATTTCTAAGGCTTAATGACTAAAGCTGTGATATAGATTGAATATATACCTAGAGCTATGTTGTCTTAAAATTAAGATGGAATCAGAAGTCACATGTAATTTATGTACAAATATATATAATTGCGTGGAGTTATCTTTTCAAATGAAGAAAGAAAAATTTCTGAAAGTCATACAAAGGTTTGCATCTTTGGAGGTCCACTGAGGCAAGGCTCTCTAACATGTGGGGACTCTGTCCACATCCCAGCAGAGGAATATCAGAGACCTCCCTACTGACAGGCAAAACATCAAAAGTTGGAGGAAAAGAACTTTAATGAACTAGACCCTTTCCTGTGGTTAAAATGGATGACAAAAAAGCAAAAACGAATTTGTAGGAATTATAAATCCCTACTGTATGTGTGTCTATAAGGATATTCCATTCCCTAGAGACACTTGTGAAAGAAGACATATTTTAAATTTATATCTCTTTAAGAAGAGAAGCACTTTCAACGTTGATACATTATTGGATAAGGTGGTGGCATATATTTCTCCATTTACTAAATTTTAAACTAGCCTTCAGAAGAAATTTAAGAACAAGGCTCACCAGACCTGTGCATAGGATATTTTTTCTTCAAAATAAAAAAGTGTTAATATGCATGTGCCAGTTTTTAATTTTGTAAATATTATACGAGATACCTTTCTAAAGGAAGAACATCGCCAGCCATAGGAAAGTGAAAACATACATATAAGCAGTTAATACAATTTAACTTTGAAGCAACATTCTTATTATTCTGTATTTCAGAAAACACATATTTAAAGAAAATATTGCATGAGTTACTTAAAAAAAATCCTCACACAACTGTTTTTTTTTTTTTTTTTTTTAAACTAAGATTAGGTGGAAATATCTGAGTTATATAAATTAACGTTTGGCACATTTAACGTACTTTAATCTTATTCCAGGGGACTGTGATTTTTTTGTTATTATTTGTAGAGAATGCTACTATTCCAAATAGTATCTTAGAAGAATTTGGCATATGCAAAATTCCTCCAAGCAATATATTCTCTATATACAGACAAAATGTACAAACACTTAATAATTCCTCCACAATTTTTTTTCCATCCACATAAACCCCAACAAAAGAATATACTCCATTAAAGTTGTTTTCCCCCAAGTTTTGATATTTTCCAGCTAATAGGAATGTGCAAATTAATAGGTATTCAGAACACCTTTTCAAGAGACGGAAAATTTAATATCGCTTAATGCATGTTAACAGCTCAGTTTTTATTTGTTGAAGGCAGGAATTAATAAAAAATTTATAAATCATGAATTCATGGACTTGAAAGTGGCCATAGAATTTATTCTGTTCAACCTTCTGCTGGAAGGTTGAAGAACCGTCTTAGCATTCTGATAGCTTGCCATGAGCCTGAAAGTAGAAATAGAATCATTTCATCTTCTAGCTGAACACAAAACAAAGCATATTTCTTAGCACAGTCATTTATTCTCTTAAATCTTCATGTGTATCCTACTGAAAAACTAGGACCAAAAAAGCCCCCAAAAAACCACAACAAAGCCTTGGCACATAAGCATTCCTGATGAAGGAGAGAATGCTGCACGGCAATACAAAATCTACGTGCAGGTGGCATGCATGTGTGCATACTGCCTAAACTGATAGTTTACACTCACACAGTTGCAAACAAATGGTGTTTCTACAGTACCTGTGTTTGTAGAGGTAAAATGCAAAACCTGATAAAATTAGAGCAAAGAATGGAACCAGAATGGCAGCTGCCACAGAGCCACTGCTGGTGCCATGGTAATGATGCGAAGAGTCTTGATCAGAGCTTAAGGGATCTGGAAGATAAAAAGGAATATTTAATTTGCAGTTACTGTACTATGTTTAAACAAAGAAATATTTATGATAAATTTTATAAATGGATATAAACTCTACCAGGAGCAGAAGGAGTTGCAGTTCCACAGGGAACCAACCAATATTCTTTTCTAAAGATTTTTGTACTCACCTTAATGACCAAGATACAAAAATCTGACCACTTTTTACTACTACTCCTATTAATAATTGTGAGAAAGGCAGAAGTGGTACTATAAATCCTGATTTTGTTTTTAGTTACAGATACTTGCATTTGCATAAAAATTAAATGAAAGCATTTATATGGTTTTGACTATATAAAGAGATCAATATTATTTGGTGTTTTCTCCTATCTTGAGGCACAGAGTCAGCAAAATATTAGTCACTGAAATTATGTAAATATTCCAGTTCTGTATATAAATGGTGTTATATTCTCCATATGTGAATATGTTGGTGTAATCTGCTTTTATTTTAGGTAGATTACAAAATTCATTGCAGAGTTTAGAAATACTCAATAGAAAAATGCAGCTCAGTGTCATAACATGACTTTCTGTGAGGACACAAAAGAATGTTAAAACATGATTTCTGGCCATTAGGAAGGAAGGCAGATGTAAACATCTCAAACATTACAAAGCTGACAGACAGAACCATTTACTCTACAACTCAAGTTTATGAAGTGCCGAACACATTCATGGCACAGAGAGAAGCAAACATTGAAAGTGCAAATCAGCAAACATTTATTAAATGAATTTTGCCAAAGAAGGAAGTTAGTCCTTGAAGAGTTTACTTGTAACATATGATTTTGAAATGTATTTGGCCTAACTGCATGGAGTCTCTTAAGGCACATATGTAATGAATTACGATTGGAGTTATCTGAATACAGAAGCATTGTTGAGAAGAAGCTGATCTGGTTTTTAGAAATATATTTTCAGAATTTATGGAATGTTAAATTGAAAGAGAAGTCTATTTTACTTATTTTTATAAGCCAAAAAGGCAAAGAAATAATCAAATATTAAAATCTTTAAATTTCAGTTTATAGCAAAATTCTTGAATTTTACATAAATACTTTCAAATGTCATTTGCTTCAATAGATGTAGGATTATTACTGCCTATCTTACTTTATAATCGATGTTGCCTTTTGTAACATAACCATGTCTTTTTGAGATCCTTCCACATTAGCACATTTGAATCAGATTTAATTTTTCATTTCAGATGCCTTCACTTCCTACCACGCAAAGGGAAAAATACCAGATACTTGTTCTCTCTAAATGTAACCATAATGGTGATGGGCATATGAGTTGAGTTAAGCCAATTGGATGCTCCCACCCTGGACCCTGAATTTAGAGAGAGAGCGACACAGATCTTAAGATGGTCTAGAATTTATTCTAGTGCCTGTGGCAGTGCTAGCACCTTTGGGCAACATCAAATGTCCCCTGGTGATGGCTCCAGCCACAGCACGCAATGTCCCAGGGCAGTAGTGGCAGCAGTAACATCCAGTCACCAGGTGTGGTCCAACAGAAAGAGCCCTGGCACACTATTAAAATGGCACCAACTTTGTAGGTTTGATATGAGAATTAAATGTGTTAATGCATCTCTACTACTTAGGGCATTGCCTGGTACATAGTAAGGGCTCATGAGGACCCATATTCACGAGAACATAAGTTCCATGAAGCCAGAGTGGTTTTTTGATTAGTTTTCCTCTTGAATCCCCAGTGCCTAGAACATATTAGGTGCTCAATATATATTTGTGAAATTTTTTAGAAAATGGTGCTGTTTATTGTAGTATTTCAGCACCCAAATATCTTTTGGTTTCCATTATGTTGCCATACCTAATTCTTCATGTTGCTATAATTCTATGAGTTTCTTTACCTCTTTCTAATGAATTTGTGTTCTACTTAAACTCATCACACTTAGTGACAGAGTTTGGATGTGTCGTCCCCCCAAAGCTTATGTCAAAATCTGATCTGCAATGTGGCAGCATTGGGAGGTGTTTGGGTCATGGGGGGCAGATCCCTCATGAATAGATTAATACCCTCCTGGGGGGGGGGTAGTGAGTAGTTCTTGCTCTACAAGTTCCCATGAGAGCTGGTTGTTTAAAGGAGCCTGGCATCTCCCCTCTCTCTCTTGCTTCCTCTTGCCATGTGATCTGCTTGTACCCACCAGCTACCTGCCACTTTCTGCCATGAGTAGAAGCAGCTGCCCCAGAATCATAAACCAAATAAACATCCTTTCTTTATAAATTACCCAGTGTAAGGTATTTTGCTATAGCAACAACAACAAAAAAAGGACTAATACAAATAGAAACAAGGATCTTTGTGAATTATATAACCATATATACTCTGAAATTATTATGCTATCTGGAGCTCCTAGTTAATTTCAGTTATTTGCCCTTGTTTTAATAATTTACAGGGAAATCCAAGCAGATGTAGTAATTAAAATGGTATAAAAGTATATGAAAATAAATATAAAGGAAAATGAAAATAAAGGTTCACTTTTTGCCCTGTATACCAGTCTCCCTCTTTATGGTTAAAAGGGTTTATTTTTTGT
Source organism: Cynocephalus volans (assembly GCF_027409185.1). Lineage (NCBI taxonomy): Eukaryota > Metazoa > Chordata > Mammalia > Dermoptera > Cynocephalidae > Cynocephalus > Cynocephalus volans. The sequence goes on from NC_084460.1 coordinate 67,517,057, forward strand.
TGTTCTTCCAACATTGATTCTTTCTCTTTTCTTATTTGTATAAAAATGGGGAATACTATTAACATTTTTTGTATGTAGCTTTTTAATCTTAACCATATATTTTGGGGGTTCTTTTATTGGCACATATGAATCAGATTTAATATTTTTAAGGTATGTAGTGTTCTACTGATTGGATATAACAGAATTTATTTTACCAGTCTACTGTTGAAGGACATTTAGGCTGTCCCCAGTCTTTTTCTATAATGCTGCAATAAAATCTTTTGTTCATACCTACACATTAGAGATCTGAATACAGGAGAAATTCTAAGTAGTAGAAAGATTGCTTAAGAGAATTTAGGCTTATTGCCTAACCTTTTAGTGTTGCTATATCTTACTAATTGCTCTCCAAAGGGGTAGTCCAATTTCCCTACAGCAATTATTTTATGAGGACCATTGCAAAACACTGGGATTGTTGTGCATCATCTACTGATGACTGCCCTCCCTCCATTTCTACCCCTTCCCGCTCCTTTCTCTCCTACTCCCTCTTTTCTCCCATTGCCCAGTCTTCTTTATATTGTCATTACTGCTTCTACTCTGTTAAATCAAACTTAGTACTTAGTTATTTTAAAATTTACATTTACTTGCTTAAGAATAAGGTTGAACATATTTTCACATGTGGTGATCCAGCTTATCTCATTTTTTAAGGAACATTATTGAAAGAACAATCCGTTCGCTTAGCATGCACACACAATTCAAGGTTATTTCGGTATATTCACAGGGTGGTGCAATCATCACCATGATCTAACTTGGAACACTGTTGCCCCCTAAAAGAATCCCAGTACCCCTTAGCAGTCATTTTCTTTCTCCCCACCCCGACCTCCAACTCTGGGCAATCACCAATCAACTTTCTGTTTCTATAAACATGCCTTTTCTGGATATTTATATAAATGGGATCATACAATATATTGTCTTTTGTGTCTGGCTTATTTCAGTTAGCATGATGTTTTTAAGTGTAATCCACAATGTAGCATGTGTCAATACTTTATTCCTTTTTAATACTGACTAATATTCCACTGTATGAATAGACCACATTTTGTTTACCATTCATGAGTTGATGGATATTTGGGTTGTTTCCACATTTGGGCTATTCTAAGTAATGCTGCTGTAAGTACTCATGTACAAGTTTCTGTGTGAACATGTTTTCAATTCTCTCCGTTGTACATGGAGGATTGACATTGCTGGATCTTATGGTAAACTCAATGTTTAAGTCTTTGGTGAACTACCAGACTGCTCTTTCCCCAGCTGCACCATTCTACATTTCACCACAATGTATGAGGGTTCTGACTTCTCTACGAACTTGCCCCCTCTTGTGATTTGAATTTTTGATCATAGCTATCCTAGTGGTTTTAATACAATATCTCAGTGTGGTTTTGATTGGCATTTCCCTCATGACCAATTATGTTCAACTCCTTTTCCTGGGTTTATTCATCTGTATAGCTTTGCAGAAATGTCTATTCAAATCCTTTGCAAAATTTTTAGGTAGGTTATTTACCTCTGCATTTTTGAACCATAAAAGTTCTTTATATTCTGGATATAAGGTATTTATCAAATACAGGGTTTTCGTGTATTTTTTCTCATTCCATGTGTGTTTGGTGTTGGGGGGGATTCACTTTCAGTGGGGAGACCAATTTGCTGTTGAGTTTCTTATACAGGTTTTTTGCATTAAACTTGTCCTTCGAGTTAACTTGATTTCAGTATTCACTTAATGATAACCATTTTTTTTTTCAGTTTATCTAATGACTGGAGACAATTAGGAGGCTGTTTATTTTTATCCATAAAAATAGGTTTTAGCCATCATGCTTTAATGAATGATTGTTGTTGAAGCATTGCTTAAAAATAAACTTTTCTAATTAGTTGAATGGGAGACTCACTTAGGATTCAAATTATTTTTTGAATCAAATTGCTTTTCCTGACAATAAGCTCATCATCACATGAGAATAAAGATTACTTGCTAAAGCAAGCTGTTATTTTGTTGGATTAAAAAGGAATGGGGTAATGCAAAGAAAATATGTGATAGCAAAGTGATACTTCAGGTCAGGTTCCCTGGATGAGTAAACTCAAGACATCTACACATCATCTTGTACAGCTCACTGGGGTGTCCTTAAACAAAATTACTAGAGCATGTGATAGAGAGAGAAAGGAGGACAAAGAACTACAGGGTTTGGCTTAGAGCAAGGGAAAAAAAAGAACAACTTTACCCATCATTAGTGTTGGTCTAATACATTTATTCTACTTCATTACCTCACAACAATATAACCCAATTTAAAATATTATCTCAGAAATGCTGACATTATAATTTAAAGCTCTTCTATTTAACAGCACTAAGTTTGGAAGGGTGGAAGTAGAGTATTTTATGATTAATTATTCTTTTCAATCAAGTTCTTTTTCTAAGTATTTTAATATACATGTTGGCATACATTTCTGTAATTACTCGGGATCTTGATATAAGTCTTACAAAGTAAGTTTAGCAGTGATAACCTGTAGAGTATACATAAAGCAAGTGTATTTCACAGGGCCTGATTTTCTAAAGCCTTGCAGTTTCAAATGTTAACCTCGCAAAAGACAGGAAATTTTCCCCAGGCTATAGTCTCTGTTGTAAGATAAAGAATTGTAACACAGCAAGGTTGCTGTCTCAAAGACAGACAGGTTACTGCTTGATATGTAAAGATACTGGGAAATTGCTGTAAGAAGACAATGTTTGCTAAGATCAAGCTTTTGTTGGTGGATCGACTTAACTTCTTACAAATTGCATTATGGAATATCACCTTGCTTGTTTTACTGAATGTTACCAGCTTCTATTGTTAAACTTGTTAAACTATACTTGGGAAAAACCCCACCTATGTTCTCTTCCTGTAACTTCCTGGTCTGGAGAATAAATGTGGGAAGAGAACCCCAATTTGGGGTTAATTTCCCAAATGGAAGGAATGCCTCTCTCTTGAGGGTTCTGGGAGATTAACCCCTTCTGGGGCTTCTCACTGATCAGAAGAGATGGGATTCGAGTAATCCTTTGTGGCTCTGTCACCCAGGGGAAGAGGGGTGACAAATCCGTGGGAGGCAAAGCAACCACTGGGGTGTCCTTAAACAAAATTACTAGAGCGTGTGATACAGAGAGAAAGGAGGACAAAGAACTACAAGGTTTGGCTTAGAGCAAGGAAAAAAAAAAAAGGAACTTTACCCATCATTAGTGTTGGTCTAGTACATTTATTCTACTTCATTACCTCACAACAATATAACCCAATTTAAAATATTATCTCAGCCATTGCTGACATTATAATTTAAAGCTCTTCTATTTAACATTATTAAGTTTGGAAGGGTGCAAGTAGAGTAGTTTATGATTATTCTTTTCAATCAAGTTTTTTTTTTTTCTAAGTATTTTAGTATACAGGTTGGCATACATTTTTGTAATTACTCAGGATCTTGATATAAGTCTTACGAAGTAAGTTTATTAGTAATAACCACCACAAAATTTTACACTCATGTTCCTTTGGAAGGTAGTTCTGTTATCGAGCATATATGGTAATATTCTCTTTATAAAATTAATATGTTAATAGTATTCTACAAGCAAAATATAGACTAGTTTATACTATTCAGGAGAAATATGGTGCTAATCACATCAGAAGATTGCATCGTCTCTTCTGTGTTGGTAGCAACAAGTACCATGACTTCTGTGTGCCAAGACCTTTAGTATGCACAAAGCAATCTCTTACACTGTCTCTGCACCTCCTAACAACCCTGGGAATTTCTGTACTGGGTTTTCAGATGAAGAAATGTGCTCAAGAATATTGTAACTCATTCTAGATTACAAAAATAGCAAGCAGATGAGGTAAGATTCAAATCTAATGACTGTTTCCACATATTTTACTTCTCTAATCACTAAGGTAAAAATCAAATAGTAAAAAATAAATATACAAAGGAGGAAGAAGGACCTATCGGTCTATCCACTTAGAGTAAACTTTTTTTCACATATAAGTTATGAACATTTTTCCATGTCAATATACAGTCCTCATTTCTTTAATGAAATACACTGAATAAAATTATTTCCTATTAAATATAATTCATTGTAAAAAAATCTGGATTGAAATAATTCCTTTATGATGGGGTATAACATGTACAGGTTATTTCTAACTTCAACTATTAAAAAAAGTCCTGCTTTGGACATACCTGAATATGCAAAGAAAAATTTTTACACATGTCTGATTAAAATTTCTAGAGAGAATTGTTGTATGAAATATACTACCAAACTGTACATACCTCCTCATCATCCACCAAAACTAAACACCTATTTCTACTGTCAAGCCAAAACTAATATTTTAAAAACTTGCCATTCTGATAACTGCAAATTATCCATCTTTGTTGCTACATATACATATATTTTTGAAGATATATTAAAAGGTTTGTTGGCCACTCTTAATTACTCTTACTTTTATTTTTTTTTTAACTTTAAAAACCTCTTAGTTTTCTCAGGATAATATAGTTTGCTCATTCTTCGAGTTTCATCTTTATTGTCCGCCCTTATTTTTTAATATCTTGATATAGTAAGAATGTTAATTCCACGTCTGGCATATTCATTGCATTACTTCCAGCTTTGTGTTTCTCTATTTTGCTATTCAAAAGATTCTTTAAAATTTACTTGTAAGATACATTAATCATTCCCATTATTCTCCTTTTTGTTTCTTTCAGAGTCACGTCCTTTTCATTCGTAGCATAGTCATTCTAAGGCCAAACTGATATTTGCTTTAAAAAATATCATAGTGCAGTTTACCTTGCCTTTCAAGCTTGAATTTTCCAAAGTCTTTTCCATGTATGTCACCTTGAAAAGTAAATCCTCCTCTTTCCAGTCCTGATGATACCTGATATGTAGGAAAAGGAAGAAAAAAACATATAAAAAATCAATAGTAATACCTCTTCTCTTATCATAATATACCTTTTATATCTCAGACTTGTATATTACAGAGTAAATCTTTTTTTTTTCCACTCCTTTTAGTGACACATTTATAGTTAAAAATTGCGAGTTAATACAAAGGTGAACTTCAATTAACTTATATAAATGCTCACTATTCATTTTGATTTCTAAAATGGTAGTAAATTTTACAACATATTCATATATTAACTACCCATCTTAAAGGGGAACAAACATGAGCTAATTAATAACCTACACTACGTAAAACTTGCTTTATGGCACAGCTGTTGGCTGGTGGGTATCACATGAGCCTGCACACCATTAAATCAGAGAGTTATTATACAAACAAATGGTTAACTTGAAAAAGAGAATATTAATGGGAACGTCTTAAAGCTCTCTGTATATCCAAGGATTACTTTTTCAGAATGTTCATAATGGTTACCAAATGGTCTTGGAAAATTTTTGGTTGCACCACTCTTAGGGAGAAATGTGGTTTTAACAGCACAGAACCTGGATTTAAGGTCTTGTTTTGTTTTCAACGGTAAGAATCTCTTCAGTCTAGGTCAATTTATTTCTCCACTAAATTTCAGAGAATTGGTTTCTTCTGTTCTAAAATGAAGGGGTAAAATGGCCATGCTTTCAAGAAGACAGACTGCTGAGTTTTCAAAGAGCAGACACAACAATCCTCCACCCAGAAATCTTCACATGTGGGCAAAGAAATGATTAGAAAACCTGTACTTTGTTAAAAACCACATGCAAGTACTTACATAACCATCTAGTCCCCAGTTGTCATTCTCAAACTTGCTTACAAAAATGTCCACTGGACCTTTCATTTGAAAAGCTTTCAGAAGTAAGTGGGCCTCCTCCTTCTTGTAAACTCCTGCAAAAAGATCAGTCCATTAGTCTTATGTTGTAGGAATTCCCAAGAGTTAATAATTCAGGCATTTAATCCATTTGATTTTGAAAATGGTACAGAAATGATAATATCATAGATAACAGAAAATTCAAACAGAAAACTTATTTTTATTTTTAAATTTTAGCTTCAGTGTTTGTTTTTTGTTTGCTTTTTACTGAAAATTACTTATTAAAGTCCCTGTCTATCTTAATTGGGTATAGTATATGTCACTAAATTCAATATCTTTCTTTCACAGAAAAAAATGAAAGTGACATGTATTTAATTCTGCTAATTAAAAAGTCCAGCATTTTCAAATCTGTATTTTATTCACTTCTGAGAACAGGAGTATGTAGGAAAAAAAACAGACCAAAATCATAACTCAAAATACAGCTAATTTTATAGGCGATGTGCACCTACTCATACAAAATGAACAGCCCGGTGAGCACAGTGTGAAGGATAGACTCACGCAGCCCACAGACTGGGCACAGCATGACTCAACAGCACAGCCACATGTGTCCCTACTCTTGATACAGGTGGGTGGCTAATGGGGTTGCCCAGAGAGGTCGTGGTGAGATGTGGGGGCATGTGCTGTATGTGATGTAGCTATGATTAGTTCTCTACCCAACTTAGGAAGTAAATAAGCAAGTGAAGGAACAAACAAGCAAATAAATACTGAACCAATAACACTGAACCCATAATGACCCATGTGCAGAGAAGACACATGGCTCAGGGGTCAATTATGAGGATAGTTTCAGAGAAAGTACAGCAGTGAATTTCCACTAACTCAGATCAGAAAAACAGATTCCTAATGTCCCAGGAACAGTTTCCATGAGCAGAGCACTCAGGACAGCAGGGAACCCTTTGCTCGACCAACAAGAAGGAGCAGCTACAGGCTTTAGTTTGGGCTGGTGCCCATTCCTACCACCAACGTCTCTATGTTCTTTTGCAACCCATTTAACCTCTAAAGCTCAGAACCCCAGTTCTACAAGCTATAGGTAGAGATAACAAAATCTGTCTTTATGAGATATTTCATGTGGTTAAACAGCAGCAGTCAAGAGACTATTAGGGTCCTAGATGGCACTACATAAATGTTCATTTCCCTTCCTCCTCTCCTCATTTCAAGTCAGAAGTCACACCATCAGGAAGTCTGTATATCTACTGTGACTCAGCTGGAACAACTCTTGACACAAGCACTTTCCCAGGTCCACTGAACCCATAATGACCCATGTGCAGAGAAGACACATGGCTCAGGGGTCAATTATGAGGATAGTTTCAGAGAAAGTACAGCAGTGAATTTCCACTAACTCAGATCAGAAAAACAGATTCCTAATGTCCCAGGAACAGTTTCCATGAGCAGAGCACTCAGGACAGCAGGGAACCCTTTGCTCGACCAACAAGAAGGAGCAGCTACAGGCTTTAGTTTGGGCTGGTGCCCATTCCTACCACCAACGTCTCTATGTTCTTTTGCAACCCATTTAACCTCTAAAGCTCAGAACCCCAGTTCTACAAGCTATAGGTAGAGATAACAAAATCTGTCTTTATGAGATATTTCATGTGGTTAAACAGCAGCAGTCAAGAGACTATTAGGGTCCTAGATGGCACTACATAAATGTTCATTTCCCTTCCTCCTCTCCTCATTTCAAGTCAGAAGTCACACCATCAGGAAGTCTGTATATCTACTGTGACTCAGCTGGAACAACTCTTGACACAAGCACTTTCCCAGGTCTAGACCACAGATTTCCCTACACCAATTTATGGAGATTAGCCACATCAATACTCCATTGGAGCATTTTCTTTGTGGAAACAAAATTCAAACCCCAGATTCTGTGAAGAGAAATGTTATCCAATTCATTTGGGTGAGATTAAGGAATTTACATATTTTTTAATTCCCTTACTTTATTCTGACATGTGACTAGATTTAAGTACCTGCTTTAAATCATTTCTACATTCACAGGTGCCAGGTAAGGAACTGAGGGGGCCTGACACCATGAGTTCATAAATAGATTCCTATTGAACATCTATGAGTAGGAAGGATTTTGCTTTTCCCAATCCAGGGCATGTGCACTATTTTTAGATGCGTTTCATCTAAGGAAGCAAGAACAAGGGATGGGAGGGAAGGTAGAAAAACTTGATCTGTTGTCATACTGTCTAAAGATTAATCACTGGGCTGTCTATTGATTAGGGAGACAGTGTTTGACATTTTGGGGGTCCTTGGCATTCAGAAACAGGGAAGAGCCTTGTGGATAATTCAGGGAGAATTTCAAGTCTTTAAAAGAAGTTAGTCTAGGGAAAATAATACATGGTTATAAGAAGTGGGGTAATTTTAAAAAATTACACTAGATTTAGGCTTGAAGGTGGTTCTGTGTTTATTGGTTAAGAGTGTGGGCTCAAGATTCTCATTACTAAATGCAAATCTGATTCTGACAATTACTGACCATGTCACCTTAGGAAAGCTACTTAATTTTCCTGGGTCTCTCTCTCTCTCTTTTTCATTTTAAATCAGTTTTTTAAAAAAAGGTATTTAGTAAGAGTTTTTACATCATAGGATTAATCTAAGAGTGAAAAAGATATTACATGTAGAAAATAGTGTCTGGCATAGGAATCAGAGCTGTTATTTTATTAATTGTGAGATGGCAAAAACAGCCCATAAGAAGCATGAGTTAGGAAAACGGATATCAAAAGAATAAAGTTTGGAGACATGCATACTGGATATAAATCTCAGATTCATTTTTCTGCACTGATTTTGTAATCTTTAAAATGAAAAAATAATACCACCTACCCTGGTTACTGAGAGGCTCCTAATGAGATGTAGTATAAACAAAGCCAACATGATGTGAATAAGTACTTAATAATGGTTACATCCCTCCTCTCTGATAAGATCATGGCTTTTCTTCTGCTCACATCATGCGTTTAGGGAAATACTTTGGGACCTACCTGTCAATTTCAGCTCCACTTGAGAAGCTTCGGTGAAGGTTGCGTTCACCTTACTGCTTGTCGCATTGAACCAGTCAACAGTTAGAGTTGCGGGTTGTCTCTTCCCTAAATACTCATAATATCCTTTCCATACTGAATTGATGAAGAATACATCTGAAGGAACTGTGGGAAGAGGGGAAAACAGACAAATGTTAGCACACACCCACAAACATCAAACTTAAGACATTTTTAAACATAGCAGGCATAATTCTGTTCAGTGAGTGAGAGATCACAGATGATGACAATGATAAAGACAAGTATAACCTAGTGCATTGTTCTTTCATAGCATGTGGAAAAGTCAAAAGAAACAGGTAGAAGGATAACTGTGGTTTGCAAGTAGACATTTGTCACTTTGTTGGAAAAGTATTTTATAAGCTAAAGTATAACTACTGTAACGGACTTGCCAAGGCAAGTGGGTATGGTGAATTGGTATTACTAATGTTAGGTTAGCAAGAAATGTGTTAAACTGACTCATGAAATGGCTGCTGATATTTCACTAATATCCAAGTCTACTCTGAAAGACTTAGAAGGCTCAGAAGAACTGACACATATCATCTGTGTCAGAAATTTCCTGCCCTCAAAAAGCTTGCACTTCCCAGCACCACTTTGGATACATGCTGCTTCTGAAGACAAAGGCGCTTCATTTCTTGAAGTTGTCATTTTGTAAGTAGAGCAGATTTCTCTGTCATTCATGCTTTTCTACTTTACTTTAATCTCCTTGTATAAAATTTTCCAATATTATTAAGAAAGATGAATGAATTCAATCATCTCAAATGTTCCTTTTATGTCTTTAAATTCAGAAATAAAAGGCATAAATTCTTTTAAGGCATAAAATTCATCTAGGAGAGGAATACTTGCAAAGATTATTGAGATAGTTTCACCTGTTTTCAGTTTATGAAAAAACTAAACTTATTTTTTACATCTCTGCTAAGAAAAGTATATAAAATCTGCCATTTTCACATAAAAAGAATTATATTACAATGTATAAATCTACATCAATGATTCCACTAAGTTTCTCTTTGCTTTTTGCCTCATGATATTTCTAAATTGTTTAATTAGACAAAATTCACTATAAGTAGAATTGGTCAAAACACATTATTTGTATTGCTAGGTAGAAATAAAGATGAATTTTCCCCTAAATCTGTATATTTTTAAATCCACATATAGTCACAAATGATGAAGGCACAAGTGTATTGTGCCCGTGTTCATGTTTCTCTTCACAATCCCACTGGCCATTCCCATCTTCCTAGACAGGCTAAACCTACAAAAACACAGCCTAGCAGCAGATAAAGAAGGACAGAATGGAATAGCTTCCTGTGGCCTTGAGTAGACCCAATTTCCTAATATTAAAAGCAATGACAATAATAATAAAATAAGTTAAAAGCAGACACATCCACACCAGTATCTAACACATTTGCTTATAAATAACTGACATTAAACACATCTACTCATCCATCAGCAGCACTGCAGAGACACCAGTTTTAATCTGTAACCACAAATTTACCTTATTTTCCTTTACTAAAATTAACAGCCTTTAAAACAGCATCACGATTGTTGTCCCTAACTCAACTGAAGACATGAATGCACTTGTTCAAGACATTCACTTAAGTTACTCTTGTTGGTGCATCACAGTAATGTGTTATGCCTAAGTAGAGTAAGGGATCAACAGTGTCTGAGAAGTGGCTTCTCTGTATTCAAATCTGGCCATCAGTCCTGTGGTAGAAATCATCTTTTTTTGGTCCTTGTCATTTGACTGTGCAGTAGTAGTGCGCAGAATAATGCAACAACCAAATAGCTGAATGTGTTAGAATGTACTACCGTGAAAAAGAACCATATTTAATTAGTGCTTCCTTTCAGAAAGAATGAGAAAAGGCATATTGATGATAACATTTGCACCTACAAAAAGAGTACATAGTATATATCTTGTGTTTCCATATCTTAAACACAAAATAAGCAAATAAAATCATAGAACAAACACATAACAACAAAAACAGGGTGTGTTTCCTTCCATTGAAGAAAGTCCCAAAGAGTATTGACTTCTGTATTTGATTTGTAAGAAATACTTTAATAAAATAGTCCAGAATGATAAAAAGTATTTTTTATTCTTTGCTGTATAGATTGAAGAAATTTCTTTAATTATAATGGAACATTTTCCTTCATCTAGGAATTAAATATGTAACACAGCATTCTGACAAATACTCTTTCTGTTTTTTATTCTAAATTGAGCTTTATGTCCAAGAAACCAGTGTTAAAACCTGAATAAGGAAAATACTAATCAAATGACCTTATATATTCATAAAGGTTTTCTATTTCTGGGAAAAACAAAAGAAAAACAAACAAAAAACCCCAGCTTGTTTTAAAAAAATTTGGGACACATTTTGCTACTTAAACACTATCTAAATTTATAACACAGATATAACATGCCACATGATGTCAAGTAATGAAAACCTTCCCTAGGAAACAGAACTTCATCTTTCCAATTTGCTGTATAATGCATTTCACAAGGCACCACATACCACAAAAAGCTATAATCAACATTTTAGAAGGCAGAAGATGCCTGAATTATGGTGATACTTGGAAAAAAAACTGGGGCTCCACATTTGAACTGTTCAAATTAACAACTTATGTTCTCAAAATGCCTCCTTTACGTTAGCTTCCTCATTTGGAGGAAAGAATTGCCACCCTCTTTATAAGGCTCTCCATTATATCACATTGTATTAACGATGTTTTATGTCCATTTCTGCCTACAAAACACCTAAGGCACCTTTTAATGAAACAGTGAGAGATAACACCAAAGGTTTTCTTTTTAAGTAATGTAATTCCATTAACAAACCACTGTTGTGAAAGAAATAGAAATCTGCATGGACCTGGTGTTTTAAATAATTGAAACATTAACTTTGTCATGGACTAATGGATTCAGAAATTTAAATGTTAAAAATTGTTTCATTGTACAGAGTATAGTAGAGAACAAATCACTTTATTTGATTGAAATCTGTAACTGTTCTGGTATACAAACCTGGAGTTTTAGTAACTGTTTCATTAACTTCTCTCACTCCTTTACCTACAAGTAAAAAGACAAATTATCATTTTCAAATACATTTATTTTCGAATAAGGTTGAAAAAATGTCAAATTGAAGCAATTTTCCTTTCTCTAGATTTTTAAAATGTACAAAAAATGAATATCTTATACGTATACATTTTAAACCCATGTATTCCCAGCAAAATATGATCTGTCATTGCGGGAAAACTGAATTTAATGGTGAAAACTAATGTATATTTATCTAACATGTATAGTTCCATTTAAAGTGCTACAACAGAGAGCCTGGCAAATGAGGGTGGCTTATATCAATTTTCTCAAATTCTATTTGGGATATACTGCCCCAAATTAAAAAATAATATCCAAAATAACTAAGATTTTATAATCACTCTTAATTTTAGTCTCCCACATAAATCAATGAATTGATAAGTTAATATTAGGGAAAATCAAATTATTTCTCTTGCAGAGTGTTTAATTTGGCCTATCAAGTTAGAATTAACTCATAATCTCTTAGCTTTTATAGTTTTATATCAAATCACAAATTACTATTTTTTTAAGTCTGTATTTTATTTCTGACAGTGAAGGCAGGAGACACATAAGTTTCTTAAGGCTCCAGGAAATGAAAACTAAAGTTACTGACTTCATTACACTCCATAATTTTTGTTTAAGCTGTTCAATGCTTGATGCATATACAATGGTACTTCGAAAACTTCATGGAAAAATAGAATAAAAAGATAATATGAATCTTTCCATGAACTTTTGAAGACCCCCCCTCCAATAATTCATGTTTGGTGAGAACCTGAATGTTTTACTTTCATCAAATCTGACTCAGAGTTAGTACTTTCATTCATAAACACACAGATTTGCAAATAATTAATGCATTATTTCCATGTTAATTTACTTTGTAATTTAAAAAAGTAGAGCCAATGTCAAGAACAAATAAACATATTCCACCATCAAACAACTTGTAGTTTTAAAAATAACAGAGTTTTATTTATATATTCTCAGATGTTTGGTGTCATTTATCCATTTTCATCTTTAAGAAATACATTTTCTGAAAATATATTGTATATTATTTTCCTTTTAACTCATAATGTTTTTCTTCAACCGAATAGCTTTTCTCTTTGGCTTAAAATGTAATCAGCAACTAATGAACTCTATACGAGGGGTCTTCAAAAACCTCATAGAAAGATTGTATTGACAATTCTATTTTTCCACCAACTTTTTGAACTACTCTCATATATCCACTTAGCTATACTGTCATTGTATCAAACACTTACTATATACGCACATTCATACACACACATACACACACACACACACACAGCTCACGCACATTAAGCACAATTTAGGCAGGGCGATGACACCACTTCCATAATGTTATTTACTTATGGATCTTAAACCTGGAAACTAGCCTGACAGGCAGTGGATACTTTTCCTTGATCTTTAGGAATGTATTTTTTCTCCTTGATCAGTGACTTACTTTTACAAACAGGTGACTTCCCTGTCCATTTCATATCTGCTTTACATGTCCTGTGCTCAGATCCACCTGCAAGGAAGAATCCTGGATGGCAGGTATACACTAAGGTGTAGCCAAAAGTAGGAAGATCGATCGCTCTCACATCGGCATGTGCTGGGGTTTCTGGCTGTCTGCAGGCATGAGCTGAAACAGTATTTATTCCATTAGGAAACACTGAAATTGTTCATTTTAAAGTTAGCATGTGTCTCAAAACATAAATAGAGCAAAAGAATTCAGAAATGGATATACAGTGTGTGTGTGTATGTAGAGATTGAGTAGATATCACAGCTTTGAAATAAGCAGAATACTTCTGATATACAGTAACGTAATATGTTAAATATCCTTTAAAGACCAGTTTTACAGACAAACACATTCAGACTGGCACATATTCAGAAACATGCCTTGATTTTTGTCTGGTGGCAACTAGCAAAATTAATACACAATTAAATGAATAATTAACTTTGGTAAAATTTCAACGTGCATTTAGACACTTACTTAAAATATTATAGATTCTTATTTTCTTTAAAAATGTAATTTAGGAATAAATGAGATTATAATGTGTGTTCTGTATCTCAAATACGAGAGTACTTCAAAAAGTTAATGGAAAGATTTCTGTTATCATTTAATTCTATTTTTCAACCAACTTTTTGAAGTACCACGTATGTCTTAAGTAAGAGACTTGGCAGACTATTACATAACAATTTTACAATTTTAAAATTGTGAATGCCATTATTTTAAGTATTATCGATATTTCACACTTTAGCAAGCTTTAAACTTTCAACATAGTGAAGACCTAATATTAGCACGTTCCATTGTACATATAAATATACACAAATGCATATGCATATACACATATGTCTGTGTGTGTGAATACATACATATATATATGTATATACTATCCACATATAATGAGAGTAGTGATTTGGAGTAGAGATTATAGCTTTGAAATAAACACACATCTGATAATATGGATAAATACACAAAAAATCACATATTATATACTATTAAAATAATTTTCCTAACACTCTGCTGATGTTTTTATGTTTAACATAGTAAGAGTAAGATACTCTATTTCACTAAATTCATAGCAGTTGAAATGAATGATTATTTACAAATCATTCATACACTTTTCCCTAGCTCATATAATTGTCACAAAGTAAAATTTGATCCTTAAGTAGCTATTTGAATGATTAATTCATATATACTTCACATACATAGCAAGAATAACATTTTAAACATTTCTACTTATACTCTGACATATTACATGATCCAGTTCACCCCCTTTTTAATAATCTGATGCAAACATACTAGAAGAATAATAGCATGCACAAATAAGTTTTTCCTCCAGAAATTTTAAGTATAATGTTATTCACTTATCTTTCGTTTCAAGCAGTCTCTCAGACTTCAGTGTGCTACAGTATCAACTGGAGGTTTGTTAAACTACAAACTGCTGACCTCCTTCCCTCCTCCCACCCTCTCTCTCCAGAGTTTCTGATTCAGCAGGTCTGGGATTGGGCTTGAGAACTGGCACTGGTACCAACACCGAGGCAATGCTGATGCTGCTGGTTCCAGAGAGCCAGACTTTGAGAAATGCTCAAAGTTTAGGATAAGAGAATTAAAAACACACAAACACAGAAGCAGTTCCTCCTTATTTTCCTTGAAGGTAAGCAATTCCCAGACATTCAGCAATAAATTGGTTACTAGTGATGGTGTGGAAGAACTACACTTACGTATACATTCAGTCTGTATCCCGCTCCATGTTAAATTTGCAAGGCAAGTCCGAGTTGTAGAACCTTGAACGTGGTAACCTTTTCTGCACCTGAAAAAAACTGTGCTTCCAACCTAGAGAGGAAATCCAATATCAGCTTCAGAGGCAAAACTAACTTGCTGAATATAAACTAGGAATGCTTCAAAACACTTGCGAAGGTAAAAAAGTATACCAGTAATTTTTCACTTTATTGTCATTATTGTTTGAATTAACATGTACATTTTAACCACATGTTAAAGTATTACACACAATATAAATTGCTCAATGAATGATGTAAGAGCTTAGATATAGTGAATTGTGAAAATTTAGGAGGCTGTTCATTTTTTCTCTTTAATATTATTGTTCTCTCTTTAGTTTGTAATAGCTATTATTTCCTCTTCGATTTTTTTTTCTGCTATTCACATTTTAAACAATTGGTGTTTGTTAGAAAATTTTCTGCTGCTCACATTTTAAACAATTGTCGTTCATTAGAAAATTACTTTTGTTAACATTCCTGGAAGACCCAATCAAAACTTAATCTATTCTTCTGGTGCTTCAAAATATATGAGCTACTTACTGTTTTATGAATGTCTGACGTGTCTCCCCCACTGGATCGTCACCAAGCTAATGCCCACTTAATCTCAATACTTTGCTTAGACTTCGCTACCTCTGCATGCTCTTTCCTAATCTCCCAAGAATAAACGGCACTCTGCTCTAACGCATCCCCCCAGCATCAAGTGTCACTGCATTATTCCCTATGATGGACTGAAATTGCCTCTATATTTAGCTACCTATTTTCTTCACTTAACTGGAAGTGCCTTGAAGGGGAGATTCCCAGTGATCCATAAGGGCTTCCCCCCTCCCAAGAGAATGAGTGATGGTCGTGTGTTGAGAGGCTCCAAAGACCATCCGTGATCACTTATATCTGGAGCAGGAGACTGGCAAGGCGGACAGAAAAAAAGCAGCACCGAGAAATACCTCCCACAAGGCAGCATTGCACTCATGGCAGCTCTGCTGGGAACCAAGTTGTTTCCTAAAGTTTCACTTATGAGGACACTTAAATGTACCAACCAAGTAAGGGCCCGAAGATTTGAATACCCTTCTTGATACTTGCTCTGGGAATTTAAACCAGTTACTTAATTTCCCTGTGTCTTCTCATAAGAGTTGGCTCATACCTCTCTCACTGGGATTTTGGGAAGGAAAATGATAAGTAAAAGGTGAGGAAATTGTTGGTACACTGAACAGTGATAAAGAATATCGGGGGAAAAAGCTTCTTAGCACTTGATAAAGTGGAAGTAGGAATTTATGAAGAAAAACATCCAAATTTATCTGAACTTCAAATCAATCAATAAATTGATATTCTGCGATGGGAAAAGGATGGCTCCCATCAAACCTCCTTGTAAGCCTGTAGGTGGCCCCAGTCTGACCTCCAGGTGAACACTCTAACATCTTTTACCAGCAGAAAGATAATGGAGATCCTTTATCATTCACTGCCACAGAGTAAATATTGTGTCCTTCTCCATAAAACATTTTTATCAGGATGTACCAACCCACTCTAAATTTATTATTATACACTAACCTGGAGCTTTTGGATTTATGGGATATGCCTGTCTGAAGTATGGGAACTATTCACTTAAATTGCTCAATTAACATAGTATAACACAGGGATGTTCCAAAACTGAAATGGTTCACTTTATATAAGTGATATCTCAGCACACAGTGCTAAGGAAAACAGACAAACTTTTCACCTGTTACATTCAAAACCAAGATGTGTCCTAAGGAGGAGAACAGAAAAACAAATCACATTTTGGAGGAGCTGCATCTCATCTCCACCATTTCCTTAAAAGATGGTGTCCACGTCTTTTAAATTAAAAGTAAATCTTGTTGGGCACAATCTATTACATGTGTTAATGTAACTTTATTTTGTCATAAGGAGGGTGAGGAATTTATCTCAACCTAATGTCTTACGATAGGTTGTAGGAATATGTTGGTAAACACAGCCACCATACACTTCACTTACTCTAAGTTGTGTACAGGCACGTTGATAATTTTTAAAAGTAGCAGTGATCAGTGGTGATTAAGCTTTTCTTGTTCGTAGTGAATTAGTGAGAGCAATACCCACATATAGTATTTTCCAATATTCCTAGATATTTGGGATTACATATTTATAGGCCAGAAAGCATTTACCTGAAGTTTAAGGCTATATTTGGAATCTAGCATAGAATTTGCTAGATCTAACCTGTTGACTAACTGTAAGAATTTCCTTTGTGCAATGTAAGAGAACTATTAGGAAATAGTCAATGTGTGTTGGAGACAATAAAATAGGAATATTTTAGTGTTCAAGAGAGATGGGGGGAAGTGGCTTAGGAAAAAGTTGTTTTATTTTAAATTGATGGGATCCCTAACTTGAAAGTAGTACATATATTTTACTTTGGTTTTCAAAGTCATATAATCAGAGAGCCATGAAGTTACTTGATTAGTTAAGATGGTTAAAACATTTTATTTCAAGCTTCATCACCTTCCAGTTTTAGGTATTTCTCCAATATCAACTGAAGTGTTAATATACATTATGTTAAAAGTCAAATGAACATTCCAAAGCGATATTCAGTATTGTTAATCATTCACAGAGATTTAAGAGGTCATATGGAGAAGATATCACAAGTAAACTTAGACTAAGAACCTTGAATATATTTTCCTTTTCTGTTTTTGTCTCTAGCACTTAATATTATTTGTCATATCAAGTCCCTAAATGGAGTCTGTCTTGTGTAACTATTCAGTGACAGGCCACCCTGATTTGAGAATTGCCATGTGCATTCGGCAGACAAAAAACACAGAATTATGCATGTTTTCAAATAGATATAAATATAGCAATTGTCACTGTAGTAATCAAGATATATACAGTTATCCTGATTTCAACAGTTGTTAAAAACACGTGCAGAAATCCTCTTTGAATGAGTTTTATGTAGACAAATACAACATGAATACGATATGGTATATAATAATGTGCACGTGTGTTAAAGTTTAACATTTTATATTTCCAGAAACTCATAGTAAAATAAACATGGAATACCTCATATCCTCTAGAGCTATTTTGTATTCCGAAGTGTGGAGTACCAGGGTCTGAGCAGGTGTTATGAGCAGGATCTGGAATTCACAATTAAAAAAAAAAAAAAAAAAAAAGGGCACTGGTCATAGTTATTATGGGAATTCTAACATTTATGTTTATATTTATATCAAATGATAGTAAATATTTCTATTATTATAAAAATGCATCAATAAAATTATTTCTAACACTGTTTATTTTTAAGGAGATATTCAATTTCTTAAAAAATAATCAAGAGTATAAATCATGAATTTGTTACTTCAGGTTTGCAACACCCACTCCTCTGTTGAGTAAATCTTGGTGAACAAAATTTACCCAACAACAAAACTTGAGTCTACAGCAATAAAACAACAGCTAGGCTGTCTCTTTGGCGTTGGCTGTTTCAGAGAACGGTAATACTACATCTCAGTGAAGCTGGCTTTCCCGCAAACAACGCAGTTGTCAGTTGAGATGGACAGGGGATGGGGACATTGAGGGAAGAGAATGAAGTCTGGTAGCCATTGCAGCAGACTTCTGCTGACTTAAACTCCAAACTCAGTTTCTACAATTTAAAAGAGGCTGCATGTCAGTTTAGCCAATTAGTGCTTACTTAAAGAATATTACCTTGCACAGGAAACATTATCTATGTAACCACAATAATTCAATTTTGAAATAAAATCTCCTCATCCCCAAACGTCCTTGGGCTATATTATAATTATTACCAATGCAGGTAGGTTGTATACCACTCCACATGCCATCAGCTTGGCAGATTCTTCTTGAAGATCCCACTAGTATAAAAGGAGATTTGCACTGGAAGAAGACTTCAGATTTATAGGTGAAACTTTTCCCACTAAGTCGCCCGTCGGCAGGGATACCAGGGTCTCCACAGAACACAGCTATGGAAAACAACCAGGAAGAAGTCAGCTTTAAGTGTCCCTGGATCAGGTTAACCTATGAACTTGTTTAACTAATTTCTGTTAAATTTTAAGTTTAACTATTAAACCAATAAATGACTAAAAGAATCTGCCCTTGGGCAATGTGGTCTCAAGTTTGAGTTTGTGCACACTCTAACATGGCTGTAATCATACCTCACCCTGTCCTTCCCATTGTAACCTTAGGCTGAGCCCAGATTACCGACGCTGTTGCGCCTGTGGTCAGCAGAGCGTGTTGCTGCAGAACTTACGCAGGCACTGGGGAACTTCTCCCTTCCACACCCCATGCCCTTCGCAGGAGAGGATGGCCGGGTGAGAGAGCTGGTAGCCGTCCACGCA
Source organism: Cynocephalus volans (assembly GCF_027409185.1). NCBI lineage: Eukaryota > Metazoa > Chordata > Mammalia > Dermoptera > Cynocephalidae > Cynocephalus > Cynocephalus volans. The sequence goes on from NC_084460.1 coordinate 67,536,520, forward strand.
GCTGTAGCTTACACTGGAGCCCCAGCGGAAATCAGTCCCTTCCACTCTTCCATTGTGCACTTGAGGAGGGTGACTGCACAGGACAGCTATTTCCAAAGAACAAACAAGATCACACATTCCAGAGCTCCCACCACAGCTGCAATGTTCAAACCATTCACATTTTAAATTTACCTGAATCACAAATGACATCTACATAAGTGTTTGTTTGTTTTGTTGTGTTTTTAAATAAAAGAATTATTGAGAAAGACATTAAATCCAAATAGTAAAACTTTTCCCCAGTATTTCTTCCGAATTTAGATCAAGTCAAAACATGTCACAGTGTAGAAGAAAACATGATTGAACACAACATTTTCAGTATATACAAGGCCAAAAGAGGAAGATATATTCTTATCTAATTTATGTCTTTTTATGATGGTTACCTAGGAAAATCAAATAAGACTTGGCCATACGACATGAGTATACCCTTTGAATTTATATGAGGGGTCTTCAAAACGTTCATGGAAAGATTTACATTACCTTTCAATTTTATTCTTCCACAAATTTTTTGAATATTTTCATCTATACAGGTTGTAAGAATTTCTCCTGCCATCTGTATTTTTTATTTAAAGATAAAATTTAATTTCCAAATGATGTATTCTGCTCATTCATTTGTTGAGTAATTTTTAAAATTGCTTAAGTGGTTAAAGAAGATTCTGTAATGTGCCATCTGCAAGAGTTTTATCACAATCCTGGAGACTGAGGTCTATCTCACAGGGCTGCAAAACAAGACCCTGGTTCCTAGAGAGGACATGCTGATTGGTGATGGCCAACAGGTCTGCCTCCCCCACACTGGACGTTATACTACGGTGTGCCGTTGTGGGCAGAAACATCTAAAAAAATCACCATCTAAAAACCTTCTTCACTGAAGATACAAAATCTTCCTGAAGTTTTGAATTTGGTAGAAGTTTCCAAATAACACTGTAGGCAGCAGCAGGTGCAGGGGAGGACAGGCCCCTGTATTCTCTCAGCATGTTCACGTTCATGCCTTCTCATGGACAGCACACAGACACACACGAACCACACGTCCACACCAGCAGTTAGAAACGGGCCCTTCTCTTGCCACTCAACCTTCTACACATCTGTTTATTTATTCAACAGATATTTCCTGAGAATCCACAAGTAAGGTTCAGGGGAATGGGTGCTCTCATCAGGAGGAACACCATTGTGAGGCCCAAGTGGGGACAGTGATGAGCAGCATAGTTCAACAGAGGGGTGACGAGGTGAACAATAAGAGAAAAGTTCAAGGGGGGAGAGAGGTCCTGGCTGAAGCGTGCGCCTGCGGTGTTTGTGATAAACTCACTGGGTACTAGAAGAGGAATTGAGATCTATAACAGCATGTATAAAGTCCAGGGGCCACACCATTTCACCAGCAATTTCCATCAAGACCACTTGACTGGAACACCCCCAACACAACTTTGCAAGTTTCATTAAACATTTATCTAGAGCCCATTATGTAACAGGTGTAGAATTAAGAGTTGCCAAGAAAAATCAGAAGCCTGTGAGACCCTTAGACTCCACTGGGGGAGAAAGGAGAACAGTCCAAGAAGCTGCTGTGTCAGAGGGAAGAGAGACGCATCTAGGTCTCATTAAACCTCACAACACACTGTCTACACTAAACCACATGCCTTTCAGAGCTTGCTGAGGATGACACCTTCTCCACTGATGCCACCAAGAGTTCTAGCTCTCACACCCACTCAGAGGAAGATGCCACATTGTCACGTTTGACCACTATCAGCTCTCGAGCCCTTCTCCCCACCCCTTCCCTTCATTCCCCTCCTCTGTGCCAGCTGGCAGAAAGCTGCATGCTCCCTCTTTGGGGCTGGTGGGTAAGTCCTGACCATGCAAGGCCCCCACCCACCTACAATCCTCACCCAGCCCCACTTCCAACCCACTTACTCTGCTTTGCTCAAGCCACCCTGACTGGCTTGAGCCTGTTATGATCCCCCAGAAGTTCCAATTATATGTGTCATCAAGCACCTTCTTGGTATGTGTCACCTTCAGTTGTGGCATCCAACCCACACATGACATCATGGCAGTAATAGTCTCTACCAGTATTTGGCCATTATCTGATGATTAGCTCCTCTCTCTAACATGCATCTAAATTTCTTTGATTACATTTAAATCATATCTGCCAGAAGACTTAACACAGCCGGGATTAAAGACTCTAGAGCTTGCATGACCATCATCTCAACCTGACATCTCCAAATTCTGGTTTGTGACAGTGATTTACCACACCTCTCTGAGTCAGCTTTTCCATCTGTAAAACTGAGATTAAGTCATTATGAAAATAAAGTGATTTAATCTTTGCAAATGGGTTTTCAAGAATTCCTAATTCTTGAGGCTTCCAGTCAAGATGGTGGAATAGACAGTCCCCAGCATCACTCTCTCCCACAATCAACCAATTTACAACTATTAGAAAGTAATGACAGCCAATCTGGGGCCGCTAGAGCTCAGGGGAAGAGGAGGAGAGACCTATGGAGTGCATGAATGTAGGAGAAGCCATGATGAGAGAAAGAAAGGACCACTTCCACTATTTTGAGCCCTAGCTTCTTCAAGGCTGGCCCTGGTGAGCACATGGAGCACGAGCTAGCAAGAGCTGGCAAAAGCTGCAGCTGTGCCCTTTGGATGGATTGCTTGGAGGCTGCAGGGGAGAAGAGGGCCTTGATGGCCCCAGGCCAGCAGGACCACTAACAGGGTTCCCGTGGACCCACACAGGAGTGAGGAGCCACAGACAACAGATAAAAGGAGCCACTCAGAAGCCAGTGAGTCATCGCAAGGGACCAGCACATGGCCTGTCCCATGGGAAGTATGTGGGGTGTGGGGGAGACTGGCCCACCGGAGGAACACTGGGGCACAGCATGGACAGCTGATCTCCCCTCCAGTCAGCACAGGATCACTGAGTGGAGATTGCTCAGGAATTTAGATACGTAGAGGGAGCAGTCTGCTGAAAAGTCTCAGGCCCAGACCAGGGTTTCCACACAACCCAGGTGTACTGGACCTCACAAAACCCAGAAGTGCTTACAAGGTCAACAATTTAAACCTGAGTTGCACAAAAAGCCTTCCCCAGAGAATCAGCAGCAAAACAGCAATTTAGCTCAACCACAAGGCTCAAGTGCTGGTCCCCACATGAAGTGCCCCCATTTTAGAAGTAAGCAAAGGACAACAAATTAGTTCCAGTGCAGAGTTTAATTAGTGGGAACAGCAAATAATTCAACACCGACTGGAAGAATAAACAAAAACCCTGAACAGATCAGAGACAAAGTCCTGATATTAACTAATGAAAGTCTAACACCACCAAGGAGAACCTATAGGATCTGGAAGGACTGGAAGCCATTTGGACTCCCAGGCCAGGGCTGGGGGAGGGCTGAGGGCCTCAGACACACCCTAATCAACTCCTGCATCCAGCCCAGCAATGACCAAGCCACAGCTGGAAGCCCCCTAGTCTCCCCTGCAGGAATGAGGGGGGTTCCTGGTGCCTCAACCCCACCTACCCTCCTTCCTCCTTCTCCCACCCTATTTCCTTCCCTCTTCCTCTTTTCCCCTCCCCTCCAACTCCTCCTCAACAACATCTTAGAATGTAAAAAAATTATATTAATAAATAGATAAACTTAAAAAATAATAATAATAAAAATAAAAAATAAAAAAATAATTCCTAATTCTTAATCCTAGAAGGATTTCATACGTTTGTAAAATGAAATAAAACAAAATTCTGCAAATGCTTCTATACACATCAGTAAGAGCACAAAAGTAGTGACACATACCTCTGCAGACGGGTTTGCTCTGATTCCACGTGCTGTCTTTGGTACAGCGAATGGTGGATGACGTCAGGGGCTCCATAAGATAGCCAGGGTTACACTGATAGCTCACAGTCTTGTTGAAGGTGAAATCAGTCCCAAACTGGATGCCATTTGCCAGCGTACCCGGATCTCCACAACTTATAACTAACAAGCACGTCACAAGAAAGAATCAGAGAAATACAAAATGTTCATGACATGAACTAGCCATGGTTTCTTTTCAAGTTACTCTCTTTGAGCTGCTATTCAAAATGATTAAGCAATAAATTACAAAAGTGATTAAACTATCCTCTGTTTGATGATTTTACTGACCACTGTCAGGAAGTTCTGTGTTTCTAATCACTTATTTTCTTTTCTGTTGGAGGCTGGCTATAGGGATGTCTGCTTCTATCCCATGACTAGTCCCTATTAGGCATGGTGTGTGATTAGAGAAATGAGAACAGTGTTTGGTTCTCTGACCGCAGCCTGTGGTCACAGAATCAAACACCTTTCTCGTTTCTCTGCAGACTAAATGGTCTATAGACAGAGAATGCCTTGACTTATTTTGGCCTCAGTTTTACAATACCCAACCCAAGTGACCATTTAAAGTAGCTTCAATTGCATAAATAAGAAAATGTAGAACAATTGTAAAGCACCTAGGATGTACAACCACAATATTAAACACACATTTTCCTCTACGAATTAAAAAAAATCAAGAAAACATGTTAAAATCACATTTTTTTTCTCGGTGGAGTGGACTTCACAGTAATGTCCTTGAGTCTACCGTGACAGTGGATTACTGACTTGTGCAGTCTGGTGCTGTGCCCGTCCAGGTCCCGTTGGCTGTGCAATGCCGGGTCATCAGGCCTGAGGTCTTATAGCCTTCCCAGCAAGCGTAGATGACCGAGCTGGAGAACAGGACGCCGTCACTGCTGACAATCATGCCATTGGTGGGTGTGCCGGGATTTCCACAGGACACAGCTATTGGGAAAACAAAAACAATAACACACAAAGGAGTGACCCATCACTACAATGACAAACACGGGAGACCAAAGGTTTTCAGTTTAATAGACGACACATCCATTACAAAACCACAGGACACATTGCTAGGTGAAAGTTCGTGGGAGGGGGGGAGATAATAAGGATCTTTCCACAAACTTTTTGAAGTACTCATATATGCTTTACTATATGACTCCTATGCTTATTTTATTGATTAGCTTACAAATGTAAAAAATATATTTTCATATTATCTTTCCTGAAGTTCATTATTTCCAAACAAATTAAAATATGAGTGAAAGCTCTGGAAACTCAAAGCCTTGCTACTTTGGGATTGAACATTTTTTAATACCAAGATAGAATTATTGTAATTTTTAAAAAAGCATATATATAATACTACAGCTCAGAAGCATTCCACTTCATGCAATAGCTATTTTTTTTTTTTTAATCTGGGCAAATCAGGTCATATTTCACATCTCCAAGAGAACTTATTGTAGAAAATAAAGAATGACTTAGGAATATGAATAACTACACTTAAACTGTTTTGTAAAATGTTCTCCTCAGTGTTACAAATCTAATGGCAACTATGTTAGTGGCTTTGATGTGACTGCACTTTATAATTCTCTCAAAAGGATCTTAATGCCATGTAAAGAAAGACATTAAGACCTCACTTAATGATGGTCAATGCAACACATTACATCCCATGTATCTATTTTGTGTCCTCCTCAGCAAATGAAAGTTCAGCTGCTGCTGGGTACATTTAAAGGTGACAATTTCAAACTATAATAATTTTTTTTTGCCTTTTTAGTCAAGCCTATTTACCAGAAAGATTGTTATGTTTTCTCCTTCCCTCTGTCACAGTAATGTACAACAGGTAGACGAATAAAGAATTTGACACTTGGCTGGATTTTAATACAGAGAATGTATCATGAGACTGTTTCTGAGAATGACCAAAATAGTTGAAAATACTATCACTTATCTAGTTGCTCCACTTTCAAATTTAGGCTTGGGAACAAAGATACATTTTTCTTAAAAACAAATAAGAAACAGGGTGCAAAGTTTGCATTACATATAGAAATCACTCTACTGGAAGTTTAGGGGATTATCTTTCTTATCACATTAAAAAATGCACTTATGCTCATGTCGAAATGGATCTTGTTTGAAAAAATAATACTGAGCACACATGGTGGTGTTTCTGTACCTGTGCCCATCACAGACATAATTAATTAACAACAAACATCTTCTCTGATGAATCTGGGTTTGAATTTACAATCCTTTCTAACACAAACCTGTTAAGAGTCTCCTGGTCAATATTTGAGTTGAGTTATATTCACTAATCCAGGGGCAGATAATATCTAAGATTCCCTTAAGCTCAGAAATTGAATGATGACTATGATGTCAATTAAATTTTCATATTGCAAAAAAGTCAAGGTGTTGGAATATTCAAGACAATTTTCATCCAACAAACATGTATTCATCACTTCTTATGCAACAGGCATTGTATAGATGTACTAGTGGAAAGCCCATCATTGAAAGGAATTACATTTGATCCAGTACATAATTTAACAAACCAACAAAGGACAATGATGTTATTATATTGCATTCTAATTATATTTGCATTAAAATCTACGTATAACTCTTCAAAAGTCATCTATTCAGAACCAAGGCCAAAACTAATCAAGTAATATTCTCTCTCCCTCTTTTTTCTCTAAATATGTATGTACTTTTTTCTAAAATATTTGAGAGTAAGTTACAAACATGACCATTCCTAGTTAAATATTTCAGTGTGTGGTTCTGAAGAACAAAGACATTCTCTTACAGAGTCATAATATAATTATAACAATTCATGAAATTTAACTTTGATACAATGCTATCACCTAATATGCATTCACAATGTATTTTACTTTAGGTCTTGAACATACTTTTAGCAGCTGCTTTAAAGTCCTGTGGGTTATTTTTCAACACCTGGATCACCTCAGGGTCAGATTCTATTTCCCAGTCATATCTTTTATAACTGTCTTTTGCCAAGTTTAAGACCTAATCCAAAATCACACATTGCATGGATTGTGTCTCTTAAATCTGAAAGAGTTCCTCAAACTCTGTCTTTTCTGAACTTGACATTTCTTCTGGAGTACAGGCAAGTTGATTCTTTGCATGTCCTTCAGTGTTTTCTGCTCTCTCCTCCTGAGTAGATTCAGGTTATGTATTTCAATAGCAATACCACAGACATGCTGTCTCTTTTCAATGTTTCATAACAGAACTCACATAACGCCTCTTTGTCAACATATTGGTGATAAAAACTTATCCCATATGATCACTTAAAGTACTCTGTTATAAAATAGAAAATACTCTTGTTTTCATGAGAAAATGTTGATCTCATACAAATTTTAATAATCAAATCTCTCAAGAGGGGAGAAAATTGAAAAAAAATTGTGTTTCAGTAAAAAATTGTTTACTACTTTACAGTCATATGCTTCAGTCAGTAAAAAATATTAACTTTCAACTCATAGCTACAGATGACATTTCTCACTGTTATTCAATTATATTTGACTTAAGACAACTTCTTTAGGGCCTACCCTCAAAATTTACACTAACTTGATTGTCAAAAGGCAATTCACAGTCAAAAATTATCTTTGATTATCAAAAACGCATATGTGTGTGTGTGTGTGTGTGTGTGTGTGTAGGTGAGGGTCTTCAAAAAGTTCTTGGAAGGGGCCGACCCTGTGGCTCACTCAGGAGAGTGCGGTGCTGGTAGCACCGAGGCCATGGGTTCAGATCCTATATAGGGATGGCCGGTGAGCTCACTGGCTGAGCATGGTGCAGACCACAACGTGCTAAGGGTTGCAATCCTATTACCAGTCAAAAAAAAAAAAAAAAAAGTTCTTGGAAGGATTGATAGTATCTTTTAATTTGAATATCCAAGAGCATTTTGAAGTACCCTCATATATATATATATGCATGTATTATATGTATATATATAACACAAGATAATCTTGTTCTCTGAATGGGAATATACATGCATATATATGCATACACATATGTATGATATACACATATATTCATATGTATATACATACAAAGGATTATCTTATTTATATATAAAATGTTATATTATGTAGATGATATATAATATAGTTAAATTATATATGTATCTTATATATTTATCTATGCAATATATATAATAAAATAAGACAGGTAGAAGGAGACATGGCTTAGTAGAGTAGAAAAAATTGAAGATTAAGATGGGCCGGCCCATGGCTCACTCAGGAGACTGTGGTGCTGAAAACTGAAGATTAAGGAAACACGAATTAAATTTTTGGTACTGATATTGTGTGAGTTTATTCAAGTTGGTCAAATTATGTAGAAAGAGTTTTCTCCATACAAAAACACATACTTAATTAATTTGCATAATCCATAACTTAAAAATTGAGAGGTCGGCTGGAAAGAATTTCCAACATTTAAAGTCTTATCTGTCTGAATTTGAAATCAGTTATTTTCTGAACTTTAAACAAATTATTTTCATTTTGATTCTGCTTTGCTTCAGGCAGACATTGCCAACTCGTGGCAAAATGTCCACGCCATTTTTACCATCATTACTGGAGTATCCAACCACTTCCTACTGTGCCTCTCAAGTATTAAAATCAAATGTATTGACTCCAAAGTATCATGCTGAATATAACTCTAGATTACTTCGTAACAGAGTGCTCTGGACGAGGGCCACCAATAGATTGGAAATGACCTGTAAATTGAAACCTATTTCCTGCTTGAATAAATTTCCATCAGTGATTTTCACTGCTCTTCCTCATAGCTCCTTAATCTCATTCATTAACCACCAGGATCTATAGAACATGGCAAAGTAATATGTAGATTATCATCAGGAGAAGATTAGAAACTTCCATTTGTATTAAAAGCTTTCAAAGGATCAGGACCATAGGATCTTCAAGCAGTCAAGATAGTTCTATTACCCAGTCATAATTTTTGATGATGCTCTTACAAATTTGGTAGGGAAAGGGTTTAGTTGTATAAACCTTTACAAATGAATGTAATCCATTCTAAAATTGCTGGCAAAATTCTGCAGAAATCCTATAGATTTTCTAGGATCCTTTCTAGGATTTTCTTTAGGGTTTCTGTGGAATTTTACCAGGGATTTTAGAATGAGTTACATGGTCTTAACGTCCAAGGTGGATTTTAGAACTTAAATTTACTGTGCAGAAGCTTTTTAGTTTGATATAATCCCATTTGTTTATTTTTCCTTTGGTTCCTGGGCTTTTGGGGTCGTATTCATGAAGTCTGTGCCAGTCCTATTTCCTGAAGTGTTTCTCCTATGTTTTCTTTAAAAAGTTTTATTGTTTCAGGGTGTATATTTAAATCCTTAATCCATTTTGAGTTGATTTTAGTATACGGTGAGAGGTATGGATCTAGTTTCATTCTCCTGCATATGGATATCCAGTTATCCCAGCACCATTTGCTGAAGAGGCAGTCCCTTCCCCAGTGAATAGGCTTGGTGCCTTTGTCAAAGATCAGATGGCAGTAAGTGTGTGGGTTGATTTCTGGATTCTCTATTCTATTCCATTGGTCAGTGTGTCTGTTTTTATGCCAGTACCATACTGTTTTGGTTATTATAGCTTTGTAGTATAGCTTAAAGTCAGGTAGTGTTATGCCTCCAGCTTTATTTTTTTTGCTCATCATTGCTTTGGCTATGCATGGTCTTTTATTGTTCCATATAAATGTCTGGATAGTTTTTTCCATTTCTGAGAAAAATGTCTTTGGAATTAACAGAGTTAAAAGACAACCAACAGAGTGGGAGAAAATATTTGCAAAATATACATCTGACAAAGATTAATATCCAGAATATATAAGGAACTCAAACAACTTTACAAGAAGAAAACAAGCAACCCAATTAAAAAATGGGCAAAAGACCTAAGCAGGCATTTCTCTAAGGAAGATATACAAATGGCCAACAGACATATGAAAAAATGCTCAACATCACTCAGTATCCGGGAAATGCAAATCAAAACCACACTGAGATACCACCTAACCCCAGTTAGGATGGCTAAAATCCAAAAGACTCTGAACGATAAATGCTGGCAAGGTTGCGGAGAAAAAGGAACTCTCATACATTGTTGGTGGGACTGCCAAATGGTGCAGCCTCTATGGAAAATGGTATGGAGGTTCCTCAAACAATTGCAGATAGACCTACCATACGACCCAGCTATCCCACTGTTGGGAATATACCCAGAGGAATGGAAATCATCAAGTTGAAGGTATACCTGTTCCCCAATGTTCATCGCAGCACTCTTTACAATAGCCAAGAGTTGGAACCAGCCCAAATGTCCATCATCAGATGAGTGGATACGGAAAATGTGGTACATCTACACAATGGAATACTACTCAGCTATAAAAACGAATGAAATACTGCCATTTGCAACAACATGGATGGACCTTGAGAGAATTATATTAAGTGAAACAAGTCAGGCACAGAAAGAGAAATACCACATGTTCTCACTTATTGGTGGGAGCTAAAAATTAATATATAAATTCACACACACACACACACAAACTGGGGGGGGGGAAGATATAACAACCACAACTACTTGAAGTTGATACGACAAGCAAACAGAAAGGACATTGTTGCGGAGGAGGAGGGGAGGGAGAAGGGAGGGAAGTTTTGGTGATGGGGAGCAATAATCAGCCACAATGTATAACGACAAAATAAAACTTAAAAAAAAATAATAATAAATAAATAAATAAATAAATAAAATAAAATAAAATAAAATAAAAGAACTTAAATTTACTTACCCTCACACACGGGCTGCAGTCCTGACCATGACCCATTGAGCAAACATGTTCGCTCGGGAGAGCCCCTTAGCTGGTGGCCCATCTCACAAGAGAAGCGGAGGAGACTCTTCGTCTTAAATTCATCCCCAAGACGAGACCCATGTGCTGGGGTCCCTGGATCACCACAAAATCCAGGATTATTTCCTATTGGACATAAACACATATGGCAATGCACAGTTGTGTTATATTTGTCTAGAACAGAGTTGTTATGTTTAAAGGTAATGAGAAATTATTAAAATATGTATTTAACATGAGTTATAGCTACAAAACTCTCCCATTTTGTTCACGGTAGTCCAAAAATGGAAGAATTTAAGACATTGTTCCTGTGCAACTAAAATCAAAATATCCTATTCAAATATGGTTATGAGAATAAATGACATTCTTTTGGAATCTGTGAATGGTGAACACAGCAGTGTTCACTGGAAGGGTATGTATGGACAGCAATGGTGAGATGCATTAAGGTGTACTGGGAATGTTAAAAATAAAAAAAGGTTTGATTCTTCACAATTATATCCAGAGTTGCTGATTCACTGAATTTTATTTAAGAAGCACTAATGGAAGAATTAAGATGATTATTTTTTTCAAAGAGGATCAATGCAATTATTGATGAGAGGGGTGGGGAAAATGTAGGAGAGGAAGCACAGAAAAAGAGTGAAGAGCAAACAGGAAGAAACTGAGCCAGGGCAGGTGAGCCTCCTAGCAAGTGTGATCAAGAAACTCCTAAGACTCCTACAGGAGAAAATTTAAAGGGATGGGTTAATGGTAATGATGTAGATGATAGTGGTGATCTATAACAATGGTACATTTGGTTGGAAATGGAATGATAACAATTTCAAATAATAATAAGATTTTAGGATATTTCAAAAATAATATTATTGTGTAATCCCTCACCTGTGCAGTGGGGCAGTGTTCCACTCCAGTGACTGTCTTCTTGACAAACTCTAGTGCTGTTTCCTATAAGACTTCGGCCACCTTTGCATGAGTAGTGAACTATGGCCCCATATGTAAACAGTTCTCCAGTTAGGATAGCATTGGCTGGAACTCCTGGGTGCCCACATGATATAGCTTTTTTTTTAAAAAAAATTATAATAAATGAGTAAGTCATTCTAGTCAAACTGCTTTGCATTGATAAGTCTGCCATATACACACCCGTGCAAACATCACCTATTAAAGAAAAGTATCCCTACAGCTCCTTACAGATAAGAAAGACCAGTTTCCAGATAGACACTACTCCTCCAATATTTATTTACTGAGGAAAAGAAAAGGTTATGGCAATAAATATTTTTATATTAATTTGAGGTAGATTTGCTTAAGGAAGAAATTCACACATAGGTTTTCAAGTAGAAAGCCATACTGCCTAAATTTTTCCATCTACCCTTAACTGTATCCCAAATAAGCAGTATTACAGGAAATTTGAGAAAGTAACATGGACATTTCAAAACTATTTCCACTATTTCTTCAGTTAATATGACAATCATATACTTTGCTTCAGGACAAAATTCTGTCAAATCAGCTTAATATTCAAGTTTACATGTCTAGAAAGGCTACTCTAACAATTTTTCTTTGAGTAGGTGGCAGTCTAAAATGTGTAAGTAAATAATAGTAATAATAAATTAATTTCTTTCTCAATTTATTCTATAAAATGATGTCAGTATTTTCATTTATTTCTTTAAAATTATGCCAAATCAGTTCAAATCTATGCATAAATATCACTCAAAAAGGCAAAATCTGGAATTCAGATTAACAAAGGCTAGTGAAAGTTTATCTCTCTTCTTCCCTAAAGTACCAAATTAGGGTTAACAATGGAGACATTTTTATTCTATGTGCAGTCAGCTAACTGAACTGAGCTTACCAAAGAATTCTTTAAAGGCCACAGATTTCATATCCCAAAGTAATCATATCTGGTCATTAGCAACCCAAAAGTGATATCAACCAGAGAGGTAGATCTAAAAGGCTGGAAGACATTACCCATCCCCCTAGTCACATTAGGGGGATGTGTCTAACATTGACATTTATTCACTGGAGAATCAGATTTTTATCTACAGAGTCCTAAAAGAAGCCAAGTAGACCTGAAACAGAGAAATGTTGGGCAAATGACCATTTCCAGGTCATTCCAGAAAAAAGAAAACCATCAGTGGAACAATATAACAGCAAAAATAGAGACGAAGCCCAGCTGCTTCAGAGCATGTAAAAGCAAAATGCTCCTCTGAGATCTTGGGATTCCCACATTCATGACAATTCCAATTGTTAATGACAACAAGTGGTGGAAACTGGCCTCGTAGGAAAACAAGAGTCAGTTAAAGCCTGGTTTCTGGAGATTTGAAGCACATTAGTATCATTACAGAACTAATGGAAGTCTCACACGAGCCCAGAAGACTTAAAAGAAATGTATGCATAAGAAGAGATAAACTAAGTTTTTTGAAAAATCCCCATGGAAAACTAGAACACAGACATAATTTGAAGAAGACTGTAATACATTGATAAGTGTATTTTTTTTTTTTTTTTTGCATAAGGCTGAGCTTCTTTTTTTTTTTTTTTCCAAGTTATCACTCTCTCCATGAAAATTAATTGTATTGTTAAAGTTAGGATTTAAGGAAAGTTTCCATGCAGATTGTAAGGGGTGATGAGGGAAACCTATTTGGAGGGAAAAACATTTCCTGCACTGATCCATTCTCAAACTGTACTTCACAATACAATAATTGAAAGAGGTAATATGGATTATCACTTTTTTTGTGGGTGTGGTAAACTCAATTTATACTGGACTTGTCATTTCCTGCTTTCTTTATGCACACAAAATAAATACTAAAAAGATAAGATTTTTATTTTAAGGATTTCTTTTTTTTTTCCTGTCTGATTTTAAAAGACCAGAGAGTAACAACTTTTTCTAAATATTTGGACTCTTTTAAAAGCTAATTCTCTTTGAGTTAAAGGACAATATAATTTGTCTAGTGAAAGTAAGTAAGACTATAGCTAATTAGGTAAAACAATGTATTCTTGATAATCTATGTTGTCTAAAATATACTGATAATAATGTTTTGAGCGGGGCCATACTGATAATGTATAATTTTGTCTGACTGTAAGAGCATCTGCATTCTTCAGAGCAATATCTTTTCCCCTGATTCAGGGGGAAGTTACTATCAGGATATTGTCTTTTTATTGTAGTCACTATTGACTGCACCAGAAGTGCCTGTGAGACCCAAATTAGGTCCCTCAGAGTATTTCACCCTTCTGGCCATAGATGCTAGGTCAGCAGATGGGAACTCTATATGAGAACCATTGGCCAATATCTCTGAACCTGGAACGAGAGAGTGAAGCTGAGAGATGTGTGGAGAGACGTGAGGCCCCGGCTGCCATGCTCGACCCATGTGGAATAACCCTGTCTGCTAGGTTGGAGCAGGTGGACAAACAGTGATAAAAGACAGAGACATAATTGTTTTAACTGTTGTCCAACAACCCGGGGCCATTTCTCTTTGGGGTTTGGTATGTGAGCATGCCAGTATGCCACTTTTTTGTCCCACTTAAGCTAGTTTCAGCTGTATTTTGTGATTTCTGGCCAATCCACTTAAAGCTGTCATAGGAACTGACACAACTGGTGATGGGAGGGGCAGAGAGAATTAAAATTCAGTATCTTTTTGAACATCTGAAAAAAAAAATTTGATCTGTTGGTGTTCTTATAGGGCTCTCTGTGGCAAAAGAATCCAAAATAACACTCACCCAAACACTTGGGTAAAGATCGATCCCATAAGCCATTTGCCATACAGGTTAAGGCCGAAGATCCCAACAAGTAAAACCCCTTCTTGCAATGGTACATGACACTCATTCCATACTCAAAACTCTCAGGGAAATTCTGTTGCCCGTGACGAATGGCATTTTCCACAAAGCCTGGATCCGAACAGTTCACCACTAGAAAATAAAACATGTCATACATCATTTAGAAACAGCCATAAAGGACAAACAAAAGAGATTGGAAAAGAAGGCAAATTCTTCACCATTTTAGAAAGTTTTATTGCAAAATAAAAACATCATCTCCAAGGCTTATCATGAAATCCTACTCCCTTGATGAATTCTACTTATTGCTTTGGGCCATTATACTTCAAAATATGACAAGCAATAGATGGGCTACTAAAGCAATTTTAATGACATGAGGCTAATTTCCTTTAACCGTTCCCTAGTAACAAGTTTCCTGAACATAACTTCTAAAATTAGTTTGCTTGGTTACATGTTTATGTTCTGAGAATGGTAAAATAGAACTGGCTGGCCTTGGTTTAGCTCAAGTATTTTTACTCAAGTGCAATGTTTTAGGACAGCGTGTGACACTAATTAATTGCTCCCCTCACCTACACACATTCATGTTTCAATATGAACGCTTAAAATAATTTCTGTTATATGTCGAATGCAACTAAAAATGACAATTCTTCCATCAACACTTAATAGAAACGCAAATGCAGCCAGACACTGATTTCAGCCTCTTCTCCCTTTAGGAACAGCCCCACAGTGAGACGCTGTGGCAAGCAGACACGCTCTGGTTAATCTGAATGGTGCTCTATTAGCCTGAATGCCTGCTGGCATCTGTGAGGGAATTAGCAACGTGCTTTTGCAGGTGCAGAGGGAAAGAAAGAGACCCTGATTGCCTCCTGCTTTGACCCACCACACTAGTGAATGAGACAGCTGCGAGGGAGGCCGTGCTCTCTGCAGATATTTCAGGCTCAGAAAAGCATTGTGCAAATAATTCTCAGGTGGCCCCTGCACGTCCACGGGTCCCAGAAGCTGAGGGCAAATGGCTCACCAAGAGTGCACATTTGATTTCCTCTCTGTAATAGCCTGGAGGGAGGGTGGCACAATCGAGGCTTACAAAGTTCCCTTTTAGTGCTATAGAATAATGTTCCATGCTTTTTAAAACAACCTGAGTTTACAGAAGAAAGTCTAGAGATCACTTGGGTCAAAAAAATAACAATAAAACATATTTATGGAGTACAGGCTCTTATTTTAAGACTTCATAGTTTACTGCATGTACAATAACATTGTAACGCAAACCTCTGAAACAGCAGGAATTACCTACTTGGGGAAAATCTAATAAAGTTCAATGAATGATTATTTGTATAACCTGGAAAACAACTTCAGAGGCCCTTTCTGGCTCTTGGAGTTGCATGTCAAACTCAGGAGACAGAAGCAGTTCCCCCGTACTTCACCTTCAGAAGGAGTGAGGTGCTTACTGGGCCTGGGAGCTAAACACACTTTTGTGTTCATTTGGTGCTTATGCTGCTCTTAGGAGACAATCTAAAAAACAACATCCAACTGTTTTTGTTATGAGAGTAGAGAAAACCACTTAGGCAATATGACTGGAAGGCTTAGAACCACTTAGGGACACCTGTGCTAGGACACCCAACAGAACCAAATGGCCCACAGGACTCTGCCTGCTTTCTTTTTTATTTTTTTGCCCAGCTTTCCTTAATATGGCCTAATTTTGTGGTGATGAATGGGAAATGTACAAAGTTACTGCCATTATGGGTTTGGAGCTCGAGAGAAAGATCGGGCTGGAGATGAAAAGGGGTCACTGGAAGAGAAGCAGTTTTGGGTGCGGTAACAATGACATCCAACTGTATCCTTCTTGCAGGTTGAGAAATGGAATGTTCTCCGAGTTCCACAATGGCTGGAGGAAGGGGATTGGGAATACATGACTTCCGTACCCTTGCTCTGAAACTATGGACTCAAGTTCTCTTTGAGATCCCCTCTTGACACGGGGAGAAGAGCATAGGAGACAATAATGTTCACTTTGTAGAAATCACCAGATTGTCCTGAAATTACCTGGGCGGTGTGTTAAAATGCTCAGCCCCAGGTCTCCTCATTCTTTCAGCTACTTCTGTATTCTTCGAATATTAGGCAGTAAAAAATGCTTAACAGCAATGAAGATTCCATGAGCTCCAAGTGAGAAACTAAATGCATCCATAAGATGGAAGAGGCATCTATACAGAAATGCAGTCAGAAACATCTATTTATATTTCTTCCTATTTATTTCTGAGGCTTCACTGGGAGATTCAGTTCTGTCTATCTGCTATGGGGAAAAATAGGTTGGGGATAATTTGATTTATTTGTCCATGACAGAAAGATCTTTGAAAGGTGCTATGTCCTGTTGTAAATGGGTGTGTTTTACCATATGGAGAACAGGCTACCCGCCAGAATATTTCATTAGTGCCCAATCAATCCACATGAGCAGTTTTTCCACCTGTTTTCTTTCTATTTTGTGTGTAAGCGATGCTTATCGAGGAATCTGGTGGGAAGAGGCTTGCATGACTGACAGGTGAGCAAAGTGTAATGAATAGTCAAATTACTTAAACTGTCATGTAGCATATGAAATGGCCAATAAACTTAATGGTGTGGAGATGTGTCTGACCAAGGCAGGTCCTGCTGAAACTATTCTACAAATTTGCTTTTGTGACACGATGTTAAGTATAGGGTAATGCATCAGAAAGAAACTGAGAGGCTCACTGAGGAGGCCCACACCTTATCTTAACATCTTACCCCTCAGTACATTAAATCTGATTTGACTTCCAGACAGAACTTGACATAGAACTGAATTTTATCAGCTGCAAGGAATGAGAAATGTCTTATATACTTATACACTTAGCCCAGTGTGAAGAAATTCAAGTGGACATACAAAATGTATTTCATTGGGACATATATGTATGTTGGAGTGTAAAGAAAGATATTAATATAATGATCAGTAATATGACCGAGGTCACAAAGATCGTACACTAGAAACAGATGGGGATTAGGCCACCTGAACACCTGTCTGATATAGGGCACTTATGAAAACACATCAGTATTTCTTGGTGACATGCATCCCAAATGGATCCCCTCTTTTCTTTTTTTTTTTTGTTGGAGAGTACTTGCTAGAAATTTTGCCCTCAGTAATATTTTACAGGTTATGCATTAAGCCTTTTTCTCTACATACAATGCTTACTCTCAGAGATGTCTCCTTAAAAAATTCAAGTTGATATGTAGATGTAAATAAGAACATAAACTCCTATAATTTACTCTTCAAGTGTTCTCTTTTGTACTTTTTTGAGGACCAACAGAGTCCTTCTTATCCAATTACTGTCATATTCTCCTTAAATGAATGTGTAGATAGCTAGATGAATGAAACTTAAAATACTGTACCATATATTGAAATTGTATTTGAGCTGTTTTGTCAGTCTCTCTGACTGATCTCTTCTCCCTCGGTATGCCTCAAACTGTATGACTTAGATGAACACCGAAACTCTAATTGCTGCTCCACCGAGACGAGCTATACAGTCCTGCCGTACACACATTTTCAATAACCAGCCCCCATCTCTCCACTCTCTCTATCTCCTTCTCAGGTACTGGAAGCAACATCTGCTCCACATCCTTGTGTCTCTTCAGAACCCAAAGTGATGGCCATGTTTTCAGGAAAACTTTCCTGATGACAGGGAACTATGATAATTTCAATCCCAGGTTCCTTCTTCAGCTGTTCAAAAACAGAATTTAAACCATCTCTCAATCATATCGTCTAGGTGTTTGGCTGTACGGGAAAGGGCAGTCACAGTACATAGCATGGGAGTCATGATAGCATGGACTCCAGGTTCTTTGGACAGTGCAGCTCCTAAAATCACTTTGTAGATTTCTCATCTATTGGATTCCAGCCTGTTATTTGACTGTAAAAAGCTATGAAGACTTCAATTGTTTCTTAATTGATTAATGTAATTCTGAGTTCCATCTGTAGTTCTCAAAAATTTTTTTCATAATAAATCCTTACATTAAATATATTTTTTACTTCATTAAAATTAATTAAAATTTATTAATTAGTAATAAATTTTAAAAGTTGATAAGGTTTTACTTTAAAGGCCTTTGAGATGATTATAGAACCATGAAATTTAACATATATATATCTGAAATTTGGTTAAAAATTAAAATCCAAAATGGAATCCAAAGCACCTACAAATCTTTGGCATCAACACTATTTCCTACAAGTATAATGGTTTTTGAAGAAAATATAAATAATTAGTCCCAGCCGCTGATCTTACAGATTACTTTTTTGGAAGATATGCCTTGGGCCAAATTTGTTGTTATCTGTGTTTGTTTTGAAACGCAAACCATGGAGATGACTCTTTTTTTTTTTAAGCCTCAGTATAATTCTTACAAACAAAAAAAGTAAATAAAACTATCAAATTAAACTTTAAAAACTGACTGATGTGGGCTACGCTTTTACATAGAATTAAAAAAGAAAAAAACAACAACTAGTATTCAGCAAAACTGGCAGAAATACACTGAGTTAATATGAACTGGTAACTCCTGTTTCCTGAACAAATACGATACAAGTAATTACAACAGAAAACATACTGAATATTATACAGATCTACTTTTCAATAGTTGTGAGTGACATTCTGAGAATTAAAGGTAACTAATTTTTCATATATTATATGTATGCTGAGATCAACTTTTTCTATTCCCAGCTGTGTCTCAAATCAAATTCACCTGAAAGTTCTGACACCTTCCATCAGCCTCTGCTTCTCACTAGGACAGACCTTTAAAGACTTGTGATGAGGAGAAGGAGGAAACCACATGGGAAAGAAGGAGACAGGGTCTGGAAGGGACATTTAACTTGAAGAGATGTTTACAGTTCAGATTAATAATTTAATATTTTTACTTTATTAGTGCTGGAGGAAAAACCAGCAAGTCTCAGAGACGTCTAGCGTTAACATTGGGACCAGGTAGTTGGGAATCTCGACAGGTCCAGTATTCAGTGTAAAACACATGAGTTCAACGATAATAAACAATTCAATCAGTTACACTGCAACTGGTTTTGGATTTCATTTATGCTTTTTATGCATGCACATCTATTCATATATTGACTCAACACTTTTGACTACACTTCACTCTCACAAGAGGTTTTCATATGCAATTTTAAAAATAGGGAGTTTCTTAAAGTCTAGTTCCCTTAAATTTGAATTTCAAGTTAACAGTTAACTCTGTGAACATTGACTCTGACAAATCAGATTTTTGCTTAAAACTTTGGCAGAGAAACCATTGCTTTAAGATCTTTGTCCTTAATGCCACACAAAAACAATTATGTCTAAATTACACAAAAAAGTCATGTAGAGGAAATAGCAACCCTAATTCTATTGTTAGACTGGAAATATAACATGTTAAAAGCTTTATCCAGTTTTCAAAAAGGGTGGTGATGACCGTTCGTTCTACTTATATCACTAGCTTCTGCCTAGTTCTGGAACATGCAAAATATATAATGCATTCCACATATAACTGATACATAAGGCGGAGATGTGATGTTGCTACATTGTTTCTCTTCTTTCATTACAAATGTCATATTTAAAGGCACTAAATTGGCAAGTACCCATATATGTGGTTTTTGTTTGTTTGTTTTTTATCTCTTTCTGTTTTCTCCTGACATTTTAATTTTTAAAAAAATCTTTAATGCAGTTTAACTGGTAAGGTTTAAAGGGAATTGTTCCGACCAAAGTTCTAAATTGATTGACGTGGATGGAGGTTACGGGAGAGTCCCTATGGAGCTCCACCTGCAGAGGAGTTTGGTCGGAAATGAGGTGGGGCAGAGAGACTGCTCCTCTCAACAGCAGCCACCCTGGCCACACAGGAAGGGAGCCTGGCACTCCTGATTTAGTCTATTGAGGAAAGCAGAGAGAGATGCTCAAGGGGCACCAATGACTTCTGAACCTCACTTTCACTTTCTGTAGCCTCAGCAGAAAGAAGGAAGAGAGGGAGGGAGAAGGGAAGAAAAGAAGGAAACTGTCTCCATATTTTCCTGATTTTTTTTTTTTTTTACTTAAAATCTATGTTGAAGTTTCTTTTTTTGTGGTTCACTCCTGTTTCTTTCTTCTTTTCAGATTTCTTTTAAACCCATCAAAAACCTGATCCTGAATAGGAACATTTTCTTTAAAAAAACTATGCTCTGTAATGTAAAAATAGCCAATTTAAATTCTTTGGTGGTTGATAAAAGAGGTAAAAATTTTTCACTACATGTTTAAAAAGCACTCAGAACTGATTAAAGTTCTGCTAATATGTGATTTTTTTTCAACTTTTCAGTAGAAGAAATTACAGAAAGTTTAGAGGACAAAGATGATAACTACACAATATTCAGTGTGTTGCATACAATAAACATTTTTGGATTTATTTACTGACTGGATGAACCAAAGTAAAAGAAAACAGACCTCATTTTCCCTTAACTGATTTTAACTGAGCTATAAGACAAAGTTAGAAAGAGGTAATTCTTAATTATCTCTTCACTCTACTATTTCCAAGCTTTGGATGTTTTTTTTCTATCACATTTCACTGACAAAACAATAAACAGATTATATCAAGGGCCTAGCTGAGCAATTACAGTTCAGGCTTAAAGGCATTTATTTAAGTTAACTCTATCAGGTATCGGAATTTAATTAAAGAGGTATCAATTTTATATAAGGATAATTCTCAATGTGGAAAATTCTTCACAATATATGATTACATGAAAATGCAGGTTATAAAAGATTATATATAGATCATATACATTTATGTATATATGAGATTATAAATAAAAATATATAAAATAGAAAAAAATATTCTGTGCTACCCTTTTCTTAAAAAAAATGCTACAATCACTACTATTTTGGAAGGAGAATTATAAATCATTTCTTTTTTGGAATATCATTTGCTAGTTTTGCTACAATGAATATACAATGCATCATGATAAATAAAAGCGTGACTTTTCAACTAAAAGAAAATCAGAGGATAAATTCTACCCTCAGAAGGGCTTTCTCTAAGAACCACCATGACAGAGGTTTGGCATTATTTTCCATCTGCACCATGGGACACACCCTTCTAGTAGGGTCTATAAGAGCAACTTTGGGGGACAGCCAGCCTCAGCACCCCTCCAGTCACACCAGCTTCTTGCTCTCGGCAAGGCCCTGCCCATTCACTTCCTCATCCCAAACAAGAGTCACATAAAGTACATTAAATAAAACCACAAAACTGTAAGTGGTTCTTACATTAGCTTACATTTCCTCCAAACTTAAAATTTTGCTATTGTAACATTTTGATGATACATGATTATATTTAACTTTTCATAAACACATTGATGTAATCATATGCACAGTGGTTCTTTAGTAAAGTTTATTTTTTTGTTGTTTCCTTTTGATTCCTCTCCACCCATAACAGAACCTTCACTAACTCCGTATTTTCTTAATTTTCCTCATGCTTATATATATAACTCATAGGAACATATGTTTTATATCTCTGAGTTTAAATATCTAATCCTACAAAAACATAAATTAGGAAAAAAAAATCTAATGTTTGCATGCAATACAAAAATAGATGAGAAAGGAAATATTACTTGAATCATCCTAAAACACTGTAGGAATTTGATACACCTCATTTGTTTCTCATTGAATTGGCTGAACTCTCAAGTATACTGACACACACTTTGAAATTTAGAAGACAAAGACTTGGAGAAAGCTCCTGTACAGAAACATGTGCTTCCAGGAGAGTATGGCATAATCTTAATTCTTAAAATAAATGTGGGGATGTTTGTTTCCATTCCTTCTTATGAAATTTTCAACTATATGATTTATTTCTTCCAAAAAGATATTACTACTAATAGAAAATATATCTTATTTTCCTAATCTGGTTTGCAGAGATTGCATTACTAGGTTGAATAAAAGGAGTTTTAGCTAGTCTCCTGAAACTAAGCTTTCTGATTTATCACAAACACTGCAGGGTAGGGTAGAGCTTTTTCCTGCTACAGGTTGAATCTGAGAATCAAGATGCTACCCAGGGTACAGACAGACTTCATAGAAATCTTTAGCTATTTAATTCAACCTCGTTTAAGTGCAGATTCACATGGGGTTGTGTTTCAAAATTCTGGGTGGAGTTTCTTTTTCACACCATTAACTATCTGAAAGCTGTAGGACTACCCAGGACCCTACACTCAAAGACTTCCCCAGATTACAAGTCAGAGAATTGCATCAGGAATTTAGGGAAAGTATGTGTGCATGACAGCACACTTATATGTCATCCTGAAACTTCTGTGAAATTATTTAAAGAACCATATTCAATAAGAATCAGGCCATATTGCCAAATACACCAAGAATCTCTGGCAAATTTTGCTCAAAAAAGCAGTTATTTTTGTTAACTTTGCATTTTTGAGTTTTATGCCATTTTTTTTCTCTAAAGCTTCACTATTTCTATGAGTCTGCCTCTTTGAAATCATGCTTTTCCTGTTTTAATAATATCCATGTAAATTCTGTGCACTAGAGTGTATCTCTTTGCTCAGAAATGAAGCAAAACAAAGCTATATAGAATAATAAAACTTGAGTAGACAAGCAACTAAGAGATGATCCAGTGATTTCTAATCAACCCGACACCCTAATGACTGTTAGTCAAGCATCTCTCTCCTCATCCCCCACTTCACCAGATATATTTGAAATAATGGCTTTTAACATTAAGTTTGTTTCTACTTTTCTAGAAAATGGGAGAAAGGTAAGAGAAGGCTAAATTAATACTGAAGAATTTAAATTACACCATAGTATTATTTTTATGTTGTGCAAAGTGTATTTAAAGGAGAAAGCACAGTATCTAAAACACTAAAAATGATCAATAAATTTTTTAATTTCTTCTCTTCCATTTTGGGATAAGTTAGAGAAAAATGAGATATAGATATACAAAAAGTTTTGTTAAAAGCTCACTATTTCTGGTTCATTCAATCTTTTGTTCAGCAAGAATGTATCATTTATCAAATGGACAAATGTCTCAGTAGCTTGGGGGACATTCTCCCTGCCTAACTAGTTAACTCCCCTGAACTCCTAGATTATCATCTACTTAAAGATATAATTATTGTATCCATCTCTGTACTGAAAGTGTTTAGTACAGAATTTAGAAGATAGTAGGTGCTTATTAAATGTTCAATCGCTTTGACTAGATGGTTTTGGAGGGATGGGTGTAGATCATACTGATAAACCTAAGACATGAGGGCGGAATTGTGCTGTTCCACTGTGTGAAGATACAAGAGACAAAACTTATGGACATTTATTCCTAATCATTCCTTCAGCTGTGCTACTTTCTCTGTCATACAAGGTGTAGGAAACAGTGTGACTAAACTGTTTAATCTTGTCCTAAATTCTTGCAGCTGCATAAGCAAGATGCCGACACGAATAGCTCTTTCCATTGCTGTTCCAGTTTTCACCGTTTCTTCTGGATTTCTCATGTTTTCCTCTGAGAGATGAATGTAGAGCTGAGTAACACTGATCATTTCAGCAACGTTTGGCTCAGTATTTAATAAATACTAGGGGTATATCAAAGTGTCCTGGTCATTTAGAAATGCCAGCTCTCTGTACTGGTACACACATTCCAGGATATCCCCTAAATCCGGTCATGATTTTTCACAGCCCCTGGCTTTACAAGTCAGACTCTCTTTTAACCCATTATTATATAGTAATAATGTATGAGCTATAAGATCAACTTTTTAAGATGACTACACCACCGACACTGGAGATCAGCAGGAGCCTTTGAACTAGAAATTATTGACATCTCCATGAGACATTCCATTCCCTGCCTCTCCCAGATAAGACCCATTGGAAGCTGCTGTCTGGGGAAAGTGAGGACAAAGAAGCTTAGGGATCTTTGTTTTGAATGTCAAGATTTTCTATACACTAGAAAGGGTGCACAAATAGTTATAATTCCCATCTACTTGTTCAGTAAGTATTCACCTGTACCATATGGGCGCAGTGTTATGCAGGATGTTGAACACATGAGACGGTTTCAAAGAACTTTGTATTTACTAAGCAAACCCATCAGTTGGAGGCATCATCTTGGGCAGACGTAGAAGTACTTTGATTTTTCCTCGTTTACTTTCTCTCTTTTCCATATTTTAGTGTGATCTTTTCTCTGCAGTTGTAGATTGTTTTCCATATGGTTTATTAGGAACAGCAATTGGACCACTGCACTAGATATACTAATTCAGATAAACTTGGCTTAATCTCTTTTGGTAGCAAAACCTCAACCCATCTAAAAGTTGATTTTAGTAATATCTTGTTCTTCAGTGGGCCACTTATTTCTAACATCTGGTATTAGGGATACTTGCTCACCTTATCTACAAACTACATAAAAGCACTCAGTGTTTTTCTACTTAAAACTATAACACTGAATTAATTCCTAAGACACAGGATACCCTAATAAAATTAGAGGTGTTAGGCTATATAAATTATTTAAAATTTCCCTAACAAAATGAGAACTACATACTAAATGTACATCTATGAATAAAACTGCATCTGCTGGAGATTATCTTTTTTGGAAATAAAATCAGTTAGTTAATTGGAAATAATAAAAAGTACAAAAGTTTATAGCAAACAAAAATGAAAATGAAATGGGTCCCTAAACATAGATAAGACCTTACCCCAAAACTTGTGCACAGTCTCATAGAATATGAAATATTTATTTAAAAACCAACATAGAATTTAAATATTTTTACAACAGACATAGTTCAAATTGCCTTCCTTATGCCCATCATTTTTTAAAGATATAAATTGTTATTTAATTGATTTTTAAAAGCACACAATTTTT
The DNA here is from genome assembly GCF_027409185.1 of Cynocephalus volans. NCBI lineage: Eukaryota > Metazoa > Chordata > Mammalia > Dermoptera > Cynocephalidae > Cynocephalus > Cynocephalus volans. The sequence goes on from NC_084460.1 coordinate 67,561,749, forward strand.
AAAAAAGCAAAGACGTGAACCAACACAAGCCATTAAAGTATTAAAGTACTGTGAAAATAGAGGGTATTGAAGAAAAGAGTACTCATTTGTTTGTACAAATAATCAGCTTTTGATCTATGCTTTATTTCCCATCTGAGAATTTCAGTAGTCATGGAAATTCACACGGGAAAATGGCACTTAGTCCTCTTAATGAGTTGCATCTATTACAAAGAGGCAGTGAATATGAACGCCATGGGAAATTTCATTAAGTAGAATGCTACAAACATTAAAAACTGAAGTGATTTTCTTCTCTATTGTTAAGTATAGAAGCAGAAAAAATATGTTTTTACACTTCATTGCTAACTGAGCTTGAAAAGCATACGTCAGAGCAATGACAGCTCTGTTTATTTTACACTTAAACACCAAACACTTACTCAAACAGATGTATGAGTAAGCTCACACACCTCAAAATGAATATAATTTTGGTATTCCATAGAAGAAACCACCAGGTTGTTGAAATTTTAGTGTGTGTGTGAGTGTGTGTGTAGGCATTCTCTCAGTATTTATCTTACCGTCAGCCCTCTGTATATACACAGTGGATTGGTTCCAGGACCCCAGTGGATACCAAAATCCCGGATACTCGAGCTCCTCGGTGGGCCCCGTGGAACCCACGCACTGGGGCAGAGACAGTAACAGACCCAACTCTCGGGGACTCACAAATGCCTAGTGGACATATTTTTTTAGAAAGTCTGCTTTCAATTATTTTAAAAGAAGGATATATCTTTTATTACTAAAAACAAGTGAAAGCTGAATTTTCATTAAATTGAATGGAACACTTTTGAAGGTCTCTGTATTGTATAGATCTAATCCTCTGTTTTAAAATACAAAGGTAAGTTTTCGTTTTTAATGTTTTAAAAGATCAATGTGGTTGGAATTTTAGGATGTGGATTGAGTGTAGCTATGAAAAATTCAGCTGTCTTTGTTTTTACAAACAAATGCTGGTCTAAAGTTATTTCATTGCAGTGAAGAAGGCAGACAAAACATTAAGATGTTGTCAACTGTGGTTTTAAAAGCAAGAAAGCAGTATCTGTACAACAAGGGAAATGGCATAATGCATACAGTGATTTTCCATAAGTAGTCATTTTGGATCATTCAGTAGAATAAAATCAATGCCAAGTCTAATGTAGCATCTCACCGTCTTTCTGAATGAATACTAAGGTTTACTAAAGAAAATCGATGGATGAGAATTATTTTCAGAGCAAGATTTTCTTGCAATGGTTCAATTCTTTTCCCACAAGCAGAAGTTCACTCTTGCAACTGCCGCTTTTGTGAGGAGGCCACAGGCACTTGTCTCACACTGGAAACTGAGCTGGGGGTGTAGTGGGAAGTCCCCAAATGAGCAATGAGTAGTCCTTGTGTTCCATTATAACCCACTCATGTTACACTACTGACATGTTTTACAGTGGAAAACAAAAGCTTTTACTAAAATTTTTAAGTAAAATAATTCACATGTGGAAAAGGTAGAAATTATACACCAACCAATAGTACATTTTTATATGGAAGTGAATACATTCTCATAGAACCACACAGCAAGTTTTTCATAGGGCCAATTGATTAAAAAAAATTCAATTTAGAAAATTAGTTACAGTCTTTCTTAAAATTCAGTTTTTAATTTTGCCTTCTTTTATCAGGTTAGAAATGCAGAAGCAATTCCTGGCAATATTTATTTTTAATTATTTAAAACCAATATCCCTTGCACATTGATAGGCAAAAGAAAAAAAAACAAATTAAAAAAGAACCTTTACTTAAATCTCACTCCTTAGATAAAAATTAACACAGATTTCTAAATGTATAAAATGCAAAAGTTTTAGGAAAAAAACATAGGAACACATCTTCAAGATCTAGGCATAGGCAGAGTTCTTAGAATTGACATCGAAACTATGATCCATAAAAGGAAAAATTGATAAATTTAAAACTGCTGCTACCGAAAGGATCTTGTTAAGAGGATGAAAAAACAAGCTACAGACTGGTAGAAAATTTTGCCAGTCACGAACCTGACAAATGACCAGTGGAGTGAATATACAAAAACTCTTAAAACTTAACCTGTAAAAACAGACAAAAAATCCAAAATCTAAAACCTGGGCAAAAGACATGAGCAGACATTTCCCCAAAGATGATTTTGAGATGGCAAAGAAGCACATGAAAAGGTGCTTGATATCATTAACCATCAAGAAATTGCAAATAAATAGCACAAAGAGATACCACTATGCATCTATGAGAATGGCTAAAATAAAACAGAGTGACAACACCAAGTGCTGGAGAAGATGAGGAGAAAGCGGATCATCCACGCATCGGGAGTGAGGATATCAAATAGTACAGCAACTCTGGAAAACAGTTTAGCAATTTCTTATAAAAGTAAATGTGCAAATGCCATAGGACTCAGCAATTATACTTGGGCATTTTTCACAGAGAAATGAAACATTATCACATAAAAACCTGTCCATGATGATTCATAACAGCCTTATCTGCAATAGCAAAAAACTGGAAAAAACCCAGACGTCCTTCAGTGGGTAAACCGTTAAATTGGCACATGCATACCTTGGAATACTATTAAGCAGGGGGGTAAAAAAAGAACTCAATTACCAACACATGCAACAACTTAGATGAATTATGCTGAGTGAAAAAAAGCTGATCCCAAAAGGCTACATACAGTATAATTCCATTTACTTATATAACATTCTTGGAGTGAGAATATCACAGAAATGGAGACCAGGTAGTGGCTGCCAGGAATGAAGTATAGGTGAGGGGATGTTGGTGTGGTTACAAAGGGCACCAGATGGGATGTTCCATATCTTGACCATATCGATGTCAATATCCTGGTTGTTACAGTATACTCTAGTTTTTCAAGATGTTACCATTGGATGAAAGTGGGTAAGGGATACAAAGTATCTCCCAGTATTATTTCTAACTGCATGGGAATCTGCAAAGATCTCAAAATAAAAAGTTTTATTACAAAATTATTTACTCATTTAGCAGAGGAAAATGCACCTTAATGGGGGGAAAAAAAGAGAATTGATAGCATTTTATCCTGACAAAAATAATATGCAGAATATATCATACATTATAAATACTCCATATTAACATAGAATTTAACTATTTATCATTTTAAAATGTAATTATAACATGTTTGAGCTTAACCACAAAAAAGTGAGAAATTACAAATTAAATCAAGATCTATGATGTTTCCAATAATGAATTCTTACAGAGAAAATGCTGTTAAATCTAAAAATTGAGCACATTGTTATGCTTATGATTGTCCAGACATAACAGGGTTAGTGAATTTGAAAGACTTTGAGTAACTGAAAGTTGTCCCACACGTATTATTTCGAGCAGCCTAGGGGATGGGGAGTGTTTGGCTGAAAATACCAAACCTGGGTAGGCAGCCAGCTCTGCTGCCTCTGGAGCTGCGTGGTCTTTAAGGTGGAGTGAAAGCCAGGTCCAGTGAGTTGCACAGCCTGTTTTACTAGTCACTGATCTACACTTACTAAAACCTTACTGTATATAGATATCTCCTGTAAAATCGCAACTGCCAAAGAGGTTGAATTACGCTATATTGAGACCATAGTTGAGTGTTTGGTATTTCTTTTTATTTTTTGCTGTGATTGTAAAACCTAAGTGGAAGAGATCATTTCAACCCTAACTGCACAGAAGATATTCTTCTTTGTAATTTTATTGTAAATAAAAAACAAAACAAAATAAAAAAAATGTAATGGAAGAAGAAGAAAGGTGTAGTTCAGGTGAAAAAAAAATCATTTTCCTGTTTTGTTTTGTTTTTTCGAGGGGGACCTTGTTGGATAAAATGTAAGTTGTTGTTCAGAACAGGCTCACCCATGTGCCTGGGGCTACCGCTGCCACCAGGCTCCTGAGGGAGAGAACTCATCCCTCTGCACACTGAGCAGGTCTAGGCTATGTCCCCCTCACAACCTCTGAGGCAGGATCCATCTCCTCACCCTGGGTTTCCCTCATGTTCTGAGCTATGGTGGGCTGAGAAAACTGGCTTTTATTAGTATCTTGGCCAAATTCATGAACATTCTGATTCTAACATTAGTATTTTAGAGGGAAGTAGAATTAGGAGGCTTTACTTAGTCTGAGCGTCGGCCAAGCACTCCAGTTTAGACTTGTGCCAGAAGTCTGCAGTAGGGTAGCCAATTTTTACACAGCTACTGCTGGCTTGGATTCCCTTTATGCTATTGTCTCTTTGAACAGAGCTCCCTTGTGAGCCCTGTAGTAAGTGAGTGATTCTCAGAGCGAGAGAAACTTATAAGCATCTGACTTTAATATCATATTACTGCCATAAAAAAAGACCTCACCTTCACACTAAAATATGACACAACATCAATAATGGAGATGTTTCAATGCAAAGTAATTGAAGTAAAATCTTAAATATTATAAGTTCAAAGACCTAGAAGTACAAAAATTACAGAACAAAATATTCTTGGAAACTCAGATTATAGTCCAGGTCCATGTGACAGCATTTAAAGAAATAAACCAAAAATAAATAATTGAGATTTAAAACCAATAAGAACTTCATAAATACATTCATAAGACTAGAAGCTTAAGGGCTAAAGAATGCTGAATGTATGTGGTGGGAGTGAATGAATGAATAAAAAGAGAGATGGAAGATGTGTTATCTTTAAAGGAAAGAATCCTAGATTTTTGTATTGAATATCTGACCATGAGAGAGGACAAAGGCCACAGAGAGATTTGTGTATTTTGCTCAGAAACATTTTTACACCCCAATGAAGAGTTTGCAGAACCCTCTACCACTGAGGTGAAGCTTCAAACCTTATTCATGGAGACAGGCTCTCTGATGTATGAAGCAGCCTAGTACACTCTCAGAGCAAAGGGCTCATTTCCTGGAGGTTTTCCTTACCTCGACACGTGGGCAAAGAGCCACTCCACTGGCCATTGCTTCGACACTGGGCTCGAGATGCACCCTGCAGCAAGTAGCCCGTGTGGCAGGTGAAATTCACAACGTCATTCAGGTTGAACTCACTACCATTCGTAAATCCATGGGCAGGGTTTCCAGGATGACCACAGGTGATGGCTGTAGAGAGGGACAGATGAGTGTCATTGTCAAAGATTAAATACTTTGTCACTTTCACTCAGGATTATTTAGTAATAAATACACAGAGATGTTAAATGCATGGATTAAAGGGTTTTTGACTACTCAGACATTTTACAGATGGCATTGATATCTAGAAGGGAATATTGGGAACCACGGGCTGAACCTACAGGCTTTTATTATAATTGTGGATAATAATCAATACCTGCGAAACGTACCTTTTTCATCATCAAAATTTTTATTTCTTACTCAAATCATGACAGGATACCAAGTGATTTAAATGTGAAGCAGTGAAAAACAAGAGATGCTAGAAATTCTTTTACACATTAATCAGGAGTTTTGAGTATTTTCCTCCTAGTACACACCAGCTGATTTTGTGAAACTCTTGTTTTGAAACAATATGGGGATTTGTTTGTTTTGTCTATGTATAAATTATTCCAGTATCTATTGAAACATCATGAAATTAGCAAAATAACTGTGCACTCAAATAGTATTTCCTTTGACAATCCCTTCTCTATGATCCTGTGATATGTGGTGAACTGTCATTATGTCATGCCCCAAATAATACCCACACAGAGCAGGGAGACAGCCATCATTGGCCCTTTCAAAAGAAACACATTACAGTCATAAAACTGGTGTTTTCCTCCTCATTTATCTTGCCAACAATTTTTTTCTTCTAAGTAAAGCTTTCCTCTCTGAACTTTGTACATTTCTTACAGATAATACCTGCCACTATTTCACACTGACATCAACATTTCTCGTGCTTAATTCTCAGGAAAGTAAAGGATATATTACAAAACAATTGGTTTTAAAGAAATTTTTCAAAAAGGGGTACATTTATTCTAAAAATAATAGTCAATATTTACCTTTGAAGTTATAGAGTTTGAGGATAAATGTTACATATAGTTTCACCTCTTTCTATTAAAGAAAGGACTGTTCACAAACTCTGTATTCTTGATGAAACAATGACAAAAATTCAAAACTACAAACAAAACAGAAGATGAAGGGAGTAGGGCTATTTTTAGGAACCTGCAAAGCTAACCTGCAAACTCAAACTCAGCATCTTTAACCTCCTATTTATAATTACCCTTTGTTTCCACCTAGTACATCCTATGATAAAATCAAGGAAAATGCATACATGATATCACTTTTCCTGGGATCCATTTAAAATGAATTAATGGACAAACTAAATGTGGACAGGAGCCTGGAGGAGGCATTAGAAGGAAACAGGATGAGAAGATGATCAAAAAAGGAACAGAGTGAATGTGATAGTGCTCGTATTCTCTTCCTTTGGACAGGCAAAATTTAGAGTTCTCTAGTCTGTTTTACTCTGATGATTAAACATGTTTGTATTATGGCTTCAAAACAAAAGAAAATGTAACGAAAAGAAGCATCTGATGAATTATTTCATGAACAGTGTACTTACGGACACAGACAGGGGTTTGTCCAGACCATTTGTGGTCCTGCAAGCATATCCTAACGGAAGTCCCCACAAGCCGGAAGCCAGGATTACACTGATAAACCACCGTGTCTCTGTAGCTGAAGCCATCTCCACTAATATGGCCATTCACGATTGGGTCTGGGGAACCGCAGTGGCCAGCTAAAAACAAGTAAAACCAATAACAAAAATTTTAGAGAACGTGTCATTTATAAAAGTACTATGTTCATAATTTGTTTACCTTTATTATAAAGTCAGTAACAGCACTGAATGTATAACTTATTGGAATTTTTCCCATTTATCTATAGATATGCATACATATATATACTTTCATTTTATATAGTTTTCCTTTTATACTATAGTATAGTTTTTCTTTTTTATATTATTTTTCTCAACAACAGTGATTAAAATATATCTTTTTTAAAAAAATTATTATTGATTGTGCATTTTCATGGGGTGCAAAGCTGACTGTCATCACCTGTGCCCAAGATGTGATGATCAGATCAAGACTATCAGCATGCCCATTACCACAAATTGAAATTTTTCCCTGTACCCCACACACCCTTTTCCCATCCTCCTTCCCCCTCCCTTCCCCTTCCACACCCTCAGCAACCCTAGGTATGTTCTCTCCCTCTGCAAGTCCAACGCAACGCTGTGGTCTTTCTTTCCTTCCATCTTTCTATCTTAGCTCCCACTTATGAATGAGGACATGCAGTATTTTTCCCTCTGTGCCTGGCTACCATACGATCAGCAATCCCACTTCTGGTTATATACCCAAAGGGATGGAAATCATCATGTCGAAGTGATACCTGCACTCCCATGTTCATTGCAGATAAGGAAAAAAGCTAAATGTCCATCAATGGATGACTGGATAAGGAAAATGTGGTATATTTACACTACGGAATACTACTCAGCCATAAAAAAAAATGTAACATTTCTAATATGAATTTTTTTATTGGTATTTCCTTAATTATGGCTTCCGTGTTTATTTATCTTACTGGTATTTTACATTATTTACCTTCTGATTCTATTTCCAAATAAAAGCCAGAAGGAAAGAAGAGAAATTTGGTATAAACATGAACAGGGTTTGGTAACCTGCTGATTATGAGTAATAAAGAGAAGGATGAGAATTTTCAGTCTGAGAAACCGGATTATCAAACTCCTTGTGAAATTTCATATGGAAAAGACAGAGATCGGGAAATAAGGTGAATTTTGAATACGTGAGTCTGAGTTATGGGTGAACCAATGTAATCATCTGAAAATAGAAATCTAGAGTTTAGGGGAGAGGTGTGCTGAAAAGAGAGTGGATTAAGGAGAAACAAGAGTCCAAATGGTAGTTGAAACTAAAGGGTGGCTGAGCTTCCTGGGGAAAGTATACACAGTAAGAAAAGAAGAGGCCTGAGGACAGAATCAGGATGGACATGAATACTTAGGGAAGGTAAAAAGTATTGATGTGGAGGAATCTGAAACACAAGAAGACAATTGCCAAATATGGTATCGATTAAGCTTTAATAACAGAGAGTTACCAAATGGAGAAGGACACTAAAATGAATTTCGGCTCTCCATGAGTCGTGGCAGGAAGCAGAAGCACGCTGTGTGGGGCAGAGACAGCGAGGGGCAGGATTTGGCTTCCCGCCACTACACTTCAATATCCTCTCCCATTCCCCAATTCATTTTATTTCTTTCCCTCCAGTTCCTTTCCCCTTTCTCCATACCTCTCTTCTTTTTCCTTCCCTCCTTCTTTCCCTCCCTCCAATTTCTCCTTTTCTATATCTTCGTTTCTCACATATATTAACAAAATATCTTATGAAATCAACAAAATATGAGGCATTAAGAGTAACTCACATTAAAAGGATCTATGTAACACAGGGGTTTTGGATTGACAAGAAGAGGAAAACCATTTACTATGAGTTCCTAAATTATCTATCCAGAGATCACAACTTATCACAGGGAAGTAGCTGCACAGACTGGAGTAGATGCCTAATATCTAGGTGTAGGCTCTCCCTGCCATTGATTTCCCCAACAAAGGACACAGCCTTTGATGTTCTACACAACTTAGAGGATGCCCAGAGTCAAGAAAATCATCAAATCATTGTCATACTCCAGTTGGGGTTAATTTCACCATTCTAGAAGAATTTGAAATAATCTATATTTCAACTTAAGATAATATTTAGGAAACATTGTGTTCGCCTAGTTTTTAACCAAACTTATTACCAGCAAGGTGATATTGCAGAGGAAGGAGCTAGAAGACAGAATCCTATCTTTGCCACAACTCATAATAAGAGGTCAGATCAAAAAAGCTGTGGTAGATTTGGCTGATTCCATTGCATTGGCAGGTTTTCCAGTCAGCCAGCTCAGTTAAGTCAATTCTGGTGATCTGTCCATGGCACCTTCTACATATATAGACTCAATACCAGCAGAGAACTTGAGTGAAGTTTACTATTCTGCATGGATTGAAGAGAGACCCTCTGAAGTTGTGTTATTACAGGACACAGAGGACATTGGTTCCAAAGAGGTTCCCCCATTCCCAGACACTGCTGTGTGCACAATGTGCTCTGTCATGTAGGAAGATGGAGCAATGATTCCAATCCCAGAGATAAAGACTAAGGATTCACACACCAGATGGCACAAGAGATCCCAGCTACTTTTGAGGTGGTAGATAAAATATCTAATTTCTAGAAACATGCACTGAAATAACACAATCAAATCCTCAAAGAGAATGTGGGTCACATAGCTCCTGGTTGTGATTCTAGATCATGCCAAGCACTTTGGGGGTTTCTTCAAAGCCTCTCACAATTCCATGAGGGGAGGATTTGGGATCCAGGGCAACAGGGATGCTGAAGAGAGTATTTTGACAAAAAGTTCCTGTTATTTTAGGTGATTTCCTCAGGACTCATTCTTAATTTGGACAAACAAGACTGGTTAGACTCACTTTTAAGCCTTAATAAATATTTTTTGCAGCTGAGTTTTTAAGGAGTCACTTAGGTTGAGGTTGCATGGTTTTTTGAAAGCCTGGCAAATAAGTACTCTTTATGGTCCATCAAGGGGAATCTGTATACTCTGGAAATCACATGGAAAGGTTGACAGCATGTTTCAAAATAAAGATTTCCAACAGCAACTCTTCTCTGACACATGGTCATTTCAGTTCTCTAAGGATTTGGCAATAAAGAAAACAATAAATAAAACTTAAAGAAAACAGAGGATGTGTTTCAAAGACATTTATTTCAGCTCCGTGCCTGATGGAAAGAAGAATCAGCAGGACTGTCTAATACTATACCTTCCCCAGATGGATAAATGTGGACAACGTGGCTTCCTGATCTGAAGCAAGTAGATAGCAACAGTTTTTTACTTGTATCACTTTCTGACCCTCAGTTAATTCATTTTCAAAACATTTAAAGTCTTAGATCCATTAGAAGCTATTCACAAATGTAGAATATTCACATGATTCCACTTATACTATTTAATCCAAATCTCAATATGCCAAAATGTGTGGAAGGGAAAACTGCATTAGGTGGAATTTGAGCTAAATATACTCTGAGCTCTATTTCAAATGTAAGAATTAGTTATTCTATGATAATATTGTGCTATATTTTTTGTATGTGAGGTTGTTTTTTTTTTTTCCCCCGTATCCTTAATGTAGTCCTGGTTTTTAGTCATGCACACAATACCTAGGAAGATCTCTCTACAGCTACCACCAGATCAATATATAGCTATATTTTTGCTTCTGCCCAGTGCCAAGAACACATTAGTCATTCACTGAATACATGTTGAAATGAATAGAAATAAAATAATTTCACTGTTTGACAGTGATGTCCTTTACGTTACTTCAAATAGATTATCTTCCATGTTACTTTCATTTATTTGACAGTAATTTAATGATGGCAATGTTCTCGGGGCTGGAGATTAAATGAAGAATAAGACACAGCCACAGAAAGTGAAAAAAAGATGGGCAGACATAACACACAAGGTGTCCTGAGGGCATGTGGACTTGATGTGAGAGGAACTAGCTAGGGGGGCATATGGCCACACTGAGGACAACAGATCTTACTGAGATGCAACTTCTAAGGTCTGAAGGATGAGCATGCGTTATCCAGGTAAAGGTGACAGAAGAGGCTTCTAGCTACAGAAGTTAGAAATTTTATTTATTTTTTAAAGTCTTTGTTAAAATATGAAGACTATAGAGTTCTACGATGAAAGTGTATATTTACTGAGAGGGCAGTCATTTTAATCCTTGTAGCATCGTGCTCCACTACTTTGATTCTCATGCTATTTCAAGGTATTTAGTTGTTACAATTTCACTGAGTATGAACAGTAGCAAAGAAGGATAAGCAACACTGCTAACTGCAAAAAAAAAAAAAAAAAAAAGACTGGAGTGAAGGCAGCCTGAGCACTCAAAACCAAGTATCAACTAATTAAAATAAATGTAATTATTTGGTAAACCCTATATCATGATGCCAGATTTTGGTTTGGTTTGGTTTGGTTTGGTTTATTTTTAATTGACATTTGACTTCAGCTTTAACAAAAATTACTAAATTTTTTTACAGGCAATTGTGAAGCAATAATAATCACACCTAGGAAATCAAAAAACCTGAATTTCTTGAGAAATGTCCTCATAAATTGTACTATTAAAATGTGAAAAGAAAATCTTGGGGTAAATGTATGTGGCTTATTTTACTTGTATATCAATCCTACCCATTAATTTATTAGTATGCTAGTAATTTTAACCTCATAGAACTGATAGACCAACACCTAATAAAGCTGGAGGTATAAAGCTACATGACTTCAAATTATATTACAAAGTTGTTGTAACCAAAACAGCATGGTACTAGCATAAAAACAGACACTCGAATCAATGGAACAGAATAGAAAACATGGGAATCAACTCACATACTTACAGTCAACTGATCTTTGACAAAGACAACAAGAACATACATCAGGGAAAAGACTGACTCTTCAGTAAACGGTGCTAGGAAAATTGGACTTCTATATGCAGAAGAATAAAAGTGGACCTGCACCTCTTACCATACATCAAAATCAACTCAAAATTGGTTAAAGAATTAAATATAAGACCCCAACCCATAAAATTACTAAAGAAAAACATAGGGGAAACACTCCAGAAAGTAGGACTGGGCAAAGACTTTATGAATAAGACCTCAAAAGCACAAGCAACAAAAGGAAAAATAAACAAATGGGACTATATCAAATTAAAAAGCTTCTGCACAGCAAAGGAAACAATCAACAGAGCAGAAAGACAACCACAGAATGGGAGAAAATATCTGCAAACTATACATCCAAAAAGGGATTAATATCCGGAATCTAAAAGAACTCAAACAACTATAGAGTAAAAAAAAAAAAAAAAAAAAAACCCAAATAACTCAATTAAAAAATGGGCAAAGGAAATGAATAGACATTTTTCAAAGGAAGACATACAAATGGACTACTGGTATATGAAAAAATGCTCAACATCACTAGTCATGAGAGAAATACAGATCAAAACCACATAGAGATATCATTTCACCCCAGTTAGTCTGGCCATTATTAAGAAGACCAAGAACAACAAATGCTAGTGAGGATGTGTGGAAAAGGGAACTCTGTCTTCTACACTGTTGGTGGGACTGTAAATTAGTACAACCATTATGGAAAACAGTATGGAGGTTCCTCAAACAACTACAGATAGAACTCCATATTATCCAGCAATCCTACTACTGGGCATATATCCAAAGTAATGGAAATCATCAGGCTGAAGGGATACCTGCACTCCCATTTGTACCTAAGTTCTATTTACAACAGCCAAAATATGGAACCAACCTAAGTGTCCATCAGTGGACAACTGGATAAGGAAAATGTGGTGTATATACATAGTTGAATACTACTCAGCCATAAAAAAGAATGAAATTCTGCCATTTGCAGCAACATGGATGAGTCTGGAGAAAATTATGTTAAGTGAAATAAAACAGACAAGGAAAGGGAAATACTGCATGTTCTAACTTATAACTGGGTGCTAAGAAAGAAAGAAAGAAAGAAAGAGAAAAGACCAAAACAATACGTTGAGCTTTCAGAAGGGGGAAACATACCTAAGCATACTAGAGATGGTGGGGGTGGGGTGAGGTTCAGGAGGGATAGACTGGGTAAAGGGCATAAAGAAAAATCATGATTTGTAATAATAATATGCCTAAATAAATAAATAAATAAAATCAACTAGGAAAGAATGCTATGAAATTTTAACCTCATATGATTTTTAATCCAACATATATAGATAGATAAATATAGATATATCCTAAACGAATTGCTGAACTGTCCTTTAGTTCGAGAATGAATTAACAATTCAATTACTACCACACTTCTAGAACTTTAAAATTTAATTCTTCATTTTTCCCATGTTGAGGACAGGTATTACTGTGAGATAGGTAATTCACCAACTGCTTAAAATTGTTTTTGAGAAAACTGGTAGCAGAATTGAAAATTTAATGTTCTGCTTAGGTGACTCTGTTTCATTCACTATACCAAAAAAAAAAAGAGAGAGAGAAAAAAGAAAAGAAAACATTCAAAATGTCTTTTAAAAACTAATTGAATGATGGAATAGGAATACTGTGAAATTTCAAAACAGATGGGTCACTGGAATCTGGATGTCTTACCTCATTTGCAAGTTATTCCTTCATACCATAAGCTTTGAAAATGACCAGCTTTTACATTTATTCTGTATATGATAAATGTTGTATTATTGTTTCTAATTATAAGCTGTTGCTATATTTTGGTTAGAATGTCCCAAATAGAAAAAGAGAAGTTTTTTAAACAGTCTTTCTCCAAAACTGGGTTAGAAGAAAATAAAATCTGCCAAAAAATGTCACCTAAGCATAGAGATCAGTAGCACGATAGATGGAACACTGAGTTGACCTTCATAGCAATGTAATCAAGTTACAGGAATCCCATAAGCAAAACACTGAGATGGAAGGAGCCAGAGAAAAAGGGATGCCTTATTTCTTGACGGGTTAAAGTTTTCCTGCAAACTGCATCTATTAAGGAGAACTCAGGAGGACAGGAAGTGGCAGGTGACGTCTGCTGGGAGTCGACACAGAAGAAACCACGTGTTCTATTCACACCTGCAGCAGCATGGCCAGTACTTAGACCAGGGGAGGCAGCACTACCTGCAACTTACAAAGCTTAACATTGGACAGCAGGGATCTCAACGGGGCCAGCCTCTCAACGCCTTGTTTCTAGAAGGTTTCTGTCTGAATTCCACTCCACAGATATTTTAGCGTAAGTTGATAAACCTTTCTGAGAGAAGTGAAGGGTGTTTGGTTGTTTCTAGTAAAGTGAATATTATGGAAACTAGTTCTGGAATGAATCCAGGTTCCTCAGATTTCTAGTATGTGCCCCCGGTAAGAATGCTACAAACTCTCCAGAATTTAGTTCAATGACGCCATATTTCAGAGAAGGAATATTATTTACAGGTAGGATTTTGGCATGGTTCCATACTGTTTTGCACTGCCTGATTTTTGATACCACAGTGAGGCATGCAGCCTGCAACTGAACACCACCACAGTGATTTCTAGTGGTGACTTTTCTGAGTGATGACACAGGGTGTCTTGGATCCTCAGGGCCTCCAGTGTTATCAGAATTACCTTAACATTACAACAAATGCAGAGAATGAACACCTCTAATGCAGTAAAGTAGATTTGAGCCTGCTGCAAGCATGTAGACCTGTGCAATTTTAGAAACAGCTTCAGTGACTTGGAAGTTTAATGAAGTTACACTTAATGCCTTAAAAATCACTATACCAGTGAAAATGCTCGAAACAGTTTCTCTCATGTTTTAGGTTTCACACCTGTATTCTTTGGTGTGAAATCAGTGCCTTCTATAGCAACCTTAAGCCTGGGTCTCTGTCCCCTCACAAGATCACACCCACACACCCACACAAACACACACTCACACACAAACACACACATACAATTTCCTCCCTGAGAGTTGTCTACTTTAAGGTCACCTTTTCAATGTACCACTTTGTAACAACACAAATGCTAAATATTAGTCTGGGGATTAGAACTGAATTCATTTTTTGAAAATCTATAAAACAAATATTCAACCTTAGTATTTGCTTTGTGATTATTGGTACTTATTGCTGAAAATAAAATACTAAGCATTACAAATATCCTGCTCCTGTAAGAGAATTAGAAATGTCATATGCTTCATGCTATCCGTTCTGTGCAATAACACTGTCTTTGAGTTAAAGTCAGAGTTATTTGGACAGTGAATTCCAAAGCCAATTTACAAACTCTTTGCGAGTATTAATAAGTGGTCATAAAATGTCAAATGGATTAGATCCACTTATGTGCAGGGAAAACTATTATTAGCATTAAACGTCAATGGACGTATTTAAATCTTTAGATCTGTATGCATTAAAGGAACACATTTGAATACTGATAGGTAAGACTTTTTTCTTTTCCTTCAATTGCACATTCTAGGAGTAATGCTGAGTGACTTTGTCACAGAAAAATGTGGTATTCTAGAAGGTACATGAAAGTACATCCTTCCAAGGGTATGCAAGCAAGGGGACTATTGAGCTATGTAACACTGTGCTGTCAATAACAACATCAAACAAGGATCCAATTTCTCTGCCATGAAATACATTTTTATCAAATCTCTGTTTAATGCACCTTAGTCAATGACAATTATTTTAAGCTATACTTGAAACAAAGAAAAATTCAACCTAGTCCCATGATTTGGATAGTCTTTGGGACTTTCAGAAATTTTTCATCTGTTCTTTTTTAAATATAGTTCCCAAATATATCATATTTTATACCTTTATCCCTGTACATTTACTGCCCCCTTTACCTGAAATTTCCTTCCAAACCTTGTCTGACTATAAAATGTCTACGTGTCCCTCAAAACTCAGCCCATATCTACCCCACGTGTGTAGTTTTTCACAAACCCTAAAGGAATTACTGCCCATTTATACAAGACACAAATATCTTTTTTATTTTAGGTTTTCTCTACAATAGAAGAATCTATCTTTAGTCCTACTTATTTAAAATATCCAGGCTTCTACTTTTTAGTTGTTGTTGACTTTGTTTTGAATTCAGCAGAATGCATGGTAATTTTTCTTAGCTATTAACCTCTACTATTTGACTTTGAGGTCTAAGCAAAGGGTCATGGTCTGTGCAACAAGATTCAGCCCAGCGCCTGACCTGGAGTCACGTCCATAATCTTAGATGAACCTTTTTCCATAATCCTGTTGCCGTATCAGACCAGAGAGCTCTACCCCTGCACATGTCCTGTTCAGGCAAATGAGACTCCCCGTGGCACAAAGAGCACCTCTGCCCTATTCCACATGTATGCAGGTGCCACTGCACCTGTGGTTTTTAGTTTCTTGAGTAACTTTACTCCATTTCTGCTTGTTGAAGTTCCACCTGTCATCAAAGTGGCTTCCTCTATCCCTTTGTCCTCCATTATTACTCTCAGTCTCTCCCACCGTTACCTGGCTTTCTGCACTACTTTGTTTATACATCCCTTCTGCTATCCATTAGTCCCAACTTTTGTGTGTGTGTGTGTCTTTTTCGTGACCGGCGCTCATCCAGTGAGTGCACCGGCCATTCCTATATAGGATCCGAACCCACGGCAGGAGCGTCGCTGCGCTCCCAGCGCCGCCACGGGCTCGGCCCAGTCCCAACTTTTTATTAAAAATACTTGGTATTTACCTTGTATGTTCCTAAGATTATAAATTCTGTAAAGGGAAAACCACATCTTATTAACGACTACATACTACTCAATAGATCTCAAGGAATTAAAATAACTTAATTAAATACTATTCAGTAATATAGACAGAAACATTCATGACTCAGAATTTTGCTACATTTATCCCCAAGCCACCAAAAATGCATATATATGTGTAAAATATGAGGACTGGCATTGGGTGTTTCCCTAACTAATATGCAGTACATATTTTACAATTAAGGTCATATAACAAAGATCAAAAGGGGGGAGGATTAATTTTCTTGCTCTAATACCATCTTTTTGCTGCAATATAAGCAATTATATTATAATCATAATCAGTCGTTTTATAAAACATTTCTATGTGGATCTCAAAAAATACAAAGCATTTAAAGAATATGTTCTAATTTTATTTCCTAAGAACTATGAATAATTATGGCCTAAAATATTATTTTAGACGAGATCAGGCACGCTCAGGGTGGTATGGCCGTAGACCTAAAATATTATTTTAAATCATGTTAACTATTTTAAGCATATGGATGTCACTATGATATTATATTTACTAAAGAATTTAACTTCTCATAGGTTATTACAGTGCAGAAAATGTAAGTTTATTTCAAATTACAAAACAATCTATGGAAAAATAGATAATTTTCTTTATGTGGGAAATGTCCCAATCTATCACTAACATCTTGAATACTACAGATTCAAGAGGTAACAAAGTGGGTGAGATGATAGGTTATCATGTGTTGAAAAGTCTAAATGATATAAATGTTATCAAATGATTAATATAGGCTTATACAACGGGGACCTAGACTACAAACTTACAACCTCATTCTGGTTTGTGTGCTCTCTGTTGGGTTCAAGGCAAACTAGCCCAGGGAAGATAAACTGAAGAAAATAATTAAGGGAGCATGTATACTATAAAACTTCCCTGATGGATTAGAAGGCACCTGAGAAAGCAGATATGGGGTCAGCATTCTCAGTGCTTAATTCTCCAGCCTAAGAAGATCTGTAGCATTACACAGTACAGACGGTAAATTAGAACAATTCCTTTGCAATTTAGAGAACTCTGGGAGATCCCAGTCGTAACACAGGAACGACAGCACTGATTAAGCAAGGGCCAACCTTTTATAAGAATGTGCTCTGATGCACATATGTGTTACTTTGCCTAAAGTGTAGCTATAATGATGTTTGCATGCGTAATCCATCCTCTCTTAAAGGTTCTGCTTAGAATTCAAGCTAGGAACCTCAAACACAGCATAGATTCAGTTCTTGAATATTAGGCAAAGGAAATTATCCTTCCTCTCCTTAAATACAGCTCTCCTACAGTTAGCACTCACAAGGCTCAGCCTGTAAGAGTGTTGTCCATTCACGTGCTTTGCCATTTCTACTGTGATAATCAGTAAGGATTCCAGCATATTCTCCCCTGTTGGAAATCACTGGAAAAAACTAGAGTACTAGAAGAAAGATCCATGTCCCACACAAAATAGAAGCACAATCTCAGGAAAATGTATTCTTTCTAGTAACTCTACAGATAAACAACAAGTTATGTCACCCACAGTTTGTAAAACTGCTTTTATCAAGGTGTCTTGCACTGTGATGAAAAGCATCACAGACGTAGCCTCAATACAGCTCACATCCAGAGGAATCTGTTAGTCCGTTTCTGTGGCTTATAACAGAAGACCTGAAACTGGATAATTTTAAAAGAAAGAAAACTTAATTCTTACAGTTTTGGAGGCTGGGAAGTCAATGATTCAGGGGCACATCTGGTGAGTGCCTTCTTCTTAGTGGTGATCCTCTGCAGTGATGCAGGTTATCACACGCTGTGAAGGGCAAGAGCTCTCTAACTTGCCCACTTGCTCTCCTTATAAAGTCACCAGTGCCCCTTCTGCGACAAGCCACTAAACCATTAATCTATTACACCATGACTGAATTAATCCATTCATGGGAGCACAATTCCCACAATCCAATCACCTCTTAAAGACTCCAAATACCATAATCGGAGTTCCCACCCTCTTAACACAATTAAAATGGGGGCTAAGTTTCAAGGAGTTCTGGGGGAACATTCAATCCATACCAGAATCCTGTATAAAGAACTACCAAGTGGGTCACTGCCTTCTGTGTAAAGTCTTTATTAAATTGTTAAACAGACTTAGCCTGTTAAAAAATTACATAAATTAGGGGAAATTTTCTTATATTGAGTTTAAAAGCTATTATTTTCTGTACACAGTATCTGCTATTGTAAACCAATGAACAGAAATATGCCAGCATCAACTCTAGTCCTTGCCTTTGGTAGATGTCCTTAATTAATTTGATTTTTGTTTCTTTTTTTTTCCACTCACAGATTACTGATTAAGACTTGTAGAAGTCAGCACAGCACAGTCTTCAGGTTGACTCCACCCATCATTCAGGCTTGTATTGATATGGAAAACAATTTAGCACAACCGGTTTATTCCATCTTTCACCTGATAGCATTTTAAATATTTGAAAATAGCTATTAATTGCTTCCTAACTTATCTCCTGGCCAAACTATTGATCAAACATGTTCCAAATACCCCTCAAAGATCATGGTTACCAGGTCCTTCAGCACAGGTATATATCAATGTAATTCTGGCCATGGGATACCCAGGCAAACAGAGGATGAGATGGATATTGTCAACAAGACTCGGACAAAATAAGCACCAGAGCAATCTCCTCACAAACGTGAGCTTTTTCTTACCCAAAATGCCCAAATTCTTTGCTTGAATGCTATAATTTCAGAATTTTCTCCTCATCATGAACATGTGAAGTTATGTGATTTCTTACCTTGAAGAAAATTTTACATTAATACCTATTGTTTTCGTAGGTATTTGGTCTATCACTAAAATTTAAGAGATCCTGAATCTGTCCCCTAATACTATGTTCACTCTTTCAACAAGTATCATTACTACTCCCTAATCAAAGATATGAATAAAAGTTTTAAATTCAGAAGTGCCATTTCTAAAGAGTATTTCTAAAGACCTGTTCCATAGCAATAGCAAACCAAAGAATGGATGCAGACTTACACGTCTTGTGAAGACTCGTTAGCTTTTCATGAATACATGTCACCAAAGTTATTTATAAGGAATGTGTTTGAGTATCTGTTCTATATATAATCAAATTAATTAATAGCTTTTGACAACTAACTTCTTATTGTGAGAAAAATTATACTAGATATGTGTCTAACTCTAGAGTAGCTCCTTTTAATAATGTCCCACAGGGAACTCAGTAATACCTTCTTGAATCCCCTCAGCTTGTTCAGATGGAATTCTCCTGGGCAGGAGACTCAACTTCATCAGAAACTGAAGCTCTGTCTCATAGACTCCTTATCTTTTGTGGGGATCCAGTTTCTGATATAAAAACATTTCCTAACCTTTGTGTTGTCATAATTCTTCTTCTTGACTGAAAAGACAGAGCTGAAGAAGGAGCTGAGACCTTCTGCTTTGTTTCTGTCGTCCATTATTTTAATCCCAACCCCAGTGAGTGAATTTGCTTCTTATTTCAAACGTAATTTATATAGCATTTTAATGGTTCTTAACACTTCTCATGGTTCCAAGATCATGGTGGGTTTATCCTTCATAATACTGTCCTTAAAACTAGTTTAGTCTCTTGAATATGTCTTAGGACAGTTGCTTTGCTTGAAAATTGAATTTCTTGTAGAATATCTGGTGTAACTATCTCTGTTTGGGTAATTTCTCATTTCCTCCTTATTGGGGTGATTTATTTTTCAAAGTCAGAGTTTGGGGGTTGTTTTGTTTTGTTGAGGGGCTTTCTTACAGTTGAAGCCAAGGAATTATGTCAATTGTTTACTTAATTAAAAAAACATATATCTCTATCAACTGCCTCCATATTTATTGTAAGTAATTTTCCCTCTATAAATGTCAAGTTTATCTTCTTTTTAGTCCAGATAAGCCTGAACATTACCCAAGGTTATTTAGCTTGGTAGAAACCCAGAGTGATTTTCAAGCAAGTCATAACAATGGAAATAGACAAATGGCAATTCAAAGGACAAGTTAAGAAATGTAAGGAAAATAACAAGACTGATAAGAAAGAGCATACAGTATAAGCATCTCCAGAGCAGTACAGGATGAAGGACAAAATTAGCCATGGAGAACTAAAGCACAAAGCCCTTCTCTTTGACATGTGTGCTGGGATGGGGAGTAATATAATGCATTAGTGCTCATGTCACTTCTAGGTAATCAATAAATTCCTCCTTCACGGTCAGAATTAGCATGATGGTACAACTTTCTTTTATACCTTCCTTTGAGAGATAAAATTGTTGACAAAGGGGCACAAAATTTACTCAGATACACTCGTAATGTTAAGAAGTCTGTGTTCTACAGGGGTATTTCAAAAAGGAAAGGTTCATATTATCTTTCAATTCTATTTCTCCATGAACTTTTCGAAGTATTCTCATGTAATCAAACTAAGTTTAAATGTTGCTTTTTAATATTTATTAGCTTTATGATGTTGGGAAAATTCGTTACTCTCTGAGACTTTTTCTTATCTATAAATAGAAGTAATAAGCTCTCACAGTATGTTCTAATGAGGATTCAATAAGATAAAACTCAAAAATGCCTTGTACATTTTAAGTCATCAATAAATAACACAATCCATAATTTTGTCTCCAAATAAGGCATCTGGTTAATATTTGGACTATGGAGGTATACAATATCTTCTGTATTAAATAGCTGTGTCTGATTTAGGATTGGAGCCTATATTCCCTTCATCTGTCTGAGCATCTCATAATCTTCTCTAGCAATGACGCTACCCATCTCTGTTCTCCTCCCAGTTTACCCTTTTACCCACATCCCCTCCGTGTCTAAAATACAACTTCATGGTTTCCCATGGACATATATCTCACTGGGTTACATTATGCTTCCTACCCACCAGCAATCTATTTCTCTGGTAAAGGGATATGCTTTCATTACCATATTCTATGTAATATGAATCTTAACCCCTCAAGTCTCATGGTAGCTGTGAAACTGTATGTAAAGTCTTTATACTAAATTTATTACCCGTTATTTATCCATTGGTGTGTATGCATATGTGGCTACATGTCATTTCTAATCCTTTTCTAATTGTTTTTTTCTTTTAAATATTCTCTGCCTTCTCTAATTTTATTATTCCTTATATGCTGTATCTAATTTCTACAACATTAATATTTTATGCATTATAATCTGGGCATTTTTCAGTTTAAATTTCTTCCAAGTAAATGGACTTATTTCTGAGCACATAATCTTCCAAAAGCTTCTAAGACACATTGCATCCTGTTGAGTCCATATTTTCTGGCACCTTCAGAGAGCCAACTATTAAGTATGCATTTCCTCCTTTCTTCAAGTCCTAACCTTCAGACAGAAGGAAAACACAAAATAGGTAAGGATTTATTTGGGATCAATAAAACTCAAGCTGACCCTATGATTTAACAGTTATACAAAAAGAATATACCACTTAAACTCTCCACGTCTCCAACAATAGTTTTACTTGAATCTCTTATTAGTAACAGCCAGTAAAATGTGGTTAGGGATGTGTTTGTAAGCAGTAGAGCAGTAATAAAATGTAAGATGGTTTTGATTTCCATCCTCGTGATTACTATCAGAGTCTTTTGGATCATCTAGCTTCCTTCTTTAGCACAAAGTTCCACTGAAGTTGACAGAGAAGACCTAGTCCACACCACAGCTGCCTAAAGGAGAGTGCTACTCAATGGCCACCCAATTTTATAAGGACATTTAAGAATACAAAAATATCTTAGAAGCATTTGTGACTCT
Organism: Cynocephalus volans; assembly: GCF_027409185.1. Taxonomy (NCBI): domain Eukaryota; kingdom Metazoa; phylum Chordata; class Mammalia; order Dermoptera; family Cynocephalidae; genus Cynocephalus; species Cynocephalus volans. The sequence goes on from NC_084460.1 coordinate 67,583,788, forward strand.
CTACATAAAAGCCACACATATCCAAAGAAATTTTATAACCTAACAAAAACTATAAAGACTAAAAACAACAACAAGATATTATGTTCAATTATACATACATATATGTTTAATAATATATATGTTCAATAATACATATTTTATTAAACGTATAAATACTATGTAATATTAAAGAAACAGTCGTGTGTTGCTTTATGATGGGGATACATCCTGAGAAATGCATCTGCATTGTTAGGTGATTTTATCATTGTCAGAACATCACAGAGTGTTTACACAAACCTAGATGGTATAGCCTACTACATACCTGGGCTATTTGGTATAGCCACTATAATCTTATAAGATCACCATCACATATGTGGTTTGTCATTGACAGAAACATGGTTATGTGACACACACACACACACATAAATATATACACTTACATATATAGAGACAAAGAAAGCATTCAAGCAGCATTCGTGTAAGTACTGTAGTAATTTAATGCTAAGTGGACACCATTCTGTGAATAAGTGTAAGAACCTTCTCTTCATGGTTGGTTTTCTGAGGGGTAACTACTTTAATTTTATCCTCTTTCTTCAAGTTCTCTCACATGAAAAAAACAGATTTTACTATTCAAAGTGTACTAGCCCTGGCTTAGTTCCTGAAATGATCCTGGCCCAGAAGATACAGAAGCTTAATCCTTCCAGCTTCTACGGCTTTGACTGATTATAAAATTACTGAGGATCACAGAGAAGGTTGAAAAGGACTAAAGGCAGCTGAGTTATTTCACAAATGACTCAGAATCCTACAGGATCTCCTTTAGAAATCATTGCACTATAAACTGCTTATTCAACAATTTTCATACATTATTCACAACATTTTTCAATGGAAACATTTTTGACCATTTTCAAAAATTATTATCCAGAATATTTTAATCGTTGGGGAAAAAAGACCAAATTATTACACACACATTCCATTTTAAATAATTCATTGTGCTTACATTGATCTGGATTAACATCACTTCAATTTGTTGACATTTTTAAAAATTTTTAAAAAGATAAATGCATCATATCTTTAAATTCATTTTTGTGTGTCCTAAAACCATCATGGCATTTGAGTGTAGTTATATTCTCAGCACTCTGTAAAATAGTCTTATATCACTTAAAGTAATATATGACCTTCATTTATTGCTCAGATAGAAAAGAAAATTTCCTTAGGTACTCAAAAAGTCAGATTGTGAAATGCAGCATTATAATGCTAAGTAGGATTTAGCAGCACTGTGTCAGAGCATTTATAGCAAGAACTCATATGCATCGCCCAGCTCTAAAATATTTTTAAGGTTTATTTGAATTAAATTAGTTCCAGAACATAGATTAATTTACCGAGACATCGTGTTTCCGTGCCACTCCAGAGTCCGTTTGCTAAGCACTCTCTGACGTGAGAGCCCACAAGAGTGTAGCCTGTGTTACACGTGAATATCGCTGTGGCCCCATACACTGTCAACGTTCCAATCTTGTTACCATTTGGGGGAAAGGACAGACTTCCACATGAGATAACTAGAAGGAAAAAAAACAATAATAAAGTGAACATTATTTCAGCTTGCAGATTACTCTTGTGCCTAAAAACACACTCTTTAGTCCTAATTTTCATTAAGAATATGGAACAGGGATATCTGCTGAGGCCTAAATAGACCAACCATCTAGGAAGTTTGGGAAATAAATTAATGGTCACCCTCTGTATAGATACTTATTACATCACCTAAGTCTCTGCACTTCAAATTCATAAACACATCACAGAATCTCAGGGGAGGAAGGAAATCCAAAGTCATCAAGGCCAATTGATCAATTTCATTCTTATTTTAAGCAGGTAAGAATGAAAGTGTTAGAAAGCTGTTCAAAGAGAAGCCTTAAGAGCACTAAATGAGCTATGATGTGGAAAGTGCCCAGGGCAAAGCTAGAAAGTGGCAGAAATTCCTGAGTTCTTATTACCAGCAAATGACTAAGAGGCAGTAAAACATAGTGAAGAGGAACAGACTCTGGCTGCAAGCTACTCTGGTTCAATGCTGGGTCTGCCAAGAACTAGCTACATGAGTCTGGCCAATTTCCTAAATGTCTCTGGGCCCTGTTGGGTTGATAATAGTGCCTAGTACATAAGGTTGTACCTTGGATTCAAGGAAAGGGCTAATGTAATTGCTTAAAGCTATGGCTTGCACATAATCAGGCTCAGTCAGGGTTGGTTAACAGTGAAGTAATAAATCAGGACCTATTTAGTGAATTGAAAGAAAGTATGAACATTTTTACAAATAATTCAAGTGAAGAAAAATGCGGTGCATGTACCATTGAAACCAGCCCTTTTTAATTAAGCTGATTTTACTCCAAAATACGACAACCTGGGCTCCATTTCAAATGGGCAGACAGACACAGCCAGGTTAGGTCTGTTCTACAGGGGGATGCCCAGAAATTTGGAAGTTCAACTCCAGAGTACTTTACGATGAGAGCATTATTGTTGCTGAGAAAGCCTCTGTGATTTATTTGTTTCTGGGACGGCTAAATCATTATTGTGTCGTATCCTATGCTTTCAGTAATACTGTGAACACGTTTGCTGTACCAAATGTCAATGAATTCAAGTAAAATTTAGATTTCTACAATTTGTTATGAACTTTTCATTAAGCCTTTTCCCAAACATAGTGTGACCTTCACCTTGAACTACGATATTTAAAGATCCATTTGTAGCCATTTCAGATGATTGGATCGTGTCCCGAAGCTTCCCACTTGTCAGAAATGTGCCAAATAACAATGCGGTCTGAGTACATTTCCTCCTAGAGCTCTCAGCACACCTTCCCTGAGAGACTAGCAAGAAGTCTGCCTCTTCCTCTGCATCTGCTTTTCTTCTTTCAGTCTCTGTTAAAAATATCCTGGCGACAAAACTATCTTACCTTTGTCCTCTAATAGGGTTTACTTGATTGTAAAGAAGAACTAATGGAGCAAAGTGTTAGCTTTTCAGCAGCTAGATAATGGGATTTCAGAGCTAGATTCTCCTTTGGTGGTAAGCCTGATACATTAATGAGGACAGACGCAACACCTGGTAAACGCTAGCCTAATTGAAAGGGGGACCCCCTCACTACTAAAAATAACTTTTGTCAAACATCACAAGAAAAGCCTTCTTCCATGTTATCTTCTCCTCTCAAGTTTCCAAAAATGAATTCATTAAGTTTGCTTTTTTCCCATCTGTTAAGAATGCATTTATGTTCACAACCAAAAGTGCTTCCTCCGAATTCTTAGAGCAAGTCTTTGCACACACAAGATGCTCAGTTGACAGCATCGAAATGTCCCCAAGTTGCAATCCATAGTGCATTTTCTCACTCTCCTGCGGATTAAAAGCCATTTGCCTCCCTCCCCACAGGGAAGCCTGTTTGTCCTCTTTCCTTCAGATCTGCAATTATATTTGTGTTGAAATCTACTCTGCTTGAGAAAAGAAACTGTATTGTGACATATCTCTTCTTATCCCTGTAAGATCAGCCGTCCTGTCAAAAATATGGATAAGACTTGTGAGTGTGATAAATAAGTACAAGCCCAACAGCGGGCACTTTCAAATAGGCTGGAGTTGGATAAAAAGCCTAATGAACCTGCAGACCACCACGCACAGTGAAGAGCCTGCACAGGAGGGCTGGGCTGTCCACTGTGAAGAAAAGGCTCAGAGGACTCGTGATGGTTGGTTTCAAATACTTGAAGCCATTCTGTGTAGACCAGTGTCTGGCATTGTTTTATGAGGCCTAGAGGAACAGAGCTAAGATCAATCACTGAATATAAGTCAAAAAGAAGACCTCACGCAAAGTGAAAATGTTCAAACATGAAATCGCTGTCTCTGGGGCAATGAGCTGTCACTAGAGTTATCTGATGTTAGCTGGGCATTTACTTACGAGGATATTATCAAGAAAATTCTACTTTAGGCTGTCCTGAGTGACGTACGATGTCTACTCCAACAATGGAATGGAACAATAATGCCCATTGTATGGTTTCCTAGGGTATAGGTAAAACACATCTGCTGACGGAGACATGCTCCCGTGTGTTTAATGATCAATCCAGGCACACTTCTCGTTACAAACAGGAGGTCAAAGACCGCTTCACTGCGAGGTTGACCAATGTCTGATTTAAGAAAAGTCTTAAATTAGTGGTTAGAAAAGAGATATAGTCCAGAATTTAGGCAATGTTCTCTGAATATATATAATATAGCAAATTCTAATGTAGCTCTTTGTGTCTGTTTGTGTATAAAATTTAAAATGCAAAGAATTTTTTTTTGATTCATGGATTTCTGCAATAAACATTTTCCTTACTTTAAAAAAATAAACAATAAGTATAACAATAAAGAAATAGAAAAGGAAAAAAATAATATTCTCCAATTTTTATGAAGACCTTGTTTTAGAAAGGAGTGTGAACACCCCTGGTTATTGAATTTAACTCTGTTATTTTCACTTGAAGGATAAGACTTCAGAGTTAACAACTTAAAGGTAAGACTAAGGTCTCCTGTCCTACTCACCCACAGAGACCTGGGGCTCTGAGGACATGTTAGAGTAGCCCAGAGTTAGAATAACACAAACCCTTCAAAAAGTGGTGAACTTCTCAGCTGATTTTATAGTTGTTGTTGATGTGCTTAGAAGGTGAGCAAGGGTGACTTCATTTGGGGCTAACTGGACATGCAGATGGGAGAGTCTAACATTTCTAATCCCCAAGCAGATAGACAACTGGAAACAATTTGCTGGATATCTCATGAGTAGGACCAAGGATAAACCTTAAGCAATTAAAAAAGTTTAAAAATTAGATCTCTTTAGCTACACCAATGACATAGATGATGATTTACTGAAGATTCTACTGGTCCATAACCAATACAGTGTAGAAAGTGACTTTGTGCTTCTGTGAAGACACTTCTGCCATGTGGGAAATTGGCCTTACAGAAATGTGTCATTTTAATTATTTTTAATTCAGAAGTTAAATGGCATTTCAACTTCCTGGGGTTTATCACACACTTATTTAATATTAAATTATACTATCATCAGAATTCACATTGTGTTTTCTGTGTATGTGTTGGCAAAGTAAGAAACATGGGAGATAAATGTAAGTTTAAAATGAAATGAAAACATGTTATAGCAAAAATGAACTCATACATTTATTCTTTTTTTTTTCTTGTAGATCCCAGAAAATAATGTATAACTCTTAAGGTTCTAATAATAGTTTTTAATTTTATTTTGGGGGAAATAAAGTTTTAATTCTTTAGTAATTCTCAACATTATATTGGCCATATTTTTTCTGACGTTATTAACTGACTTTTGAGAAAGTAGAGAATTATCATACTGAGCTACTAAACATTTGTTCTAAAGAAATAATATATTAAATATTGAACTAGACCTAGTCGTGAAAAATATAAAAATAATGATACTAATACCATGAAAATAAATGTTAAAGGAAAATTTTAGATAAAAATTTAAACGATTTGACAGATGTTCCTTAACTTACAATGGGGTTATGTCCTGACACAGCCATCATAAGTCAAAAATAATGTAAGTTGAAAATGCATTCATAACCTGATGCAAACATCATAAAGGCAAAAACTGTAAGTCACACCACTGTAAGTCGGGGACCAACTGCATTTGTTTGTGTAAGTGCTTTCATTGCTTTGTCTTTAATTGTGTGTATCTTAGTTAGCAGGTGCCCTAAAACTTGTATTCTGTGCTGTTCTTCTGAAACAATTCTTCTCAAAATATGATCCAAGAACTCCTGGCAATCCCTGATATCCTTTTAGGGATCTACAAGCATCTCTCTTTCCAACTACCATAGTACCAACTGCCCACTTTTTAAAAAATATATCTCTACCAAAACAACATAAGTGCAGAAACTGATATGCAAATTCAGTCATCCTCTATTAAGCCAGACTCTAAGGAAGGAGATTTGCAAAATCTTAAAACAAAGACACTCACTCTTCTTGCCAATTTTTAATAAATCCTTGTTGTTTATAAAAATATGTTATTTATGTTAGCATGTAATTGACATAGTAAATAAATTAATACACATTTAAATTTTTCTCAGTTTTAATTTAAATAAATTAACAAATATTTTTAAGTAACTATTAGTTTTAACTTATAATAGTAAAATAAATATAAAAAGGACTTTGGGGATGGTGGTAGACAGAATTCTATGATTGCTTCTAAGTTTCCTACTCCCTGGTGTAGATATTTTGCAAACCCCCCTTCTCTTGAGTGTGGGCAGAACTGTGAATAGGTTATAAATCAGTTGATTTTGAGTTCATCAAAAAAGAGAAGATCTGGGTGGTTCTGACCTGGTGAAGTGAGCCCTTAAAAGGGACTGAGTCTTTCCTGAAGTTAGAAAGCTTTGGATCATGTGAGGGCCTGGCAGGGGTCGGGGACACACGACAAGGAGCTGAGGGTGCTTCCACAGCAACCAGGCGAAGACTTTAGTCATCAGCCACAAGGACATGAATTCTGTCCCTGAGCAGGGAGTGGGAAGCTGACTGTGATCTAGCTGGGTTTCCAGATGGGGACACAGCAGACCAGGTAACACCATGAAATCAGTCCTGTGAGACCCTCATCAGAGGACCCAGCCAAAATGTGCCAAATATCCAAGCCCAGAAACAGTGACATAGCAAATCTGTGTAGCACTAGGATGCTAAGTTTGTAGTCACTGGTAATGAAGCAATTGAAAACTAATACAGATCTTCAATTATTTTTAAGAATATGAAGTTCCTGAGATAAAAAAAAAAAAAAAATCCTGAGAATGGTTGTTTTGAAAGAGGCTGGCATATATAATTTCTATTGAGGGTTTAGCAAACAACATACATGAAGATGGTTTCTGGACTCCAGCATTCTGAAGTCATTTCCAAAACACTTAGGCTACAGAGTGAAAAAGGGCAGGGGTTGGTAACAAAGTCTTCTAAGATTTTATACAGCTTCATAATTTGAACACATTAAAGATTACGACATTTAACGTGACATTTATGTTTCCAAAAAGAGGGAAAAAAATCTTTGACAAGCTCTTTTTTAGTGTAAAATTAAAAAAAAAAAATCAGCAGAGATAGAAATAAATTACAACGTCAATATTAAGCCTTTCAGGGAAAAGAAAATAAACAGAAAAACTTCAGCTGGGTCTCAAGAGTAATGATAAGCCCCTTGTCAACTTTTCCTGTGCCACTGACCATATGAACGACACAATGCAGTGCCTTCCCCTGGCATGGATTTTGTCATTTTCCACTAAAAGGAGAGAGCTCCTTTCCTAGGGCTCCCTATAGAACAGCTGGTTCTATGTTTGAGTAAGTTAAACTCAGAATGAGTATAAAACAAGGACCATTTATTTCAAAGACGTCAGAGGGACAAAATAAAGCAGCCCTGAATGAGAGGCTACTCTGGCCAAATTGTGACAATTTGCACTACAAACACTAATAAAGATGCCAAAACAAAAAGTAAACAATGATTTCATTTAGAATCTACTGATTCTGGAAAATGCCACACATCCATGATGTCACTCGAAAGAGGCAAATAACAGAATGGGGTAGAACAGCACATGCCCAGCAATGTGAGTCAGAGAACAGCTGCAATTTACATAATAAATGTGTGTCCCAAGATGACTAGATACATGCAGATAAATGGATGTGCGGGTGTTGTCTCTGGAACAAACTCATTATCAGAACAAGCAGAATACAATGTATTAAATTAGTCAGGAAAACAGACTTTCTAGAATTACAGAAGGATAGAGGCAGAAATACTATTCAAGGAAAGCAGAGCCCTGACTGTGCTTCTTCCCCCAAACGAGGGTGGCACCTGTTGATAATGAGCTTTGTTCAAGAATCTGGAGAGCCTCCTTTTTGTAAACACTCCTTTAAATAGAAGGCTCTCCATTGTTAAGTGCAAATTCTGGAATGGCAATGGAAGCCATTAACATAAAATGTGTAGCATAGAAAATACCCACCTAGCATTACTCTGCCCTGAACACCAGTAGCTGGGCAACTCTGGGAAATCAGGGAGGCAAGAAAAAGACATACTGGGCTGGCTGCATTGTAGAAACCCTGTGTGAACACCCCACCCCCAGAAGGTAAAGGGTACCTGTTTTTAAGATCCTACTTCTAGTTCGAAACTGACAAAAAGGATTTTGGCTGGAAGAGTTGAAATAGGCAAAAAGTAAACGCTACTAATTCTTTTTCCTTAACTCTCCTTGCTGGTACTAAAGATAGAGTCTCCAAATTATAAGTCAATTCATAAGTGTGGATAGATGTGTGTGGATGATTGGCATGAATGTGGGAAGGGAGGGCATTTACTAAGGAAGTGGAAGAGAGCAAATTTACTACAAACTCAGTGACCAGGTCATTGATAATACAAACCAGGACACCGGTCAGAGGGACAAGGAATCATTAATGATTACCCTGGAAAACAGGCTTCAGTCAGAGCTCCCTAAAGGAATCAGGGTCAATGTTCACCATGACTATGATGACTTTGAGCTCCTCGGAGTCAGCTACTGTTCCTAATTTATCTTTGTGGACATGGTAAAGAGCTTGTAGCATGTGTTTAATTGAAATTTGTTCTATTGCAGTTGAATTAACATTATTATCAAAAGCAGCTAAGAATTTATTCTTTTGTCTTTTTCATTTTTTATTCTGGTTTATTCTTACTGAGCTGCGTATTTTATACATTTTACACTGGTCTAACTACTTGTTTCCATGCATGATAATTTCCTGTGAACAATCAACTAAAGATTGTATATTAAATATGTCTGAGTCAAATAGTGCTCTGAACAATACTAGTATTGTTTTATTTTTCTATTTATTCATATTTATTATGAAACTCACTCAAAGCCTGAACTGCTTATCTCGTACCTAAGAGAATAATAATGTCCCTGTTCAAGACAGTCATTATTTGAGAACACAATATCTTCAACACAAATACTATTTCCCAAGATCCTAATTAGAATTTTTGAATAGGCAGTGTAAGGAATAAGAGTTATCTTTTTAAACATAGGCCTGTATTTGTTTTTGAGCTAATTTGAAACATTTGAGTATTCTTATTTAAAGTTTATAAAATACAATCATTGAAAAGGAAAAAAAAAAAACCCATGTAATCCAGCAGTTACACATTTTAAGTATGTCACATAAAAATACAAAGGTAATTCAAAAAGTTTGTGGAAAAATAGAATTAAAAGACAATACAAATCTTTCCATAAACTTTTTGAAGTACCCTTGTACATATTCATCATTATAATGAAAACCATACTATTAGGCTGTATTTTTAATTTGTAGGACTATGACAGATTGTAGGACCATTAAAGGTGGATGACACTGATGTCAGTAATTTAGCATGCCTGTACAATGTAGGAATATCTCACTTGTCACTCACCTTTACAACCTGGTCTCTCTTCTCCGATGGTCCATGTTCCATTTGCTTGGCACTGTGCAAGCCTTTGGCCCTCTAAATAGTAACCGGGGCTGCAGCTCAGCAGTACTTGAGCTCCATACTCATTCAGTGATCCCGAAACCAGTCTCCAGATAATATGTTCTGAGAGCTGAGCTTCAATGCTAGGACAAGGTACCGCTAAAAGAGAAACATACTCAACATCATCATTTTTTTTCTCAGGGATCAGACCATGCTTGCTTCTAATGGTAAGGGCTTGCTGTATGAAACTGATAGTGCTGTGCAAAACATATGCTATTGCTTATCATTTTACAGCTTCTCTACTACCCAAATAGTGACATGGTTGTAAAATGCATCCAATTGCTTCATTACAAATGTGCCAAAAATCTTGCAGTCAGACGGAGATGTAAAAGGGACAAATCACTTATACAAAGGTATATGGCTCATTTGGAGTAGATGAAAATCTTCATCAGGGTAATGAGCACATGCATATAAAAATCTTACATAGAATTTGTCTCAATATCCTCTGAGAAACTTGGAATAGTAAATATGTAATCGAAACCTAACTTGGACGCTAATTTTCAGAAAATTAGATACCCTCATTACTTCCTTCCTAGGAAACACACATGTATAATATATCTGCATATTACTGGATTATTAAGAACACAGAAATGCATAGGCACACTGCAGTAATACTGTTCAGGAAAAAGTTTAGTAAGTCTTAAAAGAGGTAATCTACATGTGTCCTTAGGAAAAGGCCCAGAATATAATAGTTACATCATAAAGAGCAGTGCAACAATTGTGATAGCAGCAGAAATAGTAGTAGTAGTAGCTGTGGCAACAGCAGCAGTGCTACTAATACTAGCATTAGAAGTAGCAATAGTAGTAGAAGTACTAGTACTACCACTAGTGGTACTAATAACAGAAGTACTACATTGCCAGGATGGACTTCAAGAAATTTAGATATATGCTGAAAATATATGTAAAGTTTGGGGTATGTGTGAGATTTGAAAAAAAATTTTAAGTGACTTTTATAAAACTAGGAGCCAGAACCAATTCTCTAAATATGAAGCTTCATTAGCTAACATCCATCACAATCAACTATTAACAAAATTGACCAGATTGACTAATTTATTGCACCTAGAAGAATTAGCTAGGTAAAAAAAGATTTTTTTAAAGCATAGAAATAAATACATTTTATATTTAAATTCTATACAAGTTCATTATAATTGACTCAGGCATAACCAAAATGTTACAAAAATCCCATTTAGTCTTCTTTCAGTAATTTACAAGTACTATATGCAGATAAATTGAAAAAAAATAGGCCTTTTTGGTACGATTACAATAGTATCAATGAAGTTTAAAACATGAAAAAATTCTGCTACTTTATAAGTAATCCTTAGATTCATTTCACTTAGGTATTATTTTAGATACAATAATTATTCTAAATTTATATGGCTATTCAAATGTTTCACCTAACGATATAAATAATATTTTTCTCTAGCCACAATACATTCAGAATTTCAGGCAAAATTACTGTTTCTGAAAAAGTCTTTAAAGCCTTTAGCCTTATAAATCTATAACTCAATTTGAATCTCCTCACTGCAGAGTTCAAGTAAAATTCATTTAATTGCACCAAAATAGGTGCTTCTAGAATTAACTTGATTGTTTTTCATTACCTGAACTATCTTTTACAAACTCTATTTCTGCCGAGAAGGATTCACCTTTGGCTTACACAATGGAATCAGAATTTCTCTCTGAGTGAATATCATCTACACGAGCAATTCCCAAATTCTACACGATTCCCTCTTTCTTTATGAAAATGGTATTTGGTTTGTTTTGTAATTATCTTACTTTCGTGTAATTGTTTCATACATCTCTTTTTCCATGCTGAGTTTCAATGCTGTCTTTTTACATTTTTTTTTAGGATAGTATCTGACAATGTAGGTGCTGATCACATCTGTTTATGATTTTGTGTGTGTTGTGCACTTTAAAGAACCAAGAAAATGTTATGGCGGGAAAATAAATAAATAAAAATAAAACAAAGAAACCGAAAATAAAAGCATATGGGTTGAAGTTAAGAGTAAAAAGAAGTGAGAACTGGAATACATGTTAATATTAAAGTTGATCTTGTCCTTTGCTTTCTGAAGGAAGAGGGGTGAAGAATGGAGGTCCCCCAAAATTGGTACAAATTGTGGTTTTTATTTAATATTTTCAAAGATGACCTGAGGGAGAGAGCTCCAAAACATCTGAGTTTGGATACTGTATGACGTAATACGCGTGGTAAAATCTTGAGTAGTGTAAAACAAGAAACCATGAGAAGACCATTTCCTCCAAGCCATGGTGGGAAAGGTCCAGTATTTGTAAGTTGCATCTACATGCACGCCTGCATCCATACAAAATCGATGCCAACAGTCCCCATAAAATGACCAGCCTTGCCTTGCTGTTTCCAATAATGTTGTCACAGACAAAAAATGACCTTCATTGCCTTGGCCCAATAGAATAATGTAGCCAAAATCCTACAACAGAACAGCAGAGTCTCGTGGGAGAACACTGAACTCAAATAGAAACAGAACATTTAGCAATCCCCACATATCTGTTCTATTCTCCTGGTTCGCAATTTTGTGAGTAGTCCCTAGTGGCCCAAGTCAGAAACCTGAAAACTGTCTTGCTGCTCTGCCTGTGACACACACTTCCTTGTGGTGTCCAAACCTTCCCTGACTCTCTCCATTTTCTCCTCCTCGAGGCATCCCCTTTCCTTACTCTGTCATCTAGATGTCAAACTCTTAACGTTGGTGAAAAACTCCAATTGCACACTCTTAAAAGAACCTCAAAAATATCTTTTTGTGCTTCATTTAAAAATCTAAATTTTTCTACTCAGAAGTTTAAATCATTGATAGTATGTGACATGCAAATTATGGTTAAGGTGTCCTTAAACAAAACTCCACATTTATTTAGAGCCAAGAGAGTAATACTACAGCAATTTGATACTTTAAATATTCATTTGAAAAAAAAAAGTTTTATTTAAAAATGTTATCTCATTCCTTGTTCTCTTTCAACTATCACTTCCATTCTACAACCACTGCAAGAACGTGTCTGAAACTCCTTTATGAATAATCTATGACATAAGCTGCAGCAAATTTTGGTTTTTAAATTTCCTGTGACCCACATTAAAACATTTTCTTTGATTGAGTTATCAATTTTCTATTATTATATAATGTATTAAATAAACAATATAATGCAATTTTGATAATCTATTTTAAACACATAAAATAGTGTTTCATCGGCAATACACCTATTAATGATATAGATAAGGCATTTTTATTGCTTAGTATTATTAATTTTATTGCTTAGTATTGATTCATTTTATTACTTTTCTTTTTCCTTTTTACAGACGCAAGCTGTAACAAAACTTAACCTAAATAGGTAGATGTTAAAGGAAATAGTTGGATTACAGCAATTGTTCTCAATTTTTTGAACATTTTCTTGGTTATATACCAGAAATCACTATTATTAAAAATTGCTTGATGGAATCTCCTTAAATCATATTGAGACCAAAGAGTTAAAATACACTAGACTTGTAAAAAGACACCCACTGACTTTTTCAACATCTGCACCAATGTTTTGGACTTTTTCCTCTGGTGCTCTGGAGGTTTTGGGGTTTTTTAGTTTGTTTTCTTTTTTGTTGTTGGTAGTAGTTTCCTCTTTCTTTCTTTCTTTTGTTACATACAAACAGAAAGTGCACAAATTAAAATTATATGTTAAATAAGTTTCCACAAAGTAAACACACACCCATGTGACTAGCCACCACATCAAGAACATGACTAGCACCGGAAACTACCTCACACCCTTGCTAGTCTGTCACTCTGTCTTACTGCACCTCCCCTGAATACAAAATTCTTCCAAGGGGAAAGAATGTAAACTAATTTTTGATAATATAAATTGACTTCTAACACTGTAGATTAATATGACTGGCCTTTGAACTTCATAGAAGTGCCACAGTATCCACTCCTTTCATTCTGGATTAAATATTATGCTTGTGAAATAAATCTGTGTGGAGGCACGTAGCTGTAGTATTCATTTTTATTTCTCTATATTACTCATTATATAAATAAACAACAATCTATCTATTCATTTGTTATTGATGGTGTTGGGGTTGTCTTCCATTATTGGATTTTACAGACAGTGCAGCTTTGAGCATGTCATTTGATGAATATACTAATGCATATCCATAGGTGTATTTCCAGGGTTGGGAATGTTAGTTCACAAGGTATTTTCAGTGTTAGTAGATGCTACCAAACATTTTTCCAAAATGAATATGTCAATTTACACATTCACCAGCAATGTATTAGAGTTCCAGTTCCTTAACATTCTTATCAACACCTGGTGTCCTCTTTTTTATTTTATAAATTTACAAATTCTGGAATGGGAGTTGTAGGGTTATCTATTAGACTTTCTGCATTTTTCTTACCAGAATTCTTTAAACAATATTTGTTTGATATATGTCCTTCAAATATCTTTACCTTTCTTGGTTTGCCTTTATCAGTTTCTTAATTATGTGTTTTGAAAAAATGAAGAACTAAAATTTAATGTAGCCTGATATATCAATTGTTTTCCTTTGTTATTAGGGCTTTTGTGTCTTTTTGTGTTTTTACCTAATCCATGATGATACAGGTGGAATTTAAAATATATAAAACTGTATTTTTATAAAAGCTTTATGTTTTACCTTTCACATGTAGTTCCATAATCATCTTGCATTGATTTTGTATGTGCTATGTAGTAGTGGTCAAGATTCATTTTTCCTATATGGACAAAAAATACCTTTTTTCTCACTGTGCTGAAATGTCACCTTTGTCAAAAAATCAAGCAAATGTTTCTTGGACTCTATTCCCTACCACCGGTCTACTTGTCCTTTCTTGTACCAGTACCACATTGCTTTAATTCCAAAGTCTGTATAATAAGTCCAGGAATCAAGTTGTACCGTTATTAATAAAATTGTACTGTTTATGGGGTTCATGCTAAATGAGTAGTTGATTTTAGCTGTTCTTGCCACAAAAACACAAAAAATGGGTAACTATGTGAGATGATGGATATGTTAATCTGCTTCATGGTTTTACTATCTACATGTATCCCGTAACATCATGCTGTATACTTTAAATATACACAATAGCATTTATTTTATAAAAAATAATTAGAAATTGATCTCTTTAAAATTTTCATTGCTCACAGACACCTTGGAAATAATGTGAATGCCTTAGGGTTTAAGGTTCCTGGTTTGAGGTCACAGTAAACAAAGGCACCTTAGGATCCAGCTTTTTGCCTGCCTGCCGAGACACATCTAAGGCCACTGCCCCCAACAAATCTTCTCTACCAGTTACACTCAAGTGGGCATCCCTGCTTTGACACACATGTTGTTCCCTCTGGCTGGAATACCATTCCTCTCCCCACCCCAATATACATATATGTACTTGTCCTTAAGGCATGTATGAGTACTACGTTGACCTTTCTTGACTGGACTAAAGAGAACCACAAACGCTTCACAGTGAAGAACTTTTCCCTGAAAGAATAGTTTAGGGAAAATTTCCTCTATGGATCCACAGGACTGCAGTTCTGCTGTGTGCAAATTTGCTATATGCAAATGATAAAGCACAGCCCACAGAGGGGGTATATGAGGAGGAGTCTGAAGATGCCCCAGAGAATGGGCTTCAGACCTCAAGAAAAGAGCAGGAAGGAAATCAAGCTGAAATGCATACTAAAAAGGTTGATGTGGTTGTTTCTGGTTGATGAAACTACAAATGCTTTTCCCTCATTTTTTTAGGTTCCAGGTATTCTGTACATTAGTGATGGCCAGAAAAAGGCCAACCAAGGGATCAAAGAGATTTAGGAGCAGTGGATGACTGCAAAAGAATATTTCTCAATTAGGCTGCAAAAAAGCAAAAGTTGAAAGGACTTTTTTTTTTTTCAAGAAAAACTGGAAGCAGTTAAACTAAGTGCTGCCTTGTTGTCACACACATATGTACACACACATGCATACATATATACATATACAATTTACATGTGTATATATAAATGTTTATTATATAAACATAGCACATAAATATAAAAGGTTATATAAATCAAGGCATAACAGTTTAACAAGAAATTATTTAGGAAAACTAGAATGATTCTGTTATATTCCTAATTTTGTATTTCTTCCCACAACATCAACACTGAGAGAGGAAAAAGGAAAAAGAGCAAAAATATAGGGTCTAGGTGCAACACAAATATATCCCACACTAAGAAGCTATGACAAATGGTTCATACAGAACTGAGTATTCTGCTCTATAGGATTGTTTTTATTTCATGACATTAAACATAATAGGTTTTGCGAAACGTATGGGATGGTTGAATACATGAAGCCAAAGTTAAGAACTAGAGCAAAAATATGAGTAGAACACGGAACAATGAAAGCAGAGAGGGAGCTAAGGGCACTGGAGAGAAAGGGAAGCAGGGCCTTGGGCAGAATTACTTGCCTGGTTCTCATTTCTGCCCAGGGCTTGCCCTGCCTTTCAGAAGCCAGCTGGAACAAACACGTGCGTCTCCCCTAAGACTGACAAGTACCAAGTTGAGTTATGGTCAAGGCAACATAAAGCAGCCCCAGTGCCACTGTGCTTCCCTGCACTGTGCTGACATTTTTAAAGAAAACACTTCACTCTTTCTAAAATAAATATCTTAGACCGGAAGTCACTCGGGATTTTTCCCTGTACCTGCCGGTGTTCCTCAATTACCTAAAGGCCAGAAACTACACAGGCGGCTTCTACAGATGACCACCGCTTCCACTGACTTGTATTTGTTTAGTATTTTACTAAAAAGGGGTTCTTTTCACACTGTATATGTAATTGTATGTTATTTTACTTTAATTTAATTTTCAAAACAATACTGAGAAAGGAAAGGTGGGTATTATAATTATTTTTTTATTATTTGCATTTCACTGATGAGCAAAGAAGCCCAGTCTCACTCAAACCAGGCTAGAAATCCATCTGTGTGTCCACATTATATTTCTCTGACTTGTAACTTTCCCTGGCCACTAGAAACAATGCAAGAAAATTATATTTATTATACAAATGACTAATATAAGTGACATCAGACATAATTTTCAGAATTAAATCAATTGTGACGACTCCAAACACACTAGCATACAAATATCAAATATATAATAACAACACTTTAAAAAAGTTTTAAAAATTTGGTCCACCTGAAAAACTTAGCCAAAAAAAATTGTTAACATAAATTTTATAAGTCAATATTTTTGACAATTTTAAGTGAATAAATTGCCAGGTCAAGATTAGTAAAATTAAATATGTTTTCAAAAACATGAGGGCTTTGTTGGCTTGATAGAAAGAGTTCAGTCTGTCAATTTATTTTACATTCCTTTTTTATTTTTAAGGAAATACAAACTCCTTTTTATCACCTTAAAGAAAACAATTATTATGGAATCATTTTCTGCCATATCAACAAATGCAGGAGAACAGACCATTCCAAAGTATTTTACATGATTAATACCACTGACTATTGACATGGTTGACACATTTTTGTACCCAAAATTCCTAAATTATACTTCTCAAATCAGATCAGTTGAAAGCATAGACAATACATAGTTTCTGTGCACAAAAGACACATTTTCTTTGACTTGTGAATGTTTCAGCAACATGCAAAATACTTTGCATTTTATTTGAGAAATATTGGGTTTTAATATTTTCATGAGTGATTTTGATTTATTGTAGACTCATTCAGCCCACGGCAAAACAAGTAGGCTAACTGCTGTTTTGTTTAAGATATGCAGACAATGACAATGTTGCCACCATAAACAAAACCCACCAGTACCCCTTCTCATGTATTACATTTATCATAAATCTTCTGTGATGCCGTAATCAGCCCTAGATCCAGGAGGCATTTGTCTTTTTTTTTTTTTAAACACAGATTTTTTTTTATCCCATCGTAGTCAATATGGGTAAGCGCTTCTTATTACCAGGTTTAGATCAAGCACATTTAATTAGGTTTGTAAAATTATGATTAGATGCCATTGGAGTAGAATGATATAATCAGCCTCATAACTGCTCTTCATACTCACAACTAAAGCAGAGCTGTCAGCGCACCATTAACCATCTATGCTGACTGGGTGCTGGAGGGAGAAGTTAGTTTTAGTTCTGGTACATTAGAAACCTGAATAACAAGACTACTTTGGCTTGGGTAAATAATGACTATAAAGTCTTTGGAAAATACCAGGATACTGAGACTATTTAAAGGCATTACATATCCAACTTCAACAATGGTCTGCAGTGAAACCCCTCCACCAAGACTGAATCCAGAACATGGAATTCTTAAGGACAAAAGTTGTTTTGGGATTTTTGTTATAACCTCAGAGCTTTGCTAAATAATTACTATATGAGTTATTTATAAGAGTAGATAGGGAATTAAGAGAGTTTTAAAGTATACTTCTAGGAAGAAATTTATGGGCTTACATGAAAGTAATAGCTTTTAGAGGCATCAAAGAAGTCTGAAGATTTTAAAGTTCCTAATCCCTTCTTTCCTAAGATGCCTGATTGAATCTGTACCTTCTTAACGCTGTCATATTCTGAGGGTCCCAGCATCACCAGATTTCTCCTCATTCTCATGAAATCAGGGAGTCCTAACTGAACTCCTATACACTTTAGAACCTTTTAAAAATGCAGATTCAGAAATCATTTCAGATGTCTGTGGTCTTCCAGTATATTTTCCTTCCTACAGAAATATAAGTTACATAATGGCCTTAAATCCCAGAGATCATATTTAATTTATGCCTTAAAAAATTAAGGTTATTTCATATTGATATATACTTTACTCATTGTCAATTACCATATTATATTTGTGATCTTCAAAGTCAAACTAAAAAATACATTTTTCTTCTAAAAAATTAATCTAGTTTTAATAAATATAGCCATAACAAGAAGCTATCATAATAGAAGGGGAGTTTCTAAAGCAGGTTTCACTGAATGCCCAAAAAGTGACTCAGATCTCAGACATATCCTTAGACAGGTTGTTGATAAGGAGACATCTCCTTGATATTTTTCCTCAAAGTGTCAAAAAAATAAAATTTTATATATGACTGAAGCAAATATAAAATATCAAGATCATAGATCAGAAAGTCATCACCATCTCAAACTTTCTCTGAGGTCTGGAGGGACAAAGAGAAAAGATGAGGAGGGAGATTTGGAAAACACGATAAAAAGCCTTGCTGAAGTCCTGCAGTAAGGGAACAAACAACCTTTGGAACTAAATTCAATTTGTCACTTCATTTATCAATATTGTTTTTGTCAGGCTCAATTTTAAATGTCATGGAGAAAATAAGTACAATTAGATGTTTAGATATACATTAAATAAATGCCTGTTTTAAACAATGTCAATATTATTGGTATTGTCCAATATCAATACTGGAACCAACATCAGTAACTAAATCTACAATAATTTAACATCTAAATATAATGATTCTAAAATCCACAAATTTGTGATAAGAAGTTTTTATATTTGTGAGCTGCCATTTGTTTCAGTCCACAAAACAGGGATGTAGCATTTAAAGTTCAGGGAGGAAATACACACATAGACATATACGCATATACTAAAAATGAAAGACAGAGAGATCCCAGATTGATACTGATGTTCTGAGTGATGGACTTTGCTGATCTTCTGAAGTAAACTCACAATGGGTTGGCTCAGTTCTTACTAAAGCTAATAAACAAACGTTCCTTCAAAAGGTTTTTAAAAAAGAGATGGTCCTTACATAGTTCTTGTCCGCAGAGGAGACCGTGAGGCCCTGCACTAAGTACAGGTGTTGGGTGACTGGTAAGAGGAATAATGGGGAAGAGGGAGCATGAAATAACTGTTGCTCCCAACGTTCAGACCACCGACCAGCTGGTCTCTTCTGCCCATACGACCCCTCCCTCTTTCCTCGACTTCTCTTTCTTCTGTTTCAAAGGAAGAAGTAAGCCTCTGACAATTTGGGGGAGGTGGAAAGATTGAAATAAAAAAGGATCATTCAAATCTCATGTCATTCAAATCCTCATCTCCTGTATGACAACTCTCCCAAAACATTAATGCAGCCAAATTCTCTCACCAAAAACATTAACTTTCAGGCAGACAGCATATGTGGCTTGTAGAAGTTTTAGGTGCTCACATGAATTCTGATTATTATTGAGGGAAAAGGCAAACCAAGGTGTAGATAGCATACCGGTATACATATTTTACTAAAAATTACTCAACAAAAAATCAATAGAAGATTCAAATGTTTTATAGAAAACAATAATCTCTTAGAATATTTATATCTTTTTTAAATAAGAAAAAATTAAAGGAAATGTTTTGTGGCATATTAAAAACAGTTTAAAGTGTGTTGAACATTTCTACATAGGTTCCAGTCATAATATTTTTGTTTCCTTTTCTCTTTTCTAGTCAAAAACACTTTTACTAGAATTTCAAAGTGTTTTTATCAATATTAGTAAATAAATCATGAATACCTGTCTACAAGAAATGGGAAAGTGGTCTGTGTGTATGTGTGTGTGTGCGTGTGTGTGTTTAACCAAGGTGAAAACAGTTGCATGTAACTTAAAGGAATTAGCTCCTACAGAGGATGAACTATGATATTGTTAACATTGAATTCTTCAGTACTTAACAAAATGGAAATTTCATAGGGTTCAAACAAACAATTTTGAAAATTTTCAAATAAACTCAAATGTTTTTAAAAGTTAAATATGTACATATTATGAGGCACTTCAAAAAGATATTTGAAAGATTTGTATTATCTTTCAATTCCATTTTTCCACAAACCTTCTGAAGTACCCTCGTATACCATAAAAATATGTCTTGAAAATGCATTCTATTTTTCTTGTTTTTTTAGCATTATGATATTAGAATAGAGCAAGAAAATTCTATTTTATATGTGTTACTTATTCTAAGATTCCAAACATAAATGATTCCATGTAATATCATGAAGATGCTTGAGAAAGTGCTAATGTAAAAACACACATCTTGAAAACTTCCTTCTAGGATGTTTTTTCTAAATTCTTAGAGCTTAATGCATAATATTATACATAGTATCAGTTTATATTTTTAAATGTCAGTATGAATGATGGATGTGCGAAAATATTATTTTTGGATAGTACATGATTGTAACATTTCAAAGAAAGCAACAGCACCAAATCTTTCTGTAGAGATACTGATTTCAAGAACTCATATACAGATAGAAATGTGTGTAAATTTTCCTATCTGTACCCATGTACAGGTTTAGAATTGCTATATGAAAGATGTAGTGGGTTGAATTACATCCCCCAAAACTCAATGAAGCTTGAATTGTGTCCCCCAAATTTTACCTATTAGAAACTTAGCCTTCACTATGACTGTTAAAAGGGTGGGAAATCCTATTATGGTAATTGAAAGATGGGGCATTGAAGGGTTGATTGGATTGTAAGACCATGAATGGATTAAAAATGGTGATCAGGCACATGGTTCTGAGGGCTTTAAAAGAAGAAAAGAGTCTTTTTCTATCTCTCTCTGCTCCCTCTGCTTACACCATCCTCTAATGTGAGACGCCTGGGTCACTGTCGCCAGCACCAGATGGACGTTGGACTTTCCAGGCTCAGAATTTGTAAGCAATAAATTTCATTTTCTTTATCTATCACCCAGTTCCAAGCATTTTGTTATGAGCAACGGAAACAGACTAATACAAAAGATAAAGATGCCAATATAGTTATACTTAATAAAACAAAAAGAACTTGATTGCTCAACATAACATCTGGCAGAATAAATACTAGATTAGAAGTCAACATATATGCACATACAGTACAGAATGGCTTTTAAAGTCCTGCATGTATTTAATACATGAATTCCTCAAAACTCCATGCACAATCTAAATTCTTTAGGATATTCTAATACTTAGAGGACATAAGAGACCCAAGTAAAACTAAACTTGTAGTTACTATTTGTTAAGCATTTATGTGCAAACTTTACTTTCTTACATGCACCAGGGGACCAAGGGGACCCTTCTGTTGACAACTCTAAATAAAACACAAAAAGCTGCATTAAGTCATGTTTAACCTTTTGGAATGAAATGAAACAGGTGGAAAAAATATACCTAGTAGAAAATACTTGGCAAGTGCTCAAATTTGCGAAGGTGATTCATGTTTCTGGGTCTCAGCTCCTGTTTGTATGATGGGGATGATAAAAGTACTTTGTAGGACTGTTGTAGGGACTGAAGGTTTAATGCACGTACAATGCTTAAAACAGTGCCTGACATGTAGTGAAAACTCCATAATGCCAGATATTTAATTGATTTCATAGCACAGCAGCATTGTGATTTGATTTGAGTTAAAGTGATCTTTGTCAAGGTTCTAAGTTAATAGCATAGCACATACTCTAAAAACAGAAGTAATTGAATAGAAGTAATTGATAAAGGCAAGACTTTGTAGGCCATTATGTAAGGAGGTATGTATTAGTCAGTGTTCTCCAGGGAGATAGAACTAAAAGGATATGTATATAGATACACGAGAGAGGATTTATTGAAGAAATTGACTCATGGGATTAAGAAAGCTGAGAAGTCCCATGATAGGCCATCTGCAAACTGGATACTAGTAGCGTGGCTCAGTCCAAGCCTCGGAACCAGGAAAGAAGATGGTATAATTCTCAGTCCGAGGCCAGAGACTTGAGAGCCAGGAGGTGCTGCTGGTCTAAATCCTGGAACCCAAAGACTGAAGAGTCTTGAGTTCTGGTGTCCACAGTTGGGAGAGAAGAGTGTGTTGCAGCTCCAGCAGATGGAGAGAGAGAGAGATTCTCCTCTTCCTCCATTTGTGTTCCCTCTGGAATCCCAGCAGACTGGATGGTTTCTGCCAATACTGAGCGCAGATCTTTTCCCAGCTTCGCCACTCAGGCTCACATGCTCATCTCCTCTGGAAACACCCTCACAGACACAGCCAAAGATAACACTTTACCAGGTTCCTAGATATTCCTTAATCTAGTCAAGTTAACACCTATAATTAACCATCACAAGGTAAGAGGCTAAATATATATTCCCAAACATTTTATATGTATTTCATATTTTACATATAAACACACATTTATGCATACACATATATAAATATGTATGTGCATAAATTACATATATGCATGTATATATATAGCATATATATGATTATAAATGTATATATTTAAAACATGTATAAATATACATGCATGTATATACATATATGTATATACATATATAGATAATAGATATGTATAGAAGTTATTTATACATAACTTAAGTGTTTCTATTATTGGTCTATTTATAGATCACATAATGATCTAGTATGACTTCAGCTTGCTTTCTCTTTCTTATTCACATTACTCTTAATCAGTAAAGTACTCATGATGCCTGGCACATAGGAGGTCCGCATAAATAAATTATTAATGACTAACTTGCTTCACTGACTAACAGTTTTAACTGAAAGCATAAAAACAGTACCCACCCCACATATTGGGATTACAATGTCAACTTAGTTTTTCACTAGGAGGTTAGCTTAATAGTTTTGCTTCCTCCTGAATACACAGTACGTGACACATTTTCATTCATCATTTTGTCAAACTAATAAACCTGATGCATCAATACCAATAGCCCTCACTTGTTTTATTATGTCACTAGCATGAATCATATCTTCAATGATCCAAATCCAGTTTCAGTGAATAATTAAAAGGACAAGAAATGAGCCTGAAACGTCTGCCCTGGAGATGTGTACGACTGCAGAAAGAACGCAAACTGGAACTCTCACTTGTTACAGCCTTTCTTTTAATAAACCTGACAGTGAAATGAACTAATTTTATTTATGATTTACATTTGCTATTTATCAAAGCTAGTGTTTCTTACCTCTTGAGATGCAGTGTACTGATCTACATATTATTGCACCCGTTAAAGAAACATAAAATTGTTTCATACCAACATAGCATACAAAGGATTGGCCTTGGGGAAATATGTATTTCAGAATTTAATAGTCATCAAATTATCTGACTAAGAGGTAAAATTTTATGCTTGCTCTGCCCGATTTCTTTAATTTAAACCAAGTGAAGAAAACACCCTCCCCCAAACAAAAATTAAATTGGTTTCCAGCCCAAGCATTTTAACGAAATGTCCAAATCTCCCTTTTATAAAGTCTAATAAACAATTGGGGAAAAAGAAATGCTCACTTGAAAGTTTGGGATGATAATTAGAAAATGTTAAAGGAAATTTTCTATTTTATTATAAATGTTATATTTATTTCCTTGTGTTACTGAACAAATAGTAATCAGTATTAAAGTAGGTTTTAAAATTCAAATTGGCTTGTTGCTGTTTTAATAACCACTGAATTGAACAGACTATAACTTCTTTATGTTACAAAGTAATTTTGCCATTTATTTTTAAATTATAACTTTAAAGCAATTGTACATCTAGATATGTATTTTAAAATAGAAAAATTCAAGTATATGTATAAATTAAACCACTTTCTATGTTGTAACATAATGTTCTACATAAGCACAAAATAGTTCTCTTAATTGATGTAACATTTGCCTTTGAACTGCAAGAGGCCCCTCATTTGTGATATTTTTCAGAAAATTTTTGACATAAATATACATTCTCCTTGAAGCCATTTGGTCTACTAAACACCATCAAATGAAAGGTTGTCCTATTACCTACTTAATACTTACCAGAGTAAATTCATGGTAGGTTAAAGCAGCACCTTTTTTCCTGTTTGTGTTCTCAGTATTAAACACAAAACTTAAAAATCACAAGAGCTAATAAATTCCTAGAGTCAGTACAGCCTGGACATTAGGAACAGGGGCGCTCTTTTCAGGTTTCCTTGAACCAGATCCTGAGTTTGCTACTTGTATCTGTGAGTCTCGCCAAATTACTCAACCCATTCCATCTTTAGACTCTCATCTCTATAACGGTGATAATAAAATTACATACCTCATAAGAGTTAAGTGCATTAATTTGTGTAAAGCTATTGGAACCAAGACTACAAGACAGTAGGGGTATAAGATTAGCTTGCAACTAACCATTTCTAATATGGAGTGTACATCTAAATATGTATATACAAGCGTACTTCCAAAAGTTTGTGGAGAATGGAACTGTAAGATAATATGAATCTTTCCATAAACTTTTTAAAGACCCCCACATACATAATCATCCAGGATCTGGATCAGGCTCCATGTCTACCTCCTGATAGTCTGACTTTTTTTTTTTTTTTTCTCTTTTGGAGAAATGAGTTGAAGTGAAGAGAAGGTTTAGGAATTTTATTCTAATTACCATGAGAACTCTGGGGAGGTTTTCAGCAGAGGAATATCCTGTTTAGATTTATATGCTTAAAAAATCAGTGTGGCTGCTGTTTGGAGACAAGATTGGAGAGATGAGCTGGGGGCCGTTTCAGGAGTACTGGTGGCCAGGGGATGTGACGTGTACACGAAGCCACGTGGACAGATGTGTTTCAGGGGCAGGGTTGACAGGGATTGATGAGGGAATAAATATGAGAGAAAGAGGAATTGAGGACTAGAGAAGAATGGCCAGATTTCTACTCCAAATTCCCTTCCACCTGTGGGTAGTTGAGAGCTTTCTCAGACCCTGAGCCTGGCTTCTGCCCACTTCTGAAGTTCTTTTTACCTCTTCCTGGGCACTTCTCAGAGCTGTGAGGCCTCTCAAGTCATCTTTCCTTACATTTGCTCCCTCTTACCCTGAAACCTTAAGCTACCTCTACTCAGAGGCTGGTGGGATGGACAGAGCCTTGAACTCATGCCCCACCATGGTGTAGTCCATCCCCAGGAGACCTGGGGAACGTTACACAGTCACTGAGTTTTCATGATGCCCAGAGCACCTGTATCTAATCAAAAGAGTCCATGCTGCCTTCCCCACAGCAGCAGGAGACTTCCAACACTCACCTAGAGGGTTTTATGATGACCAATCAAATCTGTTTGGTTGCAAATTGCAGAATTTGGATATCACAGGTATTTGATTTTTATTAAACCAGTAAGATAAGGAAAACAATACCTTTTTCAGAGGATTGTGATTATAATTGAATAATGTGGCTTGGACGAATGTTCAGTAAACACAATGTCTAGTTACTCTTCAAAAAGTGGTTCTGGTGATCACCATTACTTCCTCAGACCAAGGTCTGGTCCCAGCCACCTTCTCTGTAAACTTTGATCCTAGACTGATCACTCCTGGTACCTAAGCTGAGTCAGGTATTTGCTCCTGCTGTGATTAAAATCAGGGCATTCATTAAAAGTTTTGTGCATTTTTTCTGTTTCCACATTTTTGTAACTTTCTGCTTCTTTCTTCCTCTACCCCCAACCAGGAACTTAAAAGCTATGTTGTTTCTTTCCCTTATAATTCTCACAAAGTTGACTCTCTATGTTGGAGTTCCACGATGTCAATCCATTTCTTTGGCAGACTTAGATTACTTGCATAAACTTTCTAGAGACCAAATGAAGAGCTAAAAATTTGGGTACATGTAATTGCTTAACCCAATTATTCATAGTCTTCACACATAAATATGGCTCATTTGGACCTAAAAAGCAGTTTGTGTCTATGCTGTGAAGGCATTCTGTCCCACATGTGTTCAGAAACAATGCAGCACTATGGTGACAAACCAAGGTTCTTGTTCACTTTGTCACCCTGGAAAGTAATAGGCACATGTGCGAGGTATCTGTTAATTAACCTAATGATAATGCTTCATTGGTTAAAATAAAATGCTATTGAAACAATGTATCTGTGATCCCCAAAGAGCTGGATTATCTTCAAGCAAAATAATTTCCATAAGGCTTAACAGGTAGTGAAAATATCCATGTTGATTAGGGAATTTTTGCTAATGTCAAATACGACCCTATAAATATTTACAACCAACAAGACTGATTTATTAGAACACTAGAAAATGTTCTTTTAATTAATCCTCAAAATTATTAAAATCATCTTTAGAATATTTTGGAAAAAAGTGTCAAATTTGTCATACTCTGTTTTAGCCACATGAAAATAGATGTAAGAAGACAGTGTGGTATTGGCAAAAGAACAAAGAGATCAATGGAACGGCATAGAGTCCATAAATAGACCCACATACATATGGTCAGCTGGTCTTTGACAAAGGAACAAAAGCAACTGAGTGGAGAAAGGATGGACTTTTTAACAAATGCTACTGGCACAACTATACATGCACATGCAAAAAAAAAAAATGAATCTAGAAACAGACCTTACACACTTCACAAAAATTAACTCAGATTGTATCAAAGACCCACATGTAAAGTGCAAAAATATAAAATTTTTAGAAGACAGCACAGGAGAAAAGCTTTGTGTTCTGCAAAAGACACCATCAAGAGAACAAGAAGATAAGACACAGACTGGGACAAAATGTTTGCAAAAACATTTCTAATAAAGGGTGTTATTCAAAATATACACAGAACTCTTAAAAGTCAACAACAAGGAAATAAACAACCTGATTAAAAATGGGCAAAAGACCTTAACAAACACCTCACCAAGGAAGATATACAAATGGCAAATAAGCATATGAAAAGATGCTCCACATCATATGTTATCATATGGGAAATGCAAATTAAAACAACAATGAGATGCCCCTACATGCCTATTAGAATGGCCAAAATCCAGAACACTGAGAACACCAAATGTTGGCAAGGATGTGGAGCAACAGGAACTATCATACATTGCTGGTGCACTTTGAAGACAGTTCTGTGGTTTCTTATAAAACTAAACATACTCTTACCATTTGATCTAGCATTCGCACTCCTCGGTGTTTATCCAAATGAATTAAAAACTTCTGTCCACACAAAACCTCACACAGATGTTTGTATCGGCTTTACTCATAATTACCAAAACTTAGAAGCAACCAATATGCCCTTCAGCAGGTGAATAGATAAATACACTCTGGTGCATCCACACAATGGAATATTAATTGGTGTTAAAAAGGAATGAGTTATCAAGCCATGAAAAGAACTTATATTCATATTACTAAGTGAAAGAGCCAATTTGAAAGGCTACATACTATATGATTCCAAATATATGACATTCTGGAAAAGGCAAAACTATAGAGACAGTGAAAGGATCAGTGGTTGCCAGGGGCTAGGGGAGGGAAGGATGGGCAGGAGGAGCTCTGAGGATTTTTAGGGCAGTGAAACTGTTCTTTATGATGGCATAATGGTGGATACAAGTCATTACACATTTGTCCAAACCCATAGAACATACAACACCAAGAGTGAACCCTCACATAAACTACAGACTTTTGGATAATAATGATGTGTCAGTGTAGGTTTATATACAGTAACAAATGCATCACTCTGGTGGAGACTGTTGACAATGGGGAAAGCTGTGGGTGACCAGCGGAAGGGAGTATATGGGAAATGACTGGACCTTCCTTCCACTGAATATTCTTGTGAACCTAAAACTGCTCCGAAATATAAAGTCTATTAGATGAAAAAACAAAAGATGTGAAAATAAAAAGTTATATTTTATATAGTTACCTTGTCATTTATCAAATCTTTCTCAGACATTACATAAATTTGAAATGGGACTTCATTTGAAACTTAACATATACTTGAAATTGTAAGCAAAACACCCAGAGAACTTACAGACAGACAATGACAACTACAACAACAAACCAAGAAAAACTAATGCCTGGTCTTCACCCAGTACCAGTTAACTCAGAATTTCTCAGGGTCAAAATGGACGTAAGTAGATTTTTAAAGCTCCCTAGAGGATTGTAATGCATAAGCAGAGTACAGAACTACTGGCATAATAAAAAGGGCACAGGAGTTAGGACTAGAGAGTGGAATTCAAACCCCAACTCTGCAAATTACTAGCTCTCACCTCATTTGTGATGTTCTTTGTGTCCCACTTTTTCAGGATTTTTATGAGATTTATAGGTAAGCTATTTGAAGCATCTGCTGGATAGTAGGCACTTTTAAAATGGCAAGAATTGTTATTAGTGATCTCCAGGGTATACGCAAAATGAGCAGTGCCTTAAATGCCTGGGACTTTGATCTTATAATCAATCCAAAACATATGTGCTATTGCCATCTGTCTGGTTAAGTTCGTATTTGGAGAGAATAATTTTGCTTAGAATTAAACTGAAAAAGCATAACAGTGTATCTTGTTATCCTACCTTCCCATAGTATTTTTTTAATTGTACTGAAACAGTACCTGATTTAACAGAAAATAACCAAGAAATATTAATGTTGTTTCAGTATTGCCTAACTCACTCTCAGGAAGTGCAATAAAAATGTTTAAAATGATAGAAGGAAAATAAAAACTATGGAGGAAGTCAATATAACATGTATTTTTAATACATGTAAAATTTTTTAACATGACCAAAATACTATACAGAAAAAGAGGAACAATTTTATAATTGAAGACCATGTGGTTCCCTTTTGCTAATATAATTAGAGCAAAAATATCATTTCATGTGTAGAAATATTATATATGTTTTAATGTTTATAAACTAGGAGGTAAGATTATTTCA
The DNA here is from genome assembly GCF_027409185.1 of Cynocephalus volans. Classification (NCBI taxonomy): domain Eukaryota; kingdom Metazoa; phylum Chordata; class Mammalia; order Dermoptera; family Cynocephalidae; genus Cynocephalus; species Cynocephalus volans. The sequence continues at coordinate 67,612,699 of NC_084460.1, forward strand.
AGTCTGAGGCTAGATTTAGTATACCTGTGATGAAAACCTTCGGCGTGTGTGTGTGTCTGTGAACCTTTGCTCTGTTTGGTTGTGCATTATAAACTAGAGTTCCAAACTGGACCCAAACTTATGACCCTTTCAAGAATTTACTGTAAACAGCTTTATTTACTGTAAACAGCTTCCTAAAAGATTTACCTCACTTCACAAATCAAATTAATGCTTTATCTACTCAGCTTCAGTGTGTTATGCATAGTAGGTGACCTGTGAGTAAACTAAGCACTGCTTTTGACTTCAAAGAAGTTAAAATTAGATGGCAGATGACGAGGAAAACTCCTGTTGAATTATGTTTTAGTATCTTGCGTAGAGTGATACTGCTGGGCTTAATGTCTCAATATGTTCTAAATTAAACCTCTCCAAATTGAAAATGGCAGCATGGGACACGGTTTGCTGTATGAATTACATAATGTCCATCTGTGGGGAAAATAGGATAATTTAGTCAGGCTCCCTGGACATTTCTTGTAAACAAGTTGTGTGTGGGTGGAGTTAGTGTGCATGTGCACACATGTATCTTTTTAGTTATTGCTATTGTGTGTTCTTCAGAGTTTGTGAAGCAGGCTGGCTGCAGAGCTCGTTTCTAAAAATAGAGCATGTTTACTCTGCTGGCAGCTGCTCAGTTTTTCTTTGGACTTTGCTGGTAGCAGTTGAGTTTCTGAATTTCTCCTTGGTACTGCCTAGCTCCTAGATGTGTGTGTGCTGAATAAAGACTATTCCTTCTTCAACCAAGCTCCAAGGGCCGTTTTGTCCAGTTATCTAGCGCATAGACCTGCATGTGAAGGGTTTGTGAATGGGCTCGAGGGGTCTGTGAGCACCAGAGACCCAGCCCTAGCTCTACACCATCCTGACGAAACCAACAGGATTTGTCTGAATCACGTGCAAGTGTGCATAGCTCATTTTAAATGGTTGCAGTATTTCATATGAAATATGTTGGATCTAATGTCACTCCCATGAAGGGGCAAGGGCTCCTGCAGTGCGGTGGGCACCTCTGCACACGTAGCTGGAGCTGTCCTGGTGACTTCTTTTCTGAGCTAAATCTACACACACGGGCAAACACATGAGGGCACTTACGTTTACAGATGGGTGGCTTCCCTTGGTTACTCCACAACCCGTCTTCTTGGCACACTGCTGTGGCTTGTTGATTCGCTCCAAGCTTAAAGCCTTCATTACACTCATATGTCACTTTACTGTCCAGCGTGAACTCATTGCCCGTAAATGAGCCATTACCAGGTGATTCCGGGACTCCACAGGACACGGCTGAAAAATACAATGAATGCAGGCTTAATCTTATAGAACTTAATATTTTACTATTTTTTATCTTATCTCAAATACATATCAAAAATGTTAATTATATGTTTGGGGTGTGGCATAAGTATACACATTTTCAAATTTTTAAGGAAGTTAGGCTTAATGAAGAACAATAGAAAATTGGTCAGAATGAAATATCTCTATAATTATCATTCTAGAAGACACTCTGGTGCAGTGCAGTCACAGCCTGCCATGTTCTGTCAGGTGGTGTGGTCACAGGAGCACAGCATCCTGCACACTCCTTCGTTTAATACTGAAAAGAAAGGGGAAGGATAAAATGGTATCTTTATTCTCACAAAATGCATCACAACATTGAATAAGGATCAGCATTAGTGTAAGACACCCCCACATCAGGTCTCAAAATCCTTCTCCTCTTATTTACTCCTCCCCCATCCTTGACTCATTTTCCTTTAAGCAGCAGGAAGGGCTAACAAAAGGCATCCATGCACCTATTATCAGAAAACCTAAAATTTTATAAATCATCGATCAGAAATCAGGGCCTGAGGAACAACGTACAGGACGCAGTGAGGACCACTGCCGAGGGCAGAGGCACAGTCCCAGCATCATATGCATCTGCTTTTATGTAAAAGACTGCACAAGAAATAGGCGTGGCTGAAGAAGACAGTTTTTCTACACAAGTAAGATGTGGGGAGAATTCAGTATGAACATTTCCTTTTTAAATTCACTAGTTCTGATTCAGACTTATTTACTATAAGACAAAAAACCCTCAAGCTAAATGACTACAAGTTACAGAAATGAGACAGAGTAAGGCAAAGTGAGGAGAACACTCCCCAACCATCACATCCCCAGTTCCGGTGCACTTGCCAAAAAAAGGCTCTGCAGTAACTAAAGTAAGGGCCTTCTTTTATCTGATCAATATTAGAGATGATCACATCATGGATTTAAATTTAGATCATTAAAAAATTTTCCCACAGAGATTCCAATGAGAAAATACACCTAGCATGTTAGAATTGGACTGGATGAAGAGTTTATATAAGCTTATAATTTTAAAGATGCAGAAAACTGAGGGTAAGAAAGATAAAATGACTAGCCTAGGGTAGTGCTTGTCACCAGGAAGTAAATCTTATGACTCCCCACTGAGACTGTTTTCTGTTCAGTGAGGGCCCCAGGTCATCTGAGGTTTAGTTTGAATTGTTCAGTTTGTTGTTTTGTTTCCATTTTCTTTATCAAAATCTTGAACAAATACAATGAGAAATTATCAGAGAAGGTAAAGAAAATGTAATGCTAATAAAAATCAAACTTCTAGAAAATTCAAGGTCTAAAATTTCTCTTGTGTTTAAATTTATGACCAACTATTTTTTTTATTGAATCATAATTGATTATACATATTTTGGGGATTCAGTGTTGACATATGTTGATCAAATCAATATTACTAGTACGTATATTATTACAAATTGTACTTATTCTTTATGCCCCTTGTCCAATCTCTCCCCATCCCCCTCTTACTCTCCCCTCCCACCACTGATAACCCTAGATTTCTTCTCTCCCTCTGGACTAGTGGTTATCCTGTTCATTTGTTGCTTAGATGATCTGTCCAATGCTGACAGGTGTGACCAGGTCCCCCAATATTATCATAGAGCAGCTGCTTCTTCTATCACTCTGGAATGGGCTTTGTGGAGAGAGACAACCTCTTCTTTTCTTTGGTCTCTTCTGGTGACTCTCCATGTGTCAATGCACATCAGTGGCTGGCGGACCATCTGCATAGTGGTTGTGACGTCTAGCCACTTTCACGGCAGCCACAATTACTGTGGTGGCTGTGGTGGGCCACCCACATGGAGGTGATGTTTTGGCATGCTCCTTGGCACTGGTGGTGTGCCTGGTTGTGCAGGGGATCCAGTTCCTAGCTCCATGGATTAGGTTCCCTGGTGGGCCCAGAGGCACTGGTAGCAGGCCCCAAGGCGCTGGTGGTGTGCCTGAGCTGGAACTAATTTTTTGTCCTTTACTTACTTCTAAAATGGGGGAGATTCCTGTGGGAACCAGTACTTGAGCTATGCGGTTGAGCTAAATTGCTGCTTTGCTGCTGTTTCCCTAGGAAAGGCTTTTTGTACAGCTCAGGGTTTAATGGTTGACCATATAGGTACTTCCGGCTCTCCAGAGGCCCAGTGCACATGGATTGTGTAGAACTGGGCTTGAGTTTTTTCATCAAACTGCACCTCATGCAATTCTGCATTCCCAACCCGTCTCCTCTGAGTGGTTCTGCATTGACTGGGAGGCAGATCAGCTTTCCTTGCCGTGCCCCAGTGTTCCCCCAGTGGGCCCATCTCACCCACTGCCCATGCTCCAAACATTTCCCATGGGATTGGCTGTGTGCTGTTCCCTTGTGATGACTCACCAGCCTCTGAATGGCTCCCCTTTTACAGCTGTTCTGGCTCCTCACTCCTGTGTGGGCCCACAGGAACCCTATTAGTGGTCTTGGTGTCCTGGGGGCCACCGAGGCCCTCTTCTCCCCTGCCACCTCCAAGTGACTCCATCTGAAGGGCACAGCTGTGGCTTCTAGTGGCTCCTGCTCCATGTACTCAGCAGCTCCAGCCTTAATGCGGCTGCCGCACAAAATGCTCCGAGCAGTTTTTTCTTTCTTTCCTCGTGTTTTCTCCCACCTTCATGAACTCCATAGGTTTCTCCTCTTCTTCCCCTGAGCTCCAGCAGGCCCAGCTTGGCTGTTGTTACATTTTTATAGTTCTATATTGGTTGACTTGTGGGAGAGAGTGATGCTGGAGACCATCTATTTTGCCATCTTGACTGGAACCCTATGATCAGCTATTTTAACCATCTGAAATATGTGTGGTGAGTGGGTGGGGGTGTGTGTTTGTGTGTGTTTATGGTATATCACAATAAATCATTTGCAGTAGATGAATAACAAAAGCCATAGATATATAGGCATAATTTGGGGTTAAAATAATATATAATATCCTTTGGCCTTCCAAAGCCTGCCAAGCATTTGTAAAATATTTATCTTAATTTACAGGAAATGCCATAGATTTTTCCTTTTCGATTATGCTCATATTTTACAATGTTCTCATACCTAGTTTCCTCATTATTTTCTCTACATTTTGCTGAGATTTGTTCTGAGATCACTTGTTCATGCACACAACCCTTAATTTCTCTTCCACTCCCTGAAGTGTACCCAACTTCCTTTAAATTCTCATTCAGGGTTAGCAAAGGATGAAATCACATTTCTTTGTCAAGTTAAACAGGAAAGATGACATTCTGCAAACACATGTAAAGCCCAGGAGGCCAAAAGAGAGAAGCTTTATCGCTATTCTGTTAATCTGGAAGCTTATTTGAGAAGTGAACCCTGATTCCAAGGACTTAAAAAGACCTACTTTATGTTGTCTGTTAAACAACTGGGAATCTTTTCTGGATTTTGAGCTATAGTTTTAGCCCCTTGGGTGTCATAACAAAAAGCTGTTTGGCAAGGTTTAAAATTGAGGTTGTCAATCTATCAAAAATGGAATTATAACACTTCTGATTCAGTAACAAATAGACAGCATAATTCTTGTAGACTAAATTCAGACTTATGAGACAAAGGCAGTTTCCTGTTAAACTCTAGCATTCATTCACTTATTCACTCATTCCCCCAAATTTGCATGATTACTATGTGACAGACATTCCATAGATTTTTTTCTTGTAATGCCAATTAGCTAAATGTATGTAATTTTTAGAATGTGGAGGATTTCTTGTGATATATATATAAAGAGAAAAGTTTCCTGGTTGCTTTTTAATTGTACCAATATAGCACTATATTTCCCAGCTGCTTAGGCAAATGATCACATATTCATCCTGTAAAATTATATTTTATTTAACAGCCCAGGCTTTAAAGTGACACTTCTGAGTCAGTTCCTGCCAATGATACTTGCTAGCTGTGTGACTTAAGTTACTTAATGAATGTTGTCTCATTTACTCTCAGGTTAATAACAACTACATAAAAAGGTAATTGTGAGGATTAAATAAAATCATATGTACAAATAAGTAGCATCCTGTTGACACAATGCAGGCATTCAATAAATGACAATTATTATCAATTTTATATGCATGTGTTTATATATACATATATATACACACACATAATTTACAGTTAATTCTTTTGCAAATAAAGATTTGAGTTGCAAAAATCAACTCTTTGTAATCTATTTATTAAAGAGAAGAAAGAGTAAGTCAGTTGGCTTATTTATTTTATATATCTCATGAGAGTTTTAACTTTCTGGTTTCAAAAAAATAGACGCTCCAACTTTTAGTACCGTGTACTTAATATCATATGTGGGATTTCTTCTTTGCCTATTTAAAACCATTTAACCAGTAGTCTGCCTCATCTCTCAAGGTTTAAAAACACTTCTCTGTTTTTCCCTGCTTCTCTCAAATTAGTGTTTGTAACCTACAATGGCTTCTTTTCTTTCTGTCACCTCTCAAGTTTGAACACCTCATCATTCGCTTTGCTCCTTTTTGTTTGTTTGTTTTTCCTTTTCATTTTTTTTCCCTTTAAACAGCTCAGTCATTTGTGGGTTTTGGCTATTACCTTTAGGCTTGCGGTTCTCAAATCTTGGTGTCTGTTCAACCCACATCCCGTCAGCAGTGGTCTCTTGAGTGCCCAGGGGCACAGTGCCCAGTCCCAAAGCTGCATGTGACCCAGTCCTTTCTTGTTGCCTGTCCCACCCAGCTGTCCTGACAAATTTTCTGCCTCTGTAGACAATTCTCAAAGCCGAGTCTGATTCTTTCATTCACTTCTTTTTTTATACTGCTCTGGTTTGGCTGGGTGTTAATTATTGTCTGCTTATTTGAAAATTATGCTTCATACTTTTCTGTTTGATTGTTTGTTTTTAATTTCCCACTATCAATATTCATATTCTTGTTATCTCAAAATGAATAGTCTATCCTTTTGTTTTCTGGACCCCACTCACAAGGCTGAGGCAAACCCAGGGTGCAATCACCCATAGTCTAAGACATCAATAAAAAGAATATTCCTCAGTAGGGTTTGCTTAAGGTAGGAGAGATGTTTAAGCAATAGGATATGAGACAGAACATCCAGATAGCAGTCTGATAGGTACCAAGGTCACAACCAAAAAGACCAAGTTGAACATCACATATGATGAGTATACCCCAAATGGGGGGCCGCTTGTAAGCTCAAGGACCAGAAGGGTAGAGATCAGATGAAATGCACTAAAGCGAAGAGGACATGGTGAAAGGCACAGAACCAAGAATGACAAGACACCAGTGTGAGTCTGCTTACATTCTGCCTAAGGTGCAATGGAAAAATAAAATAGTGATATAGGCAGTTTCTCAACTTATAGTCTGTGGATTGATCTCTGTGGGTTCTTAAATACATGCAATGTAAGAAAATAAGGATTTTTAAATAATTAAAAATATATGTACATATATGTAACTTTATATATATGTACATATATAAAAATTAATCAAAAAATGTTAATATAAGAATATTCTCGATTACTGTCTGTAATTGGGTTCTACTATATAATATCAGTGCCTCCATTTGCTTTTATGTTTATAATCATGTTGGGGCCAAGTAATAATAGTCAATTGTTACAGTTTAATGAGAAAATATCAGATAATACTGAAATCATAGCCTTGCTTCAACCAAAAACCAAATGACCATACAGCAAATTCTACGAATATAAGCTATATAGTTGCCCATGTGGTGAAAATGTTGAAAGGATTAATTTATTTTATACACACACACACTTGGTAGTATTTATGATAAACATATCATTTTGCAAGTGATAATTGAGTTTTAGAAAAACATCATCATTCAATTGGTTAAAATCTTTTTCTCAACCTGAATTGTATAGGTTTTATATGCATTTAATTTGTAAATACAAAGATGTATGTGTTACATTTGTATGTATTTAATAACATTATAACAAATAATTAGATTCAAAACTAGGCTCAGGAAAACACCTGATGGAACACTGATTTAAGGTGTACATGTATAAGCTGTATGTGTACTTGTATGCATGTATACATACAGATATGCACATGTGTGTATTCATGTGTGAGCAGACATGCATGTATACAGACATATGTTACTATATCTTTATCTTATTTACACAGGGTCTTACACTTTACATAGTGTTTTCACATCATGATTTTCCACTTATTTTTCACTGCAAGCCTATTAAAGACTTTATTCTGCTTTCTTATAAATAAAGATACAGATGCTAAAATGTTTTTATATCATTTTTCTCAAGTCTAATAGTAACTCAAAGGCTGAGTCTCAAACACGCCTGAACAGTTATACTGCAGTTATGAACCTGTAATCTTATAAATATCTGCCATGTTAGTCTTCACTAATGTTTTCAAAATTTTGCTTTTATTTTACAAATTTACAGTGGTTCCTTATTTCCTACAACATTGGCTATAAACTACATTTTGTGGTCTTCAAAGCCCGCCAAAACATTTCTCTGACTCTCCACCCTCCCTAAACAGGGCTCTGGTTGGCTGGCAGACCTCACTAAGCATCCTCTCTTCTCAGTCAGCCCATCCTTACTTTCTTGCCATAGTTTTGTTGTTATTGTTGTTGTTTCCCCTGTACTCCAAATACCTATTTCAGTTGTACCTATTTAAGCCTTGTCTAGGATACAAAATTGGTTTAGACCAGTGTGCCCTACTCTCTCATTTGAATGTGGTGCTACTGTGTGCAATTTTTAAAAATTTGGCAAGTATTTACTCATAGGAAAATCCTGCTTCACAAAGCAATATATAAATGCATTATTGCAGTTGTCTGTAATAAATTATTATCTCGTGCATAGTCTTCTTAAAACTACTAGTCACTTTTATAATAAATATCAGTACTGTTTTAACTGATTTGTGCCTTCTGATGTCCATGAGATCAGGATATTACTAAGACCTGCTGTTCTTGGGTGGACGTTCGACAGATATAAATATGTTGCAATCATTGCAACTTTCATTATCAACTTTCTTGATACATGGAAAATCACTACTTAATTTTCCATCAAACATGACCTTTTTTGGTGCTAATTCCTACCAAATCAGTCAACTGCAAAATAGAAAGTGCTGAGACAAAAAATTAAAAATGTGGTTGTAGATTTACCATGTAATAAATTACAAACCTCTAGGAATAATGTTTGTGCCAGCACTTCTCAAACTTTAATGTACATATTAATTAATGTACATATTAATTTTCTAACAAGCTGCATGATCTCAGAACCCCTCTCCAAGGAGTAAGGCATAAGATTATTCAAAATGCTCTATGGAGGGCTGCTAAACCTTTTTCCCACACATATCTTACAAGCACCTGCCACATGATTCTCTGCTGAATGACGGGTGCCCTGGAGGGTTTGACACTTATGCAACTGGCATCTGCAGGGGCAGAAGTACAGAATCCCTGCCTCTACTGTAAAGGAATGTGTGCCCCTCGCTTCTTGTCTGGATGCACTTAGGTCCCCCTCCTTGAAAGGGAGGCATGATGTTGGATATGGAAAAGACTGCGGAAAGAGGGATGTGTTGTTGATGGGTATTTTTTTCAGCTGTCTCTGTACTAATCTGAGAATTCTGTTCCTTGCATGTGGCCCCACACTATTAGATGAGACTATGGGAGAAGCTGCGAGTGCAAAATGAAGGTCTTCCAAGACCCCTGACACTTATTTTAATGCAACTATTAATAACAATAGCTTGAGAAGTGAAAAATAAAGAAGTGTGCACACCAGAGATAAGGAAAAATGCCATTGATAAACTGGAACATATGTTCATCCCAAAATATGAAGCTTTCCTTTCTTACCAGGTGACCCTTGCATTTCCTTCCTGGCACAATTTTCTCTCTGCAGCAGTGTCCTTAGGACAGTCTTGCGGTTATCAATTGACAAGAAAGGATCACTGGATGGGTAGGTACTGCTTGCGTGCTGCGAAGGGGAAACGGTGTGGAATAAGCCTCAGACGTAATCAGAGGACACATTACTCAGAGCCAAGGTGAGGGCTTTGGAGTTGATGCTAAGCACTTCAGGACATCCTTCAGAGGTCTTAAACTGGGCAGTGACATAAACCCATTTGTGCTTCGATAAGATCCCTCTGACTGCTATCTGCAGAAGGGTCCTGAGAGGAGCAGACCCAAGAGGCCATTGGCAGGGCATGCACAGAGGAGAGCGGGCTGCAGGAAGGGAGCCAAGGGAGACTCGAGACGACTGGTGGCTACAATCAGTTGGATTGGCAGTTGTAGAGAGGAAGGGAATGAAGCAATTGGGTGGACTGAGGTGCTATTTTCTCATGATAAGCTTCAGTCCAAGCAGATATAAGAGGGAAAAAAAAGGGTTGCATCTTGGCACCGAAACCCTGAGCTACAGTGGACATTTCAATTAGGCATCTGGTCTTATGAGTCTGGAACTCAGGAGAATAAGACGGGGAAAAAATGAAGAGTAGGAAGTATTTCTAATATTGATTGCCACCTCCAATAAAATACTTTCTGAATTTTTATGTATTTTGATCAAACCCTGAGATCACATGGTTAAAACTACAAATTGAACAAAGTGTTCCATAATCTATGAACAACTTTTAAAGAATAAAAAATTTCTTATCATTTATTTAGTCTTTCTTGTGAACAGGCCTGTCACTGTTTGTTTACTAATTCATAATTTATTAAAATATGTACCATGAAACACACTTTTTTTTTTTTTTTTTTGGTCTTTTTGTGACTGGTAAGGGGATCGCAACCCTTGGCATGGTGTCGCCCGGCTCAGCCAGTGAGCACACCGGCCATTCCTATATAGGATCCGAACCCGCGGTGGGAGCGCCGCTGCACTCCCAAGTGCTGCACTCTCCCGAGTGCGCCACGGGGCCGGCCTGAAACACACTTGTTTTAACACATGATAGACCCTCTAAAAGAAAACATGGGACAAGTCTTTTCTTAGACATCTGGGGGATTTATTTCTCCAACAGAACTATCTTTATGAGTTCATAGGTTAAGGTTCTGCTTTAAAGTTTTATTAAAATATACTTTATACAATATCATATATTTTAATTACTTCCTATCATTTAGTTTGAATTATAAAATGATTACATAATTTGGGGGGCAAGTAAATATGTAGCTAGACTCAAAGGATGAAGAACTTCAAGTAACACTGGTAGTTGATGGGAAAAATAAAACCAAGTAAATGCCTCTTGTCTTTCTTTGAAAAAGAGCCCATAAGCCCTCAGTTACCTTTGCAATATTACGAAAATATATATTTCGTATTCATCCCCATCTCCTGACATACAGCTCCTAAAATCCTTAAAATCTCTAAAAGGATTGTCTTTTTGCATTATAATGATGGCTAGCAGCCCCTAGGTAGCTTCAGGATGGGGACTGGTCACAGGAAAGACTAAGGTGGGACTTTGGTCCCACCACCCAATCTCTAGAGAGGGGAGAGGGGCAGAAGGTTAAGTCGATCACCAGTGGCCAATAATTTAATCAATCATGTCTGTGTAATAAAACTTTCTTAAAAATCCAAGAGGCCTGGGTCTGGGGAGCTTTCAGATAGTGAACACATGGGGATTTTCACCTCTACTAGGGTGGCACACCCCAGCTCCATGGGGACAGAAGCTCCTGTGCTTGGGACCCTTCCAGACCTTGCCCTGTGTATCTTTTCATCTGGCAGTTTATTTGTGTCCTTTAAAATTCCTTTGTACTAAATGGGAAAATGTAAGAGTTTTGTTGAGTTCTGTGAGCCACTCAGCAAATTAATCAGACCAAAGGAGGGGTTTGTAGGAATCCTGATTTACAGCTCTTTCATCTCAAGTTCCAGAGGCCTGGACTTGCAGCTGGCATCTGAAAGGCAGTCTTGGGAACTGAGCCTTCACCCTGTAGGATCTGATGCTATCTCCAGATAGATGGTGTCAGAATGGAATTGGACGGCACTCAGCTAGTGCCTGCTGCAGACCTGGTTACTTGCTTTCTGGTGGGGAGAAAAACCCCACATTTGATGACAGAAGTCAGAAACTAGTCTTCTGTGTTGCTTGTTACTGAGTATGAGTGTAGAAGAAAGACACATTCAGTCACTGCCATAAGCACATAACTAGTTCACATGCTAATATAATTTCTAACTGAATTTTTTTAAATGACTCCTTTTATTAAACTTGGAAAAGATGAGTCTAGAATTCAGGTCTCCTGATATACTGATCTGTATCCTTTCCAATGCAACATATTCAAAAATAAACACAAAGCAGAAACAGGAAGGAGGAAAAGGGAAAGGTAAGGAGATATTTACTGGTTTAATTATTCATGATTCTTCTTTCTGAAACAAGAGTTTCCTGACAATAATTTAATTCTATTTCAAATAATGAAAATATTCTTGAAGGTATATGGCAAAAAAATTCCCATTTTTCCCATTCTGAGCAGGACCTTATTTACACAGACATTATTAAAATAGTGTAAATGGTTAATTTAAAGTTTTATCTTCCTGAATATCATAGTTATGTTTAGCATAACTGGCAAGAGTCATGCTTTTCTTATGTGTGAAGAAGATTCTTTAAGAAATAAAACCTAAAGCAACATCTGTGTTATGGTTAAAAAGGCTCCCTGTAGAGATTCAAGACTTAAGTGCTGGTGTGAACACAGACATCAGTGGTTCTAGCAGCTACAAAGTCTGTTAAATTCGGCAAATATTTCAACACTTATTCTGCTTTGGCTTAAGGATTCTCATCTGTAAGATGAAGAAAATACTCTAAATTATCTTTAAGTCACATTTATATAAGTCTATAATTCTACTCAAAAACTTCCTCATAACATTCAAGAGAAAAGTTGAATAAAGACTGTAATAAAAATGCAATTATTTAACAATGAATTTGTAAGGTTTTCATATCTGCTATCCATACTATCCACTTCTTTTCCTTCACATTGTTTTAGAGCATTTCCCCCAATGTATTGTGAAATGAATAATGTTAAATGAAAGTAAAGGGAAAATCTAATCCCTTTTTACCAGGCACATTTAGGAATCTGTGTGGCATCACTCAAAGGACGGTATAGCACCAAGTCTGTTCTCTGACTCCCAATATGCCATTACTGTATTTTTAAAAGTCAACATAAAATATTTTTTTCAACAAATAATATAAAAATGTTTCAATATTTGGGAAGCATTGAACGGTTCATGTAATCTTGTACTGGGGTCCAGTATGAGAACTATCTTAAATGAATTATCTTAATGAACTATCTTAAATGGTCAAGCATCTCATTAGCTTTCCTGTGAATAAAATTGAATTTTATTTGGCCTGTATCTTCAAACCACAGACATGGTAACAATCACTCAAGCAAACACAAGGTGATTTTTTTTTCATAACTGGTTTTGTGAGGACAACCAGTAGAAATGGCATTTGAACGCGTTACAGCTAAAGAGCGTGTCTTTGAAGTAAAAGCCTGACTACCCTGCAAATACCATCAGCATCCCTCACATGAATCACAACAGCCTGGGACATTGTTGGATTTAATCATCAAACCTTGCTTATCTTTGTTGATGGATTACAATTGACCATATTCTCCACTTACAAGTAAGATTTGCTTATAGGCATGAATGTTGCACATTGATTTACAAACATTTTGTGTTTGATTAGCAGGGAATTATTTACACTTAATTGTCTCCATCAATTTGTCCCGTAGAAACAACTGGTTATTTTAAACTGTGACACAAGTGATATCCCCTGTGCTATGATTTGAATGTGTTGCCTCTAATTACATATTAAGAAGTAATTAAGAAGTAGGGACCTTTAAGAGATAATTAGGCCATGAGGGCATCTGCCTCATAAATGGAATTAGGTGCCCTTAATAAGAAAGGGCTTGACAGAGGAAGGTACATTTATCATTACGATCCCTTTTGCCCTTCAGCCTTCCACCACGTGAGAACACAGTGTTCCTCGTCTCCAGAGGACACAGCCCACACCACACAACTGCACCTGCCGGTACTTGATCTTGGATTCCCAGCTTCTAGAACTATGAGAAATAAATTTCCGTTCTTTATAGATCACCCAGTCTGTGGTATTCTATCATTACAACACAGAATGGACTAAGACGTACCCCACCCCAAATTCACATTTTAAAATAAGACTTAATGGGAGATAAAATATGGTTCAAAAATGTCTGTGCCCTGTGTCATTATGAACATATTGGCATTGCCAACATCTTGTAATTGAAATTTCTTCATCATTTTCAACATATTGATAAATGGAACATAATGTGATCAAAACAAGGAGAAAAGATTAAAGAATATAATCCCTCTATTAACTTTTTCTTCCAAGCCAAAAGTCTAAGAAATTCTTTCAACACTTTGAGCGTCCTTACGTTTCCAGGCATATTTTCACAACACAAAGCAAATCTGGATTTCCTGTGTAGCTTGTGCCATGTTTCCTTCATGCCTATCACCTAAGTGCAGCACTGGTATAGAACCATTATCATGTGTGCACATATATATGTGGTAATTAAAGATTTGTGTGACAATGACAATTTTATATTAATGTTTATTTAATAAGCTATAAGAAGCAGGATGAATTGATTGAAAGAACATGTATTCAGACATAGGAAAGTCTGAGTTTGGTATTTGTTTGTTTGCGACTTTGACAATTTACCTTAATTATCTGAGCCTCTGATTCCTCACCTGTAAAACAAGAATCTTCAAACCCTCCCCAGCAAGGTTACTTTGGCATAATGTATGATAAAACTTACATTGCAAAACATCTGGCACATATTAAGCCCTAAGCAAATGGCAACATCTATTATTTTATAATGAGAAACAATAATTTTCCTTCAGGTCAAATTTAAAAGAAAGCATTCTTTAGGTCTTTAAGTTAGGGTCAACTAAAAACTAAATAGGTATGAAAGAAACTTTTTTCTGTTCATCCCAGATACAGAGGAAACATTTGATGGTTAATCTCTCAGACACCTCGGACCACAATCAGCAGAAAGTAGGATGTACTGGGTCAAAAGCTGGGAGATGTAAAGCCTAATCCTGAATATTCCAAGGGTCAGCAGTGTCTTTTCAATCATACCAGGTACTTCAAAAAGTTCATGGAAAAAAATTGATTTAAAAGATAATACACATCTTTCCATGAACTTTTGAAAACAACTCTTGTTAGATCTCTAGGCTTATACAAATTAGTACTGATTCAGATACCGTAAAAGCACTGACTAAAAGATTCAGAAAATTTTATACACAGTGAGGCAGTAGGGATACATGAAGTTACTGAGAAATCTCTACATTTCAAAATTATCACCTTTACCAATATAATACCTGACATCCATTGGTCAAATACAAAATTTTTGGCATTGTAAAAAGTTCTTTTACTTGTATTTCCTCATTTAATCCTGAAAATTCCCTAAGAGGTAGATTTGATTATTACTTTTTATTACTTTTAAAGAAAGTGGCTCAGATCTCAGAGTAACCAATGCCAAAGTCTGCCTCTCAGTACTCTCCTGCAATGGCCCCAAGTAGTCACCTGCTATATTTCACCACATTCATATTTATTTTTCCTTCCAAAGTCCGCCACTAGCAATCAATTGATCAATAGGTTATAAACACAATTTCAAAATATAATTCTGAAAATATAAAGCCCACATTGAATTTGAGCAATAATGGTCAAATTTGAGCCCTTTATTTATTTTCTATTTTCCCCTTTGCCTTCTATTGCTCAAGTAGTTTCTCAGAATAATTAGACACTAAGAAACATCTCACTTGATGCTTCTACAACAACCAATAGAACTGTGCTGAAGACTGAGACAGAAAATAGCAAAGGGAGAGGAGGTGCAGTACTGGAACAACCTCCGGACAAGTGCGGACAGAACAGGCCACGCTGCTGTTATTCGCTTTATGGGCACAGTGTGATACCAGGTGTTTACAAGGAGCAAGTGCTACCATCAGAAATATCTTTCTATTTGTTTGGAGGGATAAGGAAGAGTGCTTCTGAAAATAAGAGACGGTAGAGGGAACTAATAACTGGGTTCTAGCAGACACTCAAGCAAACAGATGGACAACTTAGAAAAACAAAACGAAACAGGCAGCTCTGAAATGGGACGTGCAGGATAACAGGAGTTAGCTGGAGGCATTTTTAGCTGATCTAAACCTCCTGAAAATATTTAGTACATCATAACCCGAGGAATACAAAAAAAATTATGTAAATTTGAAACAAAAAAGAAGTATGAACAGGAAGGTGACCTGGTAGGATTGGCACACAAACGGCTGGTTATAATGAAGGGCTCAGACTTAGCAAATGAAGCCCTTAGGACATTCACTCAGGGGCACGACCACTGCTGAAGCAAGGCTGTAAAAGGTAACTACCTTCACCATCTACTTGTAGAGAGTCATTGAGAAGATCCAGGTACAAACATTTGAAAAAATACTCATTTCTTGAAAACATAAAACACAGTTTCTTTTAACAAAATGAAAGTGCCTAAAGAAAGAAAGCTGGAGGAACGTAAAGCAAAATGTACGTGTCGTGTACAAACTCTGATACAGATACCGACCAGCACTGTACAACAAAGCCAAAGACACGCCCCCCACCGCCCCCAACAAACACTTAATGAGCATTTAGTCTGGAATCAGAACTTGCGGAAAGGCCATATGCACTTTATTTATGGTTGATTTTATGGGAATCTGCATTTTGTGGCCTATCTTTATCTACCTTGATAAGTGGAGTAGTAATGTGAAAGATCATGCTTTGTAAAACTAGTCACACCCAGGTAAACATACTAGTTTTGATAACGGACAACAGACAGCCTACTTCAGTCTTAGTTTCACCACCTGTAAAATAAGAACAATACAAAAGTATATTAAAAACTAGAAAATAATAAGTATGGAGAAGATGTATAGAAATTGGAACCCTTGTGCATTGTTGCTGGGATAGTAAAACGGTGCAGGAACTGTTGAAAACAGCGTGAAAGTTCCTCAAAAAATTAAAAATAGAATTACCATATGTCTCAGCAATTCTATTGGGTAAATATCCAAAAGAATTGAAATCAGGGTCTCTATACCCATGTACATAATAGCATTATTCATAATACCTAAAATGAGTAAGCAACCAAAGTGTCCATCAACTGATAAATTAGCAAAATGTGGTACATACATACAATGGGACATTAGCCTTAGAAGGGAAGGAAATTCAGACTCATGCTGTAACACAGACGAACCTTAAAGTCAGTATGCTGAGTGACATAAGCCAGCCACAAAAAACACATATAGTACATGATTCCACACATATGAGATACCTAGAGTAGTAAAAATCATAATGATAGAAAGGAGAGTGGTGGTTACTAGGGCTTGAGGAGAAGGTATGGGGAGCTGTAGTTTAAAGGGGGAGTTTCTGTTTGGGCTGATGAACGAGTTCTGGAGATGGATGCTGGTGACGGCTGCACAACACTGTGAATATACTCAATGCCACTGAACTGTGCACTTAGGATGGTTAAAACTGCAAATTTTATGTCATGTGTATTTTGCTACAATAAAAAGAAAAAAAGGAAAAAGAACTATATTACATGGTTGCATGGCCATTAGGATAAAGTTAGATGGGGAACGTTCAGTGTTGCCACACAGTAGTCAATCAGCACTTTTCAGTTTCCCTCCTCTTTTGTTGACAGATAAAAAAATAAAGCAGCAACAACAGATTGAGTTGCCTAGTAAAGGACACAGGCTACTGAATTTGTTTCTAACAAAATAAACTTTGGGGGCCTAATAATATCTCAAAACCACTGAGCTGAAGTTTGGCTACATTTTAATAAAAATAACGAGCACAGAACATAGAGAAGAAATACATGGGTGACCCACACACGGAAGGTTAAGAAAGGTGACGGAATGAAGAAAACACAGCACTGATTATGTGTCCTCTGTATTTTCCCACAGCTGGAGATCACAAATTGTCATGTTTTCTTTATTTTTTTCTCTCAGAAAACATAAGTATGGTTCTTTAGAAATACCCAACATGAGTTTAGAAATCTGCCAACTTAAAATCTCAATAAAGTGGGCACTAAAGACAAATTAGGGGCTTAGTTTCAGAATCACAGAACAGAAACCTTTTCCTTATTTCTTTTGTACCCCCAGTATAAGCATGTAGAAGTGTAAAAATGAGAGAAGAAAACATTAAAAACAAAAGT
Source organism: Cynocephalus volans (assembly GCF_027409185.1). Taxonomy (NCBI): domain Eukaryota; kingdom Metazoa; phylum Chordata; class Mammalia; order Dermoptera; family Cynocephalidae; genus Cynocephalus; species Cynocephalus volans. The sequence goes on from NC_084460.1 coordinate 67,630,142, forward strand.
CTGCTGTATCTGCACTTGAAGACATTACTATTGGAGTCTGCCCATGCTTCCTGCTCCAATGAGTCAAACTAACCTTTTATTTAATGGAAAAAGCAAATAAATAAATATGGTCAGGGCTAAAACTTCCCAGGCACATCTAAAGAGGCAATAGACTTGGAAATACTCAGTTCATAAACCAAGCAAATAACGTATCTACCATTAAATAAAATATATGTATAGAAAGAGATAAATACATATATGTGATAGCTAGACTAGACAGATGATTGATTGACTGATTGACTGGGGTACTGGTAGAAGGATAGTCTACAAAGTGTCCCCTAAGGATTTTCTCAAAATATAAAAGGAAAATTAGGAGTAGACTAAAATGCACTTATTAATCAAAAGTATTAACAAAGCTGAGAAACCCGATTCCTTGGTAATAGTAGAAAAGTAGCAGAAATAATAACATTTAAGCCTGAGGGCTCATTGTAAATGAAAACAAGGGAACAGCATAGTTTGCAGTTTAGAGGCTATCACCCACTAAGCGAACCAGATTCTTCCTCAGCACACTAAATGAACGATGCGAAAATTGGCAAATGACTGCTCCATCATTTCAATTAAATATTAATAACAATATGCAGACTTTCTACTCATATTCCTAAAGGCCGATTACTAAAATTGCTGACAGACAATTGAAAGGAGCTTGGGATTATAGATAACTGTCTTCTCTTCCCAAGGCTTCTGGTTCTAGCATTCCCAAACAATTCTCCTGGTGCTTAAACTCCATTTCGTTAACTTCTCTACAACAGCTAATCAAATGAAACATTTCAATATTCAACCCCTAGTAATGAATTAAAACAGAGACTTAGATATATGAATATTCAAATGAGCAACTCCACAAAAACCCAGATTTTTAGCTTCATTTGAAGATCAACATGTGTCAGAGAGAGCATGAGAAAACACACATGAGAAGATATAATGAATAAGAGACAAAACTAAAATTGGAATTCAGTTTTTGCTGACTTTTCCATTATGTTTTTGAATGGACTATGTACCCAATATGAATTCATTATGCTAGAAGGTGGGTAGAAATAAATCGACTAAATTTATTTTAAAGTGGACTCTGGAGGCTCTCTAATCTTTGACTAATCATGGCTCTCTCCTGTTATTTTGTCTTCATTTCTAAAGAATTTCAAATAAAAACACCCAAGAGAGTAATAGCTTTACAAAAACTATAATCACCAATTTTCCAAGAACAGAACACAATGTTATTTGTCAAATGTTTCTGTAGAATGCATAAGGACGAAATGTGATCAGGAAGGATTAAGGTGAATATTACCAATTTTGATAATTGTATGGTAATGGAAGGTCCAAGGAGAACAGAAAACTGAACTGCACAAAAAAATGGAAACATTTATTTAAGCTTATTTCCCCCAAATTTCTGCAGCCTTACAAATGCAGGGAATATGGTGCCAGAGTTGTTAAAAGTTAACGCAAAACTATTACTTTTCATTTCCTTGGTCAGCCTCAGTAGGAAATTCTAGTTGGGATGAGATGAGGGTGTAATTAAGTCACTGTTGGGAAATTAGAATAATTTAATCAGGCCCCCTCACCTTAGGTCCAGTTGGGGGTGGTGTGGGGCATTCTTGGTAAATAAGTTGTGTGTGGGTTGAGTTAGTGCGCATGGGCTGCGCCACCACCTGGCTGGCCTCTGCCTCAGGCATCCACCCCAATTGGCCATGCTCTCGAACCTATGGCTCCAAGGATATTTTTGCCGGCTACCTAGCTCATAGACCTGCGTGTGAGGGGTCTGGTGACCCAGCCTGGCATGCGAAGGGTCTGGTGATCCAGCCTGGCATGTGAACAGTTAGTGACCCAGTCTGGACAATGAGCTCAAGGGGTCTGTGAGCTCCAGACCCAGCCTTAGTTCAACAGTCACTAACAAAGAGGTATAAACTGACAAAACCCACAAAAGTTTTCTGAGGTAGACTGATTTGCTGAACCTCCTCAGTCTCCTCTCCCTGGCTCACCATGTGGGCAGTGCTAAGCCTGGTGCTGCACAGAGCAGAAGACCAGTGAGATCCCATCCCCAGAGCCACTGCATGGGTCCTCTCCTACGTACGCATGTCTCCACTGTAGGTGTCCTCAGTGAACAAGGCCTGTAGCAGTATTATCCCCCCTGGTCATGCACATAAGCAAGAGAGGACACGCCGTGATGCACTTTCTCTTTTCTCCAAGATTTCCCTCCGTGTTCAAATTATTGGCAGATTCTTGCAGACTCTTTGTGCTTTAAATCTCCCTCTGACCTCAGTGCCTCTACCTCCTCCAATTCCAGTCCCCACAGCCCACCACAGCTTCCTGACCAGATCCTTCCTACAGGTCACTGAACTGATCCTCACTGTGCCGGTGAAGAAACAGCAGCCCAGAAACAGTGCATGAGTTTCTTCCCAGGTCCACACAGATATTTCACAGTAAATCGAAAATCAGAATTTAAATCTCAATATTCCCAATCTAAAATGAATTCAACTATATCATTGCCATCCTTCTTACTGTATTTGTACTAACATAGTAACATTAATCAGCATCCTTCAATTATAATATCATAATATGTTGAAAATTATATGAATTAAATATATCATAAAACAAATATACTATAATAAACATATGGTTTTAAAAATTACAACTTACTATATTAAATATTAATGTTGAATAATAATCATTTTATGACTTTGTTTACATTTTCTCTCCTTTGTTCCATGCACTGTAATTAAGTAACTTATCTCATTGAATCTCATATTAACAATTCCAGTCAATACTATTGTCTTCATTTTACATGGGGACATGATGTCCAGAAACATTAAATAATTTACCCAAAGTTCAGCTAGTAAGGGGTCAAACCAACCTCTAATTGCAAATGTCTAACTCTGAAGTTTATGCTCCTTCAGCTATACCACGATGACTCTTTTCACTGTAACAGATAAAATAAAAATATTTTATGGTTTCCTTTTTCCCCTATATTTCTGTTCAGAAAAAAATTTTTGTAGCCTTATATTACTAATGCCTTCAAGTTTTCTTGATTTTCAGAATCACTTCCACCAGAAATTGAACTCTGTCACAAGTAACTTACACCATTCCTTTCTGTTGTATTTTTCTTGTTGTCCATTATAAAAATGTGAAAATTTTTTTACGATTTTTTTTCCCTATTTTTTTGTCTTATACTTGATTCCATGGGCTTCAAAAATTTGTCTTTTTCTTGCCTAAAAAGATATTCACTTGCTTTTTTTGTAGAAAACTACAGGATTCTTATAAGACCCTCTAAGAGATTCAGGACTCCTAGCAGAGAGTGCCCACAGTTTATGTCATGAAAACTAAATAACAGCTGGTCATATTATAAATCCCATTGATGACAAACAATATTAGTAAATAAAGGTAAATATATGGGTGCAATCATATAAGTTTCTTCTTAAAGGGTCAGTAATATATATTCTAACATAAATTTTGAAAAATAAAATCTTAGTCCATATGCACAGCAGTAATCTTCAACCTAAAATGATATTATTTCTCATAATTTTAAAATTAAAAGAAAACCAAAAAACAATGTCCACTCCCTATTTGAATGGATAGGTTTTTCTGGAAAATAAGTGTGCAAATGTACTACCATTCTGTCCACAGCACTGCAGACACAAATACAAATGACATCAAAACAACCTAAATGTAGACACTTCAGCTGAACTCTATACAATGGAGTTTATTGCAAATACATCATATGTATTTATAATTTTGTTGCCAAACTTGCCCAGTTATGAAGGCAGCTCACTCAGTGTGCCATAATTTGGTAAAACAGTGTGCCATATTCGAAGGATAAGGAATTCCTGTGCGCCTTTAATTGATCTGTACTGTTTTCCAGCACATGGTATTTGGAAGAAACTATTCCAGTTAATGAAATGCCCATGCATATTCCACTAGCCTATCAACAAAAAAATAGGCATAGTAAATGATTTTCAGGATGATACATTCTATACCCAATGTTCTTATAAATTACTTTTAAAAGAAAGTCAGTAGTATCTTTGGGAGACTTCAGGACTAAAAGTGAACTGCAGGGAGTCAAGAGTCCTAGGACATCTAAGATCAGTTCTTTCTAAGCCCAAACTGTGTGCAAATTCAAACTATTACAACTAGAGATGAAAGGCTATGTTTCAAGGATTTTACATGGAAGAGTTCAATTTAATGATGTTCTCTACTAATTTGACCAAACCAGCTGTATGGAACCAAAGAATATATCAAACCAATCCACAAAACATACAACTTGAACTAAAATCAACAATAAAGATTGTGACAGTTAATTATCACTGTCTAAAAATCATAGCTAAGAACAAACTTCAGATTTAAAAAAACAGTCACGGGATAAATTGATATGGCAAGGATGCATTATTTTGAGGAAAATTACATTAATATGAATCAGAAAATGGTCATCAGACTTTCTATGTCATGGTCAAAATGCTTTGGAAGAATACAGTTCTTGGGGTAGGTATTTATGTACATGTGCGCACAGATGTTTCAGACCAAATTAAAGACCTACTGGAACAACCTCAGGTGTTTCATTAGTCGGTCTCATTTTTAATAGTATCCTAATTTTGATTGAAAACAGAAAGGCAAATGTGGCTGAAAAATGATGACAAAATCTGGATTTTTATCTCCGTTTGTAGTGATGACATGAGGACCTTCAATTGCAATCCACAAAATCATATTGATTAACAGAACTTGTCGAGTATCAGAATATCTGTATACGTATAGTGCGTGCATGTGTGTGTGTGTGTGTGTGTGTGTGTGGTGTGCAGCTTTTAGCATTAATGGGAGCATTATAAGCACTATACTAATTCTGAGCAAAACAAAACATGGTTTCTGCCTTTGAGAGTCAGATACTATTAAGAATTGACAAAACTAGCTTTGAAAAATCTCTCCAGTCAACTCTTCCTAATGGTCAATTAAATAATAAAATGAATTGCTTCTATTTATTTTTGTAAAAATGGAATGGAAATTCTCAACGATATTTCTTGAAGTTCGATAAAATGATACCAAAGTTCTTCTTTGAATAAGTACAGAAGTCCCATCAACTCTGATGAGAATGCTGAAAACGCTGAGTAACAAAGAAGACTTGCCCATGCTCAATGTGAAAACATACAATTGTTATTTTAATTAAAACACTATGGATCTGGCATAGGAAATCAGTACATCAACAGAAAAAAAAAAAAAATAGCCCAGAAACAGAAACACACTTACGAGATAATTTAGTATAGGAAGTAGTTGGAATTTTAAATCAGTAAAAAAAAAAAAAAAAATCTATGGCGAAAATAATTATCCAACAAAATATTCAATAAATGATAATCAGATAATTGTGTGACTATCTAAGAGGAGAACATACTAACGTAGGATCACACTTACATTAAACAAATTCACTATAGAATATAAAACGAATATTTAAATGTACATATGATGCTATAGAATATAAAACTAATATTCAAATGTATAAATGAAACTATAAAATATAAAATCAATACTTAAATGTATAAATGAAACCACTTAAACTCCATAAAAATAGATCAATTTTAACAGGAAAGGGACTTTTCTTGTCCGAAATTCACAAAAACTGATATATCGATTCATATACTACAAACGATATTTGCTATGCATATGACTGACAAGCAGCTAATAAATTATTGTACAAAGAACTCTCAATAAAATTGAATAAGACAAAGAAATGAAAAAATCATGAGAACAAGAACACTTTTTTTTTTTCAAAGAACTAAAAATGGTCAATAAATTAAGGGGAAAAATGTATTCTCCCGAGTAGTAACAAAACAAATGAAAATCAGAACATTGAGTTTTATTTTGTGTGTCACATGTGCAAGGATTAAAAAGATTGATGATTATAATGGTTTTCCATGGGACATAATAAATTAGTACTTGCATAGGGGCTTAAAACAGCACCCATTTACTCTCTCACAGGATCTGCTGTTCGGGTGTCAGGTGCAGCAGCTTAACAGCGCAGGTCTCACACTTGAGGTGGCAGCAGGATGTCTTCTAATCTGGTGGTTCTTGGAAGAATTCGCTCCCAAGTCCACCCACGAGGCCCATTGGGCTGGCACAGTAAGGACAATGAGAGGTAGTCAGAGGGCAGAAGGGACAGAGATTGGTGGGGAGTGCCGACAGGATATGGTTACTGGGAGAACCCAGAGAGTTGGAAGATCCAGTGGCTGAGGTGTTGTGAGACAGAAAAAGGAAGAGGAGTGGATATTTTTGTCATAATGAAGTATCACAAATTCGGTGGCTTAAACAACAGAAATCAATTCTCTCTCAGTTCTGGAAGCAAAAAGTCTAAGATCAATGTTGGTTTCTTCTGAGGCCTTTCTCCTTGGTTTGCAGATGCCTGCGCCTTTTCCCTGTGTCTCTTTTCACATCCTCTTTCCTGTGTGCATTTCCTGTGCCCTAATCCCCCCTTTCCATGAGCATGACAGCCACAGTGCATTAGGATTCACCCTAATGACCGCACTTTAACTTGATGACCTCTATAAAGACACTGTCTCCAAATAAGATCACATTCTGAGGTACTGGGGGTGCAGGAGCCAACTTATCTTTTTTGAAGGGGATATAATTTAACTCGTAACACCACGTGGCAGGGAGAACCTCCTGAATTTCAGTTTCTCATGTCACACAATTACTGGCTGCGTGGGCTACATTATGCTCAGAGATGCTCTGATTGCTGGAGGATATTCCTGTAACGCTATTACTATTTTTGAAAGTTGAAGACACCACCACCTAAGGCCTCATTTCAAGCTGTGTTTCTTCCCAACAACATGCGTATGTCTGAAATCTCATTAAGGAAAGCAGTTGGTGAGAAGGTGGAGCCATGTTCATTTATCCATAAATTCATATGGATGACAATTATGGCCCAGGCATTGTGTAAAATGCTGTGGATTCAAAGATAAGACAAAATTTCTGCACAGGGAAATTTTAGCACATGTTCACTAGACACCTGCACCAAGTGCACTTGGGATGCTTGTAAAACTGCAGATTCCAGACTCCACATGACCTGTTGAATAAGAATTTCGGGGGACTAGGAGTTAAAAATTCACTTTGTAAACAAGTACTCCATCTAAAAGTTGAGAACCACTGGTCAAGGAGAAGTACTCGACAGCGACACAAGGACAAAACGATGTGACAAACACAGAGACGTATGCACAAAAGTGTGCTATGGGCATCTAAGTCCCCCTGGAGATGGAGGACAGATTGTCTCAGGGAGCTGATGATTAGAAATGAGACAACGGGGCACAATTCCATGTGCTGACAACGCGCATTCAAGGCAGAGAAACAGCATGCGGCAGAGAAACGGCTGCCTGTGTCAAGGCGGTCTGCACGGTTGTAAGCTTCCCTGCACCTGCATTGCAGCCACACAGTGAATCACGAGTCCTCCCTGAGATGGCCTTTGTGAGATGCACCGTCCTGGCTGCACATCCGACAATTTTCCAGCACTTAGCAAACACTGTCTCTGAACCGTTTACTTCTCTTCCACGTTTTCTCTATTTCTACTTCAAAAATTTGAGAAATCCAGCTGCCTCAGTCACCTGCAGCAACCTGCATGGGCTTGCCAGTCCATTTTTCCCCCAGAGCAGCTCTTCTTTCTGCCAGGGACTGACATTTTCAAGCTGTCAATTTCACAGGGATAGGCAGCCGCTGTGCCTCTTTAATGAAAGACCATAACCTATCCTGCAGTGTCAGCCAGTACCTTTAACTGCACACAGGGCATTATACTATCTCTACACCTCTTTGCCTTTTATTGATTGAGGAAACATCATTTTCAAAGTTCCGCATGCTGGAGTGGAAAGTTCTGTGCTGACGCCCTTCCCTTCCCCTTTCCCATGTGCCTCCCTCTCCTTATGTTTCAGAAGTAGAAGAAAAACACATGGTCCTTTCGCCTGCTTTTTGAACTACTTTGAGTACTCAATGTCAGGTTTATTTCTCAGTGTTAAGTACCTAAAACGACATCACAGGGATTTTCTTTAATGCAAGACATACGGCCATTCTTATCCGTAGGACTCTAGATTCTCTTATAAAAAATTATTACTTTGCATATTTTATACAGTTCTTTGCCCAGGAAGGTCAAGGTCTTCGTATCACTACGGCTATTATACAAAATTATCCTTTAATGCACATATAAGCTCACTACAGTACTGCCTTTATCATTAACCACTTTTCAGACATAGAATACATGAAGCTTTGTGATATACAGTGTGTGCCAAGCACGGGTGGATAAAAATGCATTATTTAATTTAATGAGTAAACATAGTGGATTTTAGCACATACTAGAGGAAAATTATACCTCTTCAGTAAAATGTCTGAGATATAATTTGCAAACTATAGAAGATAATTGATATTGGCTGAGTTGTACTCTGTGTTATGGTCTGATCCTGGCATATTATTTTAGATCAGGAGTTGGCAGACTTTGGCCCACGGGTCAAAACTATCCTACAGCTTGTTTTTGCACAGCTTGAAAGCAAAAAATAGTTTTTACATTTTAGAACAATTGTGAAAATTTTAAAAACAAAAAATAGGTGACAGAGACTACATATGATCCACAAAGCCTAAAACAGAGTTTGCTGATACCTGATATCAGTTATCATGAGAAATAAGAGAAAACAGTTACCAGCTTAGTTACTTAAATATGTTTGCCTTGAACTAGACATTTGGCAGTGCTCTGTTTGAAGCAAGTCAACAGGTACTTACTGAAAACACTGTCGATGCAAATATGTTTGTATGCTATGAGAGTTTCTTTTTTACTGGGTGCCTATTCTTACCTGGTGCTATTGTGAAGGTTTCATGCCAGTGTTCCCATTTAATTCTTCAAACAAAACAGCCAGGGGAGTATTCTTATCCCCTTTCACAGATGAAGAAATAAAGCCTCAGTGAAATTCTCTATCCAGAATCACTCAGTCAATAAACGTTGGGGATGGAAGGGGATCCATCGCTAAATTACAGAACTCCGAGACTATGCAATCTCCAAGAACCAACCATTCAATTCAAAGTGTAAAGTAGGTTTTAACAAGGCAAATGAGTTAAACTTCATTTTAAAATATGTTTAAAGGGATATGGCAAGTTTGGGCTATATGGACTATGTGGATTCATATCCAGATAATTTAAAATATGCTGGTATAATGCTTATATCCTATCTTTATACATACACATACGTACACCCACATACATCATAGCATGTGCTGTGAGATTGCAAAATTCTAGAAATATTTATTTAAATTTATATTTCTGATTAAATCTAATTTTTTTGAAATATTCCAGTATTATTATGACTGAGAAAGATTTATAATTTCATAGAAGCAAATAAATATGCATATAAAAAAATCGAGACAAGAGTCATAATTGGCTATGCTCCTTATATTCATAAGTAAAAGATTTGAACTTTTACAAAGTACCTCAATGAATTCATTTATTCCAGAACCCCAAATGTAACTTCCTAACTTTTACGATGATGTTGTTTTACAATTAAAAATAAATAAATAAATAAATAACAGTTTTCTTGTGAAGGATGCCTCTCTGAGGGTAGATGTAATGTTTAGGGGAGGCACACATGGTAAAATGTAAATAACTTAGATTTTAGAATCTGAAAGACTTGGGTTCAAATCCCTGCTCAGAGTATTAGTCATTGTGTTTCTTTGGTTAATGTCATTTTTCAGCACTGGCATCTATAAGGATTAAAGAGATACTTAGGCAGACCCACAGAAATCATCCTTCTCATCTGCCTGTCTCTTTTGCTTCAGTAAATATTTTTTACAATACTATGTATAAGCAGAGTATATGTATCTATGTCTACCTATCTTAAGGTTCTGATGTTTAAGAACAGAAGCCTAATCATGTGACTTTTGAGAGAGATCATTTTTTTCTAGTCTTTATTGCCTGTGAAATGGTAACAAAGCATAAATAAACAACAGATAAAGGCAACTCCAAACAAAAGCTATGGCTTATAAAAGGCTCAGAGAATCATACCTTAAAAATAAATAGCTCCTTGGGAATTGCTCCCTCTTTAACATGGTAAACTTGAAAGTGGTGCACTGTGATGCTCCAGTTTAACTGGATCTTTGAGATAATACAGAAAATTTCATTTCTAACCCAGGCTTCTCTTCAAGATGAATAAGATTAGCGTATTGATAATGAAAACAGCTGCCTAACAGAGTTTCTTGCTTTCATGCAGGAAATGAAGCCTGAAGAACAGAAGATATGCATGGCTTTATCAAGGAGGATGAAAACCAATATAGATTTTTTGAGAGAAATAATTTAAAAGGTCAACCAAAGGGAGAAAAACAACCTGGAGTTCTCCTGAAACCAATAAAATACATCTTGCCTACTACATCTTTTCACTCACAGATGAAAAGTTGTGAAACTCTATTTGCTTCATCCAGAGACCGATTACAAGACACCAGGGTATCTTGGAAAAAGCACTGGTGGGAGCTGTAACCTGGGATCTGCCACTTTGAACCACAGAATCTGGGTGAGTCTGGAGTAGGAGTCTCACCAATCCTCTTCCACTCCTAATCATGCTAGCATCACCATAACATTTAAAGGTTTATTCTACATTATTCCTGTGATCCTCCTGGTAATTCTGAGGGCTAGATATCAAAGTCCCCATTTTACATGGCAGGAAACAGGTTTAGGGAGACTGAGACTCCCTGACCATGAGGGGACTATTTTGAGGGACCTGGCCCTCACAAAGTATCCTCTGACTCCAAATTCTGTATTTTTTTTTTCACAAAATTCTGTGCTTCTACAATGCCACTGGCAAAGAAGTGAAAACAGAAGAGAACTAAATGGATTCGGGCACAAGATAAATAATCGTTAAATGGAAAAAAATCACTCTCAAATATATGTTCTCCTGTATATCTTAAAAAAATAGATAAATCAATGACTTTCTAATTCAAAATATTTAGTAAATGGCTACAAGTGACAGGGTGTTTTGCTCAGTGTCTAAGGGGCACAGTAGTGCAGACACAGTTTATACAATCAGTAGTTAGGGTCCTGAAAGGAAACGACCTCAATACTCCAGGTTTTGATCTTGCTCACTTATTAAAAGTCAAGTGTTAGTACACGGTGAGAGGTATGGATCTAGTTTCATTCTCCTGCATATGGATATACAGTTATCCCAGCACCATTTGCTGAAGAGGCAGTCCCTTCCCCAGTGAATAGGCTTGGTGCCTTTGTCAAAGATCAGATGGCAGTAAGTGTGTGGGTTGATTTCTGGATTCTCTATTCTATGCCATTGGTCAGTGTGTCTGTTTTTATGCCAGTACCATACTGTTTTGGTTATTATAGCTTTGTAGTATAGCTTAAAGTCAGGTAGTGTTATGCCTCCAGCTTTATTTTTTTTGCTCAGCATTGCTTTGGCTATGCGTGGTCTTTTATTGCTAAAATCAACTCAAAATGGATTAAGGATTTAAATATACACCCTGAAACAATAAAACTTCTTAAAGAAAACATAGGAGAAACACTTCAGGAAATAGGACTGGACACAAACTTCATGAACATGACCCCAAAAGCATGGGCAACCAAAGGAAAAATAAACAAATGGGATTATATCAAACTAAAAAGCTTCTGCACAGCAAAAGAAACAATTAACAGAGTTAAAAGACAACCAACAGAGTGGGAGAAAATATTTGCAAAATATACATCTGACAAAGGATTAATATCCAGAATATACAAGGAACTCAAACAACTTTACAAGAAGAAAACAAGCAACCCAATTAAAAAATGGGCAAAAGACCTAAGCAGGCATTTCTCTAAGGAAGATATACAAATGGCCAACAGACATATGAAAAAATGCTCAACATCACTCAGCATCCGGGCAATGCAAATCAAAACCACACTGAGATACCACCTAACCCCAGTTAGGATGGCTAAAATCCAAAAGACTCTGAACGATAAATACTGGCGAGGTTGCAGAGAAAAACGAACTCTCATACATTGTTGGTGGGACTGCAAAATGGTGCAGCCTCTATGGAAAATGGTATGGAGGTTCCTCAAACAATTGCAGATAGATCTGCCATACGACCCAGCTATCCCACTGTTGGGAATATACCCAGAGGAATGGAAATCATCAAGTCAAAGGTATACCTGTTCCCCAATGTTCATCGCAGCACTCTTTACAATAGCCAAGAGTTGGAACCAGCCCAAATGTCCATCATCAGATGAGTGGATACGGAAAATGTGGTACATCTACACAATGGAATACTACTCAGCTATAAAAACGAATGAAATACTGCCATTTGCAACAACATGGATGGACCGTGAGAGAATTATATTAAGTGAAACAAGTCAGGCACAGAAAGAGAAATACCACATGTTCTCACTTATTGGTGGGAGCTAAAAATTAATATATAAATTCACACACACACACACACACACACACACACACACAAAACCGGGGGGGGGAGAAGATATAACAAGCACAATTACTTGAAGTTGATAAGACAAGCAAAGAGAAAGGACACTGTTGGGCGGGAGGGGGGCAGGGAGAAGGGAGGGAGGTTTGGGTGATGGGGAGCAATAATCAGCCACAATGTATATCGACAAAATAAAATTTTTTTTTTAAAAAAAAAAAAGAAGGCAAGTGTTGCATTTTAGAAAACATTTCAAAATATTTCTCTAGACAACTTTTTAGAAGAGAAAAACTAATGTCCTAATGCAGTTAGAAAATGTATAAACTGTATTTATTCTTATATATTTATTCTTATATAAGAATAAATGGATTGCTACTCATATCATTAAGGAAAAATTGTAAAATGAACTCCAGGATAATTTAAATATTAAATCTATCAAGACAGAGTTTAAGTTTCCAGTGCCACAAAGAGATATTTGTCTTTTATTTATTTAATTATTATTATTTTATTTATTTATTTTTTTAAATTTTCAAGTCCCCTATTTTCAAATGAAGATAATTAGAATAACTACAATGACCTACAACTTTGGCGAAAGTTTTAAAATATTTCATCATTTGTATCAGTAATTAAATTCCGTACTATCTCAAACGCCTTCTATATGATTGAATGTAGGATTTATAGCTGCTTTTGACCATGTATGATTTGCTGTCAAAGAGTCTCAGATATTATTTATATTGTGGTAGAGCTGTGGTTTGAAATGTATTGAAGCAGCTACTATTTTTTAAATTATTTCAATTTAATTCATTTGCTTGATCCTTATGGAATTTACAAAATCAAATATCTCATGAAAAACAAGTAGTGATGCATCCAGTACCTTAAACTCATTTGAAATTGCCTCCTCACGTGCTCGCTTCGGCAGCACATATACGAAATTGCCTCCTCACTGATAACTTTCTGAGCACCAGACTCTCTGTTGAGAATAGCTTTCCCGCAAGTACGTGGAGCACAGCATGGGAAAAGCAATCTCACTAAACCTACTTTTCTCACTGGTCCACATGCGGTAAGTGGTAGCAAATTCTCCCCTCAATCAAAACAAGAAACAGTACGTCATCCAAGATTTCTCTCTCCCTTACATTTTACATACCATCACAAGGGTCTGTTGACTCTATTTCCTAAATATTTTCAGTATGTATTTCCTTGCAAAACCTATTTTCACTGTATTTATCGAGGTTGTCCTATCACTGAAACACACATCTATAGTCTCTAAATGCCACTGTATTCCAATCATCCACCATGCCACTAAAAGATCTGTCTTTCTAAAATGCAGAAATCGAATCTCTGTTGCTCTCTCACAAATTCACATCAGACACAGGACAGAAAGCGAAAGCCAGGTGAACTTGCAGTTGAAGTCTTCCACCACCTGCTCCCACCCACTTTGCCATCTTATCTTCCATCACTGCATTGCCTTCAAATTCCAGCTCAAATGTTCCATTATGGGAAAAACCTCCTGGCCCTCCTGCACTCCTTCTATTCAATGCCTATCTACTCATGCTTACTATCATATTAAACTGTAGTTACTGGTTTGTAAGTCTTTCTCCCACAAGACTATCAGAGACTTGAGGCATGGGAATGTGTCTTACTCATCTTGGTACCTGCAGTGCCTAACTGAGAGGTAAGTCTGAACTGAAGTGAAAACAGACATATTTTCCTTAATACTTGAATTGATTTTAGAACTACTACTACAACCCTAATCAACAAACATGGACACACAATTAATATCACTTCACCCATATAAGAAGGTATATAAAAACAAATACGTCTAGAAATGGTACAAAATATGACCTTTCCATAAACATGGCCCCTGAAGCTACTTTAATTTTTTGGATAGTGTGTTTCACGTGTATAGGTTTCAAGGTAAAAACTTGTACCTTTATGCCTATAAACGTGCTGCCTGGCAATTCTCATCTCCTAGTTTTATATCTAACATAAACGTGAAATCTGTGGGAAAAATAAAATCATGAAGGACTTCTGTGCTGATTTGAGTGGGCCTAGTGTGATACTTGATCCATCTAGCTGATGGTGCCAATTATTTTTCTTATATAGAGCTCCAAGCATTTTAAAGAAAGAGGTCACCGAATCTTTGATTTCAAAGCATACGATTATGAATTGCCAGCAATTTGGATCTCTATATATTAACTCTCTGTGGGCAAAAATACTACTTAAAAAACAAACAAACAAAAAAAGACTGAGCAAGCATATCTTAAACTATCTGAAAACTGAAAAAGAAAACTTCTCTAAATGCGATATATCTCCCTTGTAAATTAAAATTATAAATCAAGATACCAACAACCAAACAGGAAACAGGATTATCTTAATATTTGCCTTTTCAACACTGAAGGAAAAGAGCAACACTTCCATGATAGTGTCAATGTCTTCTTATTTTTAATCTGTTTTCAAATTTAGCCTAAAAAGGCTTTTTGAATTTATAATTTTTGAAAAATTTTCTCTGTTCCTATTTTTTTAAGGCAGTCACCTGGAAAGGGTTCTATTTGCACATCAAGAAGGATGCTGTTCAATTAATTATATGTAGCCTAATGTATACATATATATTCTAGCTCACGGTATCTATGATGGCAGTTACCATAATTTATCATTCTTTTTTTGTGACTAGATGATGAGTCCTTTGGGAAGAAACAAGTCTCTTTCATTCTGTTGCTTCACAAGCTAGCACACACAGCCCCTCAAAACATCTATGAACTGATAGGAGAATTCTTCTAGTTTAACACATGGGACACTATAGATGAGCAGCAGAAGGAAAGCAGTTAAAAATCGACAAAGCCTCTTCCTAAACCACAACACAAGAGGCCAAGGGCTTTCTACAAGTTAGGTAAACATATTACATAAAACTGTAGCATTCTATAACCAACAAAAGGAAAGTGAAACTAATACTAAACAAATCAAATCTCCCTTTTTTACAAACAAAAACAATTACACATTTGCAATATATGTTATATCACCTTATTCTGCTTAAAACTTTAATAATCCAATGTTAATGGACTTTGCCTATCCAGGTAATTATGTTTACTATGTGTTTTAAAGGTTTGATTTTATTTTAAAAATGATAAAAATGCTTATTTAATTGTACTGTATAATTTAAATGATCAAAAAATCTTATTTTCTACTACTTTTTCTGCTTTATTTTAAAAATTACAGCTTCACACATGATAAAAATATTTTGATATTATTATAATTAAAATACTATTTTACACAAATTGTAAATGTCTAAGAGAGGACTGAAATAACTCTTCCACAATAAAAGAATTGAAGAGCCTAAAATGTAGATTATTTGCAGAATTGGTATCTGTAAGATTTTGTTTTAAGAAAAATTTATTTGGCCAGGAAACAATTTGACTTATACGCCAAACAGACAGGCAGGAAAACTGTATTCTAGACCAACATTTTATGATTACTAACATCAGTTAACTTTTATGTGCTTCAGTTTTAAATATATAAAAATAAGTAAGTTGAACTAGATTATTTTTAAGGTCTCTCCAGATTTTAAAGGACAAAGTTTTTCTAGAAAGAACAAGATCATACTGACTCTCTGGTTATCAGAACCGTTAACAGAACGTGTAAAAATTGTGGGTCTGTTTTAGGAAAATGATACTTCTAAAAGATTTTACAATTTGAGAGCAAAATCACATAGGTCATTTATTTCCAAGAAGAAATCTGAAGAAGGATACTCTAATGTTCCTTCCAGAACATGCTATGTGGTTCTAATATCCCACATCCATAAAGCCATTGCTTCTGGATGATGTTCAATGAAAAGTAGAGATACACTGATCATGTTCACTAAAATTCCTCAGCCCAAACTGCAAAGATTTCAGAAGGATCTGGTTTTCGGTTCATCATTTCTATTTCTGAGTCCTTTAACTCAGTCTTAAATAGTTCTTGAGGAGGGAACAGAGGTAGGTCAGACTTCTCAACAAACCACACACTTGACAACCTTTTATTTCTTCTCAACCATTCATTGAAAGAGCAGGCCATGTCTCCACCTTGTCAACAATTTTCAGAATTCTTGTATCAGAAAGACAGAGGAACGTGCCTCAATATCACCTCCCAGGTGTTCCTGTCATCACATGAAGGTCAATTTTCAGTACGTTTTTGTGCTTCTACCTTGAGAGCCATTCCATTTAGGCTCCATTTTGACTCAGCCTCTGAAGGACATGATTTCAGGAACTCCTGCCAGTCCTTCTCTGATCCCTTTTCTTTTTCTTTTTTTTTTACTGACCGGTAAGGGGATCACAACCCTCAGCATGGTGTCATCCGCACCACGCTCAGCCAGTGAGCGCACTGGCCATTTCTATATAGGATCTGAACCCACAGCCTTGGTGCTACCAGCACCGCACTCTCCTGAGTGAGCCATGGGGCCGGCCCCTCTGATCCCTTTTCTGTGTCCAGGTTGCTCTTTGGGTCATTACCTTGTCACTGGTATTCTGTTCCCTATGCCAACGGGGCACAGCCCATGGGTGCTCTTGAGCTGAAGGCAGGCCCTCTTCAAACAAACGGAGAGTCATAGAACATTTAAAGCAAACAAAAAATATTTCTTTTTCTAAAGGAAAAAATAGTCTTCTTTTAAAGAAAAAGAAATTACCATGCCTAAAGAGACAAGATTCTTGGATCTATTTTCAAGTTTATTTTGCATTAAAGAATTATTATTAGAGGTAAACCATAAATAATACAAGCTAAGTTTCTGATCAACTTCTTATGGTTAAAGGCACATACAATAACTGTGATAAATATCTATTATTGTCTCATAGAGCAATACCAGAAAATTTAATATCTAATAAAAAGTAAGAAAGGAAGCCAAAATGAGTTTCCCCTATAAATCATAATTAGCTTTCAAAGACTAATATATTTCATTATGAATATAAACCTTGATAAGACAAAACTATGAAAATTTTATGACTTCAAAGCCTTCAACTAAAATTAAAATGCCTTATTTGAAAACTTGGTTTTTGTGTATCTGATAGGTAAAATGCAAAAAATAAATAAATAAATAAAAAGACATGAAGTATTGAAATAAACTCTGATAAGCTCTAGATTTAAATGGCCAAAAGAAAATCAAATAGAGAGCTTATGGCTAAAAGAATGAGATTTTAAACTAAAATAAGAAAAATGAGTTTTTCAGTAATGGATTTTTTAAATTAATACCACCGTCAAGAAAAATTAATATCTTAATCGGATGACACATTTTTTACTTCATGATGAAGTACAAGTAAGTATTAGAATAACTCTACCCAGAATGTAGTGAATGTTCAACCTTCTCTGAATTTAGGCCATGGAGCTAAATCAAGCCCAGTGTCAATGTCAGAAAGGTGGGCATGGTCAGTGGACAGCTTAATCTCTACTGCGATAAACCAACATTCAACTTTCCCTTACCTTTGATCTCTAGTCACTGCTTCACTCATTTTCAGAGTGTGAATAAAATAAGAACAACAAATGGAAATCAAGGTTGGGGATGAAAAGCACATCCTTACCCTGGCAGAGTGGTGGGAGGGCGTCCCACTGGTACATGCCTACTGGGTTCCGTCTACACGTTGCGTTGCTGTGGCCAATCATGCGGTATCCAGGCTTGCAGAAGTAATGCACTTTACTTCCCGCTGCTCCTGCTGTCCTGTTTAAAACACCACCGTTCTTCAGGGTGTGGGTCAGGCTGCAGTAAGGTGCTATGGGCAAACATGTACACAAAATAAGTACATAAACAACTCATGCTGTTTTCATTGGTGAGAGTGATAGAATCAAAATATCTCTATTTTTTAAATAGTAAGACAGGAGCATCAATGTGTAAACTTGTGATAAAAAGCATCCCCCAAATCTAGAGTCTCTTATTCTGAGGTGAAGATTCCCTGCAGCTGTTAATCAATGTGAAGGCAGAATCTTCACTACCATCCTGTAAGGATATACATGGAAAGATCACATTGAAATCCCCCACCCACCTTTCTAAGGCCGGTTACCCACTTAAGTAAGCTCATTAATCTCCAGAATAAGAAATGACAGGGTACTGCTCAAGGCACCATATTTGAAACAAAAGTATTCTCACCATTAAAAAAAAGTATCATTAAAATGGAGAAAATAGAAGATACAATATTTCACAGTCAAGGACATTAACTTTTTCCTTTGTTGTCTGTTAAATTGGCCTTGTGAACTATACAATGACGTAAACATTAAACTTTATTAAACTTCTTTTTTAACATATACGTTTTGAATAAAATCTTTAAAGAATATGTATTATTTCGGGTCAATAAAAATCTTACAATAGCTTTAATCATCTCTTTTGTAAGAAGATTCTTAAAAATTAGAGATAGGCATTTGCTAAAATAACAGTCTTGCCCACACAGAATGTAACATTTTGATGACTAAAAGGCTCCCCTTCTTATTTACACATTTATACAAAGAAACATATTTTATTCTTACAAGGCCAGTTCATTACAGCATAAAATCCTATGAACTCACTTCAATTGAACTGAAACAATAAAACAAAGAAAGAGAAAGTTGCTGTGTACTAGAAACTCTTGGTTTCTTTTGAGAGAAGAGGTTTTAAATGTTCCACTTCCCTGTGGGGCTTTCATATACCCAGCACACATGTGCAGGTCTGAATGCTTAATATTGCACCTCTCCTTAGAAATAAATTCAGAAGAAACTTTCTGAAGGTTTCCTATCATAGCATTGCCCAGAAGCAATGTCTATGTCTGGCCTCAGTTGTCAACCATGTTCCTATGAGAAGCAGCTCAGAGGCTATTCTCAGCAGGATGAACCTCTGAAGTACCATTTCACTTTTTTAATGAGCTGATTCTTATTAAGTGAAAATCCACTAACTGCTATAAAAATCTCTTGATTCACTGTTCCATTAACCATGCCATTGTTCTACCTCCAGTTGTGCTAGACTAAATTCTTGTAAGTTTTGAATGAACCAAATACTCAGTTTAAAAAAAGTATGAGCACGATAAGGCACCCTGACTACTAACTGCCTAGAATCATTGTGCTAGTACAAAAATAAGAATGAAAAATAGTGACTGCAATAGACTATAGACCCTTTCCCAAAGTTAGAGATAAGATAAAGAAGGTCAGAAACACCCAGAAAGGAGAAGGGAGTCCGTGATATTCTGCGGTGTCACCTGTGGTTTATGATATAGCTCAATCTGTTAACGGATATAATCTGCAGGATGATGGTCTAATTCTATGCTTTCTGATCTTTTGCTATGTTTCTTCTGTCTCTGGGCTATCAAGGTACCTCTTCTTTCCTATCACCTAAAATAAGACAGGGAGGTGGCTTGCAGGAGAAAACATGGCACTGAAGAGTAATGCAGAAGATTAGAACGCATGGGCCCTGCCTGCTCCATTCCTGGCTATAGTGAGAAGAATCAAGAAGACCAATACCCAACCCTTAATCTCTGCTGGCAGAGGCTTTGAAAAGTGGGACGTAGAACAGACACAATCAAGTAGGCATCCAGAGTGGGAGAAGACTGGGAGAGTTATATATCCCGGATTTTCTGGATGTATGCAGCCTAGTATGTATTTTTGACTCTCTCAATCCTGTAGCTGGCATATGCTTCATTTAGTATGACAGGGACATTTTTAGCTCAGCATCCACACAACACAATTTACTGAATTGTCTGGAACCACCATTACAGAGGCACTTGCTTTGTCTTCCCTTGATTTCCAATTATGGTGATAAATTATGTTGCTCTTATATCTAAACAATCAATAGTTCATGTGTGTAAGGTAAACAAAGGTTGGGATGCAAGATGTGGCCATGTGGCCATGTTATGAGCTAGACCTTCCTTCTCACATCTTGATATTTCAGGGACACTTTCATTTAACTACTGCTAAAAAATTTCTGGTGTTGAATTCCTAGCCGAGATTGCTGAACACTGAATTTTAAGTGAAAATCTGTTCATACACACACACATACACACATACATATACAAGGGTACTTCACAAAGTTTGTGAAAAGATTCATATTATCTTTTAATTCTATTTTTTCCATATACTTTTTGAAGTACACATATATATCACAGATTTTACATATATCCATATATAACACATATGAATATATCATATATATTCACTGATGAAACAAAATTTTATTTTCTTCCCCAACAGTTTAACAGAGAGGATCTTGTTGCACATTGAATGAAAATATCCTTTGAAAGGCACAGAGGTCCTTGTTTTCAGATTTCAAGGTTTAATCATATCACCAAGCTACTAAGTAATTTGTGGCAGATAAAACAAGACAAATTATGTTTGCCATAATTTTTCCTCCGCTGACCAGTTTTGCACATTGGAAATAAATATAAATAATTTCAAAAGTCTGATTATTGATTTATTTTTTGAAACAAAGAATTTGATGAGCACAAACCCAATCATCACTCTAATGCTCTTCGGAACAAACGCCTGGCTGCATTTTACTAAACTTTCCGGAGGAAGAATGCCTGAACTCATGCCCGCTGTCCTCACATCAAATGCTTTTCCAAACCTTGATGCTTTTTACCATTTTATGATGTCTATCAACCAGAGAGAGCTACAACTTTAGTCTTAAATCTACCGGAGCTTTTTCCTGCTCTTCCCTCAGGAAGTTCCTCATCCCTGAAGATGTAAAACACTAACATAAAAATAAATAACCCTCTGGTAAGATGCACTGTCCACTTAAAGTATGCAATGGACATTTCTCTTACGAGAAAAGATCACAAATGTCATCATGGATATTATAGAGTGAGATACTGAGAAAGTTAGATTTTTTGCTTGGTAATTTAAAATGTCCTCATAAATTAAAATAGTCCACCTACTGCTTTTGTAGGGCAGTAAAAACAGTGATGTGGATCAGATCATGCTGACAATTGTACACAGGAGTTAATATATCATAACAAATATATTGACTTATTTAATTAATTTGTTAATTAACTAATTAATGTAAATAACTACTGGCAAAGAATGATTAAATTATATGATAGAAAAAGGACAAACTAATTTAAATTTGAATAAGAAAATATATTAAACATATATTTATTATGTACATGTTTATATGTGCATATATATGCATATATGGTATGTATGCATATATAAAGATAGAGACACACAGATAGATAGACAAAAAGACATACTCTTAATAGTAATAGAATATTATCATGTACAATTAATAGAAATATAATTATCTCTTCCTGTTTGTTTCCTTAATCTTTAAACTTATTTTAAAGTTAATTTTGATTACATTATTTTGGGGGAATGTCTTTGCTATCTATGTTATATAATTCAATGGTTTATAATCTTAACAACAAATATTTTTAAAAATTAATCATCAAATTTCTTAATGTGATTTACAGATATCTCTCAGAGTATTTCTCATCATACTATTTCTTTCACAGGTAATTATTAATCTTTGGAAATTAGGTTTATATTTTAGATATCTATTTAATATTGTTTTATTTTATGAGGATCACTTGTATTTAATACACTTTCATATTAATCTAAATGTCATTTACTAACCTGTATAACGAATCTTGAATCCTTTTTTACTGGTTGCATGATCAGTAGACCAGCGGAGATAAAGCTGATTACTCTTGCTTGTAAAATTGGATTGTTCAGTGTGGTTTCCACTTAAGACTACTAACAGAGGACTTTGCCCAGAAGAACCTATATGAAAGAGAAAAACAAAGTTCACATATGAGTTAGCATCAAAAAATACATACTATTTTTAGCTTTTGATAAGTTGGAATCTACATGTACAATATACAGCTATTTATTATCAAAGAGAACAAATAATTTCAAATGACTAAAGCAACAAATAGATTCCCTGATAAATATAAAACAATAACCTATAAAAATAATTTCAGATGTATATGCCATTAATAACATCATAATTAAATCAAATGAATGTCTATAAAACAGCAGTAATTGAAAAAAAAGTAATTTTTAGTATTTACAATTTTGTACTTATATAGGGAAATAGAAACTTTCATGCAATACTAGTGGAAGTATAAATTAGTACAATCACTTTGGAAAGAAATTTGGTAATATCCAGTTAAACCGTGCTATAAACTCTAGCACATGTGCACAGGCACTATCTGTATACAAAAAAAAAAAAGTATTCCAGTATTTTTTTCTCATAGTAATTTTTGGATCCAAGCTAGTACTTTGGAGATTTACAAAAGAATTGAAAATGCCAGGAAAAGGAGTTAGAGTCATATGGCATTTAAATTAATGAACTAGATATACGAATATTAGCATAGATAATTTTTTTTTTCTTTGACCAGTAAGTGGATCGCAACCCTTGGCATGGTGTGGTCTGCACCACGCTCAGCCAGTGAGCGCACCGGCCATCCCTCTATAGGATCCAAACCCGCAGCAGCCTCAGCGCTACCAGCTCCGCACTTTCCCGAGCGAGCCACGGGGCTGGCCCAGCATAGGTAATTTTTAAAACAGCACAACTAAATTATCTTAACATAACTTAAAATAGATAACTAAAATATCTATTTGCAGATAAATATACAATTATAGCATTTGTGTAAAAATTCAAAAGTATGCAATATATAAAATGTGTGTATGTAGCTAGCTAGCTAAATGATGGATAGATAATGAATTCTTCAGAATGCTAATCCTTTCAGGAGAGGTGCAAGGGGAATTGGATATGGTGGGGCTTCAAACTTTATCTGTATGGCTTGCTTCTTTATTGCAAAAGGGCTGAAAGTGAATTTGACAAAATCCTAAAATTCATCTCTCTCTATATATTTTTGTTTTTTCACCTTTCTTTATATTTGAAATTTTTCAAGAAATTAAGACAAAAATTAATATTAAGTATATAGTTAATAAAAGCAAATGCAGTATATATTCAACTAGCCTCACACTCATCCCCATAACTCAATGTTATTTATTGAGAGAAATTGCCTTCTTGATGTACAAGTTTCACTGATACCTCCAGGGTCTCCTCGACAACACTACACTGTTAGTGAACTCAACGCTATCTCATAGTCTTAAAAGATTTCATGGCTTTTCTACCTTTTACAATTCACTCCCAGGAAACACATTAAAGAATGGGAGAATGTGCCTGTCATTGCTGTTCATAATACAAATTTTATTAAGTTAAGTCACATCTATCTTTGAGTTACACTTAGAATTTTATTGAGAAAACACAACTTCATTCTTTGTGTGACTTTCAGTCAGAGAATTTCTAATGATTTTTCCAAATAAAACTGTTATGAACTGGACTGTGTATCTCCTAAATTTACATGTTGAAGTCCTAATCCCCAGAACTTCAGAATGTAACGGTATTTGGAGATGGGGCCTTTCAAAAGATAATTAAGGTTAAATAAATTCATCACCTAATCCAATATGACTGGTGCCCTTATAAGGAGGGGATTAGAACACAGACGTACACAGCAGGTAGGCCATGTAAAGACCAGCAAGAGAGCTGACATCTACAAGCCAAGAACAGAGGTCTCAGGATAGACCAACCCTACTGACATCTTGATCTTGGACTTTCAGTCTCCAGAGCTGCGAGGAAATAAATTTTTGTTTAAGCCGTTTTGTGGCACTCTGTTATGACAGCCCTAGTAAACAAATAAATTTTTAAAAACCCACAAAAAACCTAGCATATTAAATAACAGTGATCAAGGCAATGTTGAGTTTGGCCAGAGTGAAGGAGAATCCAAAGAAATAATAATTCCTACTGTGCAAGATTGTCATGGGTAAATTTCCTGGAAGATACTTTGCAAAAGGATGACTATGTTTTATAATTGACAAAGACAGAAGTATATTTTTGTGTTGGTTTGCTTGTTATTTAAAGAGACAATGATATACATTGAAATAAACACTGAAGCACACTGAAATATATACTGAAATAAAATGCCCTGGGGAAATTAATTAACCTGAATTTATGATAATTTTAAAATGTCATTTTTAATGACAGACTTCAAGAGTAAGGTTTCAGTTATTCTTAATCCAACATCTAATCCCTCATTATTTTCCATCTGTTCTCTTGGCCTAAAATGTAACACATTTCTAGAAGGACCATTCTTTGAAAGCAGACATCCCACTTGTGCGGAAAAGTAGCAAGACCTCAAAGAAGAGCAGCATCGCTATTGCCAAGATGGAAACTCACGAGCAGATTATCACGAACATCACGATCTTTATTTTGACAGTCATCTCAACTGAGTTCTACAATACTTAAAATCCTATTTTTAAAAATTGTGAAATATCAACTACTGGAGCCATAAAGAGTAATATACTACTGGGTTAATAAAGTTTAAAATCAATACATTCAACATGTTTTTTGGTCAACTCATGAACTACAATAAAGCCCCTGTTTTACAATTAAAAAAAAAAAAAGTGAGAGATGAATGAGACATTGACTGCAACAAAAATGACACTGCTTAAAAAATTTATTCATATAAAACTCTGACCTTTCATTTTATAAAAAAAAAAATCTTTGAGACCAGAACAGCCCTAATCATATATCTCTGATAATTTTGACAGTAACTGTTATGATACTATCGCTATTATCTGTGTTGCTTGTTGTTTATAATGGCCATGATCTGTTCATATTTTGTGAGATCAAATTATAAGCCACTAATGTATAAATTATTGATCAGGATTTTGCTCCAAAATTAAGAGATGTAGAAATGATGCCAGCTATATTTCAATTCAAGTAATGTGAACCAAAGAAAATACATCAATTTAAAATAATTATTTAAATATATTTAATTATGTATGGCATCTAAAGGAATATATATGTATATACATACACAAACATGCACATAGATATACAGCCTGTGAGGCTGGCTGCTCTCATTTTAAAATTTTTTTATGATGCCTAATAGGCCTCAGGATATAGTTTACCTGACTTCCTCATCAACTTAAGAAGCTCCATTTGTACAGCTGGCTAATGAATTACTTTTCCCCATTCTTTTTTTTTTAACTTCTCCCCATTCCAAAGACTAAGGAAAAATGCTTCAATAATGCATGTCTGTTTTAACACAATTAAAAAAATGCTCTAAAAATAAAAATATTATTCTTCAGTTCTCTGTTTCAATGTTTAAAAATGTGAATTTAATTTCCACATTTAAGAGTAGTTCATCCTTTGAAATACATAAATTAAATAATGTGGTGTCAATCTATATGAGGAATTTGACTGTTAAAATTCACCAAGTCAGTAAAATGCACACAAACACACATAGAATCAATCTGAGTAATTTTTTTCACCAATTGATTGTTATTTATGAGAACTTGACAAATCTGTCAAAACATATGAAAACCCTGTTATTATGTACAGCTGTAATTGTATCCTGATCAAATTTTCTGGGCCATGATGATGCTTTTATACAAAGAAAAATATTAACATCAGTTCCACTTCAAATTGACAATTCAACCACATATTACTGTTAATCATAGCACTGTTATGCTAAAATGCTCATTAGAATTGCATTAAAAAGTCAATGTTGAAAACAGGGTTAGCATGTGTTTAGTTAACTGCACTTCACTATTTTTTTAAAAAATGTACATTAAAGCTTTCTGGAGCATTTACCATCTAGAAATCTCGGTGAGTTATTATTTTTACATATTTCCTGTAAAGTAATTACTTAGATTAATTAAAATACCACTGGGCCTCTTAAATTTCTTAAAAGATCTTGTGAATCAGTATAATATTTAAGAGATAAAAGAAGGGCTTTTTGAGATCATCTACTCTCAACCTTCACATTAAAGAACTATGAATGGTTAAAGAAAAGTCAATACATTTTCAGATTGTATCATTAAGTTTTCTGATTGTCTGAAAAGTTGCATCATGAACAATAATAAGTACGGTGACGTTTCACAGACTACTTCACCTCTGAGAATACACAAGTCCCACAGTAGTTCATTTTTCTTTGTTTTGGAAGATGTAATTTAACTCGACATATCTAAGTGCTTGTGTCTCTAAAACCACATAATGATATTTTTACTAATGATGTAGAAGCCACTGATATATAAAGACTAAAGAAACTTACCATCAAATACTTCCAGGGCATCAAATTGCTTTTCACTTTGAAATGTGTCCACAAAGATGGTAATGTTATAGTTTGGATCCACTTTAATACTCCAAGAGCATGTCTGGGAGTTAAAATAGTTGCCTGGATATCCTGGACTGAGGATTACTCCAGATGCTTCTGTCCGGACTTCATTTGCTGGACATTGTGCTGCAGAGAGAAGCACCAGCAAAGATTTGCATTAACAAAGTGAATCCAACTTCAGTAGGATAGTTTCTATTCTTGTATGTACAAGCCAATGAAAAGAAAGGGCAATCTGATGGAGTGCTGACCAAATTTAATACAGGATACAAACATGGCAGAAGAGCAACACTTAATAATAATGAGTAATTATCATTCACTTATCTTTACTCTGCAGTTATTTCTGTAAAGCCTGTACGTTCCTTTAGCCCCTGCAACTCACACACCTTAATTTGGGGCAGGTGCACTGTGGATTTCATCATACAATCCCAAGTTTTCTGAACTCAACTACAAAGTAAGGCCTCACCTTTTCAAGATAGCATTACAAAATACGGTAGAATTTTATGCAATAAAAGAAAAATAGTATTTATTTCAGCCTTATATATACTTAGAACAGTAAATTTAAGCATTCGATGTGATTGCTTGAGACCTGGGAAGAGAATGAATCAGGGACACCTCAGGTTCTTACCATGTGCAGCAGGAGCAGTGATTTCTAAGGGATGAATTTATTGGAAATGCATCATCAAAATATGAAAAGGATACTTTGACACACTTTTCCCCTCCTGCTTTCTTTTTTATTCCTTATTCAGCTACTTCCAGTTTATTCAAAATAAAAATATGCATAGCTATGAATATGCAGAAGAAAAGCACCAAAGAAGAGTCTTTTGATTAGTAATTTCTCTCATTACTAACTTAAATTATCCTTCATAAATAGTTTGCTGATAGAACTATTAATGAAAAATTATTTGTATTATTGGTAAGGGTTTGTAAATAAACAGAGATGTACCAAAACTATTTACACAGTGTTTAAAAAGTTCAATAATCAGCTTTTCCTAATGAAAAAGTTTTGTCAAAAGATTTGTTATTTCCTTTTAATTAGTTAAATGTGTATTATATCTACATACCCTTCAAAATAAAGAGACTTCCCAAATAGATGAGCAAAGCTTATGAAATATGTTTTGTGTCAAGTAACAAAATATTTTTTCCCTATTTTCTTGAACTGATTTTAGAATTCTAATTGAGATATATCTTAAAATTTAGAGAATGTTTAGGCATAAGACCACCAATAATGAAACATTCACAGAACCTTTGGCATCCAGGAAATGCAAATCAAGACCACTTTGAGATACCATCTCACTCCACTCAGGATGGCTAATATCCAAAAGACTGAGAATGATAATTGCTGGCGAGGTTGCAGAGAAAAAGCAACTCTCATAGACTGTTGGTGGGACTGCAGAATGGTGCATCCTTTATGGAAAATGGTATGGAGGTTCTTCAAACAATTACAGATAGATCTACCATATGACCCAGCTATTCTGCTGCTGGGAATACACCCAAAGGAATGGAAATCCTCATGTCGAAGGTATACCTGTCCTCCAATGTTTACTGCAGCACTATTTACAATAGCCAAGAGTTGGAACCAGTCCAAATGTCCATCATTAGATACGGAAAATGTGGTATATCTGCACAATGGAATTCTACTCTGCTATAAAAAAGAATGAAATACTGCCATTTGCAGCAATATGGATGGACTTAGAAAAAATTATATTAAGTGAAACAAGTCAGGCACAGAAAGAGAAATACCACACGTTCTTACTTATTTGTGTGAGCTAAAAATAAATAAATAAATAAGCACACAAACAAATGGGGGGGGATAAAATACAACAATCACAATTCCTTGAACTTGTTAAGACAAGCGATCAGATATGATGTAGGGGTGGAGGGGAGAGAGGGAGGGGAGAAGAAGAACAGATAAAGGGTCATGAAAATCAACTACAATGTATATTGAGAAGTTAAAATAAAAATAAACAAATAAAAATTTAAAAAAGAAAAGAAAAAGAAATAAATGTGTTTTTTAGGTCAGATATTTTAAAAAATTACAATGATAAATTAATGGCAATAATATAAACAAAAAAAAAACCCTAACCAGAACACAAAGATTAAAACATCTTAGATAAAAGCATTATTTTCTTCTGTGCTGGTGGTGAGATCACTTTGTAAAATATATTATGCCCATTCAGAAGTGAACATGTTGATATTTAAAAAAGAAAACAAGAAAACAATCAGTATCTGTGAGTTTTACAAGCTCCACATACCTGCCTTGACTTTGCAATAAAAGCCAGAACTTCTCTTGGCTTTGGTATAAATAGATGGCAATAATAGCTACACTTCAGCGTTATAATTTAATAGATGAAAATCTTTTTTCTTAACTCTAAAGCACTATATGAGCATTCATCTAAGCCGAACTTCATCTAAGCAGAAAATGGCCTAAGGACTAGGGATGTTCTCACCACATGCCTGCCTTTTCCTGACACCAAAAGCACATTTCATCTTGCTGCATGACATTTGAGAAACATATTCAAGCCATCTGGAAATAGGAAACCTTCTACTGAGTTGCTAAAATCCACCGGGAAAACTATGAGCATATCTTTGGATTTGGAAATGAATCAGAAGCATTGTCTTAAGCCTAGCTATTCTTAGTCTTTCCATTTTCAAAGTGTTGTTTTTGTTTTACGGAGAAGACAAAATGAAAATAACAGCAAAATCATTTGTATCATTTTTCTTACAATACTTAAGGATATTTTTTTCAGATATACATATTGTTTTTAAGGTGCATTTGAATGTTTCCCCATGAGCTAGAGTGTCTTTGTTTCATTTTGTCTCTCTCACCCTTTCATGCCTACCTATTCCTTCAGTTCATTGCTATAAACAGTTGCTAGGAGCAACAGCGACTTAGAGTGGGAAGGTTTCAAAGGACCACGTGCTCTCCCCCAGCCCAGCTGCTCATTTCTCTAACAGCAATCACACATTAAAAAGCACACTGCTTCTCCACAGGGGAGTTTGGGAAACCTCTCGCCACCAGGAAGCATCTGCGTAGGGTCCTGTCAAAAACACATCTGAGAGGCACTTGCCTCTCTAAGACATCTGTTTGTCCTTTGAGCCATCATTTCTCTGCACGGTGTTATTCCTTCAGCTTATTTTTAAAGAAAAATCAAATGCAAGGCTTAAAACCCAAAGCACATTATTAAACGCATCTTGCAGGCCTTCAGCAAAAGTGATATAGGATTAGGATTAGTATACAGGATTAGTAATATAAATTAGGAGTTATAAGTAATTAAGATTAATTCTTTAAAACACCCATAGGTATGAGAGAAGTGTGAAAACTGAGTGTAGACTAGTGGGCAAAGCCACACGTGAGGCCTGTGAGGCGCCTTTGCTCTCAGACACGTGCAGGTAGCTGGCGCTGGTCAGCCGCTTTCCTGTGGTTTTTATGTCACTTCCCTCTGCGGCTTTTCAGAAAAATGGGCATTATTGGAAGGTCACTGATTCGCTTTAGCATTCATTGAAAATGTACGTTTCCAATTTTTTAAAATAATTTTCTGAAAACTATTGCTGTATCCGCATGGTATGAGTATATTAAAATGAAGAAACCTGACACTGATGACCTTTTGAAATCTGGCCCTATTTTAGGATTCCAGCCCAGTTTAGTAGCTCTTCCCCACACAATCCCTAAGAGCAAGCTGCCAGGAGCCACCTTCTCTTTCCTGGACTCTGTGTGCCTGCTGTTTTGTGTTTCCCAACCTTTGTTATTAATTCTCTTCACTTTTTGAAATACTTCCATTAACATGAGAAAAGTCACTTTTGTGATATCTCTCATTCAGTTGCTTTCTATAAATAAGGATAGGTATCTAACATGGTAATATGTATCTGCATATAGTGCTAACTTTAAAAGAACAATCTATTCCCCTTGTTTCCCCCAAATTGGTGATAATTGTCAAAGCAGAACTTCTGAAAGTATGGTTATGACTTTTGAAGAAGTAAGAGTAAGAGCTAATACAATTTTTCATCAAGAAACTACTGGGGGATTGGTCCTACTTGAGTTCAATCAAATCAAGTAAATAATAAAAAAATACTTAAAGATTATAATTAAATTTTTAAATGATTAACGATTTGGCAAAAGACATCTAAGCTCCTATTTCCTGGTTTTAAATGATGAATTGTGTAGAGAATGGCAGCTAAGATTACTCTCAGTTCATTTTAAAAGAATTTCCTCCTGAACTGAAAGAGAAGAGAACAAGGTTATACTATTTAATGATCGCTGCACAGTTCAGGAGGGTGTGGGAATCTTTGACGAGAATGTGGAGGACAAGCCATGTCTGCTGAATGTGCCCTGCAATGTGTGGCAGTCTAGGTGATTTGAAGACTGATGCTTAAGTTGGGTTGATTTTCTCTGTTCTTGTATTGCTATGAATTAAACATCATTTAAATTAAAAACTAGGATAATCTGGGGAGGACAACATAACAAAGGCAGATTTCTGAGTTTAGGGTGGTATACTAAATGAATACGGAAGACTTTCTTCACTTCTCCACTAAGACCGCCTTTGCTTAAGGTCCTTTACTCTGAAATGCAAAGTCAAGTTCACTGGGATTAAAATGTACCTTAAAAATGTGATTTGCCTCAATTAATTTTTATATAAAACAGCAAAACACAAACAGGTTAAGTCCCCGTATCTTGAGAAAAAATCCACAAGTAGATCATTGTTGCGGTTGTAACATGGCACTGACACTAATTTTTTTCCAAGAAAATTATGCCTTTGGCCTCCTGACTTTGTACCCAATATGATCCTCGACTCCTAAGTGAGGAAACTAAAAGGAACAAAGTTTCAGTGACTGACAGCAGCATGGATTCTGTCAGCATTTAAAGAGCAGACTGAGTGGCTGTTGCTTTCCCAGGGTGGTAGTCCCACACCCGTGGCTCTCATGCAGATAGAATTTTAAAGTTTTTTTTTTTTTTTTTAATTATCTAAGTTACTATGGATATTTATAGTAATTCATTCCAAAATCCATGTAAATTTTCCTTCAGATGCTGAAAATTGCTTCCATCTCTCAGGGTGATTAGGGTTTTGCCTCATCACGTAAGGAGAAGGCAAGAAATTATCAGACATCTGAAGAGAATCCACTCACAGGCATTGGTACTCCCCAAATCATCGCAAAATTGACAATACTGCAATGCAAAGAAAACTCCCTTCTATAGGGTGAACAACTAATATAAAACATTTAAGATAATAATTCATTTAATATTCATTGAGTCTTTACAACAATCTTATAAACAAGGCAGATAAATTATCCTCCTTATGCAGGATGCACAGGGGATTAATGACTTCCCCAAAGTCACTTGATAGAGTCTAGACTGGGGCTCTTAATCTGGTCTTGTACTAAATTTTGGGCCCTTTTAGGTGATTCAATCTCCCTAAAGAATAATATTCAGATTCCTTAAAAGGGAGATCCCATTGCTCATAGGCACCACATTCATTTCATCATGATTCTGAAGTCATAAAAAAAAATTCTAATTTAGAAACTTTTTAATAAGCAAACCAATGATGTTTTTTATTTACTTAAGCATTTGAGCTTCTTTATAGCTTTTTTTTTTCTTCCAACAGTACTTAATAGTTGTGCCTATTAAATGATATTTTTAAAGTAATTAGATTGTATTCTAATTGATTGAATCAATGGGTTCAGCATCAAATCTGTGGATAAAGGAAGTTTTGTAAACATTCATAGTGGAACCTAGGTGGTGAATATTCAGGTGCTTATTTTTAAATTATTTCAACTTTCCCACATATTTGAACATTTTCATTATAAATTGTTGCCAAAAAACATGATTTCTTATTTGATGGGGCTTTGATTTATTTTCTAGGGCTAGCTAAAAAAGAATGGGTCATTATATATTTCTGTTTGCAAGTTATTTTTATTTCAATGGGATCATAGCACAGATAGAGATTAAGTTCAAATCCATACAAAGAAATTAACACCAATACAAATAATAATACAAACTGTGCATACCTTCACATGTTGGGAGAGAGCCTTCAAATTGCAACTGGGAACTGAGCTTGCAGGTCAGTGTGTCAGTCCCCAACAAAGTGTACCCAGGATGGCACTGGTACTTCACAAAATCTCCTGAAAGAGTCAATACAACACACTAGGCGATTGTGTTCTTGTGACATTCAGAGTGTGTGAATGTATGAAACATACATGACTACTTAAAGAATTAAGTCAATATGCAAACGATTTCAGAAACGATGTCTATATTTTTAGTCTGTTTAAAAAATAGCATTTTCAGTTCTTAATTTATAAAAACACTATCTTAAACTTAATCCATATTAGTAAAGAAATAGTGTGGCAGGTTTTTCTTCCTTGACAGATGCATATATGTGTGTTCCCCTTCCCCAGTGACTACCAAAAAATAAAAAACTGAAATAGAGGCTTGCTGTTTAAGTGAGGTCTACAAAGGGAGCTCATCCATGACCTTGGCCTAATTAGCACAATACTCCAGTTAACAAAGAAATTGGGTCACCATGGTTTGACCAGTGGTCAGAAATGTGGTGTGACAACAGGACAAAGAATTTTTAACTGGGTCTGAGAAATCCTGGGTCACAACAGTTCCACTACAGATATATGCCATGGCTGCTTTCTTAATATGACCAGATAATTATTTCATGAATTAGAGCACCGATAAAGATGATAAAGCATAATTTATAAATCCTATCATTAAATATACTCTACTAATTATACTCCAGTTGAAATAAAAGGTCTGCATTGTCCTAATCATTATCTTAGCCACAAATGATTAAGGTCTTCCACAAGTACATAAACATGTTCCCCTAACTAACCACAAATATCTGCTCATCCATCTCTGAAAACTTTATTCAAAACAGAGTGAACCAGTAAATGTCACAAGGGAGAAAGAGCTCAAAATGACAAAAGCAAAATTCAAATGGAAAAACAAAAGAAAACAAAAAATCATTGAAATAAAGAGAATCATTTCTATTTGATACATGACCTCTGTATAAGCCCCCAGCAATACTTTAGAGATAATATTTTCTGACAAATTACCGCTAGTCTGAGTAGCCACTGCAGTTAGAAGTGGTATAAAAAAGTCAAGTTGAATTCATGGTATGGTAATGAAGAAAATATTACCTATTTCAAAATCCTCATCCTCAGTAAGCATTTCTGCCTGTGGAACTGCAGGGGGAGGTTCACATTTCTTGAGCTGAAATGCTAAATGATTTATGAAAAAAAAATAACAGCAATTAAATTTGTTGAGTAAACAAAAATATTACAAAAAAGCATTCCTCTTAAAGATGTTATAGTACTTAAGTACACTAAAATGTCTATGTTTATAAATCACTGTTGTATAAAATTCTCAAGCTTCCAATGTTCATACGAGTATTTAATGCCTAGGAATATTTAAAGTCCAAAAAAATGTGTAAAAATTTTAAAGATTATAACATTTAAGTAAACCCTTTTTACATATTTTTGAAATTCTGCAAGAGGAATGATTCAATCATGATGTGGCTCCCTGTCCATGTCAACATTTGGTAATGTCTGTTTCTTGTCCTGCGGAATTTTATGGGTGGCAGTGTCCTGAGAGATAAGGGAATGATATGCTTTATTCCATATTGTTAGAGTTCATTCTAAAGATCATTAGAAGTTGCTTTTGCCCCATTTATAATTACATGACATTTGCTATAAGACTTCATGTAGGGACAGAAATGAGTAAATCTATAAAAGGTACCAAATGTATTTCAGTGGCCTCCATTATCAGAGTTTTATTTATAATATATTTATCCTGAAATGAATCGAAGCTTACTTCAAAACATGACTTGATAAGATGTGAAGTAATAAATAGTAAAGATATCCTTAAACCAAAAAGGATCACAGGAAATTGGCCTCCAAGGCAAGACAATCCTAAAGGCTCTCTGTGGACCTAGTCAAGGAATTACAGCTGGAAATGAGGCGTGGGTCAATTCTGTGAGAAACAGCACATGGAATTCTGTCTTAATCAATGGAGTGAAAATGAACTGACCGTGAAAATTGAGGACAAAGAAACCTCCATTTGAAAAGTCACTGTGGAACTTGAGCAGGACTTGGTTGGTAGAACTATAAGCTGTTTCGAGAGCGGTATTACCACTGAAAACTCCCAGCTGAGGTGAATTCTGATCTGGCCCATCCCTAGGAGAGAGAGAAAGAGCAGTTGGAGTAGAAAGTTCTCATGTCACAACTGAAAGTAACCACTATTTCTCCTGACAGCTAGGCTCTGTCTTGCTAAAAGCATTACGGGCTGACCCCAAACCCCAGGCTCCAGGCTCCGCTCCAGGTACTCAAACCTGGAAAGGCAGCACTGGTTCAACACCCACGTCCAAAGCTTGCCTTTTTCAGACAAACGTCAGAAATTTGGTCACATTTTATACCACTTAGTGGCTTCCTTTCAAATTCCCACATTTTAAAGTCTAAATGCAAGGATGTTTATGTAATAATGAGAGCTTTATGAAAAATTTTGCTAATGAATTAAAATATTTTTTAAAAACTGTGAAATATAACATCCTCTGGACACTATTTAGAAATATCAAGATGTTTATTTTTTTTTCCTTTAAAAAAATTTTTTATTGTAACAGTTGATTGTGCATATCTGTGGGGTACAGAGTTGGATATCAATACCTGTGTTCAACATGTGATGCTCAAATCAAGATAATTAGTATATTCGACATTATACAATGTAATCATTTTTTTCTGGCCCTTTACTGATTCCTCCCTTACCCCATCCCACTCCCCCTTTCCCACCTCTGGTAACCTCAGTTCTGTTCTCTCCTTTTGAACGTTCAACATACCATACCTTTCTTCCTTAAGATATTTAATATTCACAAAGCTGACTAAACTTTTCAGTCTCTCTTTCATGACTGTTCTGATGATAGGCACTGGGCATCTGTTAATTGGCAAGACTTTTGGATTTTACCTTCTAAATAGAAAGCTTAATCTATGTGAAACTGGCGATATTATAGTGTTTTGTTTTGCTTTTGCTTTTGAAATGGCAGCTTCATATGGTCAATTTAGTATTTCAAGTTCTCTGTTTCTTGTCATTTTCATCCACCGGTTCAAGTAATTTTCATCTCCCTCCAAGATTTATTTCTACAGCCTCAAAAGCCAGCCTCCCATCTTGCCCTTTGAAACTAGATTTCCCACAAAATGAGAACAATTCTTCTGCAAGCGAAATCTGGCCTCACATGTTCCCTGCTTAAAACCCTTAAGTGGATCCTCACAGCTCTTAGATAAAGCCCCAAATCCTTAACATGATTTATTATAAGCCCTGTGGTATCTGTCCCTGCTTGTGCAGGTCAAATCTTGCCCTCTTTGGACTCTAAGAAGAGTTCAGCCACACCACACACACACAGACACACACTCACACAGACATACCATATGCACTTAAGCACACTTCACACGCTCACCCCCCCACACACACACCACACAGGCTTACCCACACAGACATGTACCACACAGATACATACCAATACACACAAACCCGCACTCACACCCATACACACAAATGTACCACACACACACACATACACACACACAAATGCAATTACTCCTTTAGCTGTCACAGCAGTTTATTCCAACACCACACCCGTCCTAGAGCCCTCACGAACAACCTACATCTCCCACCACAGATCCCAGGAGAACTGTCATTTCCTGTTTCCCTAATAAACTCTCACCTCAAAAAGCAAAGGCAAGAACAGTCACTCCCATGGACATAACTCATTAGAAAGAGCTACAGCTACAGTCCCTCCCTGGTCCCTGGCTCAGTGTGACTCCCTGTCTGTCACATGCAAGGCTACAACATATATGGATGATGGAGGGAGGGCTGTGTGCCAG
The DNA here is from genome assembly GCF_027409185.1 of Cynocephalus volans. Taxonomy (NCBI): domain Eukaryota; kingdom Metazoa; phylum Chordata; class Mammalia; order Dermoptera; family Cynocephalidae; genus Cynocephalus; species Cynocephalus volans. The sequence goes on from NC_084460.1 coordinate 67,666,527, forward strand.
GAGCATCAAACAATGGTGGAGGACACTTAACAATGTAAAAATCACACTTAACAATGTAAAATAAAACAATCTTCGCATATTCCTATAAATTAAAAGCAATCCTGGCTATTTCTACCATGTAGCAAAACCCAAGCATATTAACATTCAATTTATTCTCCATCTCTCTGGATTTTGATAGTAAATTTCTTTTCCATTATCTAACTAGTTCATTTCTAAATGTGTAATCTGACATGCAAGTGGCATGTAACTGCTAAATCAGAATAGTTTATCACAATTACAGACTGTTTTTTACTTGAAGGGTTCTCATACCAAACAGCGATGTAATCATTAACCGCTTCTGTCTGCAACAAGGTGAAGTTGATGTAAACTCCATGCCCTGGAGGCACAGTGATAAGCCAAATGCAGTCCTTTAAAATTGGATATTCATCTGGAAATCCGGGGGAATAAATGGTACCATTCTGAGATGTTACATTGTATCCACAAGGAGCTGAAAAAGGAAAAAAATTAAAATTAAGCCTAATACAGTTGATTTTAGTAAGTAGATAGTTAATTATTTCTGTTTCCAAAGTCCCTTAGCCATGAAATAATTGTGAAATATTTCTGTGACTAATCTTTCAAAATTATTCCCCTAAAATCTGAAAACCTTAGAAGAATTATATCTCTAAGCTAAGTTATGTCAGTTTCATTTAATATATTCTCCAAATCTTCAAAACCCTTCAGGATTAGGTCATTCCCATATGATTGAAAAAAAAAAAAAAATCCTTAGTCAGTTATCATCTGTGACAGCTGATAATCCATTGAACCATCCACTGCAAAGGATTATGTGGAAATTATACATAAATATATAACTGAATTGTTTCCATTTTAAGTCATTTCCAAAGCCTTTTTAAGCTTTCTGAAAGAGTGGCATCTAAGTCTATTTGCCTTAAAACCAAGACATTATCAATTTTTCCAAGATCTACACCTGAGGAAAGGAGATAAAATTATGTAAGTGGTGTTTAATTTAATTGAAGCACTTCCATATCTAACTAATAGTCAATTATGTGAAGAATCACAATACCTAGTCTATTTTTAGTTTACCTAATGAACCTATATTTATTGTTGCCATGGAAATTATTTTATTTAATTTATGGAAAAGTGATATGACCAAATATTAGTAGAATAATCCAAAATGTAGTCTTGAATTCGAGTAGTGGTGTAGCACATCAAAGTTATAGACAAGTAGACTATGACTTAAAATCAAACCAAAAGCCAACAGATGTGGTATGAGTTTCTACTACTAGCATGAATCTTCTAGGGCTGTGAAAGACCCACCACATAAAAGGTGTAGAATTTAGGTGGAGTGAAGAGGCCAAAACACATAAAAAGATAAACAAAAGGAAAACTTTAATTTCAATTCAAAGTAATGACTGATGAAATATGATGTGTCAGTATACGGTACATTGCTGAATTAATTGCACAGATGCATGCTGATTTCAAAGGAGTTAGGAAACATACCAGTGTAAAATAGACGGAACCTGGCCCAAGATTTGGATAAATTTATTAGAAGAAGGAACTGTGAGAAACATTTTAGAGGCTTTAGAGTGTAATTATCACTAACTGGGGTTTGGAGTCACACAAATCTGGAACTGTAATCTGGCAAAGCAAACCATCACCTGGAGCCCACATTTCTGTAAGTTCTGTGTGGTCAGGGCCTGGAACACACTGAGACCTAGAGTCTGAAATGGGACCATTGGTGATGCTGTAGTCACAAGCTTCTCGTTGTCCCCTGAGGACGGTATGCTTTCCTCACCCCCCAGACTTCAGGCAAGTGTCATCCAGCATGAAAAGCTCACATGCTTTTCTCCTACCTTGCCTCTGGGATGAATGTGTCTCTTCCTCTAAATCTTAACTCATACGTCTCCCTCCTTCCAGTCTTTCCTGGTTGCTCTGGCTCTAGATAACTATCTCTGCTCACCTACCAGGTGGCTACAGCTCGCTGCCAGATGCTCTTCCACTGGACTGTCAGCTGCTAGAAGGCAAGACTCTGTCTCCTCCCACCCCGACCGCAATCTCCTTTCCTTAATCCCCTTGGTCTAGCTCAGATCATGATAAACACTAGGCAGTAAATAATTGATGTATTGATGAGAGAATAAACAGAAAGCACTTTAATAATAAACACTTTGAAGCAAATAGGCTGATATACCTTATGTGTGACTTGATGACATTCACTGGATATTGATTTATAACTCTAAAATTGCCCTTTTGTATTTTTGCTTTTCAAGTTGAATCTTGTAATTGTATAACCACATTATAGGCAGTAGCACCTTTCCCATTGGAAAATAAAATAAAACACAAAAGCGTAGTTCCCATGTATGAAAAGGCAAAAGAAATGATGTGGTGATTTCTTGGTAGGACACATCCCTGACTTCTGATGTTCTTCATGTCACTTAATAGCTCTATAACATTGAGCAATTCAGGTATTCTTGCCATGATTTAATCTCTGCTGTTCAAATAACAAATCCTTTCATTCACTTATTCAACAAGTATTTATTGAGAGTCTGTTATGTTCCAGGAAGTGTGCTTAGGGCTAGAGCTACAACAGTGAACCACAGAGACCCCTCCTGCCTTTGTGGAGCTTATTGAATAGTGATGAAGAGAGATATTAACCAAGCACTAAATAAGTATAAAATTCAACTTGTGTAAGTACCATGAAGGAAAAACAGGCGATCCTTGTCACGTGAGATAATAATGTTCTATCAGTGCACATAAAAAGTATTCTCAAGGCAAAATCCTGTTTCCCTCCTGCTGTATAGTCTAGAGATGAATAAAAGAGGACTCTAAAAAAAAAAAAAAAAAGTCAAAATTTCCTCTACTGTTTCCCATGATCTGACTTTGTCTAGTCCCAAAGAAGTCTTTATCCTCCCTGTGGTGTCATCAAAGGCACGTTTGGATTTCCTCATCTTGGTATCTTGCTGAATCCACTGAGAAGGCGGGTGTGTGATCTGACTTGCATGAAGTGCATCCATCCTGCCTTCCTCTCCCTGCAGGTGAGGCTCAAAGTGAAGCCCGAAGTGGAGATCAAGGAGGAAGCTCAGTGGGGAGCCCCATAGGTGGTCCTCAGCTTCTTCCCTGTCTGTCTGGGAGTCTCTGGTCAAAGCATGACTAGAAAGACAACTAAGTAGCAGACCCCAAGAGGATCCGCCGATCACGCATCTCAACTGGAGCTGCTGGAGAGGCCAAACTCTCTCACCCTAGTGAGCCACAGGGTAAATAGAGGCATGTTCATCATGAATGCACAGGCATGTTAAGAATAAAGAGCTCAGGTTGGGAGAAAGAATTGCTGTGCAAAGCACAGTTAATGAGAAAATGTTCTCAAGTATTACTACATGTATTTTTTCCAGAGAAAAAATAAGCACATAAAGATGAAACTGCATGGTTTGATGAAATTCTAGAGCCAGCATTAGCTTTGTTGACAATGATGGAGGTGATGTTTAATGTGAATACTACACCCAGTCTGAAATTCACCTGGGTGCCACCATGGCCGTTGGCTGCCGGGAGGAGGCAACTTTTAGGTGGTTCACATACACAGAAGTGATAGCTGTATCTGTCTGACTCTTGGCCAGGTGTGAAGTCAGAGGTAGAAGATGCTAGAAGATGGTGAGTGTGGCAGACGTCTGCTTGGGGATGTGGAAGCACAAGCCTTCACTTTATTTTACCTGAAGCTGAACTTGTAACAAGCAGGAGCACTGAGACATCTCTTTATTGTGCTCTTTTTCTCTATATAAAATTTATGTGATGTGACAACAACTAAAGTTAAAATAACTATAATTTTAAAATCCTAAATATCTACTAAACAAGTTACGGATAACTTACAGGTGGTTTTTTTCTAGGATTATATTAAGATTTCTGTGGAAACTTTAAGAGTATGAAAAAATATTACAGTATTAAACCAATAAATACATTTGGCATGAATATTTATGCATTTTAAATTCTTGGTTATTAATATATTCAGGTACTGAATGCTTAATCTCACCTAATGTGTGGAGCACTACAGGTATTTCTGATCTCATTATTTTTCCTTTCTTTACTGTGGTTTCCCTGAGATTGTTTTCTGATGAAGAGACAGAGCAGGCTGCATCTCAGGAGTTATTGTTTGGTAATGGAGATTTTAAAAACAGTATTTATAAATACAGGTAAGACAAGGTAAAGAGACAGAGTCACATTCTTCATACTCATTTTTATTCTGAACTATTGGGAAAGATTATTTTTTGTATTTACCAATCAATTTGGTAAACTTTAATTTTTAAAAAATACATACCTAATAATGTATTATTTGCCTGCTGGATTTCTAATGTCAACTATGCAGTCAAACTCTGTTCTTAAAATTACAATGAGATAGAAAAAGTAAGTTCTAGTGGTGTACAGTGGTGTTAGGCATCTATAATTAACAGTAATTTATTGTATGTGCTCAAATGGCTAAAAGGGAGGAGCTCGAATGTTCTCATCACAAAGAAATGATAAATATTTGAGATGATGAATATGGTAACTACTCTGATTAGAGCACTACAGTGTATACATGTATTGAAATATGACTGTATACAATCAATGCTTTTTAATTAAAAAATAAGTTCCTTAAAAAAGCTGTATTCTTCTTACAAAACCTGTCAAACTGAAGGAAGCTCCTCACACACTATTGCAACACGTTAGTCATCCTAATCAATTACCTCTGTCCAAACAGTTCCTGACCACACAGATACTAATGCATATTAAAGTGACATATATTAAGATGGCGTTTAAATTTTTGAAAAAAGACCTTATTATACTCACATAGGTATTTCAGTGATATAGGGTTAATCAGATCAACAAAATATTTAAAATTTTTGAACCATATTTTAAGTGTGGATGCATATTTAATTATCAAACTACATTTAGTAAATTAATAAATCATATTTTCTGAAGTATATTTTACTAATTATAACCCATATTTTAAAACTGAGACTTGTGTATAATTGTGTTACTGGCAAAAAAAATATTGTCTTGAATTTCTCAAGTCACTTTCAGATATATTCTTTCACTTATTATTTAATAGATACTGTATTTTTAGATCATAGTTTTTTCAGATAAGTTTAGAATATACTAATTTTGAATAATAGATTCTTATGAAACTTATATAAATATTTTCAGCATATGAATAGAAATTGATTTATATATACTTGTGAAGACTGATGCCTTAAAGTTTAGAATTTTTGAATAATAATTGTCTGAACTGGTCAATCTTTAATAAAAACATCTAAAAGTTCTTCAAAGTATCTATGTCTTTTTCTGAGGTTCTTTTGAAGTCTACAGGGACCTTTGAAGATAGTTTTTTGGTATACTTGCCCTACACAGCAACCATAAATCTGAAGTAATTAACACTGTGGATTAATAAAATACACTTTAGGTGAGGATACTGGATTGTCAACAGTTTGTTGTTGTCTCTGTGGAGGACTTCACTGTAGGCTAAGAGTATATTAAAGGACATCTGAACAGCCCCATCATTCTATGAAACAAGGACTATTTTTTTGTGGTTGTGAAATATAACCTTTCATAGGTAAAATAACTTTTGTATTAAAATAATACCATCTGCTGAATTTTTAAAACTTTAATCCAATATGGAGAGGATGTTAAACTCACATTGGATGATTCTTACAAACTCCTTTATGTGGTCTATCTAGTTGCTTTCAATATTTACTTCATAATTAGACACATATCTTACATTTTGATGTTTTCATTGTGGTTATGACATTATTGGTAGGAAGAGAAATATACATTGTAAAAATGTTTGCTTAATAAAGGATTTGGTCTTGTCCAAAGAGAGGCTTGGTCTTTGCCCTTGCTTCCTGGAGGTAGTTGTGGCATACCTGATAGGAATGTCTTTGTGTAATACGGGGCTGATCTCATCCGATAATGTTAGGCTGGGGCTGGCTATGCCAGAAAGACCAACCATATGGTTTAGGCTGGGTACTTTGTGTCACACTAGCCTACCTGGAGGCTTAGATCAACCATGTGAGCAATCAATCAGTCAGCCCTGCATAATGGGACACTAACAAAAACTGCGGACACTTTGGCTCAAGTGAGCTTCCCAGGTTGGCAGTACTCTGTGCATATTGTCACACATAGATTCTGGGAGACTGATGCATCCTGCTAGACTCTACCCTATGCATTTTTTTGCCTTGGTGATTTTAGCTTATCTTTTCCCTATCATAAACTGTGAACTGAACATAATAGCCTTTAGTGTGTTCTGTGCATTATTCTAAGGAAGTATCAAACCTCAGCATGGTTGTGGAAGTCTGAAGGACTCTAGCCTCTCAATTGGTCTAACTCTGGTTAGTATTATATACCATGATGGAATTAGAAAAGGTACCTTTTTCTAATTCACCTTTAAACTGTATCAAAAAAGATATATTTTGTTATTTTCACACTGGTGAAATAGTTCTAAGCCAGAGAATTTATATCCACATTGAAAAACTGAGCTTGAAACAGCAATGAAATCAAATTAAATATTTAATTCTATTTTTAAAATATTTAGTCAAAGAGTCTACCATTTACATATGAATTCAAAGGATTCAAGATAAAATTGCAAATAAGAAAAGGTTCCCATCCTAATAATTTGAAAATAATTTACACATATAACTATTTTTTTAAATGGAGAGAAGGGGCTGGTCAGTTAGCTTAGTTAGAGTGCAGTGTTGTCACATAGAGAGTAGTATTAAAGATTTCTTTAAATGTTCTAATAAAGCAAACAGATACATTCCTATTATACTTAGTAGTGTTTTTAATTTTTAAATGCTTATTTTATATGTATTTAAATATTAGACTATGATAAAAAATTTAAAAAATACAGCTAGAGGACTTTTTTATAGTTGTTTTTATAATGATATAGAATGGAAAAATACAGGTAAAAAATATGATTTAAAACATCCACTGATGTGCTTTTTATTTCTTCAGGAGAAATTCAAACACAGCCAGATATCTTTCCCATTTCCCCATGGGATATGAGTGTTTAGCATTTCAAAGTTCCACAGAGTTGGTAACTTTATTATTATTTTTATTCAAAGGTACTGTATTTATAATGTTAGAATATAGGATATTGGGTTTATACTAAAGTTTATGTTACATATGCATTCTTTATAAACACATATGATCTATTTATTTATGATCTACTTATTTTAACTTAATATTGCAAAATATCTAAGTCATAATAAAAATTAGGCAGCCAAACAGAAGCTTTAAAGTAGTGATTCCTGCTCAGACTAGGGACATCCAGTGAGTACAGATCTTGCCCCTCACTGCTGTCTAACAACCTGACTCTAGCAGGCCCCAAGAAATCCCGATCATCATGCCCTATTAAGCTGCACTACTTTATTTTGTCCTGAGGCTGCCGCTACACTACACCTTTGCTCACACTGCTTCTTCTACCTACAGTGTTTTCTATCTCTGAGTAGCAAAATACTTTGTACTTTCAAGGCCCACTACAAAAATGAATTCAGTTTTCTGAAATGTAAAAGCAACACAGGATTATTGTAAAAGTTAAATTATAAAAAATACTTAGGATAAAATTGAGTAAGTACCCTTTTTCCCTTGATTATACAATTTAATGTGACCACTGTAAAGTTAAATGCTGCTGACATCATAAAGATTTATCGGACTACTTCCCAAGAGTATGTCATCTTCTGGACCTGCCATCTGTCGTAACACTCTCCTTGTCTGTTTTTTCATTATACTTATTTGCATTTATTATTTTGTTGTCTTTATAACTAACTTCCTAGAGAGCAAGGGCTGTTTATTAATTTTTTTAACTTACTGGTATATGATATATTTCTGAAATACTAAGTAGAGTGAGTATAACGTAATAGATTCTCAATAAATATTTGTGGAATAAATTAGTGAATTATTGGGTTTGTTCACTTAATATTTAATGCACTATTATATTCATAAAAAACTAAATTGTTCTCAAGAAAATTTATTAACCTACCATCGCATCTTGGGAAAGGGTTGTTCCAGTTTCTGTTGATTCCATGCTGGCAAGTGAGGACAGGATGGCCTATCAAAATGTACCCGGGATAACACTCAAAAGATATTGACTGTCCCACACTGTAATCTGAATTGATCATATACCCATTCTGAAACGGAGGTGGGTCCGGGCAGTTCTGTAATTCATAGGCTGAAACAAACAAACAGACAAAATCAAGTTCACGTACAAGAGGTTAAATTAGTCTGCAATTTAGAGGAGGAATGTGACAACGTGCAGCATCTTAAGATTAATTTTTTGCATGTAAGTTTTAAAAAATGTCTTTCCCAAATTGTCAGTGGGCAGCCTGACCAAGTAAGACAATCATTAGTAGTAGGAATAGAACTACAACCCCTGCATTTAAAGAACACTTTCTGTATGCTTTAGAAGGACTATAGCTCATATTGAAATGAAATCTGACAGTTTTTCCTTGGAAAGAAAGTATATGACACAAGTTTAATTTTTAAAAAATAATACGATAATAAAAGGTGTTATAAATAATGCTGGGTAAACATTGATCTAATAATTCCCTTTTAATTTAAAAGAGAAATATACTACCACAGTAATTTAAATGCTTCTAACTAAGGAATACATAACTATTTTGTTTCGTTTAACTTAATTGTTTGCTTAATATAAATAAAATGGGAAAATCTATCTCATTTTCTTTAATCTTTTTCTTAAAGAAGAAAAGAACTGTAGAATCACTAAACTATCAATTATTAGCAGTATAATTTTTTACAACATATAGTTTATTGAGCTTTATCATAGAGTCTTTAATATTCCCTAGGACTAACTCTAGGTAGGATAAAAGATCATAAATGCTGTTTGCAGTATGTGTGATTTGAAAATTTACTCATAATTTAGTAAGAGCTAACTAACCCATAAACTAGGTATAACCTCCGGATATGGTAACCTTAAAGCTAAGTGAGCCACGGTGCAGACATCTCTCACCCACTCTGGAGAAGGCATGGATATAGTGAAGCAGTACAGCCCACCCTCTCTTACTCTTTAGAGTACACGCTTACTCGTAAATTATTTGTAAATTATTTAACCATTTGCATCATTGGAAGTGAGGGTGTGGCTTCGAAATTTGTAAATAAATGCTAAAAATTTATGTGCCCCATGGTTTATGGCAGGTGTTTCCTAGAATTTTTGACTTTCTGTGTTAATCACCTGAAATAAAGAGGGGTGGGAGAGCATATGAGCAACAAGGTAAGAGAGGAAGCTCAGTAGACTTGGGAACGCATCGAATGGCGCAACCTCAAGTAGATCATGAAGGCTGGAGTGATTTCCACTAGACTTAAGAAGAAGGAAGGGCTCAGAAATGAATTGGCCCATATTTCACATTAAAGGGATTGGATATTACCAGAAAGATAATGTGGGAACCACATGGAAAGAAACCAGCAGGGATATTATAAGTGGGCTTACAGTCTGAATAATCAATGTAGTTGCTGTTTAATGTTTGGAGTTTGTCTTCATTAACATAAGCCACATATTAAATATCATGTAGAGCCCTAAGGTTTAATTATTATTTGATTGTTCTTGTTTAATAAGCTACTGAAATGGTATTTTTTTCTCTTTAAAATAACAATATGCAATGCCAGTGGGTCATCAGGATAACATTCATAGCAACATAATTTGCCATAACCCTTTGGAAAGGCAATTTGAATAGAGCCTTAAAGAAATCAGTTTTGACATTTAACCTAGTAATAACATCTACAGATCTACTATAAGAATAATTTCAACAAAGAAAAAGCCAAATGTTTAAAGATAATAAATTGCAGCATGATTTACATTATAGTAAGCCAAATAAACAAATAAATTATAATGTATAGACTCATAAATGCCAAAGAGCTATAATATTATATCTTCCAATAGCCACAGACTATATCTATTTTTGTACCTATTTACATTTATATTTACATTTCAAAAGGCACTGTGCAGTTAACAAGATCTTATAATTAAACCCTGACTATAGTTAGCAGGTTAAAAAATCCTTAATTTCACCTTTCAGCATCCCTTGGTTTTATTTATCTTTATATATGAAATTATGTAATGTCACTAAACAAGAGTCAGATAAGCAGCTGAAGAGTGGCTGAGAGCAAGAAAAGAGAAATCAGAAGATACACCAATGGCAAAAGCATCTTGACATAATTCCTGGCATTGGCTCCCCCAGGAACCAGAACTGGGAAGAACCTGGTATCAGACAAAATCCTCCCAGAGTGGAAGTAGAGAAAATACAAGAAAACGTAGAAGTGGGAAAGCACTGACCAGCCTCTGAAAACCAGAACTCCATTCTGATTCTGTCTTTATTACAATCGGGGCTGGGGTGAGTGCTCTAAATGCTCCAGATATCATCTCCTGTATCTGCTATCTAAAGATGAAAAATAGTATTGCCTAATTAATAAGATCTGGGTGAAAAAAATAAGTAAATTATGTGATCAGAATTAATAAACTAAAATATGCTTCAGATAAAGTTGTTTCATTTTATTTGTAACACACCTGAATATTATAAAAAATTACCAATATGACATTGGTAATATGAAATAAGGAACAGCTGTGGAAATCGAATATTTTCATTAATTCTATGCTTTCTTTTCTTCTGTAGCCTTTAGAACTTAATAGAAAGGTACAAGTTTTATTTATAGAAAATCATTAAAGATAATTATAAAATGGGTGTTCTCACCACTGACATATACAATTATAATTTGTCAATTTAAAATATTAATAAAAATAGATTTAATTAAAAAAAAAAAGAGTGAATGTTCTGGTGCTGCTTTTTGGTAGAGCTACATTATAACATGGAACTACTTAAATAATTGGAAAGAGACTCTCTCTGTATAAAGATTTATTCTAGATTCATAAGTGCTGTAATATGTACAATATTTGCTAATGAAATTCAAAGTACTAAGAATCATTTGCAAAAAGTTTTCAACTCACAATTTTGTGAGAATGAAATTTGCGATATAGCATAAGGACAGAGGCGCACAGCCTCGAAAAGTGTTTTTCAGTTGTTTCTGCATCTTGTAAGTAGAACATTGAACTGTTGACATATTTTGCATAATACCAGACTTAAGTGAAAAATTTTATAGTTGTCCAAAAGAAAAAGGTATTCAAACCCTTATGAAACAGTTAGGTACGAAACAAATACCTCAAAGGCTGTAATGACATGTTCCTCATTGATTGTTTTTGTGGTTATTATCATATTCTACCTGAAAAACCAGATGCTTAGAAAACTATGACAGTAAATGTGAGAACAGGGAACATTGCAACTCACTCACTCATTCTCTCACACACACTCTCTCACACACACACACACACACACACACACACTATCTCTCACATACTCCCACTCTCTCACACACTCACAGACACACTCTCACACACACACTCTCTCACACACTCTCTCATGCACACACACACTCTCTCACATCTTATCTCCATTTCCCAATTGTGCTGCTCCCTGGCCCAACCTGGCAAAACACACAGCAAGGGCAACTCTGCCTCACTTTTGGGCCACCCCATGCTGAAGGCCATAAAAACAGCTTTTTTCTGAAAGCCAGTGCAAATGGCCTAGACTACATTCACAGCGCATAGTATCGCACCTTGCTATATTGTTATGTGAGTCTAAAATTGCTTTATAGTCACATGCTCACAGAAAGAACAAAGAATTCCATACTGTATTTCAACTACCAACAAACTTCCTTCTTAATTACATACTTTTATAATGACATCAGAATTTGTTCTTATTCTTGTTTTGCTTTAAATATAAATAAATTCTGTTGGAGAAATGAGTCCTCTAATACACCAAATAGGACTGCTAATAAAAACTTAAAAAAAAAAAAATCATTGCTGGTTTTCGGGGAAAGAGAATCAGATAAAATTAAAGTCAATGTAACCTAATCTTCATTGGAAGGTTTCATTCATGATTTAGCAGTGCCTTGGATGTATTATACAAGTGTCAATTACTGCGATACAATATAAACAAGGTAATGTTAATAGATACTCCTGACAAACTTTCACATAAAATAGCATTTAACAGAGACATTTACATACAGGTATGTTAACAAAATGTAATACAATGCATTTCCTTAATTTTGTTATGTAGTTTGCTGGATAATTGAAGAAATATAATCAAGTTCTCTTTAGGGATATATGAAACTAGAGTTGAAGACACTAGCATATTTCTATTCACATAATTAACCTCTATGAAGGGGATCAAAATGGAAAATTCAAAGTTGCCTTTCATCTTAAAATTCCATTATTCTAAGCTCCATAGCTGTGGGCTATACTCTCTAATAGTTGAAAACAGTAGGGTGTTGTTGTTGTTGTTTTAATGGCAGAAACACAGGGGAGCAGACCAGGTGAGATGGGCAGGACAATAGTATTTATCCACCTATCATTTAAATAAGTGAAATAAAAATTGTTTATTGTCTACTATGTGATAAATGCTAGTTATAAATGGAAACTAAACAGAAAGGGGTTTTGCTCTCATGACTGTTACAGACATTCTATTTAGGGAAACAGGCAAATAAATATCAATAGATAACTATATAAAATAATTGTAAGTTGTGTAAACTATTATTAAAAAACAGACAGGAACTAAAATTAAAAACAAACAAACAGTGTTACGGTAAGTAGGAGCGGTCAAAAACATGCTTCCTTGAAGAAGTGACATTGAATTTGCGATATAAATGTTGAGAAGGTACAGCCCAAGCAAACACCAAGAGAAGAAGATTTTTCAGGCAGAGAAAATGTCATGTGTTCCAAAGGCAGAAAGAAATCAGTTGGCTGAGATAAGGTAGAGAGCTGAGAGAGACAGGCCTCTGCAGCTTATCCTCGCAGGGCCCGTGCCCCTTCTCACAAGCTTGCTAGCTCCTAACAGGGGAGGAGCTAATAATCAAATTGGCCAGACCATAGAAGATTCAGTACAACATGTTTTATAAATGGACATAGACATGTTTTTAAAACCCAGGACCCATTTATTCACTTTATAAATCATACCCACCAACCAAAAACAAAACCAAAAATGACTCCACAAAACCCATCACTCATTTCAGAATTACCTTAAGAATTTAAAATGCTAATTAATTTTTTTTCAATTGTGAATTATATACTAAGCATAAATATCAGTCAAACTATTTTTAGGTCTTTGTTGCAAATTTCTTGTTTAATGCAGTACTTTACTACTCAAATACTAACATCAATATTCTCCTAAACTTTTGGTATATAAAGTCACATATTCTCTTTTTTTTAAATGTCTTTTCCCAACTGATTCACTGTCATACTTTACACAGTGAGCTATGTGTTGATATACAGGACTATGTTAGGAGTCTGAATGAAAGCAACTAAAAAGAAGTTTTTTTAAAAAAAGATTCCTTTGGGCCAAGCCCGTGGCGCACTCGGGAGAGTGCGGTGCTGGAAGCGCAGCGACGCTCTCGCCGCGGGTTCGGATCCTATATAGGAATGGCTGGTGCACTCACTGGCTGAGTGCCGGTCACGAAAAAGACATTCCTTAATATGCTGAAAGTAGATGAATTTTGGAAGGATTCCTGTCATGTGTTGTGTATTGCCTGCTGTTGCCATCACAGACACCTCTAAGGTCTGAGGTGCATCAGAGAGGCTGGCTTCCCAGGTGTGAGTCTGCCGAATGCACACTCCAGACTGGAGGGAGAACAACTCAGTCAGTGGTCAGAATCCTCATTCAAGCATGCCTTTCTGATTCTGTACTAATCATGAAAGCACTAATTCCCATAAATGGATTTTAAAAATATAAAATGTTTTAATTTTTAAAAAAGCCATCAAGTAAGAAAGAAAAAGAAAATACCACTTCAGTGGAATTTGATAAAGAAGTCACCTTCTAGGGTAAAGGGAGGTAAAAGCCATGATTTTCAAACAAATTCTGTTCCAGCAAAAGGTCATCAAGATGTTCATTTCCCATATTTGGCAATTCCTAAAGAGTTTTAGCAGCATTTTCTAGTAGTTCTATAATATTTGTTGTACTATCTACCACTAAAAAGTTGATTTAGAAAGAGAATCATCAACAGAGAAATCTGCTTCTGAAGTGCATACAAGAGCCTTAGTAGTTTTGCAAAATAGCAGAAGCACTGTGGTGTGCTAGAAGTCCTGTGACTTGAGCTTGACTTGGTTCTCCCCATATACTAGTACAGAATCATTTCATGAGGCCTTGGTACAAGGAGGAGCAAACACAGTGAATACGACTTGGAAGCCCTACTCAAGACCTCAGCTTTCCTCTCAATCAAGAAATTAATGTGGGGTCCCAGAAGCATCTAAGCTTTGTATGGAAGTCCACAGAGTTTCTCACAGGCACACATATATAAGTTCACCAGTTTCCCACATTGACCATTCTAAATGGATAGGAAGGCATATCGCTCTTCCTTTGTAACTAAGGATGTGATCCTGGTTCTTAATTTTAAGATGTATGTTCCATCTAAATGTTCCTCATTGGTTATGTTAACACCCTAGTCCCAATACCTCCTGATGAAGCCAACCAAATCACGGCTAAGGCTGCAGTCAATCATGAACTTTTGGGGCTGCCCAAAGTCTCTGCTAGAGGATCATTAACCAAATCACTTGCATAGAATTTTGACTACAGTTGTGTTGCATACATTGACTAATCCAGAAATAAGTGTCCAGTGGTCTTTTTGCATAATAGCATTCAAGGTATGGAGAAACTTTTATTCTGTTTGACTTACCGAGCCTAAAGGCTCTCACAACACTTCATTAGGAAAGGACCAGCCTAGACTCAAGATTTGCTTACTTCGCTGCATCAGAAGCACAGGGTGGACGGATTAGGAAGCACACAGCAAATCCCAAGTGGAATGTGGACATCTGAAAGAGACTTCACCGACCAGAAAGCTCTACTGATGCACAGGGTAAGTATGCTTTCTGTTCAGAGGGATAGATCTCTTAAGGGAGAAAGTGGTTGAGAATGTTGCTTTTACTTTCAGCAAACCCATAAAATGATCTTCAGGAAGGAAACTGGTTGACAACTAAGATTTGGACCTTAGCTGCTAAGAGTTTAGCCCACAAGTTAGGGGGAACTGTTCACTGCCTTTGTAGACACTTTCTCCATCTTGAAAAAGGATGCCTTACAGGGGATGGGAATGGACATAATCGTTGTTGTCCACTGTTTGAAGCATTTTTATGCAAAGTAGGTTTCTTTATGAAAAGGCTTATGCTGAGAGCTTGATTCACACACGCAGATAGGGGAAAGAGGATAATGCACACATCCTGTCATTGTTGACTCAAAGTTGCTCAGATTACATTGAAAGGAAAAAGACTGATACATTTGCAGAAGCATATCAATTTCATGTACGAATTATGGTTGTGTCTAACAGGAACAGTTAGGGTGCTCAGTCACTCAGTTAGAATGCATTCTTCAGTCCTCCCTGTACATAATAAAGGCAGGCTAATTGCTTCTTCTCCTAAAGAGTAAGAACTGGTGTCCACGGGCTGTAGCCTATTTTCTCATAAATTCAATTCACACAAATACAGCAGTTTTGTGTTTGTAATGATGAATAAGCAGGTTTAATATATCCTATTATCTTTAAAAAATGATGTTGAACACATATAGCCTAAGGAAGGAGAAAAACAGGACAACTTTTTAAAAATAAGACGTTTTTACTTCCTGTGTCCGGAGAACTTAACTTTTCTTTAAGACTTTCAGCATTGAGTAGTTCTGTTTCCCAAGGTGGGTATGCAGGAAAAAAGAGAGATAATGAGGAAGAAATTCAACTTCTACAAATGCCAGATTGCAAAAACTGAAAGGAATTGAAAATCACTAAAATGCTTAATATGTCAAAATTCCACAAGTATAAAAACTGAGGTAACAATAAGCCCGTACCAACACCTCATAAGTAAAATAACATCCAGAATTTTATCTTTGGTAAACAAATCTTTTTTTTTAGACTGGGAAAATAGCTACCATTCACAGCTATCAATCTGGAGCAATATTCACATCCACTGTTTAAATTTTAAGTGCTTAACGTGACAGTCAATGGAATAATATAGTTATCTTTCTAATATCTGTTATATTTTCAGACTAATATCTAATTAGTTGATAAATACCTTCATACCATCATCTGTTTTCCAGTTCTTCACTTAGAAATAGGGTGCATAACTTGATTTTACTTAACAAAGGTCTTTATAGTCATTTAATTTCAAGACAGTTACATCTATAGTAGCTTTTCTAACTTTTATATGGCCATAAATAAATGACAAAGTTTAAATGACAAAGTTTAACAATAAGGTGTATAACATACACATTATTGTATGTCATACACATTATTGAGAATGACAAGAATTATCTCTATGATTTATGCATATTCTTATGAGTGATTGATTATAATTTTAGCTTATAAATCTCAAGTAGAACTTAGAAATGTTTATGTGACTTACAAATCAGAGTTGAGTCATTTTGCCAATTTATAAATTTTATAAAATGACAAACACTAATAAGTTATCTAATTAAGTATCATCCCTGTCAGATATAATATTCTACAAGATATTAGGACACTGCAAAACTACCTTCTGATACCTTTTTTAAAATTTTATATCTCTCAGTTATAGCAGATTAATTGCTTATAATAAAAAATATGTTATTTAGGGATTTTTTTTTAAATGCAGGTACCAAAACTTGGATTCAGGAGTTCAGTAAATAATGCAACTGCTCAGCCATCTAGATGTTTGGGCCAGACGAGGATTCACAAGTTGAAATGCCTAAAGGCCAAGTAGATAGCATCAATGACCAAAGCTGGTGGGGATCAAAAGAGAGCTTTTAAAGTCACTGCCTTCCCTTTCTGAAAGGGGATTCTGCCACATGTCAATGCAGGAAAGATGTTTCCAGATTCTAATATTGCAAGAGAAAAAGAGAAGTTGGATCTATGGGTATCTCACAAATTATGTGATATCTAATTCTAAATATTAACAATTAGATATTATAACCTGTGGTATAAGTGATTCCTATGTAGACTTTCTCTGGGGTTTTGTGTTTGTCTGTTTGTAGACCATTATTTTTAGATAGAAATCTGGAAAACATCAAGAGAATAAAAAAGCATTTTTAAACTAGAAATTATATAAGATAAACTATAGTTTCAAAACCACATGGCAGTCCATACTAGCATCAGAGTCTGTACTTGAATTTTTGCAGTGTGTTAAATCAAATTTATAGAAGGCTATTGATTTGGACTGACTTCCTACACTGGGCCCAACAGACCAAACCAGAATGAAGTCACCCACGCTAAAGTTCCATGCCAACACACCAAAACTAAATCCTTTATCTGAACTTCCAAGAAATCAAGAGAGAAAGAGTGCTGGGAAAGTGGAACAATTTGGTCAGGGTCCCCTCGCCTTGGAGCTGGTTCAGGGTCGTTCTGTGAGCATTGTGTGTGGGGGTGGAGTAGGTGTGCCTGCACAGCGCAACTTTGGCTGGTGTTTACTGCCTCAGGCACTTGCCCTGCGCGATCATGTTTTTTCCAGACCTGCAGCTTCCAAGGACCGTGTGGCCAGTTGCCTAGCTTATAGACCTATGTGAAGGGGTCTGGTGACCCAGCCTGGCACATGAAGGGTTTGTGATCCAGTCTGTGAATGGGCTTGAGGGGTCTGGGAGCTACAGACCCAGGCCTAGCTCAACCATAGGCCTAGTAAGTGCAGGATTACTGGCAGGTAAAAGAGCCACAACAACTAGTGTGGTTGCCTAGCTTTACAACTGGTGTCATGAACAGGATTAAAAGCTAGACAATTGGAGCTGTGAGCAGGATATGTGACATCAGCCTCAGTCAGTAGGCCTTAGCCAGACAAATTGGCATAGTCGGCAGGATTACACCACACTTGGCATAGCCTGCAACAGGACTCTGAGCAGATATAGGAGCCAAAAGCCCTTAGAAGAAGGATGAAATCTGGCTATTTGGAATATACTGTGCCCTATGGACACCTTTCTGTTGACCAGGACCTGGCTGCTGCATGCTGTACTGCAAGGCAGCATTAACCAGGTACTATGACAGAAAACCCCTTGGAAGGGGGAAGAAATCTGGCTGTCTTTGAGTGTGTGGTGCCCGGTAGCCACTTTTCTGCTGACCAGAGCCTGGCTTTTGTTCACTCTGCTGCAAACTGATTGAGAGCTGAAGTGGAAAGCAGAATTGTTGGTGGATGATATGCAGCTACTGGCAGATTTGAGGTGGAAAGCAGAGTCATTGGAAGCATGGATAAATGTCCTGGAGGATGACGTGTGATGACCAGATGAGGGTCTCCTACCCCTCACACCAGGGAAGACGACCAACCCAGTGGTGAGTTGGGGGAAACCATGCATTTCCAGGCACAACCTGTTGTGCATGAGAAATTGAGGCACAAGCAGCCTATGGGACCAGACAGACAACTGGTGGGCGATCCACAGGTGACCCAGTTCACTACCTATGTCTCGTATACCCAGGTTGAACTGGTTGACTTGGGCAGACGGGTCAGGCAGAAATATGGGGAGACCATGGCTGCTTGTCTGTTGCAGTTATGTGACTGAGGGGTGGACAGTGTAATGTGCTCTGGTGAGGAGGTGGAGAAATTGGCCTCCATCACCATGCACCTCTCCCTGAGACAACAGCTGCAAAATAGCTACAGATATGCACCCAGATGAGGTAATCATTCCTTGATGGACTGAGTGGATGCAGCTGCCCGAACTGTGTGGACAAATGCTGGAGAAATGCCCAAAATTGTTAGTAAGTGGAAAACGTATGGTGAGCTGGTCCAAATCATTCGAGAGCTGGTGGTGTGGCAGTCCATATTTAATGTGAACACTTGTGGCTCAGATGATGAGAACTTTACAGGCAGCATGAGAGACATAGTTCTGTGAAATACCCTGTCAATGTCCTTTGGGTCACTGATAGCCATACTGGACCCATACATTGGTCGTCCTATAAATGAGGCAATGACTGTGATAGCCAGCTTGGGTGAAGTAAAGGATAGCAGACAAGCAAAAGGGGTCCCAAAGGTGGCTGAGACCAAACCCCCAAGAAATACTTGAGATTTTACCCAGAAGGGACCAAGCAAGACTAGCTGTAAGCACATGTGGCTTGACTTGCTTGCGGCGGGGGTTAATAAAAAGAAAACTGACTAGCAGCCAAATTTGGTTCTATTTGCCTTGTGGCAGCAATTGCACCCTAAACAGCATTTCACCAAACATCTGGAAACAGGTAGCAAGGTACGCTCAGTGGATTTAAAGGTCTTTTTGGTTGCTCCCAAGGAGGCAGATGAACTGTTCCATTCTGATTAGGGAGCAGGCCAATGTACTCATCTTTTGGGGGCAGGAGAGGACTGTATGCCTCATGTTTAATAGGCAATATATTGCTCAAGGACAAATGTGCAGCATGTTTTGGCATTGGTGGATACAGGTGCAGAATGTAGCCTGATATATCGCAATCCAGATAAGTTTCTAGGGACCACAGTTTGTATAGATGGCTATGGAGGGCACACTACTGAGATCAAAGCTGTGGGCATAGGAAGATTAACTTCTCATGCATATACTGTATATGTATCTCCTGTAGCTGAATACATCTTGGGTATGTATGTACTTTATGGTTTGCACCTGCAAACAACAGTTGGAGAGTTTTAGCTGGAAATACAGACAGTAAAGCCTGTGTTACGAGGATATGCTAAACATGACCCACAGGTGTTACCCAGGCCAAGACATGTAGTTAATGTAAAGCAGTATCACCTATAAGGACATGCAGAGATAAGTGCTACTATATTGGAATTAGAGAAAGTTGGCATTATTTGTCCAGCTAATAGCCCATTTAATGCTCCAGTATGGCCAGTGAAAAAGCATGATGGTACCTGGAGAATGACTGTAGATTATCGAGAACTGAACAAAGTAGTGCCTCCTTTGCATGTACCTGTGCCTTCAGTTCATGACTTGATGGATCAGCTGACAGCTCAGCTGGGGACTTATCATTATGTATTGGACCTTGCAAATACTTTTTTCTCTATTCCAATCTCGGCTGATAGCCAAGATCAGTTTGCCTTCATGTGGGAAGGAAGACAGTGGACCTTTCAAGTATTGCCCCAAGGTTATCTGCATAGCCTAACCATCTGTCATGGTTTGGTGGCTGGGGACCTAGCCAAGTGGACTAGGCCCAGCATGGTTACAATGTTTCCCTACATTGATGATGTGTTACTAACCTCTGCTTCTCTTGCAGATTTTACCCAGGCAGCTCCAACACTGCTAAATCATTTGGAACAATGTGGGTGGGCTGTGAACACAGTGAGAGTGCAAGGACCTGGGCTGTCAGTCAAATTCCTGGGAGTCGTCTGATTGGGTAAGACAAGGGTCATCCCAGAAGCTACTATAGATAAGATACAGGCATATCCTCAACCCACAACTGTAGTTCAGCTACAGACATATTTGGGACTTTTGGGGTACTGGAGAGCTTTTGTACCCAATATGGCCCAAATGGCATGCCCATTATATGCATTGACAGAGAAAGGAGCCTTCTGGGATTGGACTGAGGAAGTAGAACAAGCTTATCAGGCTACAAAAAGGGCAATACAGCAAGTATAAGCTTTACAAGTGGCCAACACCACTAAGCCATTTTGAGTTAGATGTACATATAACCCAGGAGGGGTTAGGATGGGGTTTGTGGCAGAGACAAGACTGAGTCTGCACACCTGTAGGATTCTGGTCTCAGCTCTGGAAGGGTGCTGAAGTGCACTACACCCTAATAGAAAAGCAGTTAGCAGCTGTGTATTCCTCATTGATAGCCACTGAAGCTATCACAGGAACTGCCAAAGTCCTAGTAAGGATGACATACCCCATAATAGGTTGGCTGTGCACATGGGCCACCAACCCTGAAATGGGTGCAGCTCAGACTCTCACTTTGTCTAAATGGGGAGCATATATAGAACAAAGGAGCACTGTGTCAATGAGTCCTCTGTCCAAAGAGTTGCAAACTGTGCTAGCCCAGGAGAGGTTGTGGAGGAAACTTTGACACATCACCCATAGAGGTGGAGGCTACACCTTTCCATGAAGGACAGGCACCTATTGCAGAGCAAGCTTGGTATACAGATGGCTCTAGCATAGGACCTTTAGCATTGTGGACAGGTGTTGCTGTCCATCCCTTAACAGATACCATATGCTATGAAAATGGTACAGGACAAAACAGTCAATGGGCTGAATTGACAGCAGTATGGATGATGATAAAGAATGAGCCTGGGCCATTAACCATCTGTACTGACAACTTGGTTGTGTACAAAGCTTTAACCCTTTGGATCTCTACTTGGAAATATCAACGGTGTATGGTAGGCCACCGACCTCTCTGGGGACAAGTCATCTGGCAAGAGTTATGGGAATTGGGGCATGAGAAAGAAGTAACTCTTTTCCATGTCACAGGACACTTCCTCTTAGCCAGTCCAGGAAATGATGACGCTGATGCCTTGGCTAAGGTAAGATGTCTGGAGAGAGCCCCAGCTACTAATGTAGCCTGGTGGTTACATCGATGAATGCAGCATGCTGGAAGCAAAACCATATGGATGGCGGCTCAAAGATGGGCCTTGCCTATAAAATGGGAAGATGTAGTGAATGCCTGTCATTCTTATCCAGTATGTGCTCAAGAGAGTCCACACCCCCAGCAGATGCCCCATACAGACGGGCAAATAACTAGAGGAAGGTTGCCCCTGACTAGATGGCAGATGGGCTTTGTTGGACCACTGACAAGGTCAGAGAATCTCAGATACATTTTCACTGCTGTTGATACAACTACTGGTCTCCTGTTTGTATGGGCTTCTAAGGCCCCAGACCACGTAAACACTGTGACGTCACTGAATAGCCTTACTGCTATGTATGGCCAGCCTGTAGTTATAGAGAGTGATAATGGAACCCACTTTACTGGACATGGGGTTCAGAGGTGGTCCTCCCAGTTGTTGATTCAGTGGAAGTTACATGTGCCATATCATCCCCAGGCAGAGGAAATGATTGAACAGTACAATGGCCTTTTAAAAAAGGGACTAAGGCTATCTACCCAAACCCATCCCTGAAGGGGTGGACGGCTGTTATGGCCAATTGTCAGGATTCTAAATGAGAGACCTTGCAAGGGTGGACCCTCTCCAGTAGAAGCTCTTTTGCATTGGGCTGCAGCACCTATATAGCTGCAAATCACTACTCAAGATAAGCTTTCGAAGCCAGGATATGGCAAGAATGAAAATATTCTCTTACCGGCCTGAAACTGTTTGCAACAGGGACAGATAGTACAATGGGAATGGCCTTGGAGAATAAAAGCCCCCATATACGCTGGGTAGGTTTAATAGGGCCTTGGGGAAAAGGATTAGAGGAAAGCTTACAAGTTTCACCTTAGGTGACAATTACCCGGCTTCCTCGATTAAACGTGACATGGCCTGGAACAGATAAGTGCTCTATTCCAAAGTGCACATTTGTATTATCATTATGGCCAATTATGAGTTCCCTATACTGTTACATGTAGAACCTACAGATCCAAGAGTGTTAGCAGATAAAGTATGGTCTCATACCAGGTAAGATACCTACTCCTGCAACCATTCTTTCTGAGGATGGTAAACTGGTATGTATCTTACCAGAGGGGCGAGAACTTCCCCTGTTGTTACCAATAACTCTTTTGTCTTTTGGCCTGTAGTGTTCTGGCTGCAGCAGGCACTGCACCAGAGTCACATGATCAATGTGTTGGACTGCTGAATATGCATTGAACTTCCCCTCAGTATGACTGCAGGATTTGCATGGAGGATCACACCAATGGTGACTACTAATGGGACATGTGGACAGAACTGCAAGCCTTAAGGCATATTGAACAGACAATAGGTTATGTAAATGTAAGGGTCATTTATCCTCTGCTAAGGGAACATCGGGGAAGATTCTGAACTTGTAGATTGTATGGTGAGGGACCCTGAAGGGGTGGATTGTTGGGAAAATAGAATAATTTAATAAGGCTCCCCTTACCTCAGGGCCGGTTGGGGCAGTTCGGTAAACACTGTGTGTGTGGGTGGAGTAAGTGTGTCTGCAGGGCGGCTCAGCTTTGGCTGGTGTTTACTGCTTCAGGCACCCGCCCTGTGCAGCCATGTTTTTCCAGACCTGCAGCTTCCAAGGACCATGCGGCCAGTTGCCTAGCTCATAGACCTGAGTAAAGGGGTCTGTTGACCCAGCATAGCGTCTGAAGGGTTTATGACCCAGTTTGTGAATGGGCTTGAGGGGCCTGGGAGTTCAGACCCAGCTCTAGCTCAACTACCGGCTCGGTCGGTGCAGGATTACCAGCAGTTAAAATAGCTGTGACAACTAGCGTGGTTGCTTAGCTTTACAACTGGTGTCATAAACAGGATTAAGAGCTAGAAAATTGGTGCTGTGAGGATTCCAGGCCTTAGCCGTAGCTTAGCAGTAGCTTGTCATAGCCAGACACTCATGTAGTTTAACAAATACTGTACTGAAAATGAGAGACAGAATGGTTGCACGGGTACTCAAAGTACAGTTTCTACTCAACACATATCGCTTTTGCACAATCATGAAGTCAAAAACCCTAAATCGAATCATTTAAGTTGGGGACTGTTTATATCAGTTGATAATTTCTACTATGAGATAATTCAAATGTAAAACCAGCCTTTAGAAGAGAAGTAAGATGTGTGCACGCGACTGTAGACAGGAGCTTTCTTACTGCAGCACTGGGCCTCCCCCGTGTTTCCTCTTGCCTTTGTCTTTAAGATTAGAGCTCTGAGTTTCACAGGAGAGATAAGCTCCTGGATCGAAAAAATACAATTCCCAGCTGTTGTTTCAGCTGAGGATAGTTACAAAGCAAGCTTCTGCCAATAAAACACAAGCAAAGTCATTAGGGTGGAAGTCCAAGAAGCTTTTACCCCTTTCCCCACTTCCTATCCAAACGTGGACCTGATAGTTGAGGTGCAAGAGCTGTCCGTCCCTCAAGACAGCAAGGACGAAAAAGGGAAAGTGAGATGCAGAGCTGCTGACCTTGACATCATTCATCAATATCCCCTGCTGGCAAAAGTCTGCCTCTGTGCTTCTCATTAGGATTAACATTTATGACCAAGTCTGCCTGGGTAGGCTTCTTCCAGATTCTGGGCTCCTGACCTCCCTTTTCTCAGAGCATTTACTTTATAAAACTTGTAATTATAAATTATTTCTCTGCTCCTTTGAGATGCAAATCTTTTTAAAAGCCTCTTGCCAGTTTTATAACCCAAGACAGTCTTTCTCAAGGACCGAGGGAAGAACCCTTTGAAATGCATCTTCTAGAAAGATACAGCCTCTGTCTCCCCAGTTGCTGCGGGATGGGAGGAGCCTAACTTGGGTGCATTTCTACACCAAGTTGTAAAACTATCTTCTGTCATCAAGACAGGAGAAAGTGCACTTCTCCTTTGGGTAAAGCCAATTAGCAAACACAGAGGGCTTATGATCCCCTACCCCACCTCTTAAAAACTCTCCAGTCTTTAGTTTCTATTAATTTTTAAAACCTGAATTTGGAATAAATAAGATATGTTCATGCATTCTAAAAACATCCTTTGGAAAACAACTGATTTATGTAATGCCAGGTTCAGGTGCAGAGTAGTCCAGGAAATCTTCAGTCTCACAATCTCTGCAGTATTACATGCCCCTTCTCAGGAAATTGGGCCCAAATTATTCTTCATCCTTAAAGCTGTGATGGTGCAAGCCATGTGCCAAGACTGAAGGCACCCTGACTTTTGCTAGCCTGACCAGGCCTGAGTGGCCTGGAAGCAAGGAATCTTTGAGGCATATGCAGGGACCTTTACTCCAGGAGTAACACCAATTCCGAGATGCCTTCACATGACAGCCCATGTGGGGAAGCTCTGTATTGGGTCATGGAAAATCAATCCAAGTCACAGCCACTCTCTGAGCTGCCTGTGAACAGGCACTTTTCCCTTAATTAAACCTGTTCTATATCACGGTCTTCTAGTCATCATCTGCCAGGCTAAGACAATACACTCTTCCTGGTAACTAATGCTCAGGTACAAGAAAACAGAGGATATGAGAATTAAAAAAAAAATGACCTCTTAAAGATGCTGTAAAAACTAAAAATGTTTATAAGCCTATGATAATTGGGTATGATGCATATTACATAATACTTCCAGAATGTGTGTTGTGCACTTTAAAAAGAAAAATTTACTGATTTAAAATGTAGATATATGCATGTATAGTTGTAAAACGCTTCTTTTAACGTGCAAAGTGTTGACTGAAGGAGGAATCATAAACATCATTTGCATATCAGTACCACATGAAAGAACTTTACATATCTGGTTAAAAACTTTTTTGATGTTTCTTTTTACGTAATTTTTTTTTTTTTTCCTGTGTCAGATAAAATTTAAGGGATGTCGTTGTTTTGGACTTAGTTCCTGTACTAGGCCTCAACAGACCAAATCAGAATAGGTCACTCATGCTAAATGCCTCATAATCAAACTGAAATTTTAAAAAAGAGGAATATCCCTAAACAGGCCAGTTTTTCCAAAACTGGAGATTCAGAGCAACCAACTGCAAAGGGGCCCACTCAGCTTCAGCCAGCATGGTAAGGAAGACTCCTCTGTCTTAACCTGTAAGAAAAGTAACCTGAAGTAACCTCACGTTAACCAATCCATTTTCTTGTTCCTGTAGGTTACGTTATAAAACCAACTACTCTGCCATGCCCAACCGAGCACCTATATATTTTATAGAAATGGGATGCTGACCAATTCATGAATTTCTAATAAAGACAATTAAATCATTAAACTCAATTTCTTGAAATTTTGTTCTTTGATGCCTCTTTGCTTAAGTTTTATGGAAAGGGAAGTTGTGATAAAAGTTTTAGGTGGTTCAGAAATTACAAAGGCCAAACCCAGTACCCATAATAAATTAGTAGTAATCACACAGAACTTCTTTTTAAAATAAAGAAACCAAGGCAGTCTGAAAAAAAATTTAAATGTGGATATAGTGAAAGAAACTGAGACTTCATGGGATTTCATCAGAATGTAAAAAATGTAAAATAAGTCACAGAAGCCCGGAAACAGGTATAGAAAACCACAAGCGTATCACTGGACAGCTGTGAGTCTTGAGCTGTGTGCTTCAAGTATGGTTTACATTTGGCTGGAATTTCAACTTGAGGAAAAATTATGCTAAAGTAATAGTTTATGCTTGCTATTTCAGATACATGTCAGAGACACTTGCACAACTTAACTTTAGATTTACTGGAATTTTGTTTCTTCTTTTATTCGTTTTCTGATGGTCACCTAATCACTTTAAAGCTGAATTTGTAAACTTATAAATTGAATTTTAAATAACCACAGGTAACTCTTAAGGATGGAAAACAGGATAAGGGTGGGCTGGCCAGAGAGGAGTGTTGCTGTCACAGACACTCACGGAACTTTCCTAATAGAAGAAAAGATGATCTATATTTATTTACACATTTGTAGAAAAGGTAAAATTTCAGTCCAGCAGCATGTGATTTTTTAAAATTCTGAAGAATGCAAATATTTTCTTCCACTCTTCAGGTTGTCTTTTTGCTCTGTTGGTTGGATTGGCCATGAAAGCTAATCATGATTACCAATCTGGAAGTACCTGCATGTAGCATGACGTCCACAGAAGTGTTGGAGGAACACATGGTGTGGTCTTCTCTGCTCACACGGAACCTGGGGTTTTTCCCTGGTAGAAAACTATTACATCGTCAGTTTATAAACATATTATCATTTGCCTTACACCGAAAAAGGCCCCATGAGAAGAATATTTTGGTTATTAGACATTTCTAGATTTGGTTCCAATCTTTCTATGCTATTAATTCTTTGGCATTGTTTAATCAGCAGTACTAATAACAGTGGCCAACTTTTATAAAGCTCTTCCTTTGAATCAGGCACTCTTCTCAGCCTCACACAGCATTATGGCATTTAACTCTTAGAAGAGCCTTTGTTGTCATTATTATTATTATTACCCTATTTTACAGATGAGAAAGTAGGAAAAGAGATGTTAGGTAATTTCCTATGTCACACAGCAGAGACATGATTGACCCTGAATTCACACCCAGTAAGCGGATCTGGTTGCTGATCATTTAATGAAGGGTTCTAGTTGTTACCAGAGTGTGGTCTATACCGTCCTCATAAAGGGAATATCCTCACTACCCTGACCCTTACTTGCTGGACACCCTCACTCTATAGCACCCTCCAGCCCACCCACTACTGCAATAGAAAACAAAATTCTGTTTCAACTTTCTCCTCAACAAAGTAAATAATTGAGTTTCTCTAATCTCATGCTGGTTCTTCTTTCTCTGCCCAACTCCTAAATTAGCATCTCTGCAGGTCTTTTTGGAAAGAAGTTTTATAATAATGGTTTGTTTTCTTTTTGGTCAAATAAGTTTGAAAAATGATGGATTAAACAGCAGAACAATGTCTCTTTGCTATAAGACTTCTCAGGGTCTTTATTTATTGATGTGCAACATATATCTTCAAGAGCAAGCCAGGATATAATATGTAGTGTTCTCAAACTTGTCTAACCACAGAACCCTTTTGTCACAGAAGACCTTGAAGTCCCACAGAATACACATGAGAAACTGCCAGAGAGGGAGAGGGTCTTCACATCTGTGGCCTTAGCCCTCATCTCAGACAGACTGTCTTCCTCGTTGTGTAGTTCTTTCTAAATCATGCGCAGGCTTTCATTTCTACCCCTTCGCAACACGCTACCTCTCACTAACCCTTCCCTTTGGCCAAACCACAGTAGAAGACATTGTCCATAAGGAGAGCAAGGGGTTTTTCTTCTTTTTCTTTTTTTCTTTACAGATTCATTTTATAATATTCAGGTCAAACTTAGTTCCAAGAAATAGTCATCGCTCCAGATGAGCTTCCTTTCCCCAGCCAGATAATAGGAACAAAGTAATCTGGTATGATTTTATTATCAGGAGACAATAAAAAAATAAATAATATAAATATAAATAAACACATATTAAACAAATAGAAAATAAAGAAAAAAGAATGCATGATTGCGTTTTTCTATGTCTACCCTTCAGAGTCCACTTTTCTTCCTAATTCCTCCAGTTTTTTTTATTTTTGCATACTCAATTATTTAACATCTTCTTTTTTAACTCTGAGTAGAGTCAAGTGGAATCTTCTGTACAGGCATAGTTTTGTTTTCAAGAAACCCATGCTTCTGGGTAGGCCCCAGGGTTCTGTGTTGAAATTGCTGATGGGATTTTGGGTGCACAATCTGGGTCCTCAAACACCCCCTTTCTCTACCAAGTGACAATGTCAAATTTTACCTCAACCCATAATTCTACAAAATAGTGAAGGTTAGAAAACCACCCCCAACCCTTTTGTGTTCTCTGGGAAGAAGCCCCTCCCTATGAGACCTAGATGAGACTCATGGTGCCTCTGGCTCACTATGACGAGCCAGACCCAGACCTCCAAGCTCCCACTCTTCGCCTCATACAAGGTTAGCTGAAGTGCTGGTCACTACTGATCAACTGGAACAAAGTGCTTGTTAACCAAACCTGGCTTGAGCTTCATGGTTCTCCCAGACCCCTGAGCATGGCCCGCCTCTGCCTGAACTGAGCCCCTCCTGCCAGGCTCAAGAGAGAGCGCTTGCTCGGGATAGCACATTCCCACATGTACCCAGGATCCCGTCCTGCCACTGTTGTTCCTCCCACCTCCCCCCACCGGTTTCTGGCCCTGTTACTCCTCTCTATAAAAGAAAACCACTTTCTCCTAACCCTGAGATGCAGGCAGATCTCACGACTGACCAGCTACTTCTCTGTCACCTTAGATCCCCCCACACATGCCAGCATCACCTTCCCCTCTGCAATAATCCTTCCCAAAAAAGTCTCTCCTGGCTAAGCCTGATTTGTTCTGAACTGGTCACCAGTTCCAGGAGTTGTGGGTGCCTTGGCCGCAGGAGAAGACTGAAGGGTAACCCTGTGAGTCAGGAGCAGGGTGGGCAGCATCAGGTGGGGAGAGGAAAGCCCGTCAACTACCAGTGATGAGAGGGTCCCATGGAGCGGAGCCCAGACCTGGGGGGGCTGTAGGTCTGCAGCGGGGAGGGGCGGGCTGGGGAGCAAAACTTGGAGGCTGGCAGGAGGAGGTGGCTGCAGGGGAGCCCACAGGTGGTGGCGTGAGGGCAGGGGTGCACGGGTTCCAAGCACAGACCCCAGGCCAGAGAGCCTGCGCTCCAGCCTGGTCCTGCACGCCAGGCCACGCTGTCAGATTCTGTCTCCTCACTAGTAAACAGGGGACCAGTCACTAAGCCCTAACAGGATTGTTGAATCCTTGTAAAACTCCTAGAAAGTGCTATGGAAGTGTTTGCTAGATGAGTCATGGGGACAGCTGCTGATGTCCAAGGGCCATGAAATTGGGAAGTCCCTGAATAAACACCCCAGAACTGCAAGAGGCTTGGGAGCCACAGCTGACCCCAGGCTCCACAGGGCACGAGGCAATACCTCACAGCCACATTTCAAGGCAAGTGCTGGAAGCATCTATAGAGAACATCTGACCCACAGAACCTGAGATGAGCGAGTGGGGCTCATGTCTGCACCCTGAAGACTGAGATGGGGTTTTCCCTGTCACTGTGTTCTGTAGCTCATGGATGGTCGACAGGTTTTGTGAACTGCAAGAGGAAACTGGGTTTGATAAGCTTGCTCCGTTATATCTAAACACTGTCTCGCATGTCAGCATGGTGGCTAAAGCACTCAACTCAGCATCCAAAAACCTTCTCATTCCCTTTCTTCAGTAGAGATACAGAAGGCTGGCTGATAGTGGCCACTTTGGCATCTAACAGACTTCATTTCTAATCATTGTGCCACACACAGCCGCACAACTTTCCACTGTTTGCTCAACCTCTCTGAGCCTTGGTTTCCTCATCTGTAAAATGGGCATCACACACCCTTAGAATCTTTTTTTGAAAATCAGGAAGCCCAGGGTGTTGCACTGAATGAGTGCTCAATGAATAACAGCTGTTATTGGTGTTGTTTTAAATACAGTAGAACAGAGACAAGTAGCTCTTCCAGACCAACTAATAATGCTTTCAGAAGAATAAATGAGGTGTGTGTTTGAAAGCACTAATAAAAGTCTCCTTCATACAAATATTTCGTTTGTATAGAGTTTTAATCCAATTACATGACAGATCAGTGGTACATTTATTATTATTATTTTTTTTTTTCTGGAAGAAAACTGCTTCTCCTCCTCTCAAACTATGCCCTTTGATGAAGCCTGCTAGTCACATTTTCTGAAGCATGTGACTCAGGTAGAGCTAACATATAATGCCCATCCACCCGGGCTCAGTGACTGGACATGGCAGGGACCCATGACCCACACTGCCTCACTAAGAATGTGTTCCCAAAATGTGCAGCAATTGAGCTAGGGTAAGAGAGACCCTGTCCTTGCTGACTGGGGTATGGTTAGATTGGGGCCACATCTTCCATGTGTATTTGAACAGAAAAAGCTGACTAAGAAAACCAGAAGAGGAGCAGACAGAATCCTGATGTCACTGAGTCCTAGATTTCGGTTATGCTTAACTTCGTCCGGCTTCAACTTTGCACTTTTTGCTTGAACTAGGTTGAGTCAGGTTTCCGTCATTTACAGAGAGAGCTGACTCAGAGAGAAGAATCTGGAGCTTTGTTCCCTGCTTACTTAATGAGATCTAGTCACTACTTACTGATACTCAATTTATCTATGGAACCCAGGTTAGTCCAAGAATTTGATCAAGACTCCATTTTCATGTTTATGTGTTTCACTAATTGCATGAAGTCATCTATCCATTACAAAATGCACAGCCACATAATTCTGGTCCTTTAATTTTCTACCTTTGGGGCATGTGGTGAGAATGGAAGTGATGCAATGAAAAGAAAAAGAGAATGGTGCTGGTGTTGAAAACATTTTAATATTGGCAGCTATACTCAAGGTACTCGCAGAGTGACAGTATTTGCACACTTGGGTAGGACAGCCAGTGCCTGAGGTAGTCATCAGGTCATATTTCCAGATAGGAACTGAAAATCCCACTATATTTGCCAAAATGGTACTTCTTTGGCTTAGAGCACAATCCCATAAAGAAGCTTGCTGCAAATCCAGATATTCCCAAGACTGGACACATGGTATTTGTGCCAGTATCTGCTTCGACAAGGCTAGCTGAGTAGTTTTGCTGGCAATATCTGCTAAGAGTGGTGACTAAAATAGATTTAATTTAATGAGGAAGCTAGAGCACAGAACTCAGTCTAATAAAAGTAAGCTCTGCGCAGGTGCTTTCCTAAAATGCACATGCAGCATGGCATAAAGTCCCTCAGTGTGCGGGGAGAAGAGCACTGAGCTCGGAGCACACGGTTATTCACGATGATGTGCTGGGGACGTTATGAGCAGGAGCTGTGCATCCTGCTGAGCTCAGAGCAGAGGCAGGAACAGAAATGACTGCTACCATCCTCAAGCATATTCTTTCTGCTAAGACGTCTATTAAACACATAAATATACAATCAACTCCTGATTTTAATAAGTCCTAGGTATGCCTGTTTGTTTAGTCTAGTTTATAACATAGTAACTATATCCCAAATCTCAGTGACTTAAAATATGAAAGCCCCCTTCTTGCTCCTGGCTGGGATGGCAGGAGTCTCTAGTTCTCCACTGGACCCAGATGTCCCAGGAACCATCAAAACACAGTAAATGTTGGTTCCTCAGTTTTCCATCCCAAATGACACTCAGTCAAATTGCATCAGCTAAAGCAAGTCATGCAACCACACTTAGTCCTGAAGGAGCATCTATACCCTGAGTCTAGACAGGGGGAAAATGGGAAAGACTTGGTGAGCAGCACTATTGGCTACCACACACAGACACCCAAGGTGACATCATGTTCCTAATAAGTCGGGGTAATTAGAGATCACCTCCTTTAGGATATTACATATAAAGAGGCCAATGACAACCTGAAGGAGAGTGGGGAACAGGGGGAATAGGGGAAATTCCAGGTTGAGATTACTACATGTGTAAAAGCCCCAAGGTAGAAAGGATAGCGGCTCCTGGAAGCACTTCAGAAGGGCAGTATGCTGAGCTCAGAGGGTGAGAAGAGAGTGCAGAAAGGACAGCTGGGAATTAGGCTCCTTACAGAGCTTGACCTGTACTCTAAGAATATAGGAAAGCTTGGAAAAGGCTTTCATCAAGATAGGGACAGATCACGTTTGCTTTTTGGAGAGATGAGTGAAGCTGGAAAAATAAGTGTGGTAAAACCATTTAAGAGTGGGACAATTTTCTAGGAAAAAGATCTGAAAGTGGTTAGGACTCCTGGTGGTGGTGGCAGATGGCAGAAGCGGCAGGATTCCAGGGATATCACATTGTGTGCTTAGTGAGAGGCAGAGAGTGGAGAAGAGCTTGCTTGAGAAGGAAAATTGTGAGCTCAGTTTTGGACGCAGTTCAAGTGCCTGTGTGATCCCCAGCGGAGATGTGGAGTAATGGATACACATCCCATTCTGGAGCTCGCAGAGTACTTGAACTGGAGACACAGACACAGGGTTATAAATTACGAATGGCTATCATGGTCACTGAATCCAGGAGTGTAGATGACACTCAGGGAAATTGTATGACAAAAATATAGGAGAATTCCAGTTGAGTCCTGTACCTAAAGTCATCACTTAGAAGAAGACAAGGAAACAAAGAAAGTACGGAGATCGATGCAGAGCTAGTAGAATAACAGAGAGACTGTGTTGACACTGAAGCCAAGGGGTAAGGAGCTAACAGGAAGTATTGGGAATGATGCATGATGGGCACATCTACTGAAATGGAAGATCGTGTCCACAGCCTGGTGTGTTAAATGCCAGGTAAGAATGAATGAGAGAAGTGTGGAAGAGGCGTGGAGACTGAGTCGGTGTAGAGCATCCTTCAGAAGATGTTTCTTGGAAAGTAGAAGCTAGAGGGAGATAAAGGATGGAAGGTGCATTAAAAATTATATATAAATATGGATGTAAGACTGTGTGTGTGTGTGTGTGTGTGTGTGTGTGTGTGTGTGAATGCCTTTCAAGAGGACGTGATACTGTTTGCTGAGGTGAAGGAAAAAAATAAGAGGAGAAACAATGAAAAACACAGAGTACACATAAAGAAGTTCTGGCAATGTCTACGAACACGTTGCTCACTGATCTAGCCTTTATTTCCCATTCGTTTTTCCTCTTACCTGGATTCCTATTTTAAGAGATCTCAATTTTGAAAATCTGTGCCTATATTTTATATTTTAGGTGAGAATTTAACTAACAATGTCTGAATCCATCAAAAAATACTAGCCTCTTTCAGTACTAAAATTTGTTTTCGTTCAGTACTCAATCTATTTCCGAGGTCAGTCTGCGAAATTAAGGAAAGCAAGTGATTTAGCTGTGTTTTAAAAAAATAGGCCCTAAATTTGACATTTTCAATTTCATTTGATTTAGCAATATTCAAGAAAAGGCCAGCTAAATTATTTTATATGAAATGAAAATGTTGAACTTTTTCACATGTCAAAAACGTTTTGATCATGGTTGATTCAAACTTTCCTTAGAGACTACATATTTGGATGGATGTAAAAAGGATAAAGTTCAGATGCTGAATTTTCTTTTCTTTCTTTCTTTTTTTTTTTGCATAATTTGAACGTGGTTTGAATAGTACATGCAGCCACTGTCTCCTACTGAGACAAGACATGAGTACACGCGAGACTGTGCCAGACTCACTTCCATTACTAAGTGACTCCCTATATCCTACGACTCCCTGTGTCCTAGAGGAATAAGCACCAAGAGGGAGTGAGAAGTTTATGAGAAGATATGGATGGTACCAGGCAGGTATGTGATGGACGACAGCCACAAGAGAGGGTGAGAGAGGTGGGATGGAGTTTGGTAAAGCTGAAGTGAGGGCCGAGCCCGTGGCGCACTCGGTAGAGTGCTGCGCTGGGAGCGCGGCGAAGCTACCGCCGCGGGTTCAGATCCTATATAGGAATGACCGGTGCACTCACTGGCTGAGTGCCAGTCACGAAAAAAAAAAAAACGACAAAAAAAAAAAAAAAAAAAAAAAAGCTGAAGTGACAGCCCACCTAGTCACACTCTTCATGTCTGCGTGCTCACCTGCATGCTTAAGAACAGCAGTGGCTTCACTACTAATCAGAAACCAACATTCCACTGAATGAAATTTATTCTAGCTCTACATGTTTTTAACCAAAAAGGGAGATGCATATTTAAATACAATTTAAATGTAAGGAGCATACTTAGTTTTTTTTTTTTTTATTACTTACCTTGGTAAGCAAGCTTAAATCCTTGCCGGTTCTGTGAATGGTCGCTGTAGAAGTGGATGAGTGTTTCGTGCGTTGTGCTCAGCAGTGCCGAGGGGAGATCCGTGCCACTGAACTGCCCAATCATCGGGCTGGTATGGTAAGGTCCATTCTGAATTTCAAGGTAGTCATGATTAGCTTCGGTAGAAAAATTCAGAAACTGAATATGTGCACCTATGAAAAAATATGCAAAATTAATGGAAGTTTATATTAACATTTATAAACTCAATGTTTCTCAAAAGTGCTTATAATCTTACCAATCTCCCCCCAAAATCTCTTTCTATGAGAGAGAATGGCAGAGTGGAGGAAAGCACAGATTTTGGATCAAAGCAGACCTTGGTTCAATTTTGCCTCTGTCACTACTAGCTGTATAATCTTTGTTCATGTAATTAATGTCTCTAAGTCAACTTATTTGTGAAATACGAATATTACCAGTACTGTGCCACAGAGACAAACAGGTATAATTTTTAGAATGGTGATTAGTACACATATGCATGGAAATGATCTTGTCCCGTTGCTTTTACAATTACTACAATCATAAATACAAGATTGTAATCATACATGACTTCATCCACAAGTTAATCTATGGCTTTACCAAGGAAGAATGGCTTCTTGGCCTAAAAACATGCAACAAACTTTAAAAATAGCTTTTACTCTAACTGGAAGGTTATACCATGACCAAGAGATTTAACAGTTTGGTAAGTGATTAATTTTAATTGTTTTATGCATTTAAAGCAAACTACTGATGTTATAAAAAACCCAATCAAATAAAACCCACCATAATTCTCACAATTAAATCTAACAGCCTGGCACAGCCCAACATACCAAAGACCAAGTGACTGATATTTCTGGTATATTGATCTGTGTACTAAATACACTATGGCTGATAATTTACAAGAATATAAAAATAAAATAATTTAGAGTCATTTGCAATGGTATTATGGCATTTAAAAAAATTATTTGACTACTATGTCTACAATGTTTTAGTTTATTTAAATAGTTTATACAGAGCTCCAAAGATATTAGTCTTTCCATAAATCCACAAAATTAAGTTGGTCAGTAAAACCTAAACTGAGAATACTAGTAACTATTACTGAGTATTCTCCCAACATACAAGAAGAGCTTTCCTTTGTGTTGCAGTTTTCCTGTTTCTGATACATGAGAAGAGCTTAAGCTCAAGTAAAGAGTTGTAGAGAAGAAAAACCTAAAAGTACTCAATAAAGTTTAAAGTCATATTAAAAACAAACAAAAAACTCCCCCAATTTCATCAGTTATGGAAAACACTTTGTGAGGAGGAACAGAGGAAATAATGGCTCTTTCTGGCTGGGCACAGTATAAGGTCAACTCTCACACTTGGGGTCCATCTTACTGACTTTTTTTCCCAGGAAGGTAACCATTATTATTTTCATAATTTCATAGGTGAGCAAACTAAGGCTCAGAACTGGTCGGTGTTGTGTCCAGTGAAACGCCAGGATGGGCAGACTTGGGAGCAATGATAAAGTTTTCATTTTTTCTGGTTTAGCATTCAAACAGGCTCAACAAGAGCTAATAATCTCATGATGTTAACAACATTACACTACTTCTTGGAGAACATTGGCTTGTATTAAATTTGTTCAACCTAGATTTAAAGAGGATGAGTAAAAGAAAGTGGGATGTAGAAAACTTCAGAAAGAGACAGAGGAGGCAAAACAAAAAAAGAAGAAGAAAAAGAAAGATGTTTAACAAACTAATTAAAATTTGAATTCCTTTTAGAATGAGTAATTAGATTCATATCACATAGTCCAAGTCTATACACCAGTAGCACATCAGTAGTCAGGTAAATACCCCAGTCTACAGTTGTCTTGGACATTCAAACATTGTCCACTCTAGATAACCAAGATGGAACAACACTTTAAATTTAAATATTAAATGTAAATATTCAACAGCATCAAATACTGCTCTTTGTTAAAAAGCCATAATGGATTTTTTTTTTTTTTTTTTTGTCTTGAATTCCAGCAAATATTTTCGGTTTAAAGAAATTTACAAGTGGGAAAAAAGAAAGAAAAGAGAGAAAGGGAGGGAGAAGGAAGCGGGGAGGAAGGAAGGGAGGAAGGAAGGGAGGAAGGAAAGAAGGGCTGGTGGCTCTTCTGTGTCTCTCAGTTCTGAATTAATTGTCCCTTCCACATGCTGTGACAGGTGAGCTAGTTAATCACTTAGTAGATTACACACCAGTATCTGACTTGTCCCCTTACCTACCTACTGTTGCATGGTCTACAAACATGACAAAAAAGAATTGTGTTACTAATAAATAAAATGTATTAAGGACTCGTGTGTGTGTGTGTGTGTGTGTGTGTGTGTGTGTGTGTGTGTGTGTGTGACTATTTTAGGGACATTAAACGCACATGGTCTACAGAGCTTCATACATACCAGTCACATAGTCACTACCATGTGGTATCAAGAAGCTGACATGAGAACCACCAAGAATATACGTTGAATTACCAACGTTTCTCTTCATGTTCAGAAAGTACCGGACAGAATGGAAAACCAGGGCAAGATCAGAACATTTAAAAACAAACAACAGGAAAATGGCTTAAATATGCTCATTTCAGATGTGCATATGTAGAATTCAGATGTATTTATCCAGAGACACATTTTGAAATTTATGGAATGACAAAGTCAAAAATCACACAAAAAAATGAAAGACAGCAAGCAGATCAAGGGGTAAAACACTGAAGACGGCCAATGTCTCAAAAGTATAGGAGAGAATGAAAGTGGCTTCTTCACTGACTTGGAATTAAACTTGAAATGGAAATTGCATTATGACAATTATGATACTGTGAACAAAATTAACATTTTAAGCAGGATAAAGTATCCGGCCACATATCAAACCACCTAATACACATCAGGAAATAGAATGGAACCCAGCTCTAATCTGACTTAAAATATAATTATTTAGCTATCTAATTTTCAGCAAATTGCATCCCATTTGACAACACAAAGCCCCAATGAAGGGATTGAAATAAGCATAAACTAGTTATCCTTTTATTATCTCACAGAATACGAAGAAAAATGCAATATTACAATAAGAAAATCAATCTAAACGTCTCTCTTTGGTGGAATTTACACAGCACATTCTCATCCGATTATAGTCACATATGGAAAATTAAGTGTCAGTGAAGAGTCACCTGCACAAAGGATCCTTGCCTTTGAGCTTTGACAAAACTTTGAATAATAATGTGACTATGATTTCGGAGTCAAGCCTCATTTTTAGTCAATAGAACTTGTGAATATTAATTGCTCTGTTTAGCATCTTCTGTGCGTAATAAACTTATCGCAAAAGAAAAATAGTCATGGTATTTAGAGAACATCCCAAAGAACCTTTTATATCTTCCCTATGTCCCCAGATGGTCCAAAGGCATGCTAATTGTGAACAGCATTGTGTGCAATATTAGTGCAGTGCATTTAAAAAAAAAATAAAAAGGTAATGGTAAAGCAGAAAAAACTTGGTTGCATTTCTGTTAACTGTGCCCTTAGACATTCTCAAGAAAATAGAGACAGAAATCCTGAGTTGATTGAGCTCTGAAAAAGTAACATAAACCAGAAACCCAAGCCTGTGAAAAGGAACGAAAAGGACATAAAATCATCAGAGAATGTGGTTTAGTTACAAGAAACAATTAACATTTAAATGCCTTCTTTATGTGAGGCATTTGTTTGCACTTCAAAACAGCCCTATGAGATTAATATTTTATTATATTCATTTAAAAAATAAGGAAACAGGGTTCAAAAACATTTCAGTAACTTGTGCAAGTTTGTAATTGATAGAGAGCTAAGATTTCTATTCAGCTAAATTCAGAGCCCCAAATCGTGAGCAACCACAAAACATAATGCCCATAGCTCAGAAACTTTTGGCCAGCATCTCAGAGATCATTCTGGGAGAAGAGCTGCATCATGTGCCTGAGGCAGGGCGCACAGGATAGTTGGCCCTGGAATGAACAATGAGAGAAGCAAGACAAAGGTGGTTTCCACATGATGCCAAAGCAACCACTCACTTTTCCCTGTTTAGTTAAAATGCTGATTGATGCATGGGACCGAGGAGGGGGTAATGGGATTAATCAAAAGAATTATTTGACTTAGTTAGTAGCTGCTTAACTTAGAGATTGGATAATCTATCAGGCAGTCCCATGCACGTCTCATTGCATGGAAAGATTCAAAATGCCCAATGAAATCCTCCGTGAATGAAAACCATCAAATGTATTATTCCTCAAGAGAAGGCAATGATGTCTCATACTCTGGAAAGTTTTATTATCCACAGTAACTGGAGGAGTTGAAATCATTCATGCTTGCCAATGTAACAGCCATGCCCTGAGAAACCAGACTCTAAGACTGACCATCAGGGAAACAGGGATCTATACTCAGGTACCAGAAATACTATTTGAAGAACAGAAATTACATACCAGAACACTCTGGAAAAATAGTAGAATTATTTTTGTAATTCACTTTAAAAATTTGATTCTGTTTCATACTCAGTAATATTCTATCTCTATTTCCAACTGGCAAAAGTCTCACAATTCTTATATTTTTATGCCAATTTATCCTAAGTAATATTTGTAAAAATCCTATGAAAATCTTTGTGCATTTGTCATCTTACTTAGATTTAAAATACTCTTCCATAGTAAGAGAAATGTTTCCTGAAGCAGCCTGACTCTAGCATCCAAACTGGAGGCGCTATGTGAAAACACAGAATTCTTTGCCTCATCCCACCAGGGGTACTGAGTGGGGGTGTCTGGGCACAGACCCCAGGAATTTACACTGTAACTACTCAACTGTCACTGATGCTTCTTGTACATGGTGAAATCTGAGAACCACTGAACTAAGCAATCACCTTCCTTGTTACATGGTGTTCCAAGTTGACGTAGATACAATTTACAATAAATCTGAAATTCTGTTTGGGTCTTAAGTAAGTTTCCCATAATGTCTGTTTCCTGATTAAATATCCAGTGATATTGCAAAAACAAAAAACCAAAAACAAAACCCAAAAAACATTGTTTAATATTGTTTCCCACACCTCATGAAAGAGAGAGGGCTAGTAGAAGACCACCCTACACACATACATGCACACGCACACACACACGCACACAAGAGGAAATCTGGGGAGATGCAGAGTAGTGACAGCAACGTGTCATTTCACACTGACTAGGAAGAACTGGTTAAACCTACCGTATTTATCAATGTAAATTACCTACCACGTATATTCCTTTTCTCAGTATTAAGGAGGAAGTATCTTCTTACCATTATTTTCCAACTTGATTACCAAGATCATACTGGCAGCAGAAGTTTTCTAGGTAAGACATCAGCAGAAATACCTATCTTCCTATTCTCCCTGCTTGCCCCATTAGGAAATCACGGGCCCTTTCCTGAGATGTAATTATGGGAAATATTCCAGAATCATTCTAAGGTTTGGTTACTAATAGGACACAATATGGAAGATCAAAGAGGGAGAAGTTATAATTAGAAGATATTGTGGTCACCTCTGCCATATTCTCAGTTTTTTAAATAAGAAACTTCTGGTGGGCTTGATTGTTAAATGCAAATTCCTGGGTCTCAACTCCAAACTTCTTTTCTCAAAATTTCCAGGGGAGAGATCTGATATTTGCTTATGATTTGGGAGATTCTGGGGAAAACTTGCTGCAATTGGGAATCAAATAGGGGAATCTACATGGAGCTTGAGACGCCTTCAGATGACCCAGATGAAATACTACACATGCAGCTGAAATGAGGTTTGGCATTGGAGAGCAAGACTAGTGATGTCATGTGTGTAGAAGGGAGAGTTGAAGCTACAGGATAATGAATATAACAAGGGATAGAAGGTAAAAATTAAAAAGGACTAGGAATATATAGAACTCCTTAACTTAAGAGTTTTCAACTATAAAACTGATGTGAAGTTGAAAACTAAGTAGTAATATTTTCTCAGAGTCTGCAAAATGGTCAAAATTACTTAAGCTGTAGAAAGAATTCCTAGCAGGGGCAGAAAAACTCCAAATGTTCACTATGTCAGGAAACCAACCACCACTGTCCTGCCTCGCCTCCAAATTTATAGCTTCGTATTTGGAAGTATATTTATAGGTTATAAAACTTATCACAGGCAAACCTGGTGCACTACTTAAATTTAACCTAAAATTATTCTGAAGCATAACTATATTTATTTCTAAAAGCTAGGAATATTCATACTATTTTATACGCATGTAGAATTTAAGAGATAATGTTTCTTTTTGACTTTTCTTCTAGATCATCTTTAAACTCCAACACTATGTAATACCAAATATTTTAAAGATTTTACATTATTTTAAAGATAATATTTTGTACCATTTAATGTTCAGCCTTTCTTAAAATAAATATTTTGTTCAGATTTATACATATTGATCATGAACTCAGATAATTTGGTTTAATTGGATTTTTCTTGAATTATTCTCTTGCATAATAGTTTATGAACGAACAATATATAGAAATAAACCAAAAGGTATCTTTCTCAGAAACTATAGAACAATAAAGTTGGGAAAACAATTTTTAAAAATATTTACACCAATTCATGAATAGAATGTTTCTAATTCATTTGAAAGAGAAAGTAAAAATATTGGGAATAATAATACAAAAATTGCTAAGTGGGTTTTTAAATTTTGTTTTTTATGTTATTTACCATGTGCCAAGTGCTGTGCTAACTTCTTGCCTGAATTATTTGTATTAATCCTCACCACAATCTTAGGTGGTTATTTCAGTTACAGAGATTAAGAAATTCACTCATTTAAGAAACGCTATACACCACCAGAGATGCAGCGGTAGTTTGCCCCAGATTTCTCTCATCCTCTGCTTTTAACTACTATGGGAATTTGCCTTACAAGCTTGTGACCCTTAAGAGCCTTATGACCCTGTTGAAAACATTCTGGGTTACATGTATCTCTGATCTAACCCCTAACGCCTGACTCCAAAGATGAGTGCAGCAGGACATGTCTTCAGATCTCCATGGTAGGAAAAGTGGACCCAGCTTTTGAAAATAACTGAGCCAATGTTGGTTAAAGTTCCTCAGAGACCTCTGCTTTGTCTAGCACGGAGCATAACTATTGCCTTCTATGCTCAGAGAGTTTATGGTTTATAAAACAATGCTAAAAACTAAAAATCCTGGAAGAAATAGAGTGGTCCTATAATCCTCTCATGGAGAGTATCTTCCCTTTCCTGCCCAAGACCCTCTGAGTGGCATCTTAAAGAACTCAGTGCTCATGACCCCCACATGTTGTCCCCATCAGGGCTGCTCCTCCATGCTCCTCCTCTTTCCTTCATAGCAACCCATGCTGGGCGACAGCCCCTCCACATTCATGCACCTGACCAAGCCTGCACAGCCTTCATGTTCTTATTCCTGTCACTGTTCTCTGCTGAGCAAGTCAGGCCTGACCTGCCCTCTCCATTCTCACTCCTATGGCTACTGCCATCCTTGGCACAGATTCTTAAGGCAAAAGCTTGGAAAACTTAAAAATCAGGATCTTCTTTTAGGGCAGTGATTTACATTTATGCTCATATTTATTCACCATTCAGTTAACATTTGTTTAGTATGTAAGTACCTAATTACTCTGTCCTAGGACATTCACGGACTACTTAACTTGGTACATCTACAGTGTGTGCTTTAGAGGAAATCACACATGGTGAAAACTCAAATGAAAGAACTAAAATATGAATGAAACCATGGGCATATGGGAAAATGTAGAGGATTCATAAAGCAAATGTACCTCCCAAGGCCTGGTTTTCCAAAGCCTTGCAGTTTCAAATACTGACCTTGCAAAGGACCAGAAATTTCCCCCAGGCTATTGAGTCTCTGTTGCAAGGTAAGAATCATAACACAGCAAGGCTTCTGGTTCTCAGACAGACAAGTTACTAATTGATATGTAAAGTTACTGAAAAGCTGCTAGAGGGAAAAGGAATGTTGGCTAAATCAAGCCTTTGTTAGTGGATCACTTAATTGCCTAACAGAATGTCATCTGACTTGTTTTTACTGAATGTTACCAGCTTCTATTGTAAAACTTGTTAAACTGTAGTTAGCAAAACCCAACCTATGTCTCTTCCTGTAATTTCTTGGTCTGGAGAATAAATGCAGGAAGAGAACCCCAATTCATGGTTAATTTCCCAAATGGAAGGAATGCCTCATGCTTGAGGGTCCTG
Source organism: Cynocephalus volans (assembly GCF_027409185.1). Lineage (NCBI taxonomy): Eukaryota > Metazoa > Chordata > Mammalia > Dermoptera > Cynocephalidae > Cynocephalus > Cynocephalus volans. The sequence continues at coordinate 67,709,000 of NC_084460.1, forward strand.
GGATATTAACCCCTTTCTGGGGCTTCTCACTGCTCAAAAGAGATGGGCTTTGAGTAATCTTTGGTGGCTCCATCACCCAGGGGAAAAGGAGTGATAAATCCATGGGAGGCAAAGCAACAGGAAAAGGCCTGAGAGGAAATCAAAATTTCGCAAAGACCATGCATTTCTGAAGACAGGCCAAAATGAGGTTTTCATGTACATGACAAGTAAAATTACGAATTATTTTAGGTGAATAACCTGAAAATTAATAGGTAAATATAAAAAAGCCATTTTCATAAACCTATGATCAATATACTCAGAAAACAATATCTTTTCAAATTGATGTCATATATTCAATTTAAAATGTGTTACAACCTGAAAAATGCCTTCAAAATTGTCCAGAAAAGAATAATAGCCATTACTGAATTTCAGAGACAGATTAGAGGAGGCCATATCATCAATAAAGAGACTGATAATTGAGTCAGTGATGCTACACTTTGCACTCGGTGAGACTACTATATCATCATTCAGTGATTTAATTTGCCTTGAAAGGAGTCGGATGGATGAATTGATTTTTCAAATAACTTTCTGTTCTCCACATTATTCTGCCAAAGCTTTATTTAAATCTGTAAGCTACTTTCAATTAAAGACACAGTTATGTCAACAGAATAAGACACATTTTTTAATTCAGCTTAATTTTTTTCAAGATAGAAATGAAAAGATTGAACTTTAAGGAATTAAAAATGTTTTCACTTACCATAGCCAATAGGCAACGAGATCCTCCAGGTGCAGTCTAAGTTGTTGGGGTAAGAACCCGGGAACCCTGGGCTCAGGATCACTCCCCCTGTGTTGCTCAAGGTCCCTCCACAGGTCGCTGTTAAATGGACAATGGCCATCAGTCCCATGGGTTCTCACTTTCTCCCAAGAATACTTATTCCAACCTGCTCTGCTCACCTTGTTAAGGAGAGCAAGTCTTCAGAATTGAATTCTGCCCCTAATTATAGCACATGGCATGATGCAGCATGCTTTGGTTATTTATGGGCTTAGCTCTCCCTCTTGACTGTGAACTGCTTAAGAATAGAGGCCGCTCTTCAACTTGTATCTTGTGGTGCTCCGAGACTCTCAGCAAAGGTTAGTCCATTTAATGTTTGTATTCTAGCCAGGCATCAGACTGGCTTCAGCTTATCAGCTGCTATTTACTGAGTGGTAGTATTAGTGACTATTCATTGATCATTAACTATGTGCTACCTACTGTGCTGAGAAAAATATATTACATCACTTAATTCTCATAACAACTCTAAAAAGTTGGTATTATGACTACCCCACCTTACAGATAAGGAAAACAAGCCTTGAAGAGATCAAAAAATGTCTAAAGTTATATGCCTGGTAAACTGCACAGCCAGAATTTTGCCAGAACCCAAGTTTTAACCAGGACATATTACTGTCAGATTTGTTTTCAATTCTGGAACGCAGTTAACTGTAACCACTTTCTCCCCAAGAAATTGTACGTTGCCATGATGCATTTGAAAATAAGCACCTGAATCTGGCCTTATCTTGGTTATTCAGATGTTGTAAGATTATATCTGACGTTTCACTACAAAGAAACATGATCAATTTAATAACACACATGCCAAATGATGTACATTGGAGCCTATGAAATTCTGACATCTGGCCTATTAAGATGGCAATTTTTTATATTTCAAACTAATAATGTAAATGATGCCATTTCTTTTCAAAAAACCACATGAAAAGGCTTTATTCTTATTCTAACAATGCTCACATTAGGCAAAATATTTTAGACAAAATATTTTTTGGAAGCCCTTTTTCAGAGGTCCCTCAGAACCTGTTGTGGAACCTTTGATTTATTTGTTTTTTTAATCATCCAGAAGAAAAATCTATTAATCCAGAGTAAATTTAATATGAGGAAATATCTAAAATTCAAGTCTAGTGAACATGTTAATTATTCAAGCCACAGCATCATATTCTGGGTTTCAAACATTGTGTAAATTAAAAAATGTAAGTTACAAAAATTAAAAAGTATATTTTGGGGGTTTAAGACATAATTCCAGAAGAGTCTTGGACAACATCAATCTTGCCTTTATTTAGAGTATAATATCTAAGGGTGATTTCTTTGTGGAAGATATCAAGTATTTGGAAGGGTCGGTTCTGGTTTGCCCTTTGTCCGTGAGTCTGTGAACTTTGTTGATGACACACTAGGGGCCCTTTGTGGAAGAACTAAGTACGTTTGATAATAATACCCCTTCCCGTATGGCTCTCATAACCTGCAATGAGAGTAGCTATGGCTACTCAACTACAGGGAAGACAAAAATGAAAAAGGCCAAATCAATGATGAAAACAGGAAAGCAAGGGTAAAAGAAAGGTAACATTTCCAAAAAAAGGCCTTTTGATTTTGAGCAAGCTTTCCATACATGTGGAATTATAAAACAGAAGCATCCATGTACATCTCCATCTGAGGACTGAGACAACCTTGCATGAATGCTGGCAAAGGTGTCCATGTGATAGAAGCCATCATCAATATTAATATCTGTGTTTACCACAGGCCAACTCTCAGTATGATGGGAGACCCACATGCATACATCTCCTGTCAAACATACAATAATCACCTAATCACCTGAATATGTTGTTATGACCACATGTAATACTTTTTTGTTCGTCTAACAAGCTAAGAATCAATGTATGAGCATAAAAATAGAGTTTTCAAAAGACATGTATCGATTTTTTTGCTTTGCAATATTTTCAGAACTGGACCTCCGGACTTGTATTTTACATTGGTTCAACGTGACTGTCAGTATCAGCCTTCTTCTCAGTGCTTACCTGTCCTCATTTGGCCAACTCCTTCCTCCTGCTGAGCACTCTCCCTCCATGCCAGGGCCTTTCTTATATAGGTAAATAATGTCTTTAGAGAGTTATTGGTAAATATGGTATTTCTAAAGGCCAATGTGTTTATATCTATAAAATAGCTAGGAACCTTACATTTTACTGGATTTATATATCTCGTTTCATGCAGATTCCTGTTTTGTTTTGTTTTGTTTTGGGTAAGAATATATAGAATTTTTACTCAAGGGCACAGGCTATGCTCTGCTGAGGAGCTCCACGGTGCTGTGACACAGGGAGGTGTGGGGCCACCTGCTCCATTGTGAATGCCAGCATGGCTGTGGGACCTGGCAAACTGCTTGACCACTCTGGGGCCTCTTCTGATATTCAAAACAGTCAATATTGTTTAAGATCTGAGAACAATGCTTGACACTTAGTAACTTCTAGAGCAGTGGATTTATATACACCATCTTCATTAGTACTACTATTTAAAAAAAAAAAATAGGACATGAGATTTCCAGAAGCTAATAAGTAAAATATTGCTTCACTACAGATTTCTAATACTAAAGTGTCCCAGCTTGGGTTAATCTAAAGCTAACAGTAACAAAAACCTTCCAATCTCTCAAATTAGTCTTTGAGATTTATCATGGGTCATGTGTAAGAAATGCAAAATCTTTCTCCATACCTTGAAAAGAGTTACAAGCTGATGTATTTTCAACATTTGCTAACATATGAGGTATGTTAAATGTAAGATGAAAGTCAATTATATTTTGCTAAGATAACTATTCAAATAAAACATTTCCTTACATAATATAGAGTGACAGAGATAGCATTCTACTTGACTGAATGCCTGCTGGGAATTGATTTCATTTCAAAGTTTAAAATATTTCAATTCCCAAGTTTAAGGAAAAGCTTTTCATTTAAAAATAAACAGGAAGACTGATGTTCTGAGTAAGTGAAAGGTGGTAGTTCCTTCCTTCAAATCAAGGCTGGAATGTTAAATCTTCACACAAATGACTTCATGTTTTTCAGTGATATATTAATGTAGCCATTTATTTTTACCTAGAAATAACTTTCATAAACTAAGACACTGGCCACTAAGAAACATTTTTCACTTGTAAACAAACATGCTTTGGTAAATGTAATATGGACAGGCATTTCCTGAGTGAGACTAACATAAAGGCTGAGGTTTTGTTTGCTTTACAGGTTTGGTGTGGTTTTATTTTCCTCTGTCACAATTCCATCTGTGTGCCATTCAAGACAGCTAAATCGTACATTATTAAAAGCCATTTAATACCCAAGATTTGTTCAAGATGTGGGAGAATTAGGCTGTCAAAAAATATGTCACAAAGAGGAATTACCTTGCTTTACCACCAACACACTATGCTGTCATATTTTTTGGCAAAATGAATCCTAAGCAGTATGAGAATAGCTCAGAGGACAGTTTTAAGGATCTACTGTGGCCTTTAAAATTGCCTGCATTTTTCCACATAGTCTGGCCTACTTTCTCCTGAAATGCCATCTGGCAGTATGGGGCCTCTGGGGCTAGCAATCTGGAGAAAAGGGGGGTCTGAGTGTGGCTCACAGCAAGACTTGAGTGTCAAAAGATTATGAGGGACTTTTAAAAGGTTGCCATTACAATGACCCATGCTCTCTGACAGTCATTCGTTTACTGATCAGCCTTGAATTGAAATTCTTGTGCACCTGCTATGTGCTGAAGGTCCAGTGATGAGTGGTGCCTAACTCTGTCACCAAAGTCCTTGGAGATTGTAGGGGGGGCAAATTAAATAATAGTGCTTTTATAGCTCCACACGAAGAGGTAGAATCAAGTGCATGGTGAGGTGCTGGCCCAGGTAGGGATGATTAATCACATCTGAAGGTTGGAATCTGGACAGGGCTGGGGTGAAGGGGAAGCTAAGGACACACTTCCCTTAGGTGTGAAATTCAAGAGGGTGCCTAAACTCTCCAATAATATTTTAACGAAGTACGTGAAAAAATTAAAATTATTGCAAAAAATCTATGATGAACAAAATATCGACATTTTCAATAAAGACAGTCAGAATTACTGATTGTTCCTTTTGCCTAGGGCTCTACCACAACTAGCACTGTCCTGAATGCTGAGAAGATGAGGGAAGGAATCACAGAGGATGATTGGATTCTTAAACAATGAGCAGAACTCTGTTGGGAGAAAGGAAGGAAAAGAATACAAAACATTGGGACAGCATATGCCATGAAGGTGTCAGCTGGTGTGGTAGACCTATAAGCCATACAGAAAAGCTGGGGCATGTTATTTTGGCCAGGGGGACTGGGTGCAGAGTAGGCAGGAAACTGAAGGACTTTAAGGGGGTAAATGTTAATAAGCTCATTCCCAAACTAAAGTTGGAGCATTGCTGAGCTATAGTTTAGAACCCTGTGGATACAGTGGTTTAGAAGAGGGGAGGCATTAGAGATAGAAATCACAAGGGAGAATGCAGCCACGTGGAAGGGTTGACATGAGTGAGAAATCATTTCAATTTGGTGAGTAAGCGAGAAATCTGAGATAACACCCAGATTTGTGGTTTAGTCAAAAAAGGTGCTTGATAACGGCACTCACTGAGGACGGGGTGCGTTTGAAGAAGCCAATTCGTATGTGCGTTGGGTGTACTGAGTGTTAAGTGACCCACAATGATTATGCTGAGACAGTACCTGATGAGTTCGTATGTTCACCTGAGCCATAGATATAGATTTCTGAATTGGACAGCAACATACAGGTGCTGCGTGAAGCTCTAGCCAGGTGAGGGGGATCAAAGAGCACCCTGACATTGCTGGCCTTTGCATTTCAGGGACTTCCTGTCCTGGGGGCAAACGATCACCACCTGTGATGCCAAGGGAATGATTAAAACTCCCATCAGATAATCTATGGTAAAGTTCATGGAAACTGAAGCATGGGTTCTTCCTCTTTAAGTACAGTGTCTGAAAGGCCTTTCCTCAAAGAGACAGGCAAGCCACAAGAGCAGTCACTGGGTCATCGGCAACAGGAAATACAGTCCCCCTTAAATCACTAACTTGTAATTCTGAATTTTGTTTCTAGAAACTTGGTTTTCTCGAGACTAAAGGCCTATACAGGGAACTGCTCAGACTTTCAGACCAGCTATATTCCTTCCTTCCTAGAAATACACTGTCCTTCTGATGCAAATGTAATTTGAGCTTGGTGCCTTGAGCTGGCAATCCAGTCCATGCAGGCTGACCCGGAGGTACCGAAACAGCTGAGCTACTGCATCCAGTGGGAGAAGATGCACCTTAAATTCTTGTGACACCTCTAGGCATTATGTTATTATTATATAGCAAATGTTTTGAGAGAAATTTAGAAGGCCATCATTTGAAGTCCAAGAGGAGAGCAAGTAGGCCACGCATGTCACTCATAGTATGTGTGCACGGAAACACCGTCACGGAAGGTATAGCCATACCAATGCAGAGGGGAGACGGGTAGTTCCAACGACGAACTGTTCCTGGCATACAAGAAATGTGGGAACGGCCCTGTAAAAGAAAATAAAATAAAACTGACATAACTGAAAATAGAGTATTTAAAGACTAAACACTCTTGTTTGTGAGACTATCTATACTTCCTTCACTGTCCTTTTTTAAAAGTTACAAATGTAAATAAAATTCAGAAATCATAAAACAAATTTCTACTAATGATTATCAAGGAATCCCATATTTTGAATCAACATAGAAAAAAAAAAATCATTCTGTTTTATAAAAACAAAATCTTGCAATGTCCCTTTAAATAGGCGATAGTTCTGCCAGGCTCCTTTCCTAATACCTAAAGAAGATTAATTGAACTGGGCAAAGCACATCTTTTTTTTTTTTTTTATTCCATCATCCGAATTCACAGCTTTTGGTCAGAGAGGCTGAAAATGATTCACAAATACTAGGTGTTGATTAAAAAGGGTAAAATGTCAGTGATACATGGTCTACTTGTGAAAAGGTAACTTCCTTGATTATCTGTGGTTACCAGTGACATGATCACCACAGTTCAGCAACAAACCGGGTCAGTTCTTCCTTTGTCATGGAAAAAGGAGACTTGATATTCATTTCATTACTAGACAGCCTCACAAGTTTTCAAATTAATATGCCTGCACTGAAATTAATCCTCATAACTCATGATTTCTTTGTCCTTTAAATACATGAAGTTTTTAACTTTCAACTTTCAAAGATGTTCTAGTCTTCCTCTTTTAAAAATCAACTATCAGAGATTAAATTCAGAGATGTTTTGTGCTAAAATCTCTCTTACAATTAAAAAGAAGTTAATATATGGGACCTCTGTGTGCAGTATATTTCTGATTTTTCCTTATTGTGACTCAGTGATCTTATTGACCAGGCTTACTTATCTCATGAATTTCCATTTGTCACCCACAATTGGCATGGAGGCAACTGAAAAACAAATCTTTAATTCATGTTAAATAATCCCAACCACATTGGGAATGCATCAAACAAGAACTTGCACTAATGCAGTTATCAATGGCAAATCGATTCCCTAAGCTTAGGAACATTTCATGCTCAATTCATCTGCCATAAAACTCATTTTTTCATACTTCTTGATATTTTTAAAAGGAGTTACAGTAAAGGAAGTCTATATTTATCTTTAAAGAAGACATTCTGGATAATGTTTTTGCTGCTATCACTCACACTGTGTATATTCTCTGATTCATTAAATAATCTTTAATAAATTTCTTTTTGCAGTATGGATAAACATAAAGTGCAAAAGCTTTTAAAACTCTCTATTGAAGAACACCAAGAAAATAGTCATTTGTTATCAGTCTAGGTCATATTCTGCTATTGATTCAGGTACCAACATTTCAGATGAGTGATTCCAGTTGATATTTTTGTAATGATTCAAAAACAAGACAGGACCCTGTGTATTTGTTTACTAGTTTTTACTCAAATGGGAATTTTCTTTTTTATGTTTTAAAGGAACACTAAAACAATTCTAGAGAAGCTGGAAATCACAAACCATTCAAATATTTAGGATTTACTTTCACTGTGTGATATCATGGCATGCCTATGAATCTCATATGTTTATAGACATTTATGTGTGAACTACACCAGACAATATGCTTTCCATGTAATTTATGTATGCTGTCATTCTAAATACACTAATTTGTTAGTGAAATTGTCAGTTGTTAGCGATTTTTAAAAATCCACAATTCTGTTTTGCTCATGTGAGTGATAAACAGCAGTTTGCAAACTCAAGGCTTAACATTGTTTGTAATGAAGAAAAAGGTAGCTTGTTTGCATTTGAAAAACAGAGCTAACAAGTGGTCTGTTTGGACTTTGCAAAAGTCTATCCGCAATCCTGTATCTGTAAGCAGCATATTAAACAATTCATTCTAAGAAATTCTTCTTTACTGAAGAATCCTTTCTATTACATTCTCTGAGAGTTTCAATATCACTTATAGAAGAAGGCTAACAGAAAATACAAAGACACATCATCAAGTAAAAAGAGGAACATCCATAAGCAAGAACAAGTATTAAAATATGGGAATTTAATAAAGAGAAATTGATATTTACATGATTTCAGTCAATTATAATGCAAACTCCCAAAAAAGTCATAAAAATGGCATGTTTTATACATTGAGGTGTCCCTCTAAATAAAACCTTTGAGTTATGACGCATAATAATTTATTCTGAAACATGTGACACAGGAAAGCTGTGACTTAAAGATCAGACTTTATAGTCTTAGTGTGCTTGGTTAAAAACTTATTTAGATAGCAGAACTCTCAGGAGAGCTCTCTCATGATAATTTCTCTACAGAAATTCTGGTTCTACGGTCCATCTTGTTGCAGAGTAAGAGCAATTAGTGTAGTGCCTACCAAGATCTCCATTACATACACTGTGGGCATTGTGGGCTTGTTTTTACAAAAGGAATTTTACATACTGATAATTGTTTGTGTTAATAGCAACAATCATTTTCATTTACTGATGCATTCTAGGTATCTTACAGATACTTTCTCTCAGCTTAAAGTTTACATCATATGGTTAATGGGGAATCACGTGAGGTTTTCTTTTTTTTCTTTTTTTTTTTTTTTTTTTGTCTTTTTCGTGACCAGGCACTCAGCCACTGAGTGCACCGGCCATTCCTATATAGGATCCGAACCCGTGGCCGGAGCGTTGCCGCGCTCCCAGCGCCGCACTCTCCCGAGTGCGCCACGGGCTCGGCCCCACATGAGGTTTTCTATATGAAGCACTGGGTGAAGCACTCCATCAGCATTCAGTATTTGCTAGCTGCTGCTGCTGTTGTTACTTGATCCAGTTCTACATGACATTTACCCCAACATATATGCAGAAATTGAATTATATGCAATGGTAATATTGCACTGCTGTATTGTTGCAAGTCTTTTCTGATGTTTACTTAGACTATTTCATTTAAGTTGTTACAGAGCATGGCTAAAAGAAATGTTTTTGAAAAACTATAAGCTTCAATGCTGTTATAAACATATAGCAGAAACAACTATATTACCTGAATTAAGTAAAGAGTAGAAACATCAGTAGGCTTAAATATTTCTCCTGGACTTTGGAATATACATGTTTAGATTATCAATTTTCATTGTTGGCAAGAAGAGTTATATAAGCATTATCCCAAATGATAGAAACTATTGTGGGAGTAAGTTTATTCATGTTTAAACCGGGAGGGGGGGGGAGACTAATCTTGCTATACATTAGTTTATAAAAAGTTTATAAGAACTTTTACATAAAATCTTTAGAACAAAAAAAAGGGTTTATAAAAAATTCTTCTTAATATTTTTGAAAATTATTTAAATCTACTATCTGAATGTCTTATTTACCTAGCACAGTCTAATGACAAAGTCGAATGATGATTTAATGAACTGAGTCATGAGAACAGTTTGCAAAGCAGGACAAGCACCTGAGTCAGAAGCATATCTGATAACTGGATGCCAGGGTAGAACTTTAAAGGAGACAGTGTCAATACTTTGCAGCTAGAATGTTCTCTACATAGGTACTGGGAGAACATACATTTTGAAATAAAATAATAGTGAAAAATAAAATGATTAGCTCTGAAAGGGTACTTTATCATTTAGAAACTATTTCTAAATGACGTTTAAGATTACCAACATGCATGATTTAATATGAATAGTTGATTCAAAAAGTAAGTGAGGAAAATATTTCTCTGAGTAAATTTTTATATATTTTTTTACCCATATACACATATATATGGGTAAAAATCTAGGAATTTAGCTTTAAGCCAGCTGCCCAAAGATTACCATGTTGAACGCACTTTATCACTGAAACACAAGAGACAGATACCTGCAGGGTGTACCCAGGCTCGCACTGAAAGGAGAGCACATCATTCACCATGTATCGGTCTCCTATTTTGATGCCATTGCTGGGAAGGGCTGGCTCTTGGCATGCAGCAAGACCTACAGCTATAGAAATGCAAAGACAAACACTGGAAATTAACAATATCAGCAGTATTCTTACTGTTTAAAAAATAAGTGATTTTTTTCTATTGCTCTCTTCATGTAGAAATGAACTTTAACTCTTTTTCTTGTTATCCTACCAAGAAGCCCTTAAGTAACTTTAAATGGAAGTTATGAGCTTACTCTTAAATATGAATTTATTTCATTTGCATCACGCAATGCACAAGGCCTTTTCTTTAAATAAGAAAACTTGTTACTTTAACTTTAGTATAAAACACCCTAATTCCAGTGCATACACATTTTAAAATATTCTTAAAAATTATGTTTCCTATTAAATGCAAAACCCCATGATATTGCTTTCTTGTTTTTGTTTTTCAAGTATACTTAGCAGTCTTTCTGAAAAAATTAAGTGTGAAACTGGGAATTCTGTTCTTCTATTAAAACATAATATGAAAACAAAATGTTTTATATTCAATACCTCTCTCTTCTCTCTCTTAAGGACAAAAAAATTTTCATGAACAGTCTGTTCTTCAGAAAACATGAACAATATTTACAGACCCTAAACCTAATGCTATAATCTGGCATTTCCTTAGGTGAAATTTCCTTCAGTTAAGGCACTCAAGATTTAAAAAAACAAATCCATCATATATTGGAATTTAGCCTAAAATATCAGATAAATTAACTTTAAGTATTATTTAACATGGATACCTCTTTGTATAAACCCTATCATAAGAATAAACATAATATGCAGTGATAGTATTTTATAGAATCAAAAATGCATTTTGGTTGGTCAAAGAGTACACACTTTCAGTTATAAGATGAACAAGTCTTGAGATTTTAAAATGTACAACATGACTGATGATGGATGTGTTAATTATGTTAATTAAAAAGTGCATTTGAAATGGCACTAAAGACTTGTTGATTGCAAATAATCTTTTGCATTATTCTAGCTTGTCTTGAAGCAATAGGGAGAAGGGTTTCTCTAGAATTCGAGCCAGAATAGAAAACAGTGCTGCAAAAATTAGCTACATAATTTCAAACCACAGAACATACTGAGTCTATATGGGATGAGTAGGTATGAAATGTGAGATAAAGTTTTTCTAACTGAAATAGATTTTTCTGTAAATATCTGTGTTTTTAGAAGTATAAAACACCGTATGTATTAAGCAGCAATATGTTTTATGCCTAGTACAGATTTTCAAGACATGTAGGGTTTTTCGTAGAAGACAAAACTGCTAAATATGAAAAAATACAATTTCTTAGGTCTTTAACTTGTTTTATTGTATAAGTCTAAAACCTCTCTCTTTTTCTAACTTTCTAACATAGATTACAACTACATTTAAATTCCATCCTTCTTTTCCTACCAGATTAGATTAGCAGGATCTACTGTATAACACTTAGTTGTTTATTTCACCCTGAAAAAAAAATGCTTAAAATATTGTTGGCACAAAATTTCTAACTACAATTGAAAATACTAAAAGTATAACTTATGATGATTTCACATCACCATCATTTTGGGATACTTCAAGTATACACCAGGTAGAAGAGAGAATGAAGACTATCATAACTCAAAAACGTTCTAAAAATGAGGGGAAACATTTTGAAATTAAAAAAAAAATAAATGTGACAAATATTTCAATATTAAATTCCAGTTACTAAATTCCCACCCTTTCTTTATGCATAAGATATGATGTGTTTTTACTTATTAACTGTATATGTTGATTTATATGCATTTATTGTATATTAATTTATTTTAATTTTGTCCTTCCCTGAATTCTATATCTAAATCCAACTTATCCTCTGAGGAAAAAATTGCATTTATATCTAACCCACCAGGAATTATAATCAATTTTCTGAATATAATCAAAACAAACAAAAGTATTATTTTAATAAGAGTTTAATACTGTAAGACTCAGGAAGCAGTTATACACAGCCCACGAGATTTGAAATGCAGAGAGAAGCATCTTCCTTTCCTTGCTTTTCCCACTTCATTATGTAACCAGTATTCATTAGAAGCAGAAAATACAAAGATAATACGTGGATGTTTGTAGGAACAGTTTTTACTAATACCATTTAAACCAATTATTATATTTAAACAGAAATTTAGTGACAAAGTAGATAAATGATTCATATGACCAGAGACCAAGTGCTTCCCATACAATGCATTTCTCTGGTAAAGATGCAATAATCTCTCACAACACTAAGAGTAATTCAAGTCACAATGAAAACAGTGGTTTTATGTCACAAATAGAGGCGAAACACTCTTAGGAATTTTTATGTTAGTCCTTAAAGGTGTGGCAGATGCAGATGCAGAAAATAGCTGGGCCTGAAGTGCGAGACAGAGGTGGAAGTGCTAAAACACGCGAGGGTGATGCACAGGCATGGCCTGCACTTTGTAGCAAGGGGGTAAAACCTTTTCATAGAGGGTTCAACCGTGAAACAGAAAAATCGGAAGAGGTGGAGTAATGCAAAAAGTCAGGAACATAGAAGACACAACAAGTAACTTTCTGACCTTGAAGAAAAAGGAGGTGGCATGCTGAAGAATTTTGGGTAAAGAAAACAATTAGACTACATGTAGTGAATCACTGTAATCATCAAAATGTGAAATAAAGATGATGTAAGCAGAAGTAAAAAGGATGGTGTTTGGTTCATATGTATTTGGTATAGTTAATACATATGAACTATAAAGAAGGTAAATTTGAGTCCATACATGTACTCGTATACATAATTCTTTTAAAAAATCTAAAAAGAGAATGTCCTTTAAAACAAATCTACCTTTTGTGGAGTGTTTTAGAAGAATGATGTTTGAGTTGAGTGAAAGTGATATGTTCAACTCTGTGTTGGCAGTATCACACAGGTGATGGCGAAACTGTGAAAACAGTCATTTAAAAGGTATTTAATGGGGGGGGCATGGGGGTTGGGGAGTGATAGGTTGGGTAAAGGGCATAAAGAAAAATTATGATTTATAACAAGGAATACGCTAATAACAAAAAATTAAAATTAAAAAAGGTATTTGTTTAGACACAGAAATAGACACCTAGGATGATATACATGAATAAAAAGAACTGTTCTAAAGACTGACTAAAAAGAAGTTATGAAATACAGCCATATGATAGAAAAATTATCAACTAATTTTTCAAAAGCAGAGACATCTGGAAAGAGTAAATTGTTACATTATTAGAAAATTTTTTCATAGAAAGAAGGTCTAGTTCTTTCAAATAATAGTGTACTTATATTCTATACCATAAATGACAATATAGCACATGCAATAAAGCCATGTTTCATTAAAAGGTGGTTCACAAAGTACCTGGTCTGAATCAGCAGCTACTCTGATTAAGCGTGAAGATAACATGAAGGAAATTCTAATGAAATCAAAGGTTCAAAACCACTGCTGTAAAGGAACAACAAAACAGGGCCCCAGGGAGTCTTAGGTGCCATGGTGTTTTATACAATATTATCCACAGATATACCTAATGTTCATTTCCAGTGTTAAAATTTGAACATTTAAAAATGTGCTGAGATATAAAATTGCAATTAGATTTAGAATGTTGCAAAAGAAGCTTTTAAATCCCATGAATCTAGCCTCTGAAAGCAAAGAATATAAAACGAAGCCATTAAAAAGATGAGTGTCCCAATTTGACCAAAAATATAGCAAAAGGGCTTCACTTACCACTGATCATAAAACACAAAAGTTATGAATCACAATGTAACAACAAGCCTCATCATGTCTCTGGAATTTCTTGTAGCTGTTACTCTAAATCCATTAGGCAAAATTCAGAGAATGTTTGCTTAAATATTGTAGATGAAAATGATTTTGAAACACATGATAAACACACAATTTTTATCAAATGCTTAGAACAGGGATAAATGAAACCTTTGTAGATATTATGAACTGACATAACCTAGGCAATTTTTCTCAGCTTAGCACTGTCCTTATTTTGTCTGGCATTGTGTATGGTTTTCAAGCTTCATAACTTACAAAAAAACAATATGTTCTAACTGGAGAGTACAAAACAACAATGAAAATAATAACCAAAGAGAGAGGAAAGCAGACCCAAGTGAAGAAATTAGTTGAGTTAAAGTATTTGGCAGGGTGAAAAAAGTCAAAACACACACACACACACACACACACACACACACATACATTCAATACCAGTGTATTAGGTAGGTCATCATAACACTATATGAAATATAAAAGGCTATTCATTAAAAAATTGTTGACAACACTCTTCATTGTAAATAATTTAAAAAATAATTTTACACAAAACAAGTAGATAAAAATTCGTCATTCATTAAATGCATATAGGCATGGTATACTTTAAGAGGGAAGTGTTGCAGATCATCTCTATAAACATCTAATTTAAAATTGATTGAAAGGTCAGACAATGTGCTGGAAAAGAGGTGAAGAAAGAAATCACAATGCCACTTAGGGACACCTCATGTGAGGTTGACAACACATGAATTAATTGTCAAATGCCATGATCACATAGACATAGACATAGACATATATATATATATACACACCATCCTGTACACTCAGACTGTTATACCATATTGTTTAATGAGTCTATAAATATTCACTACAAGAAAGATTATCTATAGGGAAGACCCCATTATTAAAATAGTATCCTAAGAATAGAGAAGAAAGAAATTACTGTTTTATTTATTGTCTATGAAGTTTAGAGTGTACATGAAGCTGAAAAGATTTTATCTTATCTGTAAACTGTTGGCAGGTTCAGCACACATAATTAATGCTATTCCTATTCCTTCCATTTATTAGATCATAAGGTCTCTTCAAAGCATAGGGGATTGTGTGTCCAGTATCAAGAAAACTGATAAAATACATTTAGGGAAAGTCAAATATTGTATCTCTGTCTTGGGATTTCATAAATTATATGAGCATTTTAAATGCACAGAAAAATCCTACAGTGATGAATTCTCTTCAGCTTTATTTAACACAGAATTTCCAAAATTTATCTGATCAGAGGACTGTTTTGATCTATATACCACCCATTAATAACACAGGGAAGCTGTGTTCTACAGAACACTTGAAGCACTGATCTACCCCAATATCCTCATTCATGAAAAGAGGGTAAGTAACTTATCAGGATCACAAAACCAGAAAATGATGTAGCTGTCTACACACCCAGGTCTCCTGAATCTCAGTAAATTATCCACCCCACTGCCAAACAGTATAGCACTGCTTACATCTTAAGGTTAAAATTCTTCCTGGATCATCAGCTTGCTTAGTTTCCCTTACTAGAATACAGAATCCATGGAGACAAAAACTAGTTCTTTCTTCAACATTAGTTTTATGGGCAGAATGTTTGTCTCCCCCCAAAATTCTTATGTTGAAGCCCTAACCCCGAATGTGATGGTAATTGGAGTTGAGGCCTTCAGGAGATAATTAAGTTTACGTGAAGGCAAGAGAGTAGGACTTTCACGATGGAATTAGTGCTCTAAGAAGACACCGGAGTTCTCTCTCTTTATCTGTATGTGTGCCCCAGAAAAAGCCATTTGAGGACATAACAGGAAGATGGTTGTTGAGCCGTTAATCAGGCCCCCACAGAAACAGAATCTGCCAACACCTTGATATAGGACTTCCCAGCCTCCATACCTGTGAGAAATAAATGTCTGTTGTCTAAACTGTGGTATTTTGTTATAGCAGCCACAGCTGAATAAGACAATTAGTATATACCATGTATCTTGCACATGGTCTGCAATAACCCAATATATATTTGTTGAATGAATAAATGATTAAAAAGATTATAAGTTTGGGTAAAATAATCTGGGTCATTAGCTGAAAAATATTTTGGCTGCTAAATTATGTGTTCTTATATTTTTATTATTAAGGAATTAATGCTAAGAAATAGGTTGCTCTTTTGTGATACTACTCCTTAAGAAATAACAAGGAACAGATTAACAGTTCCCAAAGATATATTGCTGAGTGCACCCCTCACTTGATAGATAAAGTGAAACATCCTTTTTCATGTAAGGTCCTGAGTGATGTACATATGGCGGATTTGTTATATATATATATATTTTTTTTTCATAAACAAGAATAATGTCAAGATAGAGCTATGCAGGTCTTTGCCACAGAGCTATTTATTATAAATTCCAGCAACTCATTCCATTTGGAAATTTACTAGACAGACTTATGGTTCAGTAAACTCAACTATTAAATTTAGTTTGAATTTTAAAATGCCAAACATTACACTTGAACTTAGCTTTAATTACACACAAAAAAATCTAATAGTGCATGCATTTATTGTGGTCTTGAGAGTTTTTGAGTAAAAGGCTCATTGCATGTTTAAAATGATGACAAGGACAGTAATTTCTTGAAGTCTCAGATTGTTTGATTTCTATATCAGATGCACAAAGTGTTTTGAAAAAATTCATGGAAAAATTCTTTTAATTCTATTTTTCTACAAACTTTTTGAAATACCCTCATATTAATGAGAAAAATTACCAAAATAAATGTGAACATTGAGTACATGTGACTATGTACATATGTGACTAGTGAACATAACTTTTACATTCATGTGTTTTCTTGAATTTTATAAAAATAAACAAATATATTCAATTTAATTAAAATTCTTAATTCTCAGTAGACCAGATTATTAGATAAACTGACTGAATCAGAAACTTTTAAAATTATTTTTTTTTAGTAAAATATATCCATAATTCTAATAAATTTCTCTTGCTTTAATGATATAAAACTGGATTTAGCAGATGTTTCCTGGGCTAAATCCATTTGTCTATTTATTCCTGTACTGTCTATGACTGCTTTTACTTGGCACATAAAGGTAGTATATTTAATTAACATCTTGCCCTTTATAAAAAAAAAAAAAAAAACGTTGCTGACCCATGTGTTGTAGAATTCTATAATATCCTGAATGTATAACACTAGACTCTTTCATACACATATTTGATCATTTTAAACATACATTTATAGTATTCATTTTTCTAGAAATTTGAAGAAACATGATGGACTACTATGTACATTCTTACATCTTACCATATCCATTATTACAACTAGAAATATCTTGTCAGTCAGAGGGGTGATTTCTGGGTTCTCTATTTTGCTCCATTGGTCCAAGTGTCTATATTTACGCCAGTACCATGCTGTTTTGGTTACTACCACTTTGTAGTATAATTTGAGGTTAGGAAGTGTTATGCTTCCAGCTTTATGTTTTTTGCTCAGAATTGCTTTGGCTATTTGGGGTCTTTTTTTGTTCCATATGAATGTTACGGTTGCTTTTTTGCATTTCTGTGAAGAACGCCATTGGTATTTTGACAGGGATTGCATTGAATCTGTAGATTGCTTTGGATATATAGACATTTTCACAATGTTAATTCCTCCAATCCAAGAGCATGGAATGTCTTTTCATCTTTTTGTTTCTTCTTTAATTTCTTTCAGTAGTGGTTGTAGATCTCATTGCAGAGATCTTTCATTTCCTTGGTTAAATTGATTCCTAGGTATTTTATTTTTCTCATGACTGTTATAAACAGGCTTACTTTCTTTATTTCTCTTTCTGTTAGTTCATTATTGGAGAATATAAATTCAACTGAGTTTGGGGCATTTATTTGTATCCTGCAGCTTTACTGAAATTATTAACCAGCTCTAGGAGCTTTTTGATAGAGTCTTTAGGTTTTTCTATATATCGTATCATGTCATCTGCAAATAGGGACGGTTTGACTTCATCTCTTCCAATCTGGATGCCCTTTATTTCTTTCTCTTGTCTGATTGCTCTGGCTAGTACCTCCAGTACTATGTTAAATAGAAGTGGTGAGAGTGGGCATCCTTCTCTTGTTCCTGTTCTTAAGAGAAAAGCCTTCAGTTTTTCCCCATTCAGCATGATACTGGTGGTGGGCTTGTCATAGATGGCTTTTATTGTGTTGAGATACTTTCCTTCTATACCTAATTTGTTGAGAGTCTTTATCATGAAGTGATGATAAATTTTTTCAAATGCTTTTTCAGCATCTATTGAGATAATCATATGGTTTTCATCTTTGAGTTTGTGGATGTGATGTATCACATTTATTGACTTTCGAATGTTGAAAGAGCCTTGCATCATTGGGATGAATCCCACTTGATTATGGTGTATAATTTTTTTTAACGTGTTGGTGTATTCTGATTGCTAATATTTTGTTGAGGATTTTCGCATCTATGTTCAGCAAGGATATTGGCCTGTAATTTTCTTTTTTGTGTGCGTTTTTATCTGGTTTTGGTATCACAGTTATGTTGGCCTCACAGAATGAGTTTGGTACAGTGGCTTCTGTTTCAAATTTCTGGAATAGTTTTAGGAGAATTGGTATTAATTCCTCTTTAAATGTTTGATGGAATTCAGCTGTAAAACCATCTGGACCTGGGCTTTTCTTTGTTGGAAGCTTGCTGATTACCACTTCAATCTCATTGCCTGCTATTGGTCTGTTTAGGTTTTCTATTTCTTCCTGATTCAGTTTAGGTAGTTTGTATGTGTCCAGAAACTTATCCTTACCTTCCAGGTTTTCATATTTGTTGTCATACAGTTGTTTATAATAGTCTCTAATGATTCTTCGTATTTCTATGATATTGGTTGTAATGTCTCCCTTTTCATTTCTGAATCTTGTTATTTGGGTCTTCTCTCTTCTTTTTTTTTTTTTTTTTTTTTTTTTGTTAACCTAGCTAATGGTTTGTATATTTCATTTATCCTCTGATATTTGACAAATGCAACAAAAACATACCTTCGGGAAAAGATTGCCTTTTCAATAAGTGGTGTTTGGAAAATTGGATATCCATATGCAGAAGAATGAAACTAGACACGCATCTCTCACCATATACTAAAATCAACTCAAAATAGATTAAAGATTTAAGTATAAGAACTGAACTGTAAAAATACTAAGGGAAAATATAGATGAAACACTTCAGGAACTAGGTCTGGGCACAGGCTTTATGAACATGAGCCCGAAAGCACAAGCAACAAAAGAAAAAATGAACAAATGAGACTATATCAAACTAAAAAGCTTTTTGCACAGCAAAGGAAACAATCAATGGAGTGAAATGACAACCTAGAGAGTGAGAGAAAAGTTTTGCTAGTTATTCATCCATAATTTCCAGGGAACTCAAGCAATTACACAGTAAAAAACCAAATAACCCAATTAAAAAATGGGCAAAGGAGCTGAATAGACATTTTTCAAAGTAAGACATACAATGGCCAACAGATACATGAAAAAATGCTCAACATCACTAGCCATCAGGGAAATGCCAATTCAAACCACACTGAGAAATCATCTCACCCCAGTTAGACTGGATATAATAAAAAAGACGGTGAATAACAAATGCTGGCAAAGGTGTGGAGAGAAGGGAATCCTCCTACACTGTTGGTGGGACTGTAAATTAGCACAACCACTATGGAAAACAGTATGGAGGTTTCTCAAACAACTACAGATAGATCTTCCATATGATCCAGCAATCTCACTTCTGGGTATTTACCCAAAGGAATGGAAATCATCATGTCAAGGGGATACCTGCATTCCCACGTTCATCACAGCTCTGTTTACAATAGCCAAGATATGGAACCAACCTAAATGTCCATCAATGGATGACTGGATAAGGAAAATTTGGTATATATACACCATGCAATACTACTCCGACATAAAAGAGTGAAACTCTCCCTTTTGCAACAACATGGATGAGCTTGGAGACACTTTTGTTGAGTTAAATAAGCAAAGCACTGAGGGATAAATACCACATGTACTCACTCAAATGTGGGAGCTAAGAGAGAAAGAAGGAAGGAAAGAAAGACCACAGTGGTGTGTTGAACTTTTAGAGTGAAAGTGCATACCTAGGGATACATAGTGGCATGGGGAAAAAGGGGATGAGGAAGGAGGTCAGGAATAATTGGGCAGAGGACATAGGGTATAATCATAGTTTGTGGTAATGGGCATGCTGCCAGTATGGATCTAGCCATCACATCTTGGGCACAAATGGTGAAAATGAGCTTTGTATCTCATGAATATTCATAACCAATAAATATAAATAAATAAATAAATAAATAAATAAATAAATAATATTTTGTCAGAAGTCTATGGGAATGAATCGTATTCATGACAAAACAAAATGTCAAGTAACATGACACATTGAATTTTTCTATTGCTTAAAATTTGATAAGCACAATTACTGAAAATCGACTCTAACCATATCTTCAAAACAAATAATACAATGGTATACAAACATTCAGGTCAAACATACTCTTTGTTAATTGATTAAGAGATTGGTAGCACAATAATGAAATCAATAAAATTTTTAAAAATTATCTGTTCTTTGAATAATATCAGTTAATTTACCTAGCCTTTTAACTGTTTAATTTATACTTTTAAAACAGTATGTCAAGTGGGGGTGATGTCAGGGAGATGTCAGAATAAGAAGACCTAGACAACACCTTGGTATTCCCCATAAAGACACGAACATAACAACAATACAAAACCCAATTGGCCTTGTAAAAAATCTACAAACCAGTCAAGAGGTTTCTGCACCACAGGCAAGTGCAAAACCACCACAGTGAAACTGGTAAGAAAAATCTTGGCACTCACTGGCCAGAGCCCCTACTCAGGCACAGCACAATCAGGAAGAAACTCCCAACTACTGACTTCTCCCTGTGGAATGAAAGAGAATAGCAGAATGAACATACGTTTGGCATTCTGACTTTTTAAGGGACTGTCCTCAGGACTGGTTGCTGTCTTGTCTGAATCTAAGTGCAGACAGGAGCAGACACAAGATTGGTGGCCACTGAGAATAAAGACTACAAATGTGGCTGGGTCAAGCCATCAGAATATGCTGTACCACAGACAGGGACAATGGGAGTACCTGGGTAGAAACAGAGAAACCTCTTTAACTAGTAGAATATATACTCAAGCCAGGAGAGGACAAATACTGGAAAAGGCTCAATGGATCTCCAGAATCTCTAACTGTGATGATTGGTTAAAGTCCTACCTGCACAAAACCGGACCACAAAGTTTGGGAGAAGTGCAGATTTTTCAAATGCCAAAGTCCCAACTATATACAGGTCTTGCATTGCTTATCAATGGGAATCGTCCTGAGAAATGAATCATTGTGCAAACATTATAGAATATACTTACACAAACCTAAATGTTATAACCTATTACATACCTAGGCAATATGTATAGCCTATTGCTCTGACCACTGTTGTATATGCTGCCCATCATTGACCAAAATGTTGATATGTGATGCATGACTCTACATAACATGAAATACAAAGAAACAGAAAAACATGGACCAATCAAAAGAACAAATTAAATATCCATCAACTGACCCTAAAAACTGGAGATACATTAATTACCAAATAATTTAAAATAATTGTCATAAGGGTGTTCAATGAATGATAAAAGTGCACAAATAAACAACTAAATGCAACCAGGAAAACAATGCATGAACAAAACAAAAATATCACCAAACAGATAGAAAATGTGAAGAACCAAATAGAAATTTTAGAACTGAAGAATACAATAACTGAATTAAGTTCTCTAGAGGGTCATGACAACAGACTTGACTAGGGAAGAGAAACAGAGAACTTGAAAACAAAAAATCACCAGAGCAAGAAAGAAAGAAAGAGAAAAGGATAAAGAAAAGTGAAGAGAGTCCAAGGGCAATAGGACATGGTTAATCAGAACAACCTTTGCATTATGGGAATTCCAGAAGGAGAAGAATAGAGTAAGGGACAGACAGCCTATCTGAATAAATAATGGCTTAAAAATTCCCAAATATAAGAAAAATGCATGTACAAATTCAAGAAGCTCAAGGACTCAAACTAAGATGACTCTAAAGAGAACTGCACTGAGACACACCATAATAAAACTGTCAAAAGTCACAGAAAAAGACAGAACATTGAAAGCTCAGATGCACAGCACCTGGCTCCCTTTTATCAGTCTTAATCTCTTTAGTAATTGGCCTCTCTATCACACCCTTGAAATCCTCTTCTGAAAATATTCTTTGATTCTCTACCACATGGCCAGGCTGGAAATTTTCCCAGTCCATATGCTCTGCTTCTCTTTTAATTATAAATTCTGCTTTTAGGTCACCCCTTTTCTGCTGTAATTGAGCATAAGCATTGCTGCTTAGAAATTTCCTTTACTAAACATTTATCACTTTTAAATTTTGCCTTCTGCAAAGTCCCAGGGCATGGGTATAATAAAGCCAAATTCTTTGCTGTGGTTTAATAAGGATAGCCTTTTCTCCAGTTCCTAATATTTCCTTTCTCACTTCCATCTGAAACCTCTTCAGCATGACCTTTGCTGTCTATATGTCTCTTAGCATTCTAGTGACAACCACTTAACAAATCTTTAAGGAGTTCTAAACTCCAAACTCTTCTAACTCTGCCCATCACCCAGTTCCAAGGCCAGTTCCACATTTCCAGATATCTTTTTAGCAATACCACACTCCATGCTATCAATTTCCTGTCTTAGTATGTTCTATGTTATGTAACAGAATATCTGAGACTAGGTAATTTGTTAAAAAAAAAAAATTATTTGGCTCACAATTCTGGAAGCAGAGAAGTCCAAGAAGCATGGTGCTGCCATCTGCTCAGCTTCTGGTGAGAGCTTTTGTGCTGCATCATAACACGGTGGAAAGTCAAAGGGGACATAAACACGTATGAAGGGGCAAACTCCAGGAGCTTAGCTTTATTACAAGCCACTCTCACAGGAACGAATCCATTCCTGCAAGAACTAACCCAGTCTTGCAAGAGTAAGTACTAACTTACTACTGTGAGAATGGCACCAAGCCACCCACAAGGGTGGAGCCCTGTGATCCAAACACATCCCATTAGGTCCCACTTCTTAAAGGTTCAACTTCCCAACACTATTACATTGGGAACCAGGCCTCACATGAGTTCTGGTGGGGACAAACCTTATTTAAAACACAGCAGAGGTAAATTACCTCATCATAATAAAAACCGTGTATGAAACCGCCCTAGCAAATATTATATCCAATGACGAAGGTCTGAAAAGTTTTCCAGCAATATTAAGAACAAGGCAAGGACGCCCACTCTTGCCATTTCTATTTAACAAAGCACTGACACTCCTAGCCAGAGCAATTAGATATGAAAAAGAAATAAAAGGCATCCAAATTGAAACAGAAGTAGTAAAATTAGCTTTGTTCACATATGACATCATCTTACATGTAGAAAACCCTAAACATTCCACAAAATATTATTAAACATAACTGATTTTTGCAAAGTTGCAGTATACAAAATAAACACACAGAAATCAGTTGCTTTTCTATGCACTAGCAATAGCCAATCCAAAAGCAAATTTTAAAAAAAAATTAACATCAGAAAGGAAAAAATACTGAGAAATAAACTTAAGCAAGAATAAAACACTTGTAACCTGAAAATTATGTAATAATGCTAAAAGAAATCAAAGACAAAATAAATGTGAAGACACCCATGCTTGTGGATTGGAATACTTAATATAATTAAAATGTCATACAAAACAAAGTGATCTAAAGATTCAATTCAATCCTTATCAATATCTGAATGACTTCTTCTTTTTTTTGCAGTAATAGGAAAATCCATCCTAAAATTCATATGGAATCTTAAGGAATCCCAAATACCCATGACAATATTGAAAAAAGAACGAAGTTGGGGGCCTCATACTTTCTTATTTCAAAACATACTAATGTGTAACAGTGATCAAGATAGTGTGCTACAGTCACAAAGACAGATTTTAGACAGATGAAACAAAATAGACAGTTCAGAAATAAACCCTTGCTTATATGGCCAAATGATTTTAGACAAGGGTGTTAAGAACACACAACGGGAAAAGAATAGTCTCTTCAACAAATGATGTTGGGATAACTGGATATCCACACATAAAAGAGTAAAGTTAAACCCTTACCTTATATCACACACAAACAGTTAACCCAAAAGGGATTAAAAATCTAAGCACAAGACCTAAAACATTAGAACTGTTAGAAAAAAAACATAGGGGATATGCTTCAGGGCACTGTATTTTGCAATCATTCTTGAATATGAGACCACAAGCACAGGCAACAAAAGCAAAAATAAACAAATGGGACTACATCAAACATAAAAAGGAAACAATCAACAGGGTGAAAAGACAACCTAGGGAAGAGGGGAAAAATTTGCACATTATATATCTGATAAGGGGTTAATATCCATAATATAAATGGAACTTCTACAACTCAAAAACAACAAAAATAAATAATCCAATGAGAAAATGGGCAAGGGACTTAAACAGATAATTCTCCAAAGAAGAGACCAATGGCCAACAAGCATATGAAAAGATGCTAAACATTATTAATCATATGAAAAATGCAAATCAAATCCAGTGAGATATCACTTCACACCCATTAGGATGACTACTATAAAACAAAAACAAAAAGCAAAACAAAATCCACAACCAAGTGTTGGTGAGGATGCAGAGAAAGTGGAACCTTGACGACTGCTGGTGTGAACATAACATGGTGAAGCCATTATGGAAAACAGTATGGAGGTTCCGCAAAAAACTATAAATAGAAGTACCACATGATCTAGCAATCCCACTTCTTGGTATATATCCAAAAGTGTTCAAAGAGGATATTGAAGAGATATTTGTACCTGTGTGTTCATTGCAACTCACAATAGCCATACATGGAAGCAATCCAAGTGTCCACGGACAGATGAATGGATTAAAAAAACATGGCATCTATACATATAATGGACTACTATTCAGTCTTTAAAAAAGAATGAAATTCTGTCACATGTGACAACATGGATGAATCTCAAGGACATTACGCGAAGTGAAATAATCCAGTCTCACAAAGACAAATACTGTATGATTCCATTCATATGAACTATCTGAAGCAGTCAAAATCATAGAAACAGAAAGTGGAAATGTGATTGCCCAGGTCTGGGAGAAGGGGGTGGGGGAATTAGTGTTTAATGGGTATACAATTTTGCAAGATGTGAAAGTTCTAGAGTTGTGTTACACAGCAATGTGAATATACTTAATACTACTGAGCTGTACACTTAAAAATGGTTAAGATAATAAAATTAATGTCATGTTATTTAAACCCGGTAAAAAAAGAAAGAGGGGGAAAGTACATCAAGTCTAGAGCCAGAGATATAACATGAGTATGAACGAGGCACCCTAACTGAGCCTCACCCCCCATCGCACAGCCTGCACTGTGTCTTCATTCCCTTGCTCACATCGTTCTCATTCTTTAGCATGACCTCCTTAAGATTAATGACTGTATATCCCCAAGAACTAGCAGAGGCTTAGTAAATTTAATTTTCCATGAATCCCTGCATCAGGCACATCTACAGTAAATACAAAGCAGTTTATAAATATGTAAAGATCAAAAATTGTTCACACATTAAAACAGTTAATTATGTAAGTTTTTATTTACAATGGAATATCAAAAACAAGATATAACCAGAGATCTATCCTTGATCTCTTGGAAGCATTTTTCCCCTGATTGGACATTATCACCTAATAATTACGTGAAAACAAACAAGTGAACCAACATAATTCGAGTTCTATGGAAAGACTAAAGAAAAGAGATTGAGTGGGGAAGGTTAATATTTCCTGTGTTCCCGAAGACCTAACAAACTCATTGTGTGTAAATGACATAAAGAACAACTAGTAATGCAAGGAAAAATTGTGTTATAAACGAAGCATATGGATAACAAATCTAATAAAAATTAGAGGTCAAAGAAATAACTATGGGTTAACCCATTCAGGCAACACTTTACAAAGGATGCAGCGTGAGTAGCTCCTGAAGGATAACTAGGATTCTGCAAAGCAAAGAGATTTGAGAAAAGGGATGGAAGTGAGGAGATAGCGGTAAGGATTGCATGAAAATTTGTAAAATGTGTTTGACTGAATTAAACAGCTTTAGGGAAAACAGTGGATGATAAACTAGTTTGTTGAGATGTCATGATAAGGACTGCAGAATATATCAGGCATTCAGAGATCGTAGTCTTTTGAGCTTTTACCTGAATTATGTCAAATCACAGAGAATCTAGATCATACATATTTAAACTGTACTCTTGGAATCACTTTTGCTATCATTCATATTTTGCAAACCATCCCTTCAAATAAAAGTACTTGTTTTCTGTTCAAGAAATTCCTATCAGTGTGCATTTGGAATAATGGACTGTTAGAATTAAGAGGGCCTAGTCTCCATTTCCATATGAGAAACTTGGAGCTCCTCAGACGGAAGCAAGTGCTGACTAGCCATAATAGATCCGGGTTTAAAGCCAGATGAACTTGATCTCCAGCACAGACTCGCCAGCTCCTTGATCTTTCACACATTATTCAACTACCACGGGCATTTGGTATCATCTCTTGTAGAACAGGGACATCTGTATGCTACCTTTCTGACAGGATGGTTGGGATACTACACAGGCGCTCAGTAAATGGTATTCATGATAAAGTACATTTGTTTGCCTCTGCATTCTGTCAGTTTTAGCAGGGTGAGTAGGACCCCGGTAGGCTAAAAACACCCTATGTTCTATTTCCTCACCTTGAAAAACTGAGCATACCTCAAACATTTAGGGTCGCTTTGAGGGCGACTGAGTAAACAGCTGTAACATGTTTATAGCACGAACTGTCATGGAGTAATGCTTGCTGTTGTTTTCATTTTAATTTTATACACATATATTTTGGTGAAAAGTCTGATTTTAGAGATTTGCAGATTGGCAATATGTAATTTAATGTAGATGCCAAAATATGTCAACAAATTAAAAACACTAGAAAATCTTTTGGCAACTTATGTCAACAGCCCTTATAGCATTTGATACGGATCTTAGTAAGGTTAATTCTACATTTTGCATAACCCACATTTCAACCTCTGGCATGAAAAATGAGAACAGAGAAATGACTTCCTCTTAACATTGGAATGGCATGAGCTATCAGAATCATATTAGCGTCAAAAAACAACCCTTCAAAAAATAAAATAACAAATGAAAACTTAGCATTATATTTGGCCAAATAAAAAATAAACATAGTAAGTAGTTAAACAAGGCCTCGGATTCTCCAACAAGGTTTACTTCAAGGAGAAATTTGTTAGTCTCTCTCTTTTAATGCATTATATTGACTAGGAATAAAGTGGAATGTAGATAATTATCCTGATGGCGCTGAAGCCCATGTGAGTTAGTACATGAATAATTGTGGACTAATTACTTTATTTGCACTCTTTCCATGAAAAGTGAATGAGAATCTAGAAGCTACAAGATAACTTTGAGAGGGCTATGAGCATTCATCAATTGTAACACTGCTAAAAGTATTAGTGAATTTATTAACCCTATCATGAATAAGGTTTATATTTTCCTATCTACAGATGTTCACAAAACGTATCAAATTAGTAGATTTTTCTCCCACATACCCTACATAAATAACATCCACAATATCATTTTACACTGTCACTAAAGTAGTTCTATTCATATAAATTGGAATAAACTTGCATACGAATGCCTGTAATAAGTAGGGAAATTTAACCAGAATGTGAAACAGCCCTGTGGTTTGTGTATGGTTCAGAATATTTATCATCAGCTGGAAATCTGGCCTTTCGAAAACATGCATGCATTTACATCCTAGAAAACTGTTTATCTCAATTCAAAAGATCACTTATTAAAGCTTATCCACGTATTTGCTTATTTGTAACTGCTTATTAAAGGAGATGAATATCAACATTAAGCATTTTTAGTGCTTGAAAACATGTCCTAAAGTAAACCTGACTCTCATTGGAAATTCTTTTTGCTTTCACAAGGTTTACCTGCATAATCAAATACTAAAGATTTGTGAATTTGACCTTTGCCATCCCATTTATTAGACTATTAACTCAGCCTCACATACATTTTTAAAAGGTTAGAGTCTCCTCTGCAATGCAATGCCTTCTCCCAATTAAAATGAATAACACACAAACGCAGGCACTGAAGAGCAGGCTCTTTGCTAGTTCTTATTTTAACAGCCATTGAAACTAGAAATAGAAAAAGCTTACCACCATAATCATGATTTTGTATATTTTGGGAGGCTAATATGAATATTTGCTATTGCTCACAAGGAAACTAGTAATATTACAAATTGTTAGTTTTTGCGCTTTTTAAGACAAACGACCTGAAGTTATAGCTGTTGTATCAAATTATTACAGATACTAACTCCTACATTTCCCCATTAATTTGCCTTTTATAATACATATTTCATAGAGCTAGGTTTTATAAGATCCAATTTCATGTAAGTCTTAAACAAAGTTTTAGAACAACATTTCACTGTTTAGTAAGAACATGGATTTATTTTTCCTTTAAGAAAATTACTCAGTATAATAATAAAAGACAGTTTCAGAAATAGTTGACCTTACTTTTGTATTCCAGGTGAAAACCAGCAGCTGCCACACTAATGTCAGATTGGAAATGCAAGTAGAGCTGGTTGGAAGTGCTGTTCAGCAATGCCGGCACCGTGGTACCTGTGAGAAATAACAGAGGGAGCTTTCTCACTACAAATGTATTCACTTTTCTAAATATAAAATGCATGAAGATTTTTTATATTATATTATTTTTATTTTAACTTACATATTTTAATTATATAAACTTATGGTGTACAATCTGATTTTTTTTTTTTTTGTGACCGGTAAGGGGATCGGAACCCTTGGCTTGGTGTCGCCCGCACCGCGCTCAGCCAGCGAGCACACAGGCCATCCCTATATAGGATCTGAACCCACAGCCTCGGCGCTCCCAGTGCTGCACTCTCCCGAGTGAGCCATGGGGTCGGCCCTACAATCTGATATTTTGATACATATATATTGTATAATAATCAGGTCAGCAAAGTTAATGTATCAATTTATTCCTGAAGCTCCCAAGGTAATTCTAGCCTTTGCCAATTCCACATACACACTACTTGTGGATTAGCTTGCTTTGGGCTTTATCGAAAGGATGGAGACCCTAGGATCTATTTTTCTTAACCTAATTTCTTATTTTCTAAAAAATAATTGCAGGGGAAAGTGTACTGATCTTTGTGATCCATTATCAAATTTCCTTCGTCAATCACTTCCTGACACCTGAAGAGTTTGCTTCTCTACCCAACTCTGCACTGCAGGTTGCCTTAAGCCACTTCTTTCCTACTTTAATACTTGGTATTTCTTTCCTATCTTACACAGTAAACCGAACCCATACCTTAATGAATCCTCCTTTGCTGCTCCCCAATTGCCCCCAGTTACCATTTTTACCTTTTACTTCACTGAAAATATGTTCTTATGCCAGCACTTTCATTCTCTTTATCGATTGTAGTCTCTGCAATTTTAGACCTGATCTCTTTCTTCTGAAAAATACTCATTTTAACTTTCCAACACTCCATTTACTGCCACCTCTAATTACATTTGTTATTTGCCTGTACCTATGGACTCATCCTAGTTTGTTGACCGCACTTGCCTTGTGAACCCTCCTCATGCAGCGCACTCTGTGGATCACTAACCTGACACTCTTCCAGTCATGCTGATATTTTAGGTCTCCTAAATCTATTTTAGGTCTCCTGTACTTACTCTTTCTTCCTAATCATAAACATTTCTATGAGGACATTTTCTTAGTTTTACAAATCTCTGTTGCTTGTCTGAACACCACGTATTTAATCTGAGTATTTGCTTTAATCATTATATTTTTCAACATTTTATTTTTCTAGGTATGATAAAAAGTTGTACATCATCTCCTCTGCCCTCCTAAACTAGACGTGACGTCTTTCTATCACACCGGTGTATGAACATACAAACTCTTATATTTTACCATGCATTTTGTTTTCTACATTGCTTTAACAAGGTAATCTGCTTTTATTTTACCTTATTTTATTTTTACTTGATATGAGCAAAGAAGAGACAAAATTTCAACCCCCCACATCTCATGAGGACTGGAGGGAGTGTCAGACTGGGAAGATGTTGATGCAGTGTCTTATTCATAAGATGCTGCTTTTGGCTGCATAGCCTCTTTCTATTCCCTAAGTGACTCGTACTGAATAATGTTCCACTGAGATCTGCATATGATTTCAACTGAACACGTGTGAAAAGAAAAATATGAGTTTATTTTTACATAATGCTTCCTTCATTTAAAATGTTCTAGTCTGCTTCATAGTAACTAACACGTCAGAAGGAGAAATACAGATGCCAAGTAAAAGGGTGTCAAAGAAGTAATGATACTGAAAGGTGCTGAGGAAAATAAAAATATTCATAACTCAAAAGTTTTAAACATTTTGATACTATGTATCATAATATGGGAAAATAATAAGCAAGTTTAAATCAATTTTTTTCCTGAAGTGTTTTTTTGATACTGTATTGAAATCATTCTTTAATAGGAAGTACGCATATACTTCATGTCAAAGATCCATTGTGTAAAACCACTGTATAGGTAAACTATTGAAGTTAGATCCGTACCTCTCACCATATGCCAAAATCAACTCAGAATGGATTAAAAAGATATTTAAGACCAGAAAGCATAACACTCCAAAAAGAAAACATAGCAGAAACACTTCAGGATATAGGACTGGGCAAAGACTTCATGAATATGACCCCAAAAGCACAGGCAACAAAAGGAAAAATAAACAAGTGGGATTATATCAAACTAAAAAGCTTCTGCACAGCAAAAGAAACAATTAACAGAGTGAGAGAAAATATTTGCAAACTATGTATCTGAAAGGATTAATAACCAGAATATACAAGGAACTCAAACAACTTAACAGTAAAAAAACAAATAACCCAATTAAAAAATGGGCAAAGGAGCTAATAGGCATTTCTCAAAAGAAAATATACAAATGGCCAACAGACACTTGAAAAAATGCTCAACATCACTTAACACCAGGGAAATCAAATCAAAACCACACTGAGATATCATCTCACCAAGTTAGACTGGCTATTATCAAAAAGACAGAGAACAATAAATGCTAACAAGGATGCAGAGAAAAGGGAACCTTCCTACACTGTTAGTGGGACTGTAAATAGGTGCAGCCAAAAAAAAAAAAAAAAGGGCGGAGGTTCCTAAAACAACTACAGATAGAACTGCTATATGATCCAGCAACCCCACTTCTGGGTATATACCCAAAGGAATGCAAATCATCATATTGAAATGATACCTGCACTCCCATGTTTATCACAGTTCTATTTACAACAGGCAAGAGTTGTAACCAACCTAAATGTCCATCATTAGATGACCGGATAAAGAAAATGTGGTATGTTTATACAACAGAACACTGCTTTGCCATAAAAAGAATGAGATAATGCCATTTGCAGCAACATAGATGAGCTTAGAGAAAGTCAAATTAAGTGAAATAAGCCAGCCACAGAAAGAGAAATACTGCAAGTCCTCACTTATAACTGGTACCTACAAACTAAACAAAGCAAGTAAGAAAGAAGGAAAGATACCCCAATTACAATAATATGTTGAACTTTCAAAAGGAGAGAACAGAACTGAGGTTACCAGAGGTGGGAAAGGGAGAGTGGGAGGGGAGAAAGAAAGGAATTGGTAAAGGGCCACAAAAAATAATTACACTGTATAAAGTTGCATATACTAATCATCCTGATATGAACATCACAGTGCACACAGGTAATGATATTCAACTCTGTATCCCACAGAAATGTACAATCAACTACGTTACAATAAAAAAAAGTAAAAAATAAATACATAAGGTGAACTAAGTTGAAAACAGCAATAGTGTAGAAAGAAAGCAATGATATTTTAAAGAACAAAGCAAGGAAATAAGTTGATAATTATTCAACACAAGTGAACATTATTAAAAAGATACAATCCTCTATCATCCCCTGCTCTCTATTTAAATGATTCCAGTATCCTCTGATTGTTTTAATCAAACCGATGGCTCCAGGTAAGGACTTCAGCTGTCTCTTTTCATAACTTGGTTGTCCTAAGGCTCTTTAAACATGATGAGAGTGAAAATGAACCCTTTATCTACCCTTGGGACATCTGGTTGAACTCTGTGGTCTCTCACACTATCAACACCCACCCATGTCCTCATATCTGAGGCTTCCTCCCTTCCCATGACCCCACACTGCCCTCCAATCAGTTATCAGGCCCTAACTCAATTGTTCCTAAATCTTTTTCTAAATTATGATAAACTCCTAATTTGTGTCCTGCATCTGTGCTTGCCCTAGTCCAATTCACTCTCTATTCAGCGGTCAGAAAGCTCTTTTGAAAACTGTATATATCATGATGTTGTGTTAAAATTCTCTTAGGTTCCTGTTGTCTTAGACCTAAATTTCAGTCTCCTTGATTCGGCCTGAAGACCCTGCGTGACGTGACTGCTGCCTTCATTTCCAGCTTCTTCTCAAGACATTCCTTTTCAAAACTCATTTTCCTGCTTCAAGGTGTTCCCATGATCATAGGCTGGGAATGTTTTTTCCCTTCCCCGTGATCCATTTTGCCTTTCTTATTCGAACTCATTCAAACATCTCCACTCATTTCCCAAACTAAGCCACTTAATTATTCATTCAATAAACATGCATTTACTGGCCAAACAAAATGATTAGCACCTCTCCAAACATACCAATATCTTCTGACTTGGCACAAAGCAGAACTTTCCCTGATTAGGACAGAGCCTCAAAGACTTGGACTTCGTTAAATCCTTAAGGATGATGAGCAGACCAATTTTGCCATGCAAAGTGTGAAACTGACACAGCTTTAATCAGTCTCCTCTTTATCTCCACTGCTATCCTCACCTTCATCTCCTGCCTGGACTAATAAAAGAGCCATCAATTGATCTCTAAAACCGATATTTGTCTTCTCCTTATGTATTCATTCTACGCACAAAAAAATCTTTTTAAAAATGAATAATGCTTGCAAATTTTATTTCTAGATATGGGTGTAAGACACGACTTTTAGTAAAATTCTAGACCAACTTCAGCATATTCTGAAAACTCATTCTATGGAGTTAGGAAAACTTAATTTTTATCATTACTGGGGATTCCCAAACTTTTGGGTCCTTTCCTTCACACATAATCACCCTTCAAGTATCACGTGGACTGGTGAATTCCAGCGCTTCCAAGGCTTTGTGCTCACTTTGACAGAATGCCCTTTGACATCTCTGGTCCTGAATCTAGATGTTCTAAGTGCATTAAGCTACCACTTTTTTTTCTGAGGTCCTGCCACCTCCTTGTGCTGCACAGAATTCAATTCCAACTTAATTTTCTGGAGGAATCCCAGGCCTGGGAAGCTCTCTTACCCTCCTCCTTGTCAGTCACTTCAGCCCCGTCCATACCAAGCCTTCACCACTGTCCTCACTGCTTTCTAAAGCTGAGCCTCTCGAAAGACTAAAGCTAGGAGGGGGGTGCCTGTTGTTTTTAGACCCAAGCTACAGACACCTGGCTCTCTTTCAGAATGAGTCTGAAAAAAATACAAGTGTATCCAAATGAAATAATATTCCAGAAAAATATCCTGTCACAAATGCAAATGAGTTTTTGTCAGTTCCATTCTGAAGATACATTAAGGACTTCTCCCTGACCCTGGACACAGCATCTCTCACTGGGTTTACAAAGGTCCACTCCTAGTTTGAACATGCATCTTAACTAGTAATTTTGGCATCTTTGGCCAATCAGCACCCAGACTGTTACTGGAATGTGTTAGAAGAGAAACAGTGAGAAGAGGAGGAAAGAGAACTCTATATCTATGCCTCACTGTGTGTGTACAATGCGTGTGTGTGATACGTTGTGTGTGTGATACGTGGTGTGTGCATGTGATGTGTGTATGTGTGATATATTGTGTACGTGTGGTGTATGGTGTGTGTGTGGTATGTATGTGGTGTGTGTGCATGTGCGTGCTTGCATGTGTTTGTATTTGTGTAAGTGCACAGAGCCATTTGGAAGTTGGAGTCCCAGTTTGAGATCTGGTCATGAATCAGCCCATTTTCCCCAGCTGCCAAGGAGGGTTGGGGTCATTTTAGGCCTGAATCACTAGTGCATGATTGACTGTAAGAACACTGTAAGTGTGTGTGGAACAAGAAACACTTAGAGCATGTTTGCTGATTTAACCCCTCCACTGCAAAGCCGAAAACAGGGTACACCCCAGGCCTCAGGGACAGACTAGTGAGGGAGGAGGAAGGAGGCAGGGACAGGAGGTATGTCAACGGCGCCCACGCACGGCCGGCACGAGGCCCTTTCCATTATCAGGGAGAGAGGCGCCCACTAAAAACATCCATCTGAACCTGTTCTGTTCCACTTGTGGATGTTTGTTGTTCTTGCTGTAGTGTTATTTTTGTGGTTTTGGATGATGTGTGCAGAAAGAACAATGTCACTACGGGTCTAATTTAACCAAATAAGTTTTCATGATATTATTGCACTACTTTTTGCATGGTTATATTTATAATTTGTGGTAATCAGTGGCTTTTCCCACTCCATTACTAAAAAGTAAGCCTCTTGGGAAATGCTTTCCTTCTTTGCTTTCCACCTACCAATGACCAGAGGATCATCTCGGTTCTCACTTCCTGCATAAGAGCCACCCAGGACACACATGCTTACACGGATAGGGACATATCTTCTCTCTGAAGTCAAATGCATGATTCCCTTCTCATACCATGCTTCATGCTTTCTTCAGTTTTTTTAATTGTCCCCTCTTTGGGAGATCTGACTCTAGCTTACACTTTTAAAAATTTATTTAATAGCCCCCAGCCCCTAGCATAATAATTTTCCTATGCAGACATTCTACATGCCTTGTTTGACATTTTTGTTTGCTTGTCTTCTGTGGTTATATTACAGCAAAATCAATAAACCTACTTCAAGTACTGGCTCTGACACAAATCAGGTCTGTCACCCTCAGTCACTGAATCAAATCCTATAAAATAAAGATAATATTAAGTCTCTTATATGTGAGGAATAAGTGAGTTGTGTACATGAAAGTGCTTTGTGAATTATCAAGTTCCCTCTAAATGTGAGTATTCATTGGAGCAAGTAAATTCATGAATGACAGTCCTGTGTGTACTTGTTATGAAATACAGTCATTTGCTAGTCTGTGAGTGATGCTGGGTCTTGATGCTCCAGGTGGCATACGAGACAAGTAGGAATGCATTAGCCGGGGAGGGCTGGGAGCATGCCACACAGCTGGGCATATAGCACATCTGCACACGGGCCACCTCCCCATGAGATGGGTCTCCACTTTGGGATCTTCTCAGAATAGACTATAAAAAGAAGCTTATTCTCACCATAATAAATGCAACTGAGCAATTTCTTAAAAAATGTTGCCATGGGGGGATATTTTTCTATCACATTGTTTTACTGTGACCTAGAGAGAACAACACATAACAACAAAATTTTTTTTATTATGGTCCCTGCAGATTCTACTTTCAGTACACTGATATTTACTTCTCTTTAAAATTGATTATCAGCTACAAATTTGTATGCATTTTGCTCTCTTATTTATTTATAATTTATAACCTGCCTATTCCCCAAAATGATTTCAAATAGCTTACCATTGTGGAGGGTACTAACATTAATAAATCCCATTTATTTTACAGGGCCTAACTTTTTAGAATTGCACATAGAAGCAGTTCTCTAAAGTTTCATGGCCTTAAAGGGGGTGCTTATGACTTGGATGAGACATCCTGTTCCTAAACAAAAGATTAGTAATTGATCAAGAAATTTTACAAAGATTAGATGATTTGGAAGTAGTGATGTCCTGGGTGGGTGAACACCAACAAACTCTCTGGACTCAAAATCAACTATTACACAGAACAGAACCCCATTCCAGAGTTTCAGCAGCTGGTGATAACACCCCAATTCACACCACCAAGAATGATACTGATGGAACAGCCCTGAGATGATGACATCATCAGTCCTCACCTGGGATAAATTAAAAAGACTTGCCATGCTAAAATGATACTAGCCTTGCTTTAACAAGATGTTTTTGTCTTAACTGTGAAGGCTTGATCTATAGCTTTTGCTTTCTTTTAATTAAATAAATTAAAAGGGAGGAAATGTGGAGGGTACTAACATTAATAAAGCACATGTATTTTACGGGGCCTAACTTTTTAGAATTGCACGTAGAAATGTTAAGCTTTGGAAAGAGAGAAAACTTTTCCCAGGCTTAAGTCTCTGTTGTAGATAAAGAATTGTAACAGCAAAACTGTTGGCTCTAAGGGCAGATGTCCTTGGTGCAGCTAAACCTAATGATTGTTGCCATGACAAATATCTTACTGTTCTTTTTGTAAACACCTATGTTCCTTTTCTATAATTTTCTTGCCTGAACAATAAATACTGAGAGAAACCTGATTCTGGGTTATTTTCCAAGAATTCTTCTCCCTTGAACGATTTGTCTGGAATTAACCCTTTTGGGGCCTTTCACTGCTCAGAAGAAATGGGCTTTGAGTAACCCTTTGTGTCTCCATCACCCTGGGGGAGAAGTGACATACCATTAAATATCTACATACACATGCCTAAGTAGAAATGAAAAATCAAAACACTGATTTATTAAAAATGTCAGTCAATTGTTTTTCCTGAAACATGTACCCCTTAAAAATACTCATTCTTGTTTGTTTTTATTCAACAACTAACTTTTAAAGTAGGTTTAATATCTCCTTTATAAATATTTTTGAAAGTATCACAGAAACAAAAATTTAAATATTGATTACATTTTAAAACATTCAAACTTTATGGCTGATTTATCATTTTTTTCATATAAAGTGATTTTTTAAAAAATTCATTCTAAAAATTTGGAAATAATTTCTAACTTAAAGAAAAGTTGCAAGTATAGTACAAAAAACTCTGAAATATTCACTCTCTATTGCATAATTATATCTATCTCTATAATGCATATATATCTATAATACATATATATGTACATGCATGTAAATTTAATTTATTCTAAACCATTTGTGAGCAGTTTGCAAATATGTAACTCATTTCTTGTAAAAATCTTGTGTGCATTTCTTAAAACAGTTGCCAAAGTTGAAAACTAACATAGATGCAACACTGCCATCTATTCAACAGGCCTCATTTAAACTTCAACCATCTTCCAACAACCACTCTGACAGCAAAGGATGACTCAGAGCCTTCAATGTTATGCCCCTTAGTTTTCTTCAGTCTAGAAGAGTTCTTTAGTCTCCTTGTCTTTCATAAACATGACTCTCACACACACACAAATGCAAGCCAGATTTTTGAGGAATATTTGCCAACCTGAGTTTATCTGATATTCTTCATAATTAGATTTGGGCCATACATTTTAGGTAAGAATCTGAAAATGTGATATTTTTTACTTGCCAGGACATCTTACCTGCTGCTTGCATACCATGCCTCATTATTGATGATTTAAACATTAATCACTTGAAGTAGGTGTCTGCCTGACTTCACTCCGAAGTTACTACTTTTCTCCTTTAATGAATAAGAATTAGGTGGGGCCATGCATCAAGACAGTGAATGTTCTGTTCCTCAACATTTCTCCATGAGTTTGTGCATCCATTGATGTTATATCCAAATTGATTATTATTTTTATAATTGCTGCCAATTCCATCATCCTTCTGTGTTTATTAGTTGGCATTTTACAGCAAGGGAAAACTTTGTCTTTCATTCATTTTATTTATTCATTTATATATTTGTATCAGTAGGATGCAAATAGATTTCTATTTTACACAGTATGGTTTATTTAGTATTTTTTTCCTACAACAGCCTTGGAGTCAGCATTTCTCCAAGAAATTGTGGTTCTTTAATGGAAGAGTGGTATTTAAAGTGATATTTAGAGACCAGGATTTGGGTCCTCGGTGGGTTTATTGCTACTGGGCAATCACTCTTTTGCATCTCTCAAAAGATAAAGGTAGGAAGTATAGTATGCACACACACACACACACACACACACACACACACACACACACACACACACACACACACTTACTCTTTTATTTCTGTCTATAGCTATACACACTGAAACTGCGAGTTCACTCCCGTACCTCTAATTCAAGTCCAACACACCAGGTCTGTTCTAGCCTTCCTCATTTTCATCTTTCTAACTCCCTTCTCAAACATCAGAAATCTTGTTCACATTATCTTCAGTATATTTACTTATGTATTTAGTTCTTGTGTATATGCCCAACCTTCCAATTTCCCTGGGAATTTCCTCAGATCCGTAGCCAGGGTAAAATGAAATTCTGCTTTATAAACTTGGACAAATGTCATCCAACCTTCAAGAGAAAAAGAGGCAGGGCTTTGATTAGCATGTGTGTGCAAACTTATCAGGTCTGAGGTCAGTGTTTGCCTGGTTATTTCTGTCACCCTTTAGACCATGTGACTTACACGCTGTGGTGTACATGCAGAAAGGGAATAAGGGATTGAGAGAGAAAGAGAGAACTGTGAACTATATCTAAAATATTTACCCCAAAAGTTGCAGGAACAAAGATGAAAGACCCCCTTAGATGCCTGATCTCAGCCAAAACTAAGGGTAGGAAAGAGACAGACAGCCCTTCCTGGTCTATCAGTAGGACAACAGAGGCAAAGAGAAGACTAGAAATAGTGATTTTAATGGCATTCCTTTCCTACAGCGACTGCACTCTTTAGATCCCACGTACACAGATGTGAGACCCTCACTAGTCAAAACAATCATTTCTCTTTCCTTGGGGAAGAATAAGTTAAAGGACAGAGTAACCAGAAGTTTCCACACAAAACTGCATGGGAGAGATGCAGAATATGAATGCCCCTTCTTCACTGCCACTATATTATATAAAAAATTATACGGTAAACGAAGGGTATACATTAAGGATTTTTAAAACTATTTTTTTCCAGTTGAACAAACAAATGAACACTTGACATTCACAAGGGCTACAGCGCTAAAATAATTAAAATTTCTAAACGTGGTTCTTGTTCATACTTTCTTCCATAACATGCATATATGACAAGGACAAAAAGAGCTGAGAATATAATGCGGGTGGTTGGCTAGGCTCAGTCACAAAGTTCATTCTTGAGCTTAGAAATGCTTTAGAAAAACTGTAAATCACCCACATGTCAAACATCTCCCGACCTACCCAAAATATGTAATCCTTTGGATGTTAAACTGTGAAATGTGAGTGGTCTGTTTAACTTCAGAAAATGTATTTGCAATATTGCAACTAGATGTGTACTTTTTAATAAAATCAATTTTAAATATAAAAAATTATATTTAGGTGAATGTGAAAATATTTTGTCAGCCTGACTCTTAATCTGATAAAAGATTGATTATATAAAACAAACTTATCTTATGTTGTTACAGTCCAATCACATTATTTTTCCACTGGATTTATACCTTCACATGTTATTTATTAATAAATTTTTCTTGATAGTGTTATTTGTCCAATTAGTTTTCTAAAATGTTTACCCCTTTGCATTTTTTACTAAAAAAGTTGAAAGTAAAAAAACTACAAGTTCCATGATTATTTTATGAAGGGAAGTTTTGATTCAATCCTTAATACATGCATCATAAAGAATCCTTATTTCCATTTTAGAAAAAATGCAGGCTGCATATCAACTCAGAGGTGTTTCAACTTTAGATAACTACATGTCATCAAACCTATCACAAAACCACCACCTAAGCCAGCATGTGGCATAAAATATTGTGATCAAAATTAAATATTATAAGAAAAGAGAACAAGATTATAAGACCGAGAGTTTCACCTGTATTTTCTCAGTATTGTATTGAGTTTTTTTAAAATTCCTTATATATGCAACATCTCAGAAATATAAAAAAATCAAAATAGTAGTATAAATTCTGCTCACATTGTTAATATATAACTCTTATGTAATAAAGAAATTGTCTGGTCTTTGTCCCAGATACCTAGGAGCAAACTCCAAACCCTTGGAATTTTCCAAGTGGTGGGAATGTCTTTTTTATTCATGGGGGACACCTCATACCCCCCTGAGTTTATGGTAACTATGATTATAGTAATGTTTATGATGACTAAGGGTGGGGAAT
Organism: Cynocephalus volans; assembly: GCF_027409185.1. Lineage (NCBI taxonomy): Eukaryota > Metazoa > Chordata > Mammalia > Dermoptera > Cynocephalidae > Cynocephalus > Cynocephalus volans. Next base: position 67,749,141 of record NC_084460.1, read on the forward strand.
AGGTATGCTTGAAAGATAAACCATAATTTAAAGGGTGGAGGCTTTCAGCCACGTGATATCACCCTGACCTTCCAACCTCTTGCATGGGAAGGAGGCCGGAGATTAAGTTCAACCCTATAGCCAATAATCCAACTAATTGTGCCTACATAATGAAAATCCAATGGAAACTGTGAACACCAAAGCTCAGATGAGATTTAAAGTTGGTTATACACACTGGTCCTGAGGATGCAGAAACTTCATGTTTGGGACCCACCCCCTCCAGACATCACCCCATGAGTCTCTTCATTTGGCTAGTCCTGATTTGCATTCTTTATAATACAGCTGAGATCATAAGCATTTTGCTTTCCTAACTTCTGTGAGTTACTCTAGAGAATTATCAAAACTGAGGGGGCCAAAGTACCTCCAGATTTGTAGCCTGTTGGTCAGAGTACAGATGGCCTAGGAACCCGAGACCTTGCACCTGGTGTCTGAGGGGAGTCTTACAAAGAATTGTGCTTTAAACCTGTGAAGTCCATGCTAAACCCAGATAATTAGTGTCAGAACTGGACTGTAGTGGTATTTTTGTACAATTTTTATTTTTTTTTAAATTTCTCTTGGCTAATTCCAAGAAAAGTAAATAAATAAAAAAGAGAAGGTTGTTGTTGTTTGTCATATATACATAGGCAATGAGTTACTTCTTTTATCATTATCATCATCAAGTCATTTTCCTGCTAACCTTGCTCAATCATGCAACTGCCTCACTTTTGCTGTCTGCTGCACTTTGCTGGTAACGTGTGCATTTGTGTGCAAAAGTGTTCAGTGATAGATTCATGTCTGAGAATATTAGGTCAAAAATTTAGTTCAATCTTAAACCTTTTTTTAAAAAAAAAAATTAACCTATTCTTAATACTAATTAGGATATATAAAGTCACACATCTGAAGAAGTTCATGTATGATAATTATTTAAGAAAAGGCTTAATATGAGGTAATTGTGCATCAGAAGATAAACACAAGTATGTGGTAATGATGAGATCTGAGCCTCAGATAACAAGTGGCAAAACACAAACTTTGTAATCAGATTTTACCAATTTAATTCATAAAATGTATGAGAGGTGCTAGGAAATATGCATGACACACAAAGACTGATATACAGTCTCAAGAAACATAAATGTCAAGAAAATGAAAGAACATATTATATAAAAATGAGCAATGTAATCTCAAATTTGAGTATATCATAGAGACCCAAGCACAGAACTGCATGGTTCCCATTGCCTGCAGCATTTCTCTGTCTAACTTATCTGGCTATATTTTACTAATTTGTTTAGATATAAATAAATAAATTAATTAATTAATTAAAATTTTTTTCAGGTAGCCTATTTTTTCCCTCCCAAATTTTGGAAAAATGTTACTTCTTGTTCTCCTATAACACCTAACCCTACCAGCAGTGCTACTTATGTGCAGATATTATAGATATAATTAGATTAAGTGATTAAATTTTGGTACCTACATGTTGATTTGAAACTGTGTTGTTATTTTTAATGAGAGAGATCTTATCTTTTATTCCTAACAACAAACATGGTGATTGAAATACTGTGGGTACTTTTGAAAATCACATGCTAAACTGAACTGTTAGAAGAGACATCTGGTCAGGGAGATATGAGAGCCTTCATGGTAGAGATGGCATTTGAGATCAAACTTGAAGGACTGTAACAGGCTGTTTAAAATAAAAGTTCCAAAAGACATAAATATTACAAAGATAGACAAAAAGAGATTGTGGGTCACAAATAACAAAATGTTATATGGGTATTTTATTGCCCAACACTTTCTATGGTCATGCCCATGTAAAAATATGTTTTTATTTGCTGACAGCCAGAGACAGATTCCTGAATCACTTAAAGCAATAAAATCAAAGTAAAGTCGTGGCAGACATTTTGAATGGCCTACCCACTATCCATTTTCATTTTCTTACCTGATGACCAAGAGTAGAACAGAGATGTTTAGGGAAGGAATGTATGCAGTTAAAAGAAAACTCCAATTTCCCTCTGCAGTAGGGATAAACCAGTGACAGAATTCAGGCGGAGACAGGAGTAATCTGCTGTTGGGGCAGGGGGAACTCACAGAAAATTATTACTTTTCTGTGTCATTTTTGACAAATCTATAATGTCTAAGTCTTTGTTCCTTGTTTGTAAAACAAGGGTAACAACAGAACTTAGATTCTAAGAATAGAACGTATAACAGAACTTATAGTTATAACAGAACTTATAATAGGACTTACAGCTATAATATACTATATTATATACTAATAGGACTTACGTTCTAACAATAGAACTTAGCTCACAGTGCTATGAGGATACCTCAAAAAGGTCATGGAAAGATTTGTATCATCTTTCAATTCTATTTTTCCACGAACTTTTTGAAGTACTCTCATATTTTCGGGATTAAATTGAACATACTTGTAAACACACATCAATAGTGGGGCACTGTATGTGCTCAGGAAATGTTAGCAACTGCAGTGATAACAATGACAAGGGAGATGTGGTAACACTGATCACTGCTCTTCCATTTGTGCAGTTTGATGTGCTAATGCTATGTAGAGTTGAAATAGAGCGTGTCACATGTCTGGAGGCAGATGACCTGCTAGGACAAAAGAAATGGTAATCGCAACCTGACTAACACTCATGGAAAGAAGGAAGGATAGATTCTACAGGGGCATTTTGAAAGAAGAATCTTTATAACATAGATGCACTTGTGAAAGCTGGAGGTGCAAAAACATCAAAAAAGGACTAAACTGCAGTTGCCTACAATTCCAGATCTGGCTGCTTGTGAGTAGGATACTATCTGCAGTTAAGGGTTAAGATTTTCTACAATTCTTAGGTAACAAAGAGCTGCAGATCTCAGACCTAATTGAGGCCCAAAATGCAGTGTGATTTTCCTAGATTGCTTACTCTTGGGCCATCCATTTTTAAGAGCTGAGAACTGTTTCCTAATCTCTGTTTCATTCTGACCTCACATGACTATTACTGGTTTCTGCTATCCAGGGCCAGACTTAAACCTGCCACATATAAAGGCTACGTTACCTGACACTTCCAGTCTGGCCCTCCTGCCCGCAGAGAACAGAACTTTCTTGTTCCTCACCTGCCTTTTGGTGGTTTTACTCTAAGACTTTGAACACTAGAGAAATTACCGCAGAGACAGAAGAGTTCTGCAATTGTTGTTGCTGTTTGTTTTGTTTTCTTAGTGTGCAGATTCTGGGAATTGGCGTCATCTTACCTGAGACAAAGACAAGGGAATTGGCGTCATCTTACCTGAGAAACTTCCCAGTCTAGGTGCGGCCATATCCCCGCCATCGTAGATCTCAAGGGAGTCCCAGTTTTGCTCCGTGGCAAAACTGATCACTTGAATCTACCAAACCATAATATCAAGTTAATACTCATTTTTATTTTTGGTTTAATGCAAGTAGTTTAATCAGATGGGTTTTTCATAATTAAAACCAAAGAAAATAAACCATAAAAGGACATCTAGAAATTCCCACAAATAGCACTTTTACTAGTTTTTTTCTCAAAATCTATTATTTTAATTTCAAATATAGAAACATGATTAGAAACATTTTGTAGAAATAGAAAAAGGAAACAGATTGTGTTCTATGTACTTAAAATAATCAATACAAAAGAAAAAAGGGAGGAAGAGAGAAGGAAGAGAGAAGGAAAGAAGGGAGAGTGGGTGGAAGGTTGGGAGGGGGAGAGAGAGAGAGCGTGAGAGAAAATAAGGAAAGGAGAAAGAAAAAGAAAGACATTCTGTGGACCCCAGCTAAGCCCTGTTTGTAGGCTTTAGGATTTACCTGAATTCCAGATCCCTCTGTAACTATGATCTTCCATATACAGTTTAAGTTGTTACCGTATGGCTCAGGATAGCCAGGGGACAAAATTGTACCTCTCCGCTGAGTGAAATTGCCACTGCAGGGGACTAAAAGACAGAACCATATTTAATAAAAATCAAGTGCAATAAGAACATTAATTTAGCATTTAGTTTTCTTTCACTGTGTGATCAGATTGTAAGAGAAATTGTATATGTACTATGATACTATAAATGGCATTTTTAGCCAAAGTAAAATTTAGTTTGTTCTCTTTTAAATTAGCAATCATTGATTATTATCTTTTATGCTAGTAAATTACACATCTTGAGTTTAGTTCTCTAAGAAGAAAATGTAACTGCCAATGGCATCTCTGAAGTGATTTCTCTTTATAATAATTTATCTGCTATAATTTAAGGGCCTTTGCAGAATATTCTCTTCTATATGCAGACATGCAACTCCATATGATATTAATGGGATTTATGAGCAAGTCCAGGGAGGAGAAGAGACGATTAAAATGTATAAATGAATTCAAGGGCTAATCATGATTGCACTGGAGCTTTCTAGACAAAATGAAGCAAATAAACTATAACTAACAATGCATTGTTATTCAGGCTGCATTAACCTATTACTTTTCAAACATTCATCAGCACAAATTTATTAAAAGGACATTACACAAGTAATATAGTAAATCAACATTATAATGATTTTTCCTCAAAATGAAATTATGTTGTATATCATGACTTTAGAGTTGATGGCATACTCAATAAATATTGAGAAGGAAAACATGTTTGTTTTATCCTCGTTAATCTGATGAGTTGCTTTATGAAATATGATAATTTTTAGGGTTTGGCTGCTAATTAATTATTTCCAATAAAATAAATTGCTCTTTAACTAGGTCATGAGCATCATCTATTTATGTAGACTGGACAGAAGCACTAAGAAGGAAGCTCTTTAACATTGCTGAGCAGTTCTGATCCATAGCTGCATGCCAGTTATCGCACCTTATAGATAGCTGCTTACCTACACAGCCTGGGATTGTATCATTCCACTGAGCTAAAGCATTAGGCACGGACTGACAGCGGATGGCTGCAGAACCTTGAAGTAGGTATCCTGGGTTACACTCAAATCGAACGATCGAGCCTGCAGAAAACTCAGAACCAATTCTCCTTCCATATCTGGGCTCAGGAACAGAGCTACACTGGGTGTCGCTGGTACGAGGAACAGCTAGAGGCAAAACATACAATAGCCATCTGTATCTTCATCAGGAAGCCAAGACATTGCCTTGAAAATAGATTTAAGATGAGTTTAACGAGAGTTGATGCTGGTATAGAAATAAATAATACTTTTAACAACCTCGACAGAGAATGATGTGGGAAGCACTTTCACATTAACACTCCATCCTCATTTCAACCCTGACGACCACCTCAGTGTTCTCATATCAGATGAGGAAACAGGAGTAAGGAGAGAATTAGTACCTTATGAAGATTAATTGATATCCAAGCAATGAATATTAATTAAGCACCGAAATCATCATGCTAGTGAGAGATGATGAAGAACTTATACTTATTCTCAAGGACTTTACAGTCTAGTGAAAAAAGCTACTATGTAAAGAATCTGTTATAATATGGCTATTGTAATATAACAAAATTAAAAATAGATGAGTATATGATCCAGCAATCCCACTTCTTGATATTTATCAAAAAGACTTGAAACCAATACGTCAAAGAGATATCTGCATTCCCATATTCATTGCAGCACTATTCACAATAGCCAAGATTTAGAAACAACCTTCCATCAGCGGATGAATGGATAAAGGAAATGTGGTAAGTAAATAAAATGAAATACTATTCAACCTTTAAAAAGAAGGATATACTGCTATTTGCAACAACATGGATAAACCCTGAAGACATTATGCTGAGTGAAATAAGCCAGTCCCACAAGGACAAGTACTCCATTTATATGAAGGTATCTAAACTAAATGAACACATAGAAGCACAAAGTACAATGGTACTTACCAGGGGCTGGGAGAGGGGAAAATGGGGAGTTGCTGTTTAATGGGTATAAAGTTTCAGATACATGAAATGAATACATCTTAGAGATCTACTGTACAACATTATGCCCATAGTTAACAATACCATATTGTGCACTTAATAATTTAAGAGGGTAGATCTCATGTTACTTTAATAAAAAAATGATTAATGTACTACGGGAAACAGAATTATTCATTCTACCTGGAAAAACACGGTAGAAAAGGCAAGGAAAAGGTAGTTTGGACCCCACTGCTGGAAGCAGAGCTAGGAATAAAATCCAGCCCTTCACCCTGTTCCACAGGGTCCTGCCTTTAAACCAGCAACTCTTCGTGGCACTGGTGGGTTGGGGTAGGGAGATAGCACACTTCCCAAGGTGGTCATCCAACATTTAATGAGAAGATGCATAGTTTAAGAAGGCATGCCTAATACCGCAACTGTATATTTTGTGGGAAAAAAAAAAAAAGGAAGAAAAGATCAAGCAGCAAAGAGCCAAGTTCATTAAAGAATTCCAGCCAGTGAGGACACCATCTTATCATTCTGCCTAAATGCCTGAAGAAGTAAAAGAAAAGCTCTGTCATCTGTCACCTAGAGCTGCTGCCTGGCACTAGTGGGGAGACCATGTTGCTCTCCTGTTGACTGTGAACAATTTCCAGCACCACTGTCTGTTTACCCCTGATGGCAAACAGTATCAACAACAGAATGCCAACCACAACAAAGACTGAAAATTCCCCCTCCTGATGAAGACGAGTGATAATTCTGTATGAATTATGGTTTTAGCCCCAGTCTGTTCTACGTCATAGATAAAAATTAAGCTGTCCACTAACTTGATGCACCTCTTCACAGCACCTAATACAAAGTAAAATTACAATGTCTCTAATCCTCCCCCACATGACCCAGCACATGCCCCACATCCTCTAACAAGCCCCCCCTGGCTCTCTTTTCATGGGACTTCCCCGGGTTCTCCGTGGTGTGTGGTCTTCATTGTTGCAGGAAATAAGAACCCATGTTAGTGTGATAACTTACAGTGTGTAAGTCTTACAGTTTTTGCGTGTGTGTTATAGTTTATGGTGAATACTGACAGGTGAGACTCAACGCAATGTTGTAGGGAGACATCTACTCAGGTTGAATGTCAGACATTAGCACCTACAAGAGATTTTCTTGTTTACCTAAAGGGGCACAGGATAGAATTTGAAAAACACTTCAATTGGCAGAGACGTCTGTGACACCGAACTTTTTGAAAACAGTTATGCACTTTGAGATGTGCATTTTTGCTTTTGCCCCCTGTAGTTAAAAGACAGCATGCATGGTCTGTCTTCAGGATTGTGGTCTTCCCAGTCCCTGCATTTCTTCATTCAGAAGTGCAGTCCTTTGAGAGAACATACTCATACGCTCATTTTCTTTACAAATAATCCTTCTGCCTTCACATGTTTTCCTCACCACTGGCATTGTTTTTTTCCATTGAATCTGAACAATGACAGGCACTATTTGGGTATAGGCTGCTAAAGAATCCATTCTATAAGAATGGAAGTCAAAAGATTATTTTGATTAAACTATGTTTCAATTAAATGTTAACATATTTTCTATCAGGAGGTGAAAGTTAAAAAAATTGTATGCCATCTAATGACTATAGTTGAAAAAAATGACATAGAATCAATCATTTTCAGAGCTAAATGCAAAATATAAATTAAATAAAATATTCTATTATTATAAAATATTGCGTAAAAATTAAATTTGCCATATTTGTATGTCTGAGTGTTAGACTGCAGTTGAATAATGGCATGAAGGGAAAAAAAAAAAAAAAAAAAAAAAACATACCCCATAGACGCTTACACTGTTATCCAAAGGAATTTTTACAAAAATTAACATTTCCTATGATAATTTTTCTACTTATGTTGAATTACTTGGAAAGTACCCTTTATTTGTGGCAAATGTTCCACTTATCTAAGAGGCCTCATCTCATTTGTATATTTCCAGGGTATCACTGTCATTCCAGATTCCAAAAATGAGTAGAAACACAGCATTAAGTGTCATTTAGGCAGAAGTCACTATTAAAACTTTCTTCATGAACTTCATAGTTGTCTATTTTTAGGATAATATCAATAAATGAATAACACCTGCATTTCGACAAAATTATGAAGAAAGTTTTTTAGAGGAAGAAGTTTTAGGAAGCAGAGAGAAGAAACCAATTTTAAGTATTTGAGAAAGTGGGACAGAGGGAAGCTACAAAATTGAGACATCAAACTCCCACGTGATGTCTGAGAAAAAAATCAAACGATGTTCTCTAAGTTTTCCCTCTCCCCCAGCGCTCTGGTTCCTGCCCTTCACCTGGACATTTCAGGCACCTACAGAGAGAATTCTATACCCCACTGTAATTACTCTCTCTCTGTTTGTAAGTGTTTCACACTGCTGTGAAACAGAAATGAAATCAGCTCAGTGGAAACGTGAGCAGGGAATCAGATCAGCCTGGAATAGACGGTGATAAACAAAATGATTGACTTCTCAGGCCAGACCCCTGTGCTGCTACGGACACTGATGCTCTTCCCTGGGGCTTCCATAGCACAGAAAGTGGTCAGTCCTGTGAATGCGTGCACACCTTGCAGGGGAAAAACCAGAGACATAATGTGATATATTCATTAATCAGCCTTTATCACCACGAGTGTGCAAACCACAGACGCATGCTGGCAGTTTTTTTATTGCACCTCTGTTAAAGTAGACATAGTAAAGACAACAATCACAATAATGAAATAAATCTGAATTCATGTAGGAAAAACGTGCAATATCTATGTAGGGAAGTTTTCTGTTTCATCTAGTGGCTAAGGGGCATTTACTATTTCTCAAAGTCATTCCTCTCTAGTAATTGAAAAAATCTGACTTGACAAGCCATTACTAGACATTGAATTCAATATATACCCCTGAATTACAAACAAAATTTTATGCTCAATCTTCGATGTAAAAATTATGAATTTCATAAGCCCTTGATAAAAAATGTGAGTTTTTTAGAAGTGGAAAACAAATTAAGCCTTATAATTCATGCCATCTAAAAGGAGACACAGCCCAGGAAAAATCAACAAAAATATACATTTGCAATCCTAGGAAAGACTTCAGACAAAGAAAATCTCAATGTGCATTCTTTTTACTGAAATTTAGAAAAAGCTTTTCCTTGTTTCTACCTCTGTTCATGTTTAAGAAGGCCTTTCAATTAACTATATTAACATGAATGCTGAAAAGAGTGAGTCTTGTCAATAGGAAGACCCTAGAAGAGGAAGACTTGAGCTGGTGAGTCTGGGAGAGTGGACAGCCGGGAGGCAGGACGCTGTTTCAGGTGTGGCTGGGGTGGGCGGGGGGACAGGATGCCATTTTAGGTGAGGACACTGGGAGAGAATCTAGGTGAGTCAGTGACCCAGCAACACCACTTGGAAACACAGAGACACAGCCAGTCTATGTTTATAAGCTGTGTGCTGTGGAGTGGTGTGATAAAAAATCATGATCTCCTTTTCCCCTTGAAATTTACAGTAAATCCTCATATTTTACTAATTTTGGTATGAGTGAGTTATTTTTGAGAGAACTGAAAAAGAGATCATATGTGGAAACATCCAGGCATAAATATAAGACAATTATAAACAGTACTGCAAGTATATTGATGATATACTCTTAACTACCAAGCTTTACTTGGACACAGTCAATCATGTTCAGCAGACAGAGCAGGAAAAGGCAGGGCAGTGTAGACGGCTTTAACAACCCTGCCATACATCAGCACGTGCTGCAGAGTGAGCCGGAAAGGAGAGGACACACGCTCTGCCTTGGCTGGCCTCTCTGGCAGTTTGACTGATTCTAGTGTTGATTCTAATGTTGAAAGGCATGTATGTTGGGCCAAAACAAAGTGTCCAAATACAATGTAGTTATTTCGTTGAATAGAATCAAAGGTTTCTTCTAATATTGGAAGAAACAGACTATACTAGATTTATTAAGAAATAGTATGTGTGACTTTTGACTTTCACACTGACCTAAGAATACACTGACTTTCTGTGCAATGTATTTTCGGTGGAATGGCAAAGATCAGCAGACCTGTATAACCACATCTAGCCATAGCAGGTTCTGCTGGTCTCCAGTTGACAGGAGAAGGGTCAGGGTGCTCAGGGGTAGAGGAGAGGCTACTGGAATCTCTCCACTGTGAACACTCAGGGAATTCCTGGGAGCTAGGAAACAGGCAAAGAAAACTTTCTACTTGATGCCTAAAAGAAAATGCACAAAACTGAACATTTTTGATGTTTAAAAGGAAGAACTATATATATACCTCCTACGTCTTCGGGGAAGTTTGCTTATTCAGGAAGAAAATATGACCATGGTTCAGAACTGAAATATTAAAACTATTGTAGTCACTCTCACACTTCAGGAGGAGAAAAATTAATTTCTTTTCGTGATAGATTCTTACAGAGCTTTTGCTTCTAAATTCTACCTGACTGTGGCGTAGTTGAGGAGAGTGGCTGCTGATTCAGAGATGGATAAGGGTAGGGCTTGATGACTGAGCCACAGCTGTAAAAGCTTACCAATTATCACTGAAATATGTTTGTGACATAAGGTCACACACTTACCTCAGTCTCCACACTACTCCTTACATAACCCGAGACATGTGAACTGTGCATGCTCCATTCCTGGCAGAGTGATAATGTCCACAAGCTTTCATTAAACAGCCAAACAACAGCCCAGCAAAGCTCTTCATGAGTCCAGGCTCATCATCACTAAGTCCATGTGGAAGAGCCATCAGCAATTTAGCAGGAAGGGTCACTGCTATCAGCCTTTCTGGGGTGCCCCTGTCCTCACTCCCCTTCTTTCCTCCCTCATGCGCGTTTCAAATTCACCCTATACTCTCAAGTAGCATGGAAAACCAACAAACAAAACCCAGCAAATACACAGGCTAATTAGGATACTTTGTAAAAACCCTCTCCTTCCATTTCCTCCCAAGTGCAGAAAGATGGTAACATCATGGTTACTAATGGCTCCACATTATTAACCAGGATAACATGAAGCAGGGGCAGAGCAGAAGGCTAGAGACAGCGATCTTTGCACATCTAGAGTCATATAGACGTCTGTGCACCCGGACACTGCTACACTTATTTTTCATTGACGTCTCCAGCAGCTCTTTATAACAGAGCTATCTGTTTGTTAACAAGGTTAGAAATCCTCTAACCACAGAAGTCACAATGTCTCTATGCAATTTTAAGCTTTACTAACTTATGAGAGAATGAAGCTATAAGAGGCGAATGAAAGCACTATTCAGAAAATTTTTACACAGTAGAGTTCAAATAACTTCTAGGCTTCAGTATAACTACTGTCTTTCAAAAAGCAATGTTCAATTTAATTTTTCATATGTACTGAAAATTTTCCCTGTTGCTATTGAATGATTTATCAATTGCATTTGTGATTGTAGTTCTTTACGTCCAAAGCATTTAGTTTTGATAAGATTTTTTTGCATAAACTTACTGGTAGGAACAAAGCAGGACAAGGAGGCACACTGAAATATTGAGCATGGTGGAGGCATTACACATGCTTACGTGCAAGGAAAGTATCTTCTAACAATGATTTCCTTTTCATTTTACTTTGCTGTATTTTATACAGTTGAATGATAATTGAACTGTATTGCTTTAGCTAAACAAACTTTTTTTTTAAACTAAAGAAACATAATTTTTTAAAACAAGTTTCTGAGGATAACTTTTGAAGATAGAATATTCATTGGGCCATTTGTAAGAGATATTTTACCTGATTGATTTTCTAATATTTATCAAAAATCAAAAGGAAACCTCTTATAAAGGCACACAATGCCAGTAACTTGAATTTTTCCAGGAGGAAAAATGTACTTAAACCAAGCAGTCCATTTTTTAATATGTCACACCAACATTCAGTTTATGAATCTGCTTACACAGAGTAATTTCAAATTTAATTGAAGAAAATTAGAAGTGGTAAGAAACAATTTGCTTAAACTGGTCACTCTCCGATAAAGTTTGTTTTTAAAATACTGGCTAATTATTTACATTTTAACAAAAGATGTAACAGGACAATATAACTACTTTTTTTTTTTTTTTTTTTTTTTTTTAAGATGACCAGTAAGGGGATCTTAACCCTTGACTTGGTGTTGTCAGCACCACACTCTCCCAGTGAGCAACAGGCCATCCCTATATGGCATCCGAACCCGTGGCCTTGGTGTTACCAGCACCACACTCTCCCGAGTGAGCCACGGGCCAGCCCCACAATATAACTACGTTTAATTCAACATTATCATCATTCAATCAATTGCTGTCACATGGGGTTAGAGACATTTTCTAATCATCATATTCACTGTCTAGTATCATTGTCACTCTCTACTACTGTTTAAATCACGTTATTGTTGAACACTGAAGGGTTTTTATAGTGCAGTATTTCGAGGGCATGGATTTTGCAGTGTGAAATTATTAGAAATGATTTACAAATGACATGAGACTGTTATTCTCCATATTTTTTTCACAATTTTTTGAAAAACATAATATTGCCAAGAGTGTTATCTAGAGAAGTCTTCATTAAAGGAAAGAAACTATTGCTAAGAAATGTTTTCCCTCCAATTCTGAACAAAATGTTTGAGTGGCCTATAGTCTCTCTAACCCGTAGCAAAATTGAGACCCAGAAAAAATAAGTATTTCTTCTTATTTTTGAACACATAGTTTATCTCTGAAGATGATGATTTCTTTTAGATATCAATATATACACTCATTACAAGTTGCACCTAAGGATTTGCTCTGTGCTTGTGAAAGTGTATGAACTAAGTGGTATTTTTTCTAAGTTCATGAAATAAATATGCAGAAAAAAAGATGAAATATAGTAGGAAAAGATTCTTCACTTTTCAGAACCTTTGAACAAGTGCAAACATTTTAAATAAGCTTTGAACTCAAAAATTAGCACAGAGGTGTAGAGATGCCAGAAGTTAATCAATCACAAACAAAACAAAGTAGCATTTAGTTAGGGTAACAGGTCCATGAGGGATATTTTGTGTTTTGTTTGCTTAGTTTTGTTAAATTGTCTTTTAAATTAATTGTTTTTACAATAAGATATGGAATTGTATAATGTATTTTAAATGTATTTCACTAAACAGTCACTAAGATCTAAACTATTATGAAATCGTTTACTTAATTAGATAAAATACTATATTTGAAGTCATTTTGAAAAATTTGAAGAGCTATACAAAGATAACTTAACCAATGCTTGTTTCCTTACAGTGACTGATAAAATATATTATGTCTTTCTAGTAGAAATATCATAGTCAAGCATCAAAAGATTAATTGCAATATTTTTATTAAATAATTTTATTATAATTATATGAATACCATCAATTCCTTAAACGGCATAGAAATGCGACTCACATACTCCCACTGCTTTGTCTGAAGGTGGTGTACACGCAGGCTTAGAACAGCAGAGTAAAGCGCAGCAGGACATTTACCTTGATAAACGAAGTGGAAGCCCCTGGCAGAGGCACCGCTCTTTGCACTGAATCGGAGCAGAATTTGATTTGATGTCGCCAAAGGCAATGTTTCACCTAGAAATAAAAACACAATACATGGGATCCAGAAAATTCATAGCACTGTGGTGGACAATAGCATTTTGGAAAATAATTGTTAACGTGAAATTTCACATTACATTTTTGAACTTTAAAGAAAAATTCACTTTGGGGTTTAATAACAAACATGTTGTTTCTATAAAGATTTTAAAACTCTGTTGTTTCCTGTGCAGTTACTCCAATGTTATTGTAATCATTTCACTTACACTTTCTTTTGAAGAAAGCACCAATAATAGTAGCCTTATTACCTGATAGTAAGTTATATATAAAGATATAGATAATGTAAGTAAAAAAAAAAAAAAAAGAAAGAAAGAAAAAAAGCATTGGGTGAATCATTTACTTGGAGTCACCGTATTTTGTTAATTACTTGCTAGAATTTTACTTAAAATTAAGGACATGTTTCTGAATCCAAAGCTGATTTTTAAAAAATTAAGGGATTTGGAAAAAGCCTGGTGAAATATATTTTTAACCCTCTAAAGTACACATACAATACAAGAAAGAGTCTGTCTAGAGCACTGCTGAGGGGCCTGTGAATCTGCATATGCTTTTCGGAGGAGACTTTGTTACTATGTATCGACATCTTAAATGTGTGTCTTTTGCTGCATCCCTAGATATTACATCATCTGGCATTGGTAGAAAATACCAAAACATAGGTCTTAAGGTTTTTGATTAATAATGAAATAGGGAAAAACTAGAAATAACCAAATATTAACTTTTGGTGGTCAAAGCTGGTGATGCACATAGTTAAATTCATTGCACTTCTGTAAACGATGAAATCATAGCAGGAGCACGAGTAAGGGCTCGGTCATCAATGAGGAATGGAGGTAAATAAACCGTGCTTCCTTCATCCACCAGAATACTGTTCAGAACTAAAGTAATGACATTTGTGTATGTTTACATTTTTTGACAGTAACAGACCTATATGTGTGATTTGAAGTGAAAGCATGGGATAAAAAATAAGCTGTGAAATAATATCCCATGTTTTATGAAGTCCATATGTGTGTACATACGTATATATGTGTATGAATGTATGTGCATATGCAATACACATATGCTTGTGAGAATCAATGGATATCTACGTGTATGTATTTACAGGTTTGGATTGATTTAGGCTAAAAAGTCAATAGTTTTTACTTCCAGGAGGAAGACTGAGTCACATTGCATAGAAAATAAAACAAGATAGTTTATTATTCCTTCTTCTTTTTCTGATATTTGCCTCTTATATAGAGATGAATATTATATTTTTCAAAATCTTAGTAAGTTAAATAATAAAAGAAGGAGGTTTTGTGTATGGCATCAAAATACTATTGAAAACTTACATCTAAAATAAGATTTTACTAAACACTCATGCAAATTCAAAGATGATTAAATTTCTCAATTAAAAAAATAAGAAAGGAAATAATTGGACAAGTTTAAAATTAATCACCTAAGCTGTCTAAATGGAATTAAAAACAAAACTCTTTCGAAGTTTACCTGAATGAGACCCAGAGAGTGAACTGAGAAGTCTGGCCTGCGCGTGGCCTCCATCAAATAATTCTGCCAAATCATTCAGTGCCGTCTGGAAATAGGCAAACTGTCCAAACACCACTATAATATAAAGAGGATGGGTTAGCACCATATGCTTTTTTAGAAAAATAGTGAAATGGAAATTCTGGTCATACTACATATTGATTACTCCAAAGGATCATTATCCTAAGAATCCTACAGAAATATATATAAACTTATTTTTTCTGCTTTCTAAGTTTTCAGTTGTTTAAGTAATTTCAGTTTGCTTCTTAAATTTTTGGTACTTAATAAAAGAAGAAAAATTACTATTTCTGCATAATTTGAACATTGAACTTAGGACTGTTTTTTCCTTCAAATAAATATTACATTAAAATACTGGAAGAATATCCATAAAGGTATCCCATTTATTTTTGAATAATTAGTAGAATTTTGTTTAATGAAAAATAAACATACTTATCAAGCTAAGTGATAGTTTGGTGAGAAATTTAAAATCCTTCATAAAAGTTTACTATAGTACTTAATTCATATTAACTCATTTATACACTTGATTCAGCAACACACCATAGGGATTTCTTATTGTTACTCTACTCTACAGCTTTATCTATCTGATAGGTTAATGTAAAGTTTATGAACACACCTCCCCCGAGTAAAACATAACTATGCATTTTATAACTTCAGATGTAATCAATGTTTGTGTATTCAAAGTGACCAAACAGAAGACCTTCACAATATTTAGAAGAGCCTGTGATTTAGTATCTATTTACAAGCAATGAGAAACTAATACTGCCCTTATTTATGTGTAAGATTTACACTAAAATCATTCTAAATCATTCTGAACAAGAAATGGAGGTGTGAATATTAGTTGTGCATGTCAGTCTAATGGAAAGAATTAATGCAAGTATTAGTAGCTACAATTGAGATAATCTGACTATAACAGTGTATGTATCTATATATACATACACGTGTATGTATTTATGTAATAGAATATATACACATGTGTATGTATATAATATATCTTGTATTTAAGCAAAGGAAACAATTAACATAGCGAAGAGACAATCTGTAGAATGGGAGAAAGCATTTGCAAACTATATCCAGAATATGTAAGGAAAACTCAAACAACTCAACAGCAAAAAATATTTTTAAATGGCAAAGAATTTAAACAGACATTTTTGAAAAGAAGACATACAAACGGCCAACAGGCACATGAAAAAATTCTCAACATCACTAATCATCAGGGAAATGCAAATTAAAACCACAATGAGACATCATCTCACTCCAGTTACACTGGCTATTATCAAAAAGACAGAATAACAAATGCTGGCCATGACGCAGAAAAAGGGGAATCCTCCTACACTGCTGGTGGGACTGAAAACTGGTGCAGCCAGTATGGAAAACGGAATGGAGCTTCCTCAAAAAACTAAAATTAGAACTACCTTATGACTCAGCAATCCCAACACTGGGTATGTACCCAAAGGAAATAAAATCAATATATTGAAGAGGCAATTGAACTCCCATGTTCACTGAAGCACTATTCACATCAGCTAAGAGATGGAATCAGTTTAAATGTCCATCGAAAGACGAATGGATTAAAAAATACTGTGGTATATATACACATGGAATACTATGCAGCTATATAAAAAAAATGAAGTCCTGTTACTTGCAATAACATGGATGGAACTGGAAACCACCATGTTAAGTGAAATAAGTCAGGCACGGAAAGACAGATTCTGTATGATCTCACTCATATGTAGAATATAAAGAGAAAAAAAATGGTTCTCATAGAAGTAGAGAGTAAAATAATGGTTACCAGAGAGCGGGAGGGGAAGGTGGGTGAGGGTTGGGGGAGGGAAGAGAGGGATTAATGGGCACGAAGAAGTTACAGGTAGACAGGAAGAGTAAGTTTTGGTATTCTAGAGCTAATAATATTATATTGTATACTTCAAAATAGCTAGAAAAAAAGATGATCTTGACTCTAAACACCATAAAGAAAAGATAAATATCTAGGTGATGGATATGCTATCTCCCCTAAGTGAATCATTGTGCAATATATGTATGTATTGAAACAATACACTGCACTGCACAAATATATTTTGTATATATTTATTTTGTACTGCACAAATTAAATTTTTTTAAAAAAGGATCCAGTGATGTCCATCATAAACTGATTACTAAATTTATGCACCAGTTACACACAAAGCAATATACAGTGTTCTCCTGACCCACAAGTTACCTTACAATCCTCCATTACATATAAAAAGAAGCAACTATATGAATTATTTCTGATAAAAATAAAAATAAAGCCAAATTAATTTTCTCTGTTTATTCTGGATCAGAATCCTGGAAGGGAGTTTAAGCACTTTATAACACATTGGTAAAAGAATTGGAATGGACAATCTGTAGGATATGTTCGGAAAACCTGCTATTTAAATACAACTTATCTTTTTAAAATATCGTTTATTATATTAAGAGCTGGAATATTTATTAAATGACAGAAAAAAATAATACTGAAAGGAAATATGTCAATATATTAAAAATAAAAAGAAATTCTTACCAAATTCCTTTGGTACAGTTATTGAATAGAGGCATATTTGACCAGCTGTGTAATTGTGAGGGTAGTTTGGTGATAAAACAACCCCTTCTGATCCCATGTACTGGCCTCCACAGGGAGCTGAAAACAAAATTAACCAATAATTAGTGCTGCACAGTAATAACACTGTGAGTGACAGGTGAGCTAAAGCTGAAAAGTATAAAATAAATGAGCAGCATGCCATGTTTATTTAAAAATTTAACAAGATGTTAAAGTTAAAATTTTCTTTTACATTGCTATCAAAAGTAATAGAAAAATAAGAACAAAGATTTACCACATTATAATAAAAGTAATTCAACTTAGGGAAAAGCCTTAATATTATGTTCAATACCTGTCTCAGGCATGATCAAACAATAATGCAAACAGCCATAATAATAATAAAACAGGTTTGGTAAAGACAACTGATTGAATTACTTCAGAAGACTCATCAGAACTGTCTGGTTGATGTCAGTTATCATACTAAGAGATACAAAGATTATTTCAATTTTGTATTGTCTTTTGTTGGGAAAATAAAATAGTTTAATCAGGCCCCCTTGCCTCATGTCTGGTTGGGTGTGGTGCAGCACATTCTTTGTAAACAAATTGTGTGTGTGTGTGTGTGTGTGTGTGTGTGTGTGTGTGTGTGTGTGTGTAGTTGGTGTGCATGCGCACCAATGCATCTTTTTAGTTCTGTTGCTATTTTGTGTTCCAGAGTTGTGTGGAGCAGCGGCCTGAACTGCTGGTCAGCAGAGAGATTGCATCTGAAAATAGAGCATGTTTACTTTGCAGGCAGCTGTTCAGTTTTTCTTTGGACTTTGTCAGTAGCAGTTGAGTTCTGAGTTTCTCTTTGGACTGCCTAGCTCTCAGACATGTGTGCAGAAATAAAGACTACTCTTCCTTCACCTACAGCTCTAAGGACCTTTTTTCCAGTTACTGAGCTCATAAACCTGCATGTGAAGGGTTTGTGACCCACTCTGGACAATGAGCTTCAGGGGTCTGTGAGCTCCAGACCCGGCCCTAGCTCTACATCTTTATATTAATATGGGACTAAAAGGAAAATGTTTTACTTTTTAGGGTTTTTTCTTTTAACCTTTCATCTCATAGATTTAGTTAAAGAACAATGTGTATAATTACTAATGCTTCTGGGGTCTGTTCCTGTGAGTTCAGTTTAAAGCTGAAGGAACCCATTAGTAGCAAATTAGAGTAGATAAAATAGAAAAAGCTCAGTGTGTATGACATATGTATGTGTTTGTGTATGTGTCTGTATGTGTCTATGTGTGTATATATGTGTGTGTGTGTCTTGATTTTCACCCTGATTATCTTATTTACTTTAGCATTGCTTTTGAGGATAAAATAGAAAAATGCTGTAGCATAGATGTTCAAAACTTTTTTAAGCATTGTAAAAAGAGACATCCAATTAAATCCTAGTAAATTGATATGTAGTTTTTTAATTTAATCACCAGCACTTCAATTTCTCATATTTTTATGTAAGAAGTGGTTGGAGTTCACGCGTCTATTCAGTTGTAGAGCTCAAATGTCAATCAAATGCCAGCCCACTGAGTCTTTCCCTGTGCTGTAGTGGCTTGACTGCACTACTTCTCTTGGATATATACCTCACTGATGTGAATTCAGAATTATTTTCAGTGTCTGAGAAAGTTTATATTTCTATAGCTCCTTCCATCTTGACATGGCAGTTATCAAGCACTAAAACAACAGAAACTAGAAATAGCATGCTTAATATTTTAAATGTTAAATAGCACACTGTTAAATCCTAATTGATGTAAAAAACATTCTCCACGATTAATAAATCTCCTTAGAATACGGTAATGCTATTATTAAGGCAACTTGTTAATGATTTGTCAGGAGATTTCCTAAATCCATGCATTATAATGTCTCAGAAAACTTAAGTCATATTCTAAAAATTAAAGTAAAATAGACATCTGATGGCTTTGATATGTTTATGATCAACTAATGCCTTAATTCAAAATGAGTTTATCATTCCAAAACACTTATATAGAACTTTTCTATAATTTTAAATAGAAAAAATTTATTTTCACTTTTAGATGGAGGATATTTCTGTAAGCTAAACTCCAAAGCCGAAGATTTCCAATAGAATGCTGGGAGATTCACTCTACCAATATAAATGTATCACTTAATATTTTTTCACCTCAACCACATAAATTCAACCAGGTTATTTTCAAACTATCTTTCCTGTTTCCTTAAAAGTTTAAATGTTCTAAAATAAGTACAAATAAAGAATGGAAATTTATATTCTTTTACCCCAGCCATATAAAATTCAAGCAGATCATTTTTCAAAAAACCCTTTTCCACATAAACAATTCATCTATTTTGAATTTTAAACAAGAGGTATAAATGGAAAGTGGAAATAAGTCATTACTGGACCAACATTTTGATGCCCAAATTATTAGAGATGAGAAACTTATTTTTATAAAGGAAATTTTCTGATATTTTTTTTTAAATGTAACTACAAAGAGTTATTTTGTCTAGGGATAGAATAAAAGAGCATTATTACCTTATAACAATAGAGAATGCTTTAAAAAGAAAAGTCAAAGATATAAAGAAAGAAAACTGATCGGGCACTTTAGGTTCCTTGCCACCTTGACAAATTGTGTTAATGTCTATATATTCTTACTCAGACTTAAAAGATAAACACCCAAACTACATAATATATTTCAGACATGACAAAACATTTGTGAAATACAGAAAAATTTGTAGAGAATTTTTACTTAAATCTTAATAATTATTCTGTTTATGTTACTGTATTGATCTAAGAAACACACATGGGGCTTCTCATATTAGAAATCATTTTATATCAATGCAATCATAGAAGGAAAATAAATATGTGCAAGCTATTTGGTAATTAACATATGAAACAGATCATTTTTTAAATGAATAAAGACATGCAACAGAATTCGTTGCAGATGGTAACAAGAGACTTGCTCATCCATTTAATTAATTGGACTATGTATGTAGTATGTAAAGACAAGATGCAATCAAACTGAATAAACCCAAGCAACACTAATAAACAGAAGCCATTCTGACACATGAGAGGGCTCTATGCTGTTTTAGTTTCAGTTCGTCAATGAACAAAAACTGTAGGCAATAAATCGCCATTAAAAAAATTATAACATCCATCTAAAACAAACTAGTCCAAAATGCACTACCTGCATCCTATAGTATACTATATATACACACATATATATACTATTTTAATATATAACTATCAAAATGTTTAAAATATAGCCAAAGTCCCTAAGTTTAGTTGGTGATCTGAGTGACCTACAGGCATTGAGTACTGTGCAAAATATGCCATAATCCATGAGAGATCCAACATATACTATGGGAAAAGATACCTCTGTTTTAAAACTTTAGAATATTGTGGTTTATTTGCATGTAAATGAGATACCATAAGGAGAAATCAGCATTCTATGTTTAGTGCACCTTGATGATTGGTACATAGAAATTGTGCCTGACTTCACAGGTCTTTAGACATGGAAAAAGAAACAATCTCTAATTTGAAATATAATCATATATCTATTGCCCAAATGTGACTGTTTACTTTTAATGTTTATTCTATGGCTAAAGTATTATTACTCTCTCAAATTCAAATTGTATCTGAATTTAGTGCAAATTAAATTTCTTCAGTATTATTATTTAACAAAAGTCAAAAAATTCATGATATTTTTGTAGTTTAGTCTCCAATTTTTATCTATCTCATAATGGTCCCCTTATACTAAGCTCCACAGAAATATCCAAAGAGGGATATGAACACACCAGGAGCTGCACAGATCATTTTATGGGGTACAAGAAAAAACATTAAAGCTTTTACCCCAAATTTTATCTTTTTAAATGTCTAGGGTTCTGGTCAAGGTGGTGGAATAGACGGTCCCCAGCATCACTCTCTCCTGCAAATCAACCAATTACAACTATAAAAATGTAACATCAGCCAAGTGGGGGCTGCTGGAGCTCAGGAGAAGAGGAGCTGTGGAGTTCATGAAGGCGGGGGAAACCATGATAAGAGAAAGAAAAAGCTGCTCTTAGTGTTTTGGGCTGGAGCTACTTTAAGGCTGAAGCTGCTGAGCCCATGGAGCAGGAGCTGGCAGAAGCCGCAGCTGTGCCCTTCAGATGGAGTTACTTGGAGGTGGCAGGGAAGAAGAGGGCCTTGGCAGCCCCCAGGCCAGCCAGACCACTAATAGGATTCCCATGGACCCATGCAGGAGCAAGGAGCCAGAACAACTGAAAAAAGGGAGAAGTTCAGCGGCCAGTGAGTCATTACAAGGGACTGGTGCAGGGCCCATCCCATGTGAAGTGTTTGGAGCACAGGTGGTGGGCGAGATGGGCACACCGGGAGAACACTGGGACACAGCAAGGACAGCTGACCTGACCCCAATCAACACAGGGCCACTAAGTGGAGACTGGTCGGGAATGCAGAATTGCATGGGGTGCAGTTTGATGAAAAAATCAGGCTCAGATCAGAGTTTCTACAGAACACAGATCCACCAGGTCTCTGAAGAACCGGAAGTACCTTAAGGTCAACCATTAAACCCTGGGCTGCACAAAAAGCCTTCCCTAGGGAAATAGCAGCAAAGCAGCAATTTAACTCAATGACACAGCTCAAGTACTGGTTCCCACAGGAAGTTCCCCTGTGTTAGAAGTAAGCAAAGGACAAAAACTTAGTTCCAGCCAGGCACACCACCAGAACCTTGGGTCCTTCCCAGGGACCCAATAAATGTAGAAGGGGACCAGACCCCCCTCCCACAACCAGGCACACTAAGCCAGTGCCTCGGGTCCTGCCCAGTGACCCAAAGCCTGGAGCCAGGGACCAGACCCTCCTCCCACAACCAGGCACACCATGCCAGCACCTTGGGGCCCACCCAGGAACCCAAGTCATGGAGAAGGGGACTGGACCCTCCTCCCACAACCAGGCACATGGTGCCAGCACCTCGGGGCCCACCCAGGGACCAGAGGCATGGAGAAGGGGACCAGACACACCCCACAACCAGGCACACTGCCAGCGCCAAGGAGCATGCCAAAACAGCACCTCCATGTTGGTGGCCCACCACAGCCTCCACAATAACCATGGCTGCCGCAGAAGTGGCTAGATGCCACAACCACCACACAGATGGTCCGCCAACCACTGGAGTGCATTGACACAAGGAGAGTCACCAGCAGAGACAAAGAAAAGAAGAGGATGTCTCTCTCCACAAGGCCCATTTCAAAGTGACAGAAGAAGCATCTGCTCTACAATAATATTGGGGAACCTGAACACACTTCTCAGCATTGGACAGATCATCTAGGAAACAAATTAACAGAGTAACCATTACTCTTTCAGAAGGAGAGAAGAAATCTAAGGTGATTGGGGGGAGGAGGAGGGAATGGGGGAAGAGGAGAGAGGTACAAGGGGCATAAAGAATAATTATGATTTGTAACAATATATACGCTAGTAATATTGATTTGATCAACATACCTCAATGTTCAACCCCAAAATATGTACAATCGATTTTGATTCAATAAATAAAATAAATTAAAAAAAAAACCTTCTCACCAACCCCCCCCCCAAAATAAATAAATGTCTATGCTTGTGTAGTATTTATATGGTCTATAATACGAGAATACTTCAAAAAGTTCATGTAAAGATTCATATTATCTTTTAATTCTATTTTTCCACAAACTTTTTGAAGTATGCTTGTGCACCCACTGAGAATAGCAGTCTTTGCAAATGCATTGCAGATGTCGGGGTTACATACTCAATAGTTACAGGCTGACTGAATGCCAGATCAAGAGTTTGGATCATTGCCCTCTGCTAAACAAAATTAGTTTTGCAAGACATTTACATATAGAATTAAGATGTTCTGTTTATTGAGAGTCTTACCCATGTTGCATTCAATCCTCCCAATAGCCATGATGTAGGTATTCTTATTTCATCCCACTTATCTTATCCTGGGTGCCTTGTCTGAAGTCACAGAGATAGAGAGTGAGGAAGCCAGGATTTGGCTGACTCTGAAGAGCTACACTTTTTGTATTGCTATGGGAATATTAAACCCGGGCCCTGCCCCACCCTGGCCATGCCTCACCACAGAAGGTGAAGATCCTCAGGACCTGGGCAAGCTGCTCCCAGGCAGCACATGACCAACCTCAAGAGCACTTGGTGGGTACCCAGATCACAGGTATGCACTTCCCAGGCCTTTAGGGGGCTGAGTGGTAGCCCATGGCTGGCCATGTGAGAGGAGGGCATTGAGGTGAGGCCTGGTTCCCACACTTGTGCACACCAGGCCCCTCCTGGGGCAGGACAGGAAAGGGGTGTGCAGTGGGCAGAGAACGCCCAACTGCCTTGCACCCTTGCAGGTGGGAGTTCCATCCCCCTGTTTCTACCACATCCACATGGACTCCTCAGCACTCACCCTGTCCCATCTCAGGGCCTTTGCTAGCACTGGGAGACCCTGGCCCTGACCTCTAAGGCCCAGATCAAAGCTGTCTTCTCTGGAGCCATTCCGACTCACTTCTTCCTTCACCTGCGAGCACAATGAAACTGAGCTCTACTGTTTTAAGCTCCCACACTCCTCTTATTTTAATTTTTAATAAACTTAAAGAAGGACTCTATCACTTTCAGTTTTTTAAAAATCTCCCATAGCAACTAATACAACAACCAAAATATGCAGCTGTTTAGCATTTTTAATAAAGTAGATCATCAGAAAGCACTGATTTATAAACTGGTCATTGTAATCATGATTTTAAGACACAAAAATAACTTACACTATCTAGAGCTAAACAATTCACAAAATTTCTTTATAAACTTACTTTTTTATATATGTATATTACTTTTTATATTTATATGCATTTAATATGTCTAAGTATACAATATGTGTACATTACTCTAAGTACAAAATATACTGACTGCAGCTTACAATATATGATCTAAAGAGTAATTTACATATATAAAAAGTGGCTTTCAAATTTCCAAGTCTACAATACAACATGAATTAATATTGAAAGTGGTATTTAGGCTGGCCAGTTAGCTCAGTCATTAGAGTGTGGTGCTGATAATACCAATGTCAAGGTTTTGGATCCCATGCCATCCAGTCTCCAAAAGGAAAAAAAGAAAGTAGAATTTTATATCACTGTTCTAAGAGTGTAGGATGAATGATATTAGGTCATTCCAATTCTATAATATTGGGATATTAGTAAAAGCCATTTGTATTTAAGTATAATTAGCATAATATGCAATTTATATTAACTTTTATAAAATTGATTGCACACATAGATTTTTTAGGAACATCTTTTATATCTAAATTTTCACATGATCATTGCCATAGCCCTGTGGAGGACGTTAGGTAAATATGGTCATTCCTCTTGCACTGAAGAAATGGAGGTCCACAGGCATTGGGCCATGATAGTACTTCAACACTTCTGGTTAACAGCAGAGCTGGAACTGGACTACATTTTCCTGGTGGTCTTTCCTCTAGGCCTACATACCACAGGCAGTCACTCCCATTCTCTGCAATATGTCATTACAGGAACACAGATATGCAACAAAAAAAATCTGCAGGACCTAACATATCAAACCTGGAAGGATATGATTTTGAAATTAATATAATGAATGTATTAGGAATCTGTAAATATAGAAACATTTAATATAATGAATAGATTAAAAATACATAAATGAATCCACAGAAGAGAATTATAATGCTACTGAATCACACCTCATTGGTAAGTTTAGACATTAAGAAAAAAGTTATTTGAAAATTCTGCAGTGTACATGTGGAGGCCACAAAACATATGCTTCCTTCTTTCAGTATTCCTCACTCTCACATACTTTCTGAAACCCGAGAAACATCAATAGTTATATTCCTGTATTTATTATTAGAGGGTAAAATATGTAAGAATAGAAAGATTTAATAGGCAGCAGATTTTTTTAAATTAAAAATCATTTTAGCCGCTCACTGATTTATTTATTGACATTAGAACCATATATTAAGTTGTCACTCTATGCCAGCCACTAGTGTTGAGTCCTGGTAGACACAGTTCCTTAAAAGCTCTCAAGGTCATAAGATGATGGGCTTAGAAACATGGAAATAGCAGAAAAATGCAAGAGAATTAGTTTTTTTTTGTTTTTTTATGTTTTGTTTTTGTTCGTTTGGGTTTTTATGTACTAATTTTTTAAAACGCCTATGTAGTCCGAAAGTGCCAGTAGCATTGTTAGGCTATCTTGAGGAAAATACGTTCATTTGATTAGTTTGATTTATGGAATGCACTGGTCCTTGAGTTCATCCTAAAATAACCCTAGAAATCATTTTTTCTCCAGCAAACCATGAGTTTCTATCCTCTTTGCTTTTTTTAGGTATATCATTCAAAGACTACAACGTAGAAGTCATACGTCCCCAGCTCAAGGAATTTTTGCTTATGGTGATTCTCACAAAAGTACCACCTAGATGAATGTACATAGCGTGGCAAACAACCCAGAAGTCTGTCCTCTGTCCCTCCCCTCCGTACACACCCACAAGGGCAACTCCTGTCTGATTTTTGTCACTGTAAGTTAGTTTTGTCTGTTGCTGAAGGTTGTTCTCACCTTAAAGAGGTGATTTTATTAATTTAATCTCTAAATAATTACAAACTATTGATGCTTTGGGGGGAAATGGCATATACATTTTCTATATATATATATTGTTTTAAATTTCTCTCTTTCCATATATAATATCTATATCTAGACATAACATCTATATATATATCATATCCATACATATAATATCTATATCTATAAAAAGAGAGAGAAAGAGAGAAGCAGCCAGAGAATATTAATTAGTACTTCTTATGAAGGTCAGGTGTAAAATACACAAAAACAGAAGAAAAAAATATCTAACTAAGTGAAAAAAATAATGTCCCCTCCAAAAACCTATGAGAATGGCTAATACACTTGCTAAATTGAATGATCAATGAATGTCAAATATTTATTGCACACTAGTTCTCTGAGAGATCCTAACCACTTACAGGAATATAGTACTGAAGTGTGAAATCATTTTGTGAATGAGATTTTGTACTCAAAAGCAAAGCTGCGATGCAGAAAAAGCCTGAGCCCACACATACCATTACAGGAGGGCAACACCTGGTTCCAGGAGGGCTTTCCGTCGGCTCCAATCACACAGGTGATGGATGAGGGGTCAACAATCTTGTAGCCAGAGTCACACTGGTAAGTAACAGTCGAGCCAAGTTTGAAGTCAGTTCCAATTCTAGTCCCATTCATTATATTTCCAGGGTCAAAACAAGCTTCCCGTGGTTTCTCTGTGAAAGAAATGAATGTAAACTCCATGAGAGCAGGGTCTTAATTTTTTGTTTCCTTGGTCATTTACTTGCTTTATTGAGGACCTAGAACAGTGCCCAGTGTATAAGAAATGCTCAGAAAATATTTTTTGATTGGCTAATAGCCAAGTTAAGCTATTAATTAAAAAAACAGAAAAATTCCTTTTTAACAAAATTTTATATACATACATATATTTTAAACATTTTACTACAAAACTGACATTGAATTAGCTTAACCTAGATTAAAAAAATACAGTATTATATTTTTATACATTTATTCTTCTCTTTTTTTGGCTACGGATTTTAGTAGTGAACCAAAGAAATTGATTCTGGAAAAACAGAACTCAATTTTCTGACTTTTGTACTCAAGTCATATTAACATGAAATCACTCCACACCTTGAGGAAGAGCTGGGAGAATTTGACTTCTCAAAAGGAGAATGGCTTAATTTGCAAATGTTAACAGCACTTATGCTGATGACAGTAGGTAAACTTGGAATATGAACATGGAAGGGTGTTCTGACTCTTTTTGTAATCTTCTCTGAGTCGTTAATCTTAGTGGCAGTGACTGTCAAATTTATCAGGAAAAACACACTTACTGAATGATAACGGTCAAACATTGTGTCTAGCATGTAATAATTACCCAATAGTTCAATCTTAATTGTAATAATTGCTGAAATGTAGTTGAAGTCTACTATGTACCAAGCACAGAGCTGGGCCCATTACATATAGGTTTAATTCAAGTCTTCCCTACAACTCTGCAAAGTAAGAATTAAGAGACTCTACAGCTCGAGAAAAGTTATGTAACTTCCACAGAAACAATGCAGGGACCTGTCCACCTCTGGGGCCACTAAATAGGTGTTAACTCTTGACAGCACTAAAGAATCCATCTGTTCCCAAATATGAATATACAAGTCTCTTTCTTTTTTCTTCAGAGTCTACTGCTATGTAGTCAATTTCCATTACCTTCTGGTGGTCTTAGTATTTTTAATTTCCTTTTTCAACAGACTGTCCAAAATATCCCTAAGTGATAAAATACATATATCTCTATGTTATATGTAATTTCGTCATTTGAATTGTATTTTGTGTATGTACATCAACATTCTTCACACCATTATGAATGTTCCTGGTAATGTCTGAAGTCTCTAGAAATGAATTTTACAGACCTTCCAGTAATCAATATAGAAGTTATACTGAAATGTTTGTCTTCACCCTTTAGCGTAAAGTTATGAAAATACTATTTGTCATTGTGTGTATATATGTGTATGTGTGTGTTTGTGTATGTGTGGAGGTGGTGTGTGTGCATTTCTGTGTTAGTGTATGTGTGTGGTGGGTGTGTATGTGAATATGTGTATATGCGTGTAATAATAGGGTTATTAAAGTCAATTTATCCTCAATGATAAATTGAATGGATAAAATAAATGTTTTAGCTCTTTTCTTTGGTTTGACAATCTTATCCCCTGTAGAAAGTTTATGAATACTAGTTCCTTTATTCATTGTAGAAAATCAAGAATTATTCAAATACATAAAAAAAAATCCTCTGGAAAATATAATGGGAGATGGAATTTTATTTTTCTGGCTTGCATCAATGTTGATTATGCTCCTTTCATTTTCCCCTTGAGTGTCTACCTATTGCCCATCACTTATCCAGCAATTCTATAAATTGCTCTTAGGAGAAGGGCTACTCTAGGAGACTATTAGCAGGTGTGCATGAACGGGTAATGATGAAATAGGTTTGAAAACCTTACACTGTACCATTCTCTTAGGATAGACAATACATAATAAAAGAGAAAAATAAAACATCAAACTTTGGGAAGTCTGCAGGAAGAGAAAGAGGCCTGTTTAGCTGTGTTTACTCATTATTCTTAATTACGTTTTGTTTTTTTTTTTTTGTCTTTTTTTCGTGACCGGCACTCAGCCAGTGAGTGCACCGGTCAGTCCTATATAGGATCCGAACCTGCGGCAGGAGCGTCGCCGCGCTGCCAGTGCAGCACTCTACCAAGTGCGCCACGGGCTCGGCCCCTTAATTATGTTTTTTATGACCTATGCGTCAACATCAGCCAAACAGAGATCTCTTTGGCAATCACTATTATATTAAACAATATATAAAACAAACAAATAAAACCATCAGCACTATAAAAGTTGTTTCATTTTGCTGTTGTTTATTCATTCAACAAAATGTACTGAGCGTCTAGTAAATAAAAAAGTAGTCTTGGTCATATAATTTTCTCCTATAAAAAAAAGAAAAATTTCTTAATTTATGTCTATCATTCCATGTCTGTGGCCTTTTTATCCTTTTTAATCTTTTGTTGTTGCTGTTGTTGTATATCTCTTAGTTTAGTTTACTGTTTAGTTAAATACTGCTTTCATAACTTTCTGCTTTATGACACTAATTTAGATTTCTGATGGCAGGTTATCCTCCAGATGAACTGAATCTAATCTTTTGGTTCTATTTACCTAGCTGTCAGCTCAGGATATTTGGTGATAAATCACTGGTATTTTTTTTGCTTACAATTTGTCATGTTTTCTAATTAGATGACTTCGTAACATGGTGAGTTTTGCTGTTCTTGTCTGTTCCACTTAGGAATACCTTCCAGTGTTCCCACATTGGGGGATGAATGGATTGGATCTGCCAGGTCCCTTGGACAGCTGCACAGCGTGATTGCCCTATTGCTCCTTCAGTTCCTTCCTGCCTAAGAACCGGTTCTGCCACCTACTTCAAAGACCACAAAAGGGCTTGCTCTTTTCCAGATGCAAGAGCATCGTTACTGTTATCTTTCCCATGATTTTTTTTCACGGACTCCACTGGAGAACTTTTAAAACATTAAGAACTATAGCTCCCATTTAGATGGATATACTAGTTACCAAAGAACCCAAGTAAAAAGGCAGTTTTTCCTACACGTTACTTGCATGGCACGTTACACTTCACTCATTCCCTCTGCCGTTGATTCACTGACCTCAGAACGTCTGGGAGAAAAGCAGGTGTCACGCAGGCAATGATCAATGTACAGCTTTACAGTCAGACGAAGGTTTTTTCGTTTAGTTATTTGTTTGCTTTGTTCTGTTTTCTGTTGTTTTGGGCTATCATAAAACAGGTGCTGTCATGTGAAGTGGATTTTAGTGAGTTCTTGTTTGTACAGAAACTGTCTGATGGTATGACAAATGCCTAAAACTAATGTTTTCAGTAATTCATGAAAAGGGCAGATCCTATCCAAAAGGCACAAGATATTCCTTTGATTGCTGAATTTTATAATTTTTAATGTATATTTTAATAAAGATTCATAACTTTGTAGATGTTTATGTTTTGTGGGAAATTAAGATTAATTGTCTGCTTAAAGCCATTTAAAGGAATACAATTTCATGAAGGAGGTAAGATAAATGAAATGTATCCTATATTTTCCTTTATAATTTTCCTTATAAACTGAACTCATAAGTTTAAATAAATATAACTATTTCCATTAATTTTTTAATGAAACACTCATTACTGTAAATTGATATTTTGTTGTCACCTTTTAAAATTCTTTGTAATATACTTTATATTTTCTTTGTTCACATGAGAAATAATTTGAAAAAAAACTGTTTATTTTTATGGACCCAGTAGCAAGATGCTTACGTTAGGGCAGGTTTTGTTCGTGGGTTCGTCAGTTTATTTTCCCTGGATGTTAATGGCATGGAATGGTGGATATGAAATCAAGTGTGAACCCCTGATCCAATGGCCAAAAGCTCTGACGAGGACCATGGCTCTTCATAAAACCAACATCCAGGGGTGACAGACACAAAGGAAGGGCAACAGGTATTTTCACAATGAAAAATATTGAGATAAAACTAAGCTATTTTCATGCACTTAAATTTAGTCATTCTGAAGAAACAAATTAGAAGACATTAAAACACATCTTAAAATAATTATTAAATGTCATCAAATTATCCATTGCCCAAACCATAATTTATTTTTAAATGGACATAAATTTGGGAGAGAAGTTCCCTTTTTTTCTTTTTAGCTAAGATAGAAATGTGTCTCTAGAATTTCTTCTCCACTGGATAGATAGGACTTTCTTCCTCAAACAGATGAGATACATGTCAGTATTTTATGTATTAAATAGATATGCAAGACTTCATTAAAAAAAAAATGTACCACAGTACCTTTAAATTCAATAGCGAACCCTGATAAGCCCACGGAGGCATCGCTCCGAAATGCCAGAAAAAGACGATTTCCACTACTCTCTATTCTTTCTGGGGCTTGAGAGCCCTGAAAACTTCCAATTAGAGGGCTGTTGGAATCCTCCCCTTCATAGATGTGAAGAAAATCATAGCTCGGCTCCATATTGAAACTTAAAAGGAAAGAATAATGATTATGTTATATACCTAATACATATTTCCTTTATCTTCCACAGCATTAAGCCTTTGAGGGCACAAAGTGATTTTATTTGCTTTTATGTAATAATCTTAATGATTAGGAAATCAAAAAGTTAAATGTAATAATAATCTAAATGTTAAAATAGCAATAAATATAAAAAATATCAATTGTAATAAATACTATTAGTATTTTGCATAATGACCATCACATTCAATACAATTTTTAAGATAGCTAATTAAAATGAATCAGAATAAGATAGGTATAATATGTCTTCCCTATACCCATAAATTTGCTAACGAAATGTATTTTGAAAGAACTCGGCTCAAAAGGGATGAATAGAATACTCACTGATAGAATATTTTTATATGAATATTTTTAGTTTTAAAAATGTGTATTCTTGCTATCACTAGCTATTCTTATATTTTAAAAAATTATCTTTGTTTTTACTTTAAAAAACATAATTGCCTCCCCTTGCTTAGATAAGTCAGCCAATATTACTGGTGCCTCAAATGGTACACAGTGTAAACTTTCTCACATCAAGTTTCACCACCACTGACTGTTCTAATTTTCTCTCTCTCTTCCTCCCACTCTCTCCAGTTCTCTTTGTCTCTTTCTCTCTCCTCTGTTATTAATGTTCAGTCAATCCCCGAAGCATCTAATGGTTTAAACCCAAAGCTCTCAAAGGGTATGCTATCTTTTTGATGGGAAGCCTGTGATTTTATCTGAGACATGAAGGCTGACACAGACTCTGAGCTTTAAAAACATACATACTCTCAAGTGAAAGATCGAATGCCTAAGATCTTGAAGTGATCATTGAATTAATAAATTAGAAGGAGGTATTAAAGTCACCCTTGATGGCCAGATTCTCCTTTTTTCTCACCTCTGTATCAGACTCTTTTTATGTCTTTGACAAGAACTCAGTTTATGCAGTTCCTACTCTTTCCTTTCCGTCAGCAGAAATTTGGGGTAACTGAGACAGCAAGGGTCAAGGGTTTTTTGTAATTGCCCAGATATGCTATTGTTGAATTGCTCTAACTTTTCTGGAGATTCAAATGATAAAATATGAACAGAACGTTCCTCCACAGGTCACCAGTGGTACTTGAAAGATACAGTGAAACAGGAGGACCAGCGAGGGCCGAGCATCAGCACTGCAGCCAACCCTGCCTCACTCACTCCCACGTGAGGTCCCGAATCCCTTTACTAAAGGAAGTTGTGTCAGGTTTCTTCCTCTGTTTATTTGACAAGTTCACTGATGCCAGAAATGAAGAAGGAGAAAAAGATTGGAGTTACTAGGTAGAGGGGGTAACAGGAATTTTATGAGCCATGTGGAATTTCATTGGAATAATAATTTTATTTGGAGTACTTTGCAAGGATATTATTAGAATCTGGTCACACTGTATCCCCAATATTTGGCATAGCTAATTATTATTATAGATTATTCATTGAACACTAAAAATACAATCACACACACACACAAACATGCATTTCATTTGATCTCTCTTTTAGGATGTACCATAATTCATGCATAGGAGTGAAATTTACAATTAATTATGATTTCATTTGTTAAGTCCTGCCTTATTTCTACCTGTGCTACCTGCATATTTCTACAAGATCTAATGATAGGCCAAAGTCTGACCAAACTTTTGAACCAAATTTAATTTAATGTGTGAGCATCAGCCCCACAGTCTATAGGGGATATGATAAAACATCTCTCCCTCAAAACCCCAAGTACCAGAATGAGCCTTCAAATCTGTAATTCCTTGTGTTTATTGTCAGTAATGCAAGACTCCTATTGTCGGGCTAGGGCTAGATCTGGAGCTCACAAACCCCTCAAGCCTGTCGTCCAGACTGGGCCACAAACCCTTCACACGCAGGTCTATGAGCTAGCTATCTGGCAAAAAGTTCCTCGGAGCCGTAGGTTCGAGGGCATGGCTGCGCAGGGCAGACGCCTGAGGCAGAAAACGCCAGCCAAGCAGTGGCCCCGCGTATGCACACTAACTCCACCCACACACACCTCATTTACAAAGAACGTGCTGCACCATCCCAACCCAACCTCAGTCGAGGGGGCCTGATTAAGTTATTCTGCTATCCCAACATCCATCCTCCCCTCAAAGGCACCCCTGAATTTCTCTGTACTATTTAACAGTGCACCATGGGTGGCCCTGGTCAGCACCAGCCTCCTGTCTGGGTGGTTGAATATCCTTGTCTCAGTTCATGACTCTGAATTCGTTCTCCCCACCACAGAGATCTAGTTGTTAAGGTCCCTGGATAATTTCCACCTGAGCACATGCAAATTCCAGATCAGAGAAGTCACAGGTATGTAAAATTTCTGAGACGTTGAGCCAGCTAACGAATCATAGAATCTAAGAGTTGATAGAGACTTAAAGATTCTCTATTCCAACCTGTTCTAGAGAAGTGTGTAAAATACAGTGAAAAAAATTCTCACATAAAACTGCCTTGTATATTATCAAATGAGTTACAATTTAGGAACCTTGGTAATCGTTGCTGTGATACAATGGAAGGTAGGAAACTCCCACTAAATAAGGCTCTGTGTTCAGCAACAGGCTTTTAATTGTTATTTTCTTTTAATCCCCTGGAACCAGGGGTGACTCCTGGTGTTAAGTAGGCAATACTAGAATTTAGCATTAAAAAAACCCACAAAGATATCAAAAAAATATGGATATCACCAAACGTTCACTGGTTTTGTTTAATGCTAAATGACATAAGGTATTTATCATTTGATAAATTTACAGCAACTTTTGTAAGTTCAGAAAATGATGACTTATCAACATACTTAAGACTCAGAATCATCAATACTTAAATTACAGTGACTCAGATCTCATCAGGAGGAGAAAGTGAAGGAAGGTAATAACAGACAGGTCTTAAATACAGATATAAAGACCTCTAGGAAAGGAAATGTTTCCACTGACAGGTAAGTAAATATAATTAGACTATTTTGCCCTGGATAGCTAAGAGAGAAATAGGATAGTCTACAGATCCATTTACCTTTAAAAATATCTCTTTCATTTAGTTCAAAAATCAAAGTATAAGGTTGGAAAAAATCTTGGGATTCAATAAAATGTAACTATCACATACAGATATTGATCATATGATAGTATTATAGAATTTACTTTATAAAAGAACCATAGTATTTGAACTTTTATCATCTAATTTAGCTGGCACAAGTTAACATTTATGAGATTAATGACTAATAATTCAGACTTTACCGCAGCCAAATTTTGGGGAGCTTTTGTTTTCAAAGCTCTAATAAGTTTTGACTACAGTAATGATAATAGCAATGCTACCCCTGGGAATGTTCAGATAGGATGTGCTACGGAAATGAATTAGCTGTCATGCATTAAGAGAAATAGGAGATATTGATGAGAAATTATAACCAAGAATATCTGTATCATGTTTTTTATTACTTTTCTGGGATATTCTGTAAATTAAGCCTTCTTATATGAAACACATTGTGTGCAAGATAAACAGTATTTAAAAGTAATTCTTGTGTGTCTTAGCACAAGTAGAATGCTCCAGAGAAAAATAACATGTCTCCATTTGTGTCATTCTGCAGCCTGATGTAGTATGTATTAGTCACTAAATCCAGTGCTTTCTAAGATATAAAATTGGTGACACTCTGAGGTGATAAATGAGGTAATATTTGGGTATGGCATTTAAAATCCCACTAAAAAGAAGTATGCAGTGAGAGGTGGTACCTTTTGAATATCAAGGCGATGACAAAGTCCGGGTTCACTTTGATTGTCCAGTCACACTCTTTCCCAGGAGGATAGGGCTGGGGGTAGTTGGGTGATAAAATAACACCCACTGGGCCAGTCAGATTCCCACCACATGCAGCTGTCACATAACGAAAGTCACAGAGGAAAAGTTAGGACAGAGAAGAATGCCGGTCAATTCTTCAAAATAAAAGGGCTCGTTCACCAGCATTTCCCCCATCAAAGAGCCTGTGTGCTGGGTTATCAATTAACCAGACAAAATTTTACACCCAAGAAGTCTGTACATTTTTCATGTAATAGTTAATAAATTTTATGTAATACCCCACCCCACTTTTGGGGAGGGTGTTCAAACTTCTGACATATTAAGTTTTTGCCTATAGTTTAAAATTTTACCCAATTGAAATGTTATCCAACTGAAATTGAAATTTTACCCAACTGAACAAACTACTTAATCCCCACACCCCCAAACTTGCACACACGTGCTCGTACACACACACAAACTTGGATAGAAAAAAAAATCCCCATGAACATCATTGTGTGGTCATGTTAATTCTTTTGCCATTTTCCATGCTTTACAAGGTCATTGCTTATTGATTTCATGTGGTACAAAGACTGCATTCTGTTCACCATTTTATCCCTAATGTCTAACACAGGTCCTTGATCATACTAAGTATTCAGGAAATATTTGTTGAGTAAATAAATACTTGCCATTTCATATTTCTCACAGTCCTCTGATATACGCAGGGCTTGGACTATCGTCCCCACATTTCAAACTAGCAAAATGAGCACCAGAAGTTTAAGTGACATCTGAGAGTACATCATCAGTGAGGGACTGAGCTAGAATGTTACCTTCTAAAAATATTATTTGATCACAATGCTTCATTTATTATTATTAGAAAGAAGCACTTTATATGATAATAATATATTTAGTTATCAATTTTGAATGAATGTTTGCATTTATACTAGGAAGGTAGTAATTATGCTGCTCAATGTTGGTAAGAGGCAAGCCAATTTTGTTCTTGAATCTGAAGATATTTAGGATTATTTGATTTATTAGATAAGATTTCTCTTAAATTTCCATCACATGGAAGGTGCAAAACACCACAGAATCCATAAGTACACACGTTAGATACATACACGAATACTCTGGGTTTAAAGGTTCTTTATGACAAATTCTGTGGTTTGTCACCAACTTGTTTTAAAATATCAGTCCAGTTAAATCCTAGCTTTCTCCCTAAGCTATGCATTTTATTTCACAACATTGAGCATATACGCATTTAGAAAAATAAATAAGTAGATAAAATATGTCCTAATTGGTGATCTTTTTCTTCATAGAATAAAAGACTTTTTGAAAATAAGATGAAAGATGAAGAAGGTACATGCTTCAGAGTTTTCAGTGATGAATGTGTCTTTACTCATTTAACATTTCTGACAACATAATTTTCCATAGGAAGAAACAACTAATACCAGTACTTTTTCTTGTAATCTCACAGTCTCATCAAAGGCAAACTCTGAGTAGTACCGTAAGATATATTTACAATAAATTCTAACAGATATATACTCTATAGGAATGTGGTATAATTTCCCCCATACACACAAAAGAGTAAAATGCTTTTTGCCCTAGTATGCAATTTCACTTTAAAAATCTATGTAAAACAATGGTCTAATCAGCTTTCACAGGACAGTACCTTCTGGAATCAAGCAGCAGAGACCAATTAGGGAGCTGTGCAAATGTAGAGAAAGCAGGTACCTAAAGGTCTAGAGGATTCTGCTCCACACAGGTTTTGTAAGATGAAAAATGACAGATTCAGGACAGTGGCTTCAGGGTGCTACCAGCAGGAAGAGTTCAAGAATATGATTCAAATATTGATTCAAAAGAAACCAAGGGAAAATCTTGTCTCATTCCTGCAGATCCCAAGAGACACTTTCAAATAAGGCTTTTAAAAGCTTAAAGTGGAATTAAGTAGCACTGTCTTGCCTAGTTTGTTGTCTCTGCTTGTCTGGTATTCTTCATTTAGCTTTGTTCAGTTTTAATGAGATAGCTTGCAAAATATTTTGGATAGAATTAGAATTGAGCACAAAATGCAATTCAGAGTTTCTAGGAAATTCTCCAAAAGGAATGGACACAGATACAAAATCCACATATTTCTACCATCTCCCTTTATGCTAAAGGTTTGGGGCAGCACTCTCTAATGCGACACATCAATACGTCTGCATCAAAACATATGAAAGTTCACACCATTAAGTGACTTAAATAGTCTCTAAACAGCCACATGTTAGGTCAGGGCAGGCTGTTGACACCAAATGAGTTTCTGCAAACTTAGGATGAATTTTCGCTTTTCGGAGCTCTTCAGAATTTGGACTTGGGGGAAAAGCGACTGCAGGCTATATAAGAAATGGAAACCGTGGAGACTTTTGAGGGATGCTTTACTCAGAATTAGAAAGTAGTTAGTGTCCTCTGGTCTTTTAAGACCTGGCTAAAAGCCAAAAGGAGAGCCTCCATAGCAGAAGTCCTTTGGGAAGTGAAGAAACAAAGCCGTCCGAGCAAACCCTAACAGCAAACGACATGCTGCTGAAGACAGGTGTCGCACACGACAGGCGAAAGGTTAACAGATTTTATAAAAGACAGAGAGAGTAGCTAGTGAGCGTGAAACATACTGTTCAGGAAAAATTATAGGAGCCCACTATTTTGGACTGAGCTCCTGCACTAGACCCCAGCAGACCAGACTAGAGTTGGAAATGGAGCCACTCCTGCCAAAAGTTCCAGGTCACCAAACTCAAACTAAGCTGTGGTCTGACCTTGCGAGAAATCAGGAGAGAGGAGTGGCAGCCAGTTTCCCAGACAGCCAGTCTGTCTTCAGTAGGCATGATAAAGACGTGACAATGACGGTCCCTCTGCTTTAATCCTGGCACAAAACGGATAGCCTGAAGTAACCTGAGGTTAAACAATCAGTCATTTTTCTATTGTTCTGTCTTCCTATCCCCACCTTACAAGGAAAGTAACTCGAAGTGACCAATGTGCTTCTTTTTCTTTGTTTCTGCTTTCTTCAGCCCCTTTCTGTCTGTAGAGGCAACTTCTTTCACTCAGCTCGTGGGAACACTTACTGTGTTTTATAAAAATGAAGTGTTGCCCAATTCTAGAATCACAATAAAGCCAATTGAGATCCTTAGACTAAATTTGTTGTGATTTTGTCCTTTGATAATACACTAATAATAAAGGGAAAAAAGTTAGCTGGCTAATCAAGAAAGAACAAATTCAAATGGCCAATAAGAAAAGAGGTTAACCTCATTATTAATATTAAATGTGAGTTAAACAACAAGGAATCATCACTTTCCACCCATATTAAATTATGAGACTAAGAACTACCATATGGCATGTTTTTTTCTGAGTCTGGGGAAAAAAAACATACATGGCAATGGAAACGGGTGAAACTGTTTTGAAAGAGTTTTTAAAAATATTTTAAAAGTCCTAGAAATACCGAAGTTTGCAGAAATGTATTACTCATCAATAATCAGAGATGTGCTTTGCAACAAGGGTATTCATTGCAGCTAACTTCCTAATAGGGAAAAGGTTGAAACAGCGTAATTGTAGAATAATAAGGACTAGTGAAATCAGTATTAGTAGATCTAAGACAGGCTATGGGTGGTCTGTGAACCAATCTGACTCCATTCTCCCTGCAGAGGACACTTTGTTACTTTCCTGCTACTCAGTCATGAGACCCCAGAGTATGAGATTACCCCAAGGCCCTGATAAAAGTAACCAAAAGAGACCTGCTGGGTATAACTGCCCTAATAAAATAAACTGAGATAAGAAGGGAACAGTTATTCACTGAGTTGCAAAATCCCTTCCCCAAGGCTTGTTCTTTATTTAAAACTTATCATTATCTACCCATTTTTTTCTTTCCCTGTAAGCATAAAAACTAAATTACAGGCTAACCCAGAGACCCCTTTGGGAGTTGCATGCAGCATGCTCCTGGAACTGACCCCCGCCAACCACGTGAAGATATCACAAATCATCAAGACAAGATGCTGGTGTCAATTGAGGGGCTGCTTGCCTTTAAAAAACCTTCCCCAGCTTCTCTCCGGGAGACAGCTTTGCTATTGTCTCCCTTAAGCATTAGTCTGTCGCTTCTTAATAAAGCGTTGCTTGCCTTAAATTCTGCTGGGTGCTTTGTTCATTTCCATGACATTGTGACCCAAGAGCTTAATTTGGTAACATATCCAGACAAAGAGACACCAGATATCTATATGTTATCTACATGGTTGGTGCTATAGTTGTAAGAATAGCTGCCTTCCAAAAAGACACTGTGCAGTCATTAAGAACTAGTAGAAAATACATAATAACACAAAAGATACTCACCATGTTCTGGTAAGTAAAAAATGCAATTTACAGAATCATCTTTCAGGACACTGTCATTTAAAAATAAATTATATATATAGAAGATAATTATGAAGTTTATTTATGAACATTTATGTTAATAGTAATTGCCTCCACATAAGATGACAGCTTTTTTCTTCTGTTTTTGCTTTATTATAGCTGCAATAAATGTGTATTACCTTCTAACAAGAAAAAAGGTTAAAAAAAAGATAAAAAGTGTCTCAAATCTTCAGAAAATAATTTATTTAAGTTGTAATACATGATCAGCTGATGCCTTAAAGAGCGAATTTCTAACAGAGGACATAACCTCATTCTGAAAAAAAAAAAAATTTACAAGGTCACAAAAAGAGGGTAACGTTCACTAATTCACAAATATGTTTTCCATTTTTCTCTTAATTAATTAATACCTATTTGGGTAGGCAGGTCTCTGCCAAAATAATTGATTACTCAGTTGCCTGTGATTTCACCTTGCCCTCGTAGCTCAGTTCAAGACTGAGGGGGCATTATCTATTGTCTTTGCTGAGGATTGGAGTATCTAGGTGCTGATCAAAATTAGATAAGAGATGACCTAACAAAAGACTATGTATTAGTTGGGAAGATGGTCAAATTTTACAATTACATGTTTACATTAATGTAAAGTGAAAAATTATCTTTAAGAGATTAACTAACAGTTGTATTGCTTTTTAATGCACTCTTCCCTGAACTTAAAACCATGCAAAATGGAAGGGGAAAAAAAAAGAGGCCTTGCCTAATCAAAAAAATAGGCCAATGGTTTAAAATGATTGTTGCATTTATAGCTAATTACTCAACTTTAAAAAAGAAACACGCAGAAAACTTACAAGTCTCCTGATGACTCAGCTTGAAATAAAATGCATGACTATGCTCGCAAAAGTTATGAAATGTAAATGCAGCACAAAACATTAAATAAACATGGATAGCTCTCTGGCAAGGTTGAGAATGCTAATAAGCAGAGCTATCACATCTCATCTATCTTCAGAATATTATAACGTGCACTTTGTAATAAGTAGGAAGCTGTGTGTCAAAGCTGCACAAGACCACTGAGAACTTCTCTACTGCTGTGTATATGACAATAAAAATCATTTTAAACCACAAAATCCCCTGAAGGTTACCCTATGCAAAATGGCCCATTAACTATATGCATGCCATTTTATTATCACTTCCTCTCTTCACAGATTAAATTTTACTTTTTCAAACAGATAATAAAAAAAAGTACTAAGCTGTGATAACTCATTAAAATAATAAAACTTAGTAGAGTTTCTTTTTAAAATTAAGATGAAATATTCTAAATAGATATTTTATGGTAAAATATTTAATTGATGAGATAATCTACATATAACTACTACTTTACATAAAAATATCTATTGCCCTCTAATCCTATTTGTGATAGACCATCCTAAATGGCTATTTAAAGTCTACAAAACCATTTGTTATCCTTTTAATAAGGTCAAACTATAAAATTTTAATGAATTCCAGAAACAAGTTTCTCTTTTTATCTTCATTTGACATAAGCAGTATAATTTCTAGTTTTCAGGATTCTATTTAAAATGTACCCATATTATAGAATAAAACATCTAAAAAGAGAAAGTACTTTTTAGTGAGTAGGTCTTGTTTAAGGGCATGTTTCTATATTAAAAATTAGAATAGCAATAGCAGAGTTATGAATTTTGAGCCACCCAGAATTTTAAATGACAGTAATTTGATTGGTCCATATTTATACAAGATTTGTTAAGGATAGGAAATGTTAGATAAATGTCAATTACTGTAGATTAAGTAAACTACTTCCTTTATTTCACCTAATAAAATAAAGCTTAAAGGTTCACAATAAAATTTCAGTATAGTCTCAGGGAGCCAGAGGACATTGAAGAAACTCTTGAGAAACATTTCAGAAGATATAATACATTTACAACGCCATGCTAATAATAACACACATTCATTTTTAAATGAAAAATTTCTATTGTCTGTTGCTTGATACCTATGCATGTAGGAGGGTCTGGTT
This sequence comes from Cynocephalus volans, assembly GCF_027409185.1. Lineage (NCBI taxonomy): Eukaryota > Metazoa > Chordata > Mammalia > Dermoptera > Cynocephalidae > Cynocephalus > Cynocephalus volans. Next base: position 67,790,456 of record NC_084460.1, read on the forward strand.
GCCAAAAGAACCGGTTATTCAGTTGCACACAGGTGATTTTGGCTTGTCCTTGGAGCTGATATCCAGGGTCACACTGGAATGTGATGGTGTCCCCAGCCTCACGGCTGTCTCCATAGCGAGTGCCATTTTGAGGCATCCCTGGATCATTGCAGGTGGATGCAATTGATGCTACAAAGAAAAAAACGATACCAGTCAAATGACTAGAAACGTTTTCTACACTCATGTGGCTGTAGGTCTTGCAGGTTGAAGTAGTCTTTTTTGACACAATGAATCATTTGTCTACATATGAATACATGAAAATAATTTCTTATCCCAGGGATACATTCAATAACATACATCTTGATTATGATTACATCGAACGAATTCTAGCAAAATCTTGAAAATGCAACTGAATATGGAATACATCAAGGAGTTTTATGTCATGCTTAGTACACACACACACACACACACACACACACACACACACACACACTCCTCTCTAATTTTCTCTTTAACAACATTTTAATAAAAACACATATTGCAAGTTAAATGATTTAATTAAAGTACCAATCTCAAGGAACCTTGAATAAAATGAAAAAGGAAAAAATCCCTTAAGGTATGTGCCTTCAAAGGTGACCAGATAACCTTTGTTGACATTCGATAGAGTTTGCATATGTTGTCCCCTTCAAAACTCATGTGGAAATTGGATCCCCAGTGTGGCAGTGTTGGAAACTGAGTCATGGGGGCAGATCCCTCATGGATGGATTAACGCTCTCCCTGGGGGAGGGGGAATTAATGAGTGAGTTCCTGCTCTATTACTTCCCATGAGAGCTGGTTGTTTAATAGATCCTGGTACCTCCTCTCTCTCTTGCTTCCTCTTGCCATGTGATCTGCTTGTACCCGCCAGCTGCCTGCCACTTTCCACCATGAGTAGAAGCAGCCTGAGGCCTGTGCCAGATGCAGCTGTCCCAGAATCTTAAGCCAAATAAACCTCTGTTCTTTATAAATTACCCAGTCTCAGGTATTTCTGTTACAGCAACACAAAATATACTAACACAACATTCTAATGAGACAGGCCAGAAGAGAAGATTGGTAAGTTTTAACCAGGATATCACAGGTCCAATAAATGTTATTATCTTGGCAAAATTATTAATAGCCCCCCTTTAGCTTTCAAAAAGAGTTCCCATTTGGACAATAAGTTATATGGCCACCCTAATCTTAACAAAGACTCTGAGAATGGTATCCCTGCCTTTTAGGCACCCACCCCCCCAAAGGTAGCTGGAATTTCAAATCAGTTGAGCAGAGGCTGGCATCTGCAAAACAGGCTGGTAAGAGAGCTTTCAGGGGATTCTGGAGCTTTTTCATGCTAGGCTCTGGCCATCATATGTAAAAGGTATTATAACTGATGCACCTAAAATCACGTCACATAGGCAGCTACCAGCCCTGCCTGAGTCCAATGAGCGAAGACTCTCTGGAGCCCAGATCTGGTACTGGAGTACTAAATCCCACCATCACAGTGAAATGTAATGGCTGAAGAAACAGTGGTTATTCTCTCTAGTTTCTATGCTTCTGAGCATTATGAATTATACTAAAAATCAGAAAGATACACCTGAAGATCCAAAGCTTACAAATCTTTTTTTATTTTTCCCCATTTTCATCTTCAGTTAGAACAATGAACTCACCCTTCCTCTCCACTGCTTATGAGACTATGATGGAACACTTACTTTCCTCTGTGAAGTGCTCCAGTGCATAGAATGCCATGTTGTATGAGAAAGAAAAATGGGACATTGCTCCATATAGATGTCATCATCTTATCCATCTTAATATTTTCATACTTAAAGTAATGAGGCTTCTGTAAATTCTAGAACAGTTACACACACACACACACACACACACACACACACACACACACACACACACACCGCTAGATAAAATTCATTTAAATAAAAAGAAGATACAAAAAATGTACAGGACCTCCTCTGTACTACTGAGGGATTTTTAACCAGGTAGGGGAGGCAATAAAAAAACAAGAGAAGATAGAAGGAAAGAATGTGTGAAACTGTGCAGATCAAAGGCTCAAAGCGCTCACAGAAAGTGTCACATCGAGGGTCCCACAGTTAGTCAGACCTGCTTCAAATCCCTGCTCTGCTCATTACTGCACAATTAGAACTTAATGATCACTTAAGCTCACTGATCTTCAGTTAACTAATCAGGAAAAATGAAACTCATACCTAACTCATTAAGTCTGCTGTGAGGATAAAATGAGGTAACTTAAGAACTTGTCTTTCTCCCTGCTGCTTTCTAAGCTAACTGATGGCAAAAATCTGTCTTAATTATTCACTATTTTTCCCTAACTGGTTTTTATTATATATTGAAATATATACATATGCTTATCCATAACACAATAAGAACAATAAAATGAACCCAATAAGAATAATGAAGTGAACCACTCCTATTAACAAATATAAGCAGTACATCAATATGATCTATACATATCAATGTGTACTTTTCCCCATCTCACCTGCCCCTCCAGTCCAGATGAAATCACTATCCTAAATTTCATACTTACCATTCTCTTGCTTTTCTTCATAGTTACCATAAATTTATGCATCCCAATAGTAGCCACCCATGTAGACTTTCTTTTGCATGCTTTTGAATTTACATAAATGGAATCTTACATTGTAAGTTCTTCTGTGACTTTTTTTGCTAGTATCATGTTTCTGAGAGTCATTTACATTTAGGCGTGATGTCTGGTCTATTCATTGTCACTGGTATATGGCTTTCTACTGCATGGATTATCCATTCTCCTCTTGATGGGCTCTTGGGTCATTTTTCATTTTTCTCTTACAGAGAACGCTGCTACGGAAATTCTTGCACATGTTGCTGTTGTACATTTTCTCTTTCAAACCATTTGTGCTCCTATGTGTCAGGATTATCACTTTAAACATCATGTAATTAGACTGGGGTTTTTTTTGGTTCAATCTAAGAATCTTTTCTCTTAACTGGATAGGTTAGTCTCTTATTCATAGAACTTTCTACTCTATTTGAATTAATCTCAACCATTTTAGTGTATGCTTTCTATGCATCCTCTGTATTTTCCTACCTTTTTTGCCTACTTTTGTGCTGATCAATTTTTATTTTATCATTCTTTTATTTTAGTAGATTCCCTAGAAATTTTAGTAAGTTCTTAGTTATAATATTCTTGTATTCCTCTTGAAAACCTTAGAACATTTTAATTTTTATAGCTCTCTTCTTAACTAGATGCAATTGCAGTCAAGAATTTTGGTTATATTGTCATAATTAGTTTTTGTAAACCTTATAAATAAGTATCTTTATTATTGTTTTATATACAATTGATTGTTAATTGTATTTTTGTATATTTACCAATTTGTTTGTTTACTATTCTTTTCCTCTTTCCTTTTTTTTTTTTTTTTTTTTCATTTCAGACCATTCATCTGGCCTAATTTTTCTACTTTCTAAAGATTTTTTTTTTTTTTTTTTGCAAATTACCTTTAGTAAGAATATGTGATGGTTTGGACTATTTTCAGATATACTTGGCCATTTACATAGTGTATTGTTTCCTAGTTATATTTTTATTCTCTATTTTTTACTCTCTTACAGTCTGAATCTAATAATAATTCCAATATTTCATCTAAGCTTAGATGTCTGTGATTTCTTTTTGAGTTTGCACTTCGGTTCCTTGGAACTTTACCTGTGGTAATTCTTTGTAGTCTGCTTTGAAGGTACGTCCATCCAGAGGGGATATACATTTGACTTTATAATGTGCCTGGAACACATTACATTATTTATATTAATTTTATATTTTATTTTATTTATTTATTTGATTTGATTTATTTTATTTTATATTTTATTTCATATTTTATATTTTATATTATTTATACTGATTTTATAATGTGCCTTCAGCTTCTTTAAAATAAATTCTCAGCTTGACGCATTTTGGATGACACACTTGCTGTGAATTCACCTGTAAATTAGTCTGAAATCTCCTTGTGGTTATGAGTTATATATCTGTGTCTAGGTCTATGTCTATAGCTACAGCTATATCTGTATCTGTTCTCTCTGATACTGAGAGTAGAATTCCCTTCAGAGTTCTATCTGTATATGAGGGTCTCCTATTATGTGTCCAACATCAGAAAGACTTTAGAATTTGCTTCCTATTCCTTTGAAAGTCCCTATACTCTGAGCCATGGGACATTCAAAGTGAAAGTTCAATGTCATGAGGACAGACATCATCAGGACAAACAATGAGGTCAACAGGTGTCATCAGGACAAATGATGATGTCAACAGATGTCATCAAGACAAAGTCCACTCTTAAGCTTCATAATCTCTCTGCATTTCACATTATTTGTGGGAATCTGATGATTCCTCATTTTCTTACAGGCTCAGTGATACATTTTAAAAAGACTAAAACAATTTTTCCAGCATCTCTTCATGTATTTCCAGTGGATATATTTTTGGTGTTACTATAAAACTGGAAATTGAATTCCCTCAATCAGAGGTATTTCTTAACCCACAGCATGATTTCTGACACATCATTCTTCTCATCATCATCGTTTTTATTATTAATAGTCTTTGGAGTAAAGGAATTTTACTTCAAAACAGAATTCTCAATGGAAATAAAGAAGAAAGATACTGCTTGGGTGTAGAGCTAGGGCTAGGGTCTGGAGCTCACAGACCCCTCGAGCCCATTCACAAACCCTTCACACACAGGTCTATGAGCTAGGTAATCTGCAAAAAGGTCCTTGGAGCCTTGGCTGAAGTAGGAATAGTCTATTCAGCACACACACATCTGAGAGCTAAGCAGTACAAAGAGAAACTCCCAAACTGGACTGCCACCAGCAAAGTCCAAAGAGAAACTGAAACTGAGCAGCTGCCAGCAGAGTAAACATGCTCTATTGTTAGACATGAGCTCTCTGCCACCAGCCTGCTTCACAAACTGCAGAACACACAAAAGCAATTAACTAGAAAGATACATGGGTGAACATGCACACTAACTCCACCCACACACAACTTGTTTACAAGAAATGTCAGGGAGCCTGAGTAAATTATCCTATTTTCCCCACATTGGGTATCGGAGTGGGTTTTTCAATGGGAAGAGAGCAGGAAATGCAGTAGATGCTTGGAGAAGACTATTATAGTTTCCCACTTTCCACCCATCTGCTGCAAAGATAGGAAGACAGGGCTGAAATCCAAATGCATCACTTCAAGATAAGACTGGGATAGCCGTGGGATGGAGGATAGACTTGAAGATAAAAAGCTCATAGTTAGAAACTCATAAATGTATATCACCCATAAGCCACAAAATTTTTTACTCTATAGAAGAGTAATCATAGAATTCAGTCACCAGAAATCAAAACTTATACTGGCCTGCATGTAGGTACCAACTGCACTGAGATTGTATTCTACATGTGATCTTGAGTTTACACTCTGAGTAATGTTCCTATAGAATCTGTGATCTACCTGTGCTCTACCCTCTCTGAGATTTCCCTAGGCTTCAGAAAAAATCATAAACAAATCCTATTGCACATTTACAGTTTTGTTCATTGGACTAAAAGTCACATCCTTAAGGAAAATTCATCCTTTCCTCAAGCAAGCAGTCACAGGTATGTTTAAGTATTCATTTCCAAGTGATTATTTCTTCCACAGTTTATATAGTATTAAAATAATTTAAAATTAAAGTTTAGAAGGCAAGCCAATGACATCACAGATGACGGTCTCATGATTTTTAAAGTTAAAATATATTTTTACTACTTCTGCGTACCAAATTTTAATTTAATATTCATTAAAAGCAACAACACATAATTTTCAAAAAAGAAGCTTTACACAAAGGTGCACAGATTTTGTACACAAATAAGAATTTCAACAGACATATCAGCCTTGCAAAAACAAGTGCTCTGTAGAACACTTTTCTGGGAGTTAATAGGATCTAGTCAAATAAGATTGGCAAATAAAATACACTCTAGTTCCCTCTTGGAAATTCCCATCGCACATTAAAGATTAAAGGCTCAGAGCTGTCCTGCAGTAAAGATTTTTTTTTAACATTTTTTAATCCAGTGTATCCTAAATTTATGTAATCATAGAGCACATTTTCTCCAGAAAACTTCTTAAAATCCTTCCAAATAAAGATCCGCAGAATGTCAGTATACGAAACAGTGGCTTGCACTAAAGAGTGTGTACCCTTTAATGATTCCAGGTTTTATTCATTTTTGGAAGCACCTTTTCTACTTCTGAACCAAATTTCCATTTAGAATATCGATAATAATAATGAAGCATGCAATTAAATATTACATACTCATGAAGTTCATGTTGTATAATAAACAGAATCACCTCATCCACATACTTAGCTAGAACTTATGCTAATTACATGAAAATGTGAGTTGTAGTAAAATGGCTACACGAGGGCGCTTCAGAAAGCCCACAGAACGATTCATATTATCTTTTAATTCTACTTTTACACCATCTTTTGGAAGTACCCTCCTATGTGTGCACTTTGAGACAATGTATATATGTGCTTGTAAATTTTGAAAGATTATTTGAGAGTACCAGGAAATCTACCACTAAGGCTTACTAGAATTGAAATGAACCCCAACCTTACACTTTATTTTTAGAATTATGAAATAAAAATAAAAACTTCTTAGAGTTATCTAGGTTGGATTCAAAAAGCAGTAAGAAGACTTGAGGGAGGAAAACAAAAAACAATTTTAAACAATGCAGTAGGAAATACATCAGTAGGGTCTTTGAAATAAATTTCATTTTATTTTTCTCTAGTTATGAATTGTGGAAAGATGTTTCCTGGTAAAGGCAATAAAGTGTATTCTAGACTAATGTGAGAGCCCCCAACCAAAGACATTACGCTGGGGTCAGAAATTGCTTTTCCACCTTCAGGGTCATAACAAAGTTATTGATGAAGCATGCTTTTATTTCTCTTTGTGATTGTATTCTTTTATGTGCCACACATACTTCTGCTCATTGTTCTCTTAAATATTTTTTTCTCCAAATGGGATTTTGGTGACTCTGAAGCTTTCTAGTTTCTTGCCATAAAAAAGAAAACAATATTTTTAGTTGCATCAGCCTTATCCCTCTATTAACTTAGAAGAAGAAGGTACTGTTCCTGAGGTGTGGAGTACTGTGTTTTCCAATTTCCCACAGGGGTCTCTCGGAATATTTCAAGTCATAAAGACCATTTCTGCAGGCTCATTAGTATCTATGGGAATGTCTTCAGTATCTTTTCAACTGAACCCAGAACCAGTCCAGTCGTCTTGAACAATCTAAAACGTACTACACTTTACCTAAAAGCAATGGATCTGGCATTTTACTTCTAATAGGCAGCAATGACAACACTGATATGTTGTGTAACAAGCTGCAATGACACCGATGTTTTTCCAATTAGATAAAGTCATTTTCAACACTGAGGATCTTATGGGACATATTTTTTAAATTATATACAAAGTCGTGTTTTCTTTTTTCTCTTTTACTAAAACAAAAATTAAGAATTTACTTAGCATACCTATGTTATTTAAAAACATCTCCATGCAACATATCTCAGTATTTAAAATGCTTCTCACATCTAAGAAAAATACATAAAGCGACACCAATATGTCTCATATAAAGAAGCAGACATATGTCATTCTCCAATCATAATGTACATATTAAATTTAACCTATGTCCTTCAATATATGAAGGAAAACTATCATGTTTGACATGATATGGGATTCTACCGGATGCCTGCTGAGACATAATTTTCTTTGTTTTTTGGTGGCAGCTTGTTAAACTCCTTCTTTCTGTCGGCTGATATCAGGCTTATACAACCTTCTAATCAAGCAGGCACGTGAGTGGGCCTTATGCAAATACCTGGTGTGGGGAAAATGGAATAATTTAATCTGGCTCCCTTGGCTCAGGTCTGGCTGGAGGTTGGAGTGGCACATTTCTTGTAAACAAGTTGTGTGTGGGTGGAGTTAGTGTGCATGTGCATCCATGTATCTTTCTAGTTAATTGCTTTTGTGTGTTCTGCAGTTTGTGAAGCAGGCTGGTGGCAGAGAGCTCCTATCTAAAAATAGAGCATGTTTACTCTGCTGGCAGCTGCTCAGTTTCAGTTTATCTTTGGACCTTGCAGGTAGCAGTTGAGTTTCTGAGTTTCTCCTTTGTTCTGCCTAGCTCTTAGATGTGTGTGTGCTGAATAAAAACTATTCCTACTTCAACCAAGGCTCCAAGGACCTTTTCACAGGTCACCTAGCTCATAGACCTGCGTGTGAAGGGTTTGTGAATGGCTGGAGGGTTCTGTGAGCTTCAGACCCTAGCTCTAGCTCTACACCTGGTGCGTCCTCCCCTGTTCCTCTGGGGAAGGGCCAGCTTCTGTTTTGACAGAAATTAGCCCTTCATAATAGCTAAAATGTCTTCAGGGTGAAGGAGGGTTGGTCTGCATAAGCATCCTTTTTGGGGGTGGAGAGGGGAGAATAAGTTCCCAGTCCGAATGCCCAGGATTTTACACTAGAAAACGCCTGGTAGCCTCTGACCTATGCCAGCTGCAGAAGTCAGCTCAAGCAGAAATCAAGAAACAGGATTAACCCGAGGCAGCCCAGCCAGGGCTGATGGACTTGCTGGGCAGCGTTAACTCAACCTTGAATGTGGCTGAGCATCTGTGCCCTTAGTACCCTGGTGGGTGAACGGATGAGTGATTGCTCTTTGGAAATAAGGATTGGATACAGACATATGAAGTAATAAGAATGTAAATACAATCTCTGAGCACCTTCTAAGGATTTCAGCAGCAGAAGCAGACAGATGCAGGATCAGTCTTCAACATTGACACTACGTGGCCACGGGACACAACAGATGTTCTGGAAACAGACTTTTCAGCCCTGCTTACTCCCAGGTGTTTAAGAGGAAGACTGCTTCCCTCTGGGAATGTGTAAGTCCCGTACCCTATTTCTTGCTTATTTCCGAGAAAAGTTGGGATTCTTCAAGAGGGAAATTCTGGATTTTATGTTAATAAAGGGCAGGAAGGTGTTTTAGAAGATTACTTGCAGAGGAAAGTGGCCACATCAGTATTGTGAGCTCGCAAAGCAGACCATGAGTTTCATTAATTAATTCCTAAATTAATCAGTTGATTATTCATTTACTATTTCCCATCTCTGTGAAAGGCAACACCACCTCCTGAGTTACTCAATTTGAAATCCTAGCAGTTACCCTCAATTCTCCCCTTTCCACAGCAAAAACAAACAGAAAAAAGCCCCCTGCTTATCCACAGTTCACTTTTGTGTTTTCAGTTAGTTGCAGTCAACTGATGTGAAAATATTACATGGAAAATTTGAGAAATAAAAGATTCATAAGTTTTAAATTGGACACCCTTCCAAGTAGCGTGATGGAGTCTCCCACCATCCTGCTCTTTCCCACCTGGATGCAGATCCTCCCTTTGTTCAGCCTGTCCACGCTGCAGATGCCACCTGCCCATTAGCACTTAGAAGCCTCCCAGTCATCGCAGTATCACAGTGCTCCTGTTCAAGTGACCCTTATTTTCCTTAACAATGGCTCCAAAGGGAAAGAGTAGTGATGTGGGCATGTTGCTACAGTTGTTCTATTTTATTATTAGTTATTGTTGGTACTCTTACTGTACCTCATTTATACATTAAACTTTATGATAGGTCTGTATGTATGGGAAAAAAACAGCATATACAGGGTTCAGTACGATCTCTGATTTCAGGCATCCACTGGGGATCCTGGAATGTATCCCCAACATGTAAGGGAGGGACTACTGTACACAAAATAAAAGTAAGAGGCTTAATTCTCAGAGTTGAAAACAACACAGGAGACTTCTCCCCCTCCCTTTTCTTCCAGCATTCTTTAGAAAACTTGCAACTCTAAGTACTTTTTCTGTCTCTTTGAAATGTATATGAATGTTTTTAAAAGTGAAATAAGTCTCTTTCCAGCTTTAAGACCCAGGGATGTCTTTCTCAAGGACCTGGGAGCTATCCCTTTGAAATACAACATCAGGGACAACAGTGACAGAGCTCCTGTCGCCCACTTTCCATGACAGGGCAGGAGCCTAACCGTCCAGCAAGGCATCTGATTTCACCTTGCAAAGCTCCTTCCTTTCATAAGGACATGAGGATTTTATTTTTCTTTGTAGAAAACCAATTAACACAGGGGTTACCTTAATTACCAGGTGAATTTAGGATGATAAACGGTGTATGACAAAACGTACTGTCAAGTCCTCTTGCCTGAGGACTAGTTACTGTCTGTCTCGAGAGCACGTATGGAGCGGGTTGTTCCTGCCTGGCCGTATGAAAGGGAGAGACTTCTTTCTGTCTCTGCATTCTCTTAGTGGATTACTTGGGATGTGCATCACATTCTGGTTTAATGCTTACTAGATAACAGAAGTGTTTTCTTCCTCTTTCACGCTTGTGGAGAGGTTTTCTGGGTTGAGAGGACATTTTCCCGCAGCACACTTGCCTGGACTCCCTTCTTGTCTGTCCCCAAATGTAACCCATTCTCCGTGTTGCATCTAGGATGATCACTTCATAAAGCCAGTCAGTTTGTGTCACTACTGTTTAGTAGATTCCCATCACTCAGCTCCACAGCTTGGATCCTCTGGTCCCAGGGGATCCATCCCTGTCCATCTCCTGTGTCACTGTGTCTCACTCATGCTGGCCACCTCGTTTTTCCTTGTAATTGATAAGCTCATTCCCTCTTCAGGGCTTTTCACTGGCTCTGCCATTTCCCTGAAATGCTACTTTTTCTGGTCTTTGCAAGGCTCCTTGTTTGGGTCTCCCTTAAACGCCATCTTGTCAGAACGGCTTTCCATGGTTGCCAAAGAAGCCAGTTGCTCAGGAACCCTCTCATAGACTAAACTGTTTTATTTGCTGTTTACAACCGCTTTCTATTTTCAAAGTTTACATGTATTTCTGTTTCCCTCCCTACATTGAAAGCTCTGGGAGTAGCAGCTGTTTTTTTGTTTACTCAACATGTGTGGTGCTGTGTTAGGAGTTCAAAAAAGTTTTTGAAATTAGAGTGCCCTTTTTTTCTGTGGATAAAAGTGTTTTAAATAAACTAACACAGTTTCTTGCTTAAGGAACTTTTGTAAATGAATTATTTTATAAACCAAGAATTAATATTTTTGTAGATATGAGTTAATCATATATTCATTTTTTATTTAAGTTAGTGAAGATCCATTCACAAAATGTGCTTCAAAACAGGGTGCAAATACAATGAGAACTGCCTGGGTGGTTTATAGCATATGATGTCACACCTGCCCTGACATTTGTGGGATGCAGGGCAGGATCACAAAGGGAAACCCCCCGGACCACAAGTCTCAATACTTAAAAGTTGCACAACAAGCTAAGAGCTGTTGGAATGTGCCACGTGGTCTTCCTTGACAAGTACTGTGTGTTCACGATGCTGGGGAAGTCAGTTGTGGTTTACACTAATTTTATTACTGAAGTACAGTCGCATGGATGTATCTTTCCACCACTGGATTTCCCCTGAACCTTGGGAGCTCACCCACAAATGCATGGACACCTCAGCTGACTCTTCCATACTCCTTGCGTCTCTGACAAACTGTTTTAACATGACAGCCAAGCCGTCTGCTCTCAGGAGGAGGGACCAAGGCAAAAGGTCCATCTGGCCCCAAGAGGCAGGCTCATGTCCATTTGGGCAGGATTTAAGGGTCTTGGATACCCAGAGAATGAACTAGAAGATTCTTCCTTTCCTGTGTGGAGAAGTTCAGCCAGGGGAGGCCAGAGCTGGGCCTTTGAGTACCAGGTAACAGATAGGACCTGTCATGCCTGGGCCTATGGTAGGACTAACAATAGAAAATTTTAAAAATACATTGCACTGTATTTGAGATGAATATACACAGACACTTAATGAAATCCTAGACAAAACAGTAATAATAATGATGCAACCTGCTCATGCATAGATTTACTAAGAATCACAAATAAACCTCCAGCCTACCATGAACAAAGGCATAGATTCCTCAAAGTCAGGCAAGGTCAAAAATTATCAATGGGTCAGGGATCCTAGTGGACTGTGTGCATTTCCACAGTTCCAGAAATGAAGTACATGCTGATGATGAATGGCCTCTCACCCCCACCATGACCACTTCCAGAAACCTGCAGAGCTGATTACCTTCTTTCTGCATCTGTGTCATGAAACCACACATGCCACATGCGACGCACACAACATCAGTCCCTTTTCTCTCCTCCCTAGTTTCTCCTTCTCACCTGGTAGCAGCTCAGTAACCAAGAGGTAGGCCAGAAACTCTAATGTCATTCTAGATCCTGCTTTGTTCTTTGAATAACAGCTCATCAGCGGACAAGTGGTTGGTGCAGAGTCAGGTCAAGTGCCACTACCAATCCCACAAAGCCCACCTTCTCCTGTCACCAGCGTCTATCCTCCCTGTCTGCTCCCATTGCTTTGCCTTCCTTCCCACCCTTCCCGTCTCTTTTCTGAATTATCGCCATAGATGCCTGTCCTGGCCTCAGTTCACAGTGTTAAACCAAATTGCTCTTTTCTAAAATATAAATATCATCATGTTGGTTCCCTAACTGGAAGCCTTAAACATCTCTGTAATGATTATGGTGTAAACTGAAAGTCACCATAAATTGCTTGGCCTACTCTGCCTCAATAGTCTTACTTACCAGCGCCAACTGTCTCTCTACCAGTGACTCAGGTCCGCATGGAAGATTATTTTCATGCTTAGATTTTCAGCTTTCTCTCCTGCAAACTGGGATATTATCAACCTTAAAAGGCAACTGTAAGAACCTAAAGTTATATTGCAAAGAATTAATCCCTTAAAATATAAATTACATTTATTATACATTATAATGACATTTTTGTGGATTATTCCAATTGCCTTTCAACAAAGTAAAGAAATATCTGCTGAGTCTACTGACATGGAATGGCTTCTAGAGAGGAATCTAGCTAGAATCTGGAAAGAAAATATTTTCTTTCTATAAAGTTATTGATATAAGGCCAAATAAAACTTAAAGAATTATGTGGGAAACAAGATTTTGATTGAAAACTTAATAGCTGTCACATGGAATCTAAACTTAAAATTAGGGCAATGACATGTGTAACTTTGTCCAAGTTAGTTCTAGCTTATACCTGTTGTGCCAGCATAATTGTTCATAGCACCCAGATTTACTCCTAAAAATATTCCAATTTGAATAAAAATTACACAGTCTCCCTTCTTATGAAGTCCTGTAAGCCTGTTTCACACAAGAGTAAAGGAAGCAGGTAGAGTGTGAGACAGACAAGAGGGAAGACACAATGATGTCACTAACACACCTGGGCACAGATGTGTGGGGTGTTAGTACCTCACTCTGTTACTCATGCAAGCCAATACCCTATTTTTTTTCCCTTAAATTAGTTTTAGTAGATTTCTGTTAATTATCACCAAAATAACCTTGACTAACACATTCTCTCTTATCACTAGTCCTTTGCAAATCCGTGTGCCCATTGCCAGGGACAACTTCCCTCTCTGCCCTTGCTCACTTGGCTAAATTCTACTTATTCTACCAATCTTACCTCTAATATTGTGTTTTCAAGGTTTATTTCCTGGATTGCCTCAACTGTAGGACAAATGACTTTCCAGGTACTGAAGAAGTTCAGGAAATGCCAGCCCATCATATGCCGCTGTGGTATACTGATTACTTTTAATTGAAACCACTTGGAAAAGAGCAAACGCAGGGACAGGCTTTCTCTGAACTCCCCTCATCTGCCGGGAGACAGAACCTCCAAAGGGAGCTCCACTATTTGGGAGTTTCATCAACTCAGGAAGATGAGCTCGTATCCCAAGAGAGGAGACTGGAAGTCCACACCACACCAAGATGATCTTTGTCACAAACTATCATCTGTTCTTCTAACAGCCCATTCATTTTTCCCAAAAATCATTTATGAAAAGAGTATATAAGCTCCCAATCTAACTAGTTTTTGGGTAGTCACTTTTCTTTCCTGTGATGCCTTTGTGCATGTAATAAAGTTGTATACCTTTTCTCCTGTTAATCTGCCTGCTGTCAGTTCATTTCAAAGACTCAGTTATCAAACCCTCAGAGGGTAGAGGGAAAGTCCTCCCTCCCCTGTAGTGCTCCTTGTCCTTTTCTAGTCAGAGAAATGGCCCCACAATGCTCAATTATTGATCCTTTGCTAGATAGCACACTACCTGAGATCAGGCACCAGATTTCTCTTGCTCAATGATACAGCAAGCACCCAGCAGTGACATGCATAAAGCAATAACTTAAATATTGGTTGAATTAAGTCTTTAAAGCACTTAGCCCAAGACCTGGCCAGAGTAAGTATTGAATAAATAGTAACTATTATAAACTTTATCATGATATAACAAAGGATATGTTTTGGAATAAGGATGAATTATTTGTGAGATTAAAAATAAATAATTCTTAAGAAAAATGAGTTTATAGTTTTAAAAACATATTTGGTGTAATGTAAAAGTGAATTAAAATATGTAATATGAAACTTTGATTTAAATAAAAATAATAGGCATTTACAATGGGCTCCCAGAAGAGAAAGGAACATGGTGTTTATTTTAATTATTTCATTCTGAATGATTTCCTGATCTAGACCTCATTTCAGAAAATTTTGTTCGCAAATTTAATAATGCTTGTTTTTGTAAATGGCTAATGGAACTGCATTTCTATGAAATGTTTAGAAATGGATCAAAAATACTATTATGGAGCTGACTAAATAATATACATGGAATAAATGTCAAGTGTAAAATTATTATATCTTTTATGAGTCAAGTTAAAAACTGAAAAAATAAAGCATGCACGAAGTGTAGATTATTATAAAAGATAACACGTTATGCGGCTGGTGATGTGACAAAGTACAAATTTTTATATAAAAAAGTGATTGGTGAAGCAATAATAATAAACATTCTGTCCAAATATTATCTCTTGCAACCAGCCAGAGTGAAAGTTGCTCATTTTCTCCTCCTTCATACTTTCTATTGCTGCTTTCAGATCGACCCACCACATTTGAGGGTTAAAGGACATTTCCTTTGAGATTTAACTCATCCATTGAAAAAGCTTCAATCTCTGCCTTTTCATGTGTGTCTAGTGAGAAATGAGTCAACAGCATTGCTGCATCTTGCTCTCTGCTCTGACTACTCTAAATCTCACCTCCAAAGGTGCTGCCTTGAGCATTAACCCTTCAGAAACTCAGTCTTAGGGCCACTCGTCTACCCCATCAACACCCAAAGAGCTGTGGTCAGATGTCTGTGTGTAAGTTCCTAGCTTAAAAAAAGGACAGCTTCCAATGTCATTCAACCAAAGGCATTTTTTTATGTAGTAACATGCTGATTGACAGGATTCTTTTTTTAATTTTTCCTTTTGAAGGTAGTTGTGTTGTGGTAGAGATTTTTCAACTCTTGGCTAAGAAATTCACAAGTGCAAAAACAGTATGTTAACTAAGAATGTTTTCATTACTCAAAACTCAGAAAATGTCTAAAAGAAAATGAATATTTTTGGGGGGAGGGTGTTGCATTTCTATTTATTCATTCATTCATTCATTCACTCAAAAATATTTTTGAGTTACTACTGCATGTCAGACAATGTTCTAGGCACTTGTGATACATCAATAAGTAAATTAAGATTTTTCCCATTGTGGAGTTTCAATTCTTGTGAAAGGAGATGACAGTAAGAAATAAAATCAAGTAAAAAATGAAAACAGAAAAAAAAGAGAGCAAGCAGGGTCAAGGGCATTGGGAGCAATGGGGGGTGGGTTAGTAAGTTGCAATTTTAAATAGGTTGGTCATGAGAGGTCCCCTGAGATGATGACATCTAATCCAAGATAGTGAAAGAATCAGCCCTGCATGACCTGGGGCCAAGGCAACCAAGCAGGGAAAATAAAATAGCCATCAAAGACCCTAAATCATGGGCCTAGCACCTTCCAAAAAAGCAAGGCCATTTCTGGGGCTGGAGATGCTCAAGAGGTGGGTGGAGAAACTAGCAGGAGACCAGGTGGAGAAAACACTGTGGGCACATGGGAACTGTAGGCAGCTGGGGAACTTTGGGCCCTGAGGAATCAGGGGTCATTGCTGGGTTCCAAGGACAGTAGCGAGGTGTGGGACTCATATTTTTAAAGTTTTAATGTGGCTGCTGTGTTCAGGACAGACTATGGAGGGACCATAGGACAACAGAGAAGAGTCTGTGAGACAGGTTAGGAGGCTACTGCAGCCTGCCGGACAAAAATCAGGTGTGGTGGTGTGGAGCGGGGAGAAGGGCCCCATTCTCCATGTGTTTTATAGGTAGGTCCAACAAGGTTTCCAGATAGACTGCACATAGGACATAAGAGCAAAGGAAGATTTGAGAAAGAGGGCAGGATTTCCTTCCATCAAGCGGCATGTTCTAGCTCAAAAACGAAATAAAAATCAGTGAAAGCTAATCAACAAGTACCAGAGCCTAAGAAAAAGAACTATGCAGGAAAACTGACAGTTGCTGAGGGAGGATAAGGGATGCCTTCTTACAGGAAACTGTATGCAGTTCTTATTACACAACACCAGAGTTCTAATCTAAACTAAGCACACCGAAACCTTAGGAAATCTACATGCCAGTGTTACTTATACATAAAGTAGACAGATTAATTGCCGCTTTTATGACAAGACATTGTTATTCTAAATGCTAGTGCCATACAGAGCTTTAAACATACTTATTAGCATAAACTTCTATATTTCAAGTATTAACTAGAATGCCTAAATAATCTGGGCTATTTTTCTTATTTTTAATAACCTGATTTCAGGATGGAGGATGTGTCTGCATTTATGAGTCCCTTTGAAAACTCACAGATTTCTAGTCAGAATGTGAGCTCTGCAAAGCAAGGATCTTTGCTTCATCCACTCATTCATGCCGAGCTTCACAGCAGTGGCCGCCGCTCTACAGACACGCAGTAACACCTGCTGATCGACTGAATGAATGAGTTAGTAAGTGCCACGTACTGTATATAGTTCAGGATTAGATTTCTCAGTATGATATTAAATTTGCTTTGTCTGTAAGAGGTAGATTATGTTGTTTACAATGAGGTCACAACTCAATTTCAGTGATCATTTAAATATAATTTGTCTTTTCTCGTTCAATATCACAAATTCATATGTAAAACTTCAGCGTGTACATAGGTGAGATACTGGAGTTTCGACCCCATCCTAAAGTGTAATGAATTGGTGAGTCTAATGCAAATATTAAAGCACTAATGGACTGATTTGCTTTTAATGGTCTAAAAAAAGGAGTTGGTAAACTACGGCCCGCAGAGCAAATCTGGCCCACCACCTGTTTTTGTAGCTTGAAAGAATGATTTTACATTTTTAAATGGTTGAAAAATACCAAAAGAAGAATGTTATTTCATGATATACAAAATTAAAATTTCAGTGTACATAAATAAAATGTTAGTGGAACACAGCTATAACTGTTCATTTATGTATTGTGTCTGTCTGCTTTCACAGTACGACTGTAAAGCTGTGTAACTGCAGTGGAGACCACAAGATCCACAAAGCCTAAAATGTTACTATCTGATTCTTTACAGGTTTGCTGAGCCTTGGTATGGAGCAGTGATTATGTGATAATTCCTTGCATTTATGTGGCATTTTCCTTATATTACTCTTTCTCATTAATGCTCATGTTTTTGAATTAAGAAAATTTAAAAAGTGGTTTATTAACTGGGTCCTCACCCTGAAGCTCTTCAGCTCTTTATTCATAGGGCTCGGTTATTATTTTCTCCTACAAGTTGCTCTTTTGGGTTAGATGCTAGAACTCAAGAGCAAAGTCTCTTTTGGAAGGTTTATTGGCTTTATATTTTGCAGGGTAAACATTGACTAGCAGTTAGAATTTTATTACATGTGCATGGATGCTTCAGTGGCTGAAAAGGTTTAGAAAACATACACAGAAAGAGAAACCTTAACATCCATCAGGATGTCTAAATGAAACAAAGAAGATCTGAATATGATTGAGTTCCACCCAATTAAGTCTCAGCATTCTTCCTTTCATTCTGAAAATGTCAAAGTGCTTCCATAACTACAGACACTGAGTCCATTGAGATCTAAGCCTTTTTCAAAGAGCAGAAGCTGAAGATGGCTGCAGTGCTCAGGGAAAGAAATGCTTTCAATAAATTTCTGTCTATATTTTTAAAAGTAATACATAGACGACAACAATGACAACAAGAACAAAACCCTCAATCTAACTCAAAATGGATCATGACTTTAAATACAAGAGTTAAAACTAAAAGTTTTAGAAAAACACATAGAAAATCTTAAGGATTTAGGTCTAGGCTAGGAGTTTTTAGACATGATAACAAATCCATAAAAACAAAAACTGATAAACTAGACTTCATCAAAATTGAAAAACTTTTGCTCTGCAAAACATGCAACTCAGCAATTTCATTCTTGAGCATTTATCCTAGAGAAATGAAAACTTATGTTCACACGACAACCTGTGCATGAGTGTTTACAGCAGCTTTACTCTTAATAGATTAAAACTGGAAATAACCCAGATGTCTTTGAACAGGTGAATGATTAAACAATGGTACATCATTTTATGGAATACTATGAAGCAATATAAAGGAATAAACTACCAATACAACTATGCAACGACCTGCATGGACCACCACAGGAATGTGATGAGTGAATAAAGGCAGTCCCAAAAGACCGAACACTGCTTCATTCTGTTCATGCAACATTTGTGAAATGACAGAATTACAGAAGTGGAAAACAGACAAGTGGTTGCCAGGGTTAAGGAGGATGGGAGTTGGAGGGATATGGGTTTGACTGTAAAAGGGCAACCCTGATGGCAGCAATGTCAACACCCGGTTGTGATACTGTCATCTAGTTTTGCAAAATGTTACCAGTGGCACAAGCTGGGTGAATCTCTCTGTTCTATTTCCTACAACTGCAAGTGAATCTATGATTACCTCAAAATAAAAAAAGGTTAATTTAAAAAGCAACAGATATCTGAAATGCAGTATTCACTTGAATTATGTACAATAAATGCAAACTGCTCTATTTCTAAACTTCTTTTTATTATATGTAAGTACGTGTACACACGTATTTAATTTCAAAATTCAGAGGGATTGAAAGGTTGTCAGGAATCAGCACACATGTCAAGTATTTCTGAGAGAAAACAATATGGACTTTACAATTGTAAAATTCTTGGTAAATATTGGCAAATTTGAAGATGCATGATATTCATTGTTAGAATTGTCCATTGCTGGGGATAATGACCATTTATCTTAGAATAATGATAGTAATAAAATACTGCACCAAACCAAAAGCCTTTTCCAGTCAACACAACTACTGTTTACCCAAGAGGCTCTATAATTGCTATGACTGTGAACTGGAAGAAAAGAAAAGAAAATCGAAGGACAAGGATTCCCTAGACAAACAAGTTAAAACCTCTGTTTTCATTTGTCAGTGGAAGCACAGGTATTAAAATAGATGTGTAGACAGAAATAGTGACATTATTACAAAAACAAAAAAGTAAATAACTTTATGATCTGCCCCTCAAGAGTTCTTTGTAATAATGTTCAGTGTAAAAAATATGCTTTTATGATCTCAATACTTACCAAGTACGTAACAGCTATGAAAATGTGTCATACAGTATACATATAAAATATGTTTAAATCAATCTGTGCAACTAAAAAAAAAAACTTTAGTATGTGACAGAAATAAATCAATCACTTTGATTTTGACCAATAGGGAATGTGAATTTCATGACAAGCAAAAACCCAGTCTGAATTCCATGAAAATGCTTCATACTAATTAAATAAAAATGTAATTTTCAAGAAATTCCACTGACAGTGCAAATATTTAATTGGGCAATAAACCCCCCATCCCACAAATTTTTCAATTTTGAATTTAGATGTCACTTACTTTTTGTAATAATTGTCCTTATACTTTTTCCCTTGCTTAAATTTTATAGTTGGATTCTAATTCCCCTATTTATGTAACATTGATATTTGTTTATCTCAAATGAACTCGAAAAGCCTTATAATCAATTATGGGAAAGAGAATATTACTGGTATACTCGTACAGTAAATATACACTATAGGCAATACTTACAAGTCATTATTTTTTCTATTTCTTCCAAATAAATGTTTTAATTCTCTTAAAACTATGAAACTATACTTTAGAGATCAATACTGTATAGTCGCTCAAATTAGACCATGTAAAACATACAATTTTAATAGATTGATAGTGTTCACAGTAGTACTTGAATCACTTATCTTAATTAAGTTTTTAAGACTACATTGTGAACTAAATTAACCTCTCACTAATAAAGGAATTTGAATGCTCTGAGACAAAAACACTAATTAGCAATTATGCTTTCATCACATCAAATACACACAACTATGGGAAAACCAAGTATGTTTGTTCTTTGATGCTTAAAAATAGTACACCTCTTGAAGTTATTTTTAAAACACTTTAATAGTAACACTAATAATTAAACTTTAAATGTACCATAAAATTTTGAGTTTTGCATCCTCATGAAACGAAAGGATTGTGCATTTGGTTATCCGAAGAGATTTCAGTTTTTTTTTTCTTTAATAATAATTAAAATCAAAACCAAATTTAAAACTTCAACTCTCATTCTCCAAAGATCCCTTTCTAAACATTTATTCATATCAGTAATCCTGATTAAATTGATTCTCAGCTTCCTAGTAGGTATGAACAATAAAAATCTGTGTGTTGACTCAAGACAGACTTGAAGTGAGAAAATAATTACCAGATTTTTCATTAAACATTCTTCAAAAATTCACTTTTCTTTATTGATAACAAGTGCCTGATTTCCATTTTCAATATGTTATTGAAACTTCAGGTGTTTGTAGTAATGCAAAGATCTGGTAACTTAACATTAGCATGATAAAGTGATATTTACTTCTTTACTATTTTTTCTGTTTCAAAGTCAAAATACACTATCTATTTGCCTTGCTGCCAAGTAAATGCCAGGAGAATCTTATTGTTGTCAGTCTGAATTGAGTGGTGTGAAGTGGAAGGCCAAAGAGAAGGAAAAATCTCATTTGAGAACTGCAGATTGAATCATTTATCACATAACTCTTCCCTTGAGTCAATCTCTCTCTAGAACTGAGAATAAATAATAACAATTCCTTAGATTTGGAGAAAACTTATAAATCAATGTTCTTTCGTGTTCGTTATCTTTGAGGGTAGTCCTCATGAAAACTGTAGGCTGGAAAAGAGTATTATGTCCTAATTTAACCTACTTAACTAGGAAATTTAGCTAATAGACTTTAATGTATACATGCTTGGGGTTACATAGTTGGTAAGATTTGAGCTAAGCCCCAGGCCAGAAACAGTGCCTCTGTTTTGCTTATTCCAAAAATTATGTAAATATTATATATGTACATGTGTATATCTGTGAGTGTGTACATTTATGACTTTTCTATTATGCAGTTTGCCGTAGTTTGAATGAGTTTTATTATGCTTAGGATTATTATGTATATATAAATTTTTTTTCTTGTACCCAGTGATAGAATTGCTAACATCTGGGCGGCTTATATTCTCTTTAATAATGCTAAACGCTGCCAAGTATATTACTCCCATTTGCACCTCAAATGTTTTTTAACTGCCTCAATGAGAATATGAGTAATTTAGGGAAAACATCTGTAAGTCACTGTAAAATGCAATTTGACACACATCAGTTGAGTAGATGTTCTTGTCATTGCAACTACACTAAGGACTGTGAATATTAGAGCAGAGACAAGCAGAGACATAAAAAATTAATTAACTCATGTAAGGAACTCATAGTCTTCAATAGCCAATAACTAAGAAATAAGAAATAAACAAGCAATAAAGACAAATACATACAAAAGAAATAACGGAAAATCAAAGAAAGATAAAATGCTATTAGGTGTCAAATGCAAGGCAGAGACAGCAAATGCAGTAAATAGTGCAAAATATCTAAGAACTCTGCATACTAGGATATTCAGTCACAACCAAAAAGTTATAAAAATAATTCTTGGTGAATGTTATGAAGTGTAAGAATCATATAAAGTGGACTCTTATTTACTCTTAGGGATCACAGAAGTCTCTTAAAAAAGAGTGGTGTTCAGCCATGTGTAAAATAAATAGACGTTTGCAGGTGAAGTAAACAAGGGGAAGAATTTTAGCCCAAGCAAAGGCTCAAAGGCAAGAGAAAACAAATCTGTGAGGAGCCAAGCATGGAAGGCATGAGTGAGTACGGAGAAGTAGAAGCCTGATGCTGACCACTTTGAGGCCATGTTACAGAGTTAGGCTTTTATTGTAATGTAAGTGAGACTCTAGAGAGGATTTTTAAATTAGGGGATTAGCTTGATTACATTTTCTCTCTGACAAAGTGGATTTTCTTCAACAGGAATTCAATACAACAGTATCCCTCTGAACAGCCCTTAAGAGTAGTGTCTAGTTTGGGTGGATACTGCGTGATGTGGTAGCTCGTGTGAGCAAGAGAGATGCAGGCGGAGATCAGTCTCTCCACCCTGTTGGAGGTCAACCAGATAATTTGGCAATTGGATGTGGATATGGGTGGTTTGGGACGTGTTATTTTTGAGAAGTCTGCAAGGTGTTCAAATGAACTTATCTAATTGGCATCTTAGAGGTTCACAAGGCAGGTGGGAGTTGGAAATTGAGATTTTTGGAGTTATTACCTCACAGATCATTGTCTGAGCCTGGGGAAGAAATACATTTGCTCTAAGAGAACATGTACAGAGAGGAGAGATCAGACATCCTAAGACCAATTCTCCGGGAAACCTACATCTCAAAGCCAGGTAGAGGAAGACAAGACTACAAAAGGGATTGAGACAGAGCAGCCAGTAATACAGGAAGGATCTGAGGGAGGATCATGAAAAGCCAGAGAAAAAAGTATTTCAATAAAGTAGAAAGAGCCAACAGCATCTCAGTTTTGTAAGAGGCCATTTAAGATGATGACTAACTGGGTTTTTTTCTGACAGTAAGAGCAGTAACCATGGGGTAATGAGGGTAGAAACAAAAAACTAGGTGGGCAGCAGAATGTCTGGAAAAGAAATACGTAAAGCAAGCACAGAATTGTCAAAATTCTGTTATAAAAGAAGAGAAACACAGGTGAATACTCAAAGGGAAAAGATGGTGTTTTTATGTATCTATTTTAAAAAGTGAATGACTCGAGCATATTTAAATACTTGAAGGAAGGAGTCATAGAGAGGGAAGAGAGAAAATAAGGACAAAAAGAGGTTCACAAACATAGGCAGTCCCTGCGGCAGCCACCAGGCGTATCCGTGGAAGGACGAGCTTTGCTTGGGAGAAGGGCCAAAATTCCAAGGTAACAGGAGTGGAAGCGTAAAGAATTACAGCTAGTTTGCATGTCTGCTGGAAGGAAATAAAAGGAAATCACTCTGCTGGCTTTGTCTTTGGTAAAGTGAGACTCAAGATCATCTACCATGCACGTAAGAGGATCTGATGAGCTGGAGGATCTGAGGAGAGTGGTGAAGATTGGAAAAGAATAAGGTGAGAAGCCACAAGAGTTCACTAGAACGATAAATGACAGTAGCTGAGCAGGAGTGTGGCTGGCAGCCGTACACTTACAGTGGGGACCCAGCTGCAGGGGGCGTGGCCTTCCTCAGGAGACTGAGAAAGACCAAGGCAGGGGGACTGAGCACACTGGAAGAGACTAGATTTCAGTGCTGGAATGGCTGCTGATAGGGAAGAAACATGCCCCAGTAAAAGCAAGACCTAACACAAAGAGAGGAAGCAGAGATGCATAGAGAAGCAGAAATAGCAAAAGAGTAACAGGTTTAAATGTAATTTTTCAGAATTTCAGGTAAAGCAGAGCCTAACATACACAAGGGTGCTTCAAAAAGTTCATGGGAAGATTCGTACTATCTTTTAATTCTATTTTCCCACAAACTTTTGGACGTTCCCTCGTATAACCGAGAGTAGCTGGTAGAAGTGGAGAGAAGATCCAAGGGTCGGAGGGCAGGGGCTGAGGGCACCAAGCTGGCGGTGTCCACACGACGTGAAGGATGCTGGCAGGTGCTGCAGGAAACTACACGTAAGTCCTTCCTACCGGGGTGGGCAGTGGAGGGCAGACACCGAGACAGAGACTGAAGGATTACTGTGGAGTGGCAGAGGCGTCACTGGAGGAGCTATGCTCATTACACTGTGAAATTAGTCATCTATTTGTCTGCTTTCCCTGGAAATTTTATGAGGAGCAATTTCTTCCTTCTACAGCACTGGATCTTCAATACCAACACTGCAATAGGGACACAATAGGAAGGGGTTATATATTTGTTGGTGAATAAATTAATACATGAATGAATGAATGGTTAGCTTATTACTTCAAAATTATTACACCAGTGTGATTGCACGCATGATGTGACTTAGGGTGACTTTTACTCCCGTCAAGGTGTCCGGTGAATAATCTCAATATTTGTCCCAGTGATTCACATTTCCTATGTTCTCATTACTAACTCTACTTTTGAATGACATGTCTTGAAAGACATTGTGATAATCCAGTCAATTAAATGTGGAAGCATTTTCTTCTCTTTAAAATAATGTTGCACGCCTCTGCCCACCCACACATGGGTTGATCTAGAGTTTGAGATTCGTAGGGAAATTTTACCTCCAAGATCTGGGGAAGGGTGGAGCATGAAATGCCCATTGTGTGAGGTATGACCAACGGGCAAGGTTTCAACATGAGCAGGGTTTATATCAGCAGAAAGATAGGCATGAATGATATTCCGGCTTGTATTTTTATAGAAAAAAATGATATCCTATTTAGTAATAATTATTAAAAATTTGGAAAGTGTCATTTTACATGTCTTATTTCTCACCTTTCAATTGTTATTAACCTTGTTAATGTTAGACAAAATGAATTACAGCTAAAATCTTAACATCCCACAGAATGCAGGATTTAGAACTTCAAATAAGCCAGCATCTTAGCTCCAATCAATCCAACACAATGCTTTGTATCTCTCGTGGGCCAGGCCACCATGGGACTCAAAGTTCAAAACAGCTTTCTTTGGCTTTGAGCTGTTCACAATCCACATGCGTTAGTGGACAACTATAAAAATGGATGGTCAGTTTTCCACCAGTCTAACAAGGAAAGTTGTGAGGGAGCAGAGGGGAATGACGCCTCAGCTGTAGTTGCTGTGAACTGACTCTGTAGAGAAACTCGGACCATCTACCACGGGTTTATGGATGGCTCTCTCCAGTAAAACAGTCACATTCCCTTCAGGCCTCTTCTGAAATAAACAGCAAACGATAGTTTTTTAATGAAAATGTACCTATTAAATTATGAAAATTAGGGAGCGATGCCATGTAGTTACTAAGTTACTACCATTATGTGCGAAGAAACCAATCTCATGAAATCTAGGAATGCAAAACTGCTCCAGAGCCACTTTCCCTAAGAATAGACGAGCTCAGGGTTTGGACCACTGAAGGCTCAGCTGACGTTTATTTAGCCCCTCCCTAGAGTAAAGGTCAGTTTTGTGTGCTGAACTCCATTTTCTTGCATTTTATGCATGATTAAGAGGTAATTAAGCTTTAATGAAAAGTGTTAGGCTGATTACAATTAACATAATTGCTGTAGTCAGTTCATGTCCTCCTGTTTCACACACTGCGCAGAGCTGGCAGGACAATAGGCCTTTAACAGGGTTTGGATATCTTGTGAGCATCCGCAGTGCCTTTTTCTACTGGAGAAAATTTCGTCTTACAGTAAAGTGAAGGTAAACACACACATACCCTACTCCATTGGAGGCCATTGAACATGTAGGTAGACACGCAGCATTGAAAATAAGTTATTACTATTTCTATAGGATCAGGAAAGAGTTGTTCCTCTCCCAAGATTATTTTAAAGCAGGGGAAAAATGATAATTTTTAATGGAATAAGGAAATTTATTGTATGATAGATTAAACTGCACACATTTAAAAATGGGTATTAAAGTTTAAAAAATGAAAATATTCTGCCTAGTTTCCAACTACAATCAAAATATTAAGTAATCAACAGTAAAATAAATTTATAAAGAATTACAATACTTAAGAGGCAAACGAAGCTGCACACCTTTTATTAAATAGGTATAATGTGTTCTTTACTAGTCAAAGCGAAGTCCATAACAGCAAGTACTTTTTTGATAACATCTTTATATAAAGACCATTTACTCTGAACTATTTGTCAGTACTGAATAGAAACGAATCCAGAGCTGAAAGAATATTTATTATTAAAATTAACATTTAAATATTCATTAAAGGCTTTACTATTAAAATTTCTGAATCAAGCTAAACTCAGTTACAAAGCACATCATTTACAGTAGATGACGTGTTGTTTATCACACAATCAGTCATCCTAGTATTTTTCAATATTTACACACCTGGAAATTTTTCAAGCATATCTAATTAGCAAACACTTGCTAAGCACTGATTATATATCATGTTCTAGAAATACAAAGACATTCTGCCCTTAAATATGTTAGTCTAGTAGATGGTAAATAAAATGCTAACACACAATAGGCTAAGCACTGTAACAGAAGTGTGAACATTGAGTTTAGGGACTGTATGTGACAACATGGTTGATTCTGCTAAAAGAACCTTGAAGGGTGGTGTGGCCACGTTGGAGTTCATTAAACAAAACAAGAGGGAAAGGCAAGACCAGTATGTGATACTGGTCTTGCCAGTATACACAACAAACGTGGGGTTCTGAGAGAGGGATGGAATATTGCTGAGGGTAGGTGACGTAGGCTTTGTCAGAGTGGAAGACAGCAATTGAAGATGTTGTAGAAAACAGGTTAGGGCAAGTCTGCATAGCGGTTTTTGTAGCCTTTATTTTTGGCAATGGGGAGAATCAGAAATCTCTGCAGAGAGGGGAAGACAGTGGAGAGCTCTGACCAGAAGTGAGATGTCCTCTTGAGCTGCCTCGTAAAGGACTCATCCTGGTTCCTCTGCTTAGCTAAGACAGTGAGTGGACAAGGGCAGGAGAAAGGAAACCAGTTAGTGAGTCACACTAACTTAGTCAGATCTGAGATGACTTAGACCAGGGTGGTAGGGGGTGCAGGTTGAGAGAACTAGTTAGATTTTAGATCTTTTTTGAAAATGAACCCTACTAAATTTGTTGTTGGATTACATGTGGGGTATGAGATAGATAGAGAGAGGTGTAGACAATGACTCCAAAGCTCTTGTCCTGAACAACTGACAGGATGGAGTTGACATTTACCAAGACAGGAGTTGACATTTATCAAGAGGACCAAGTTTGGGAAAGGAGTGGGTAGGAGGGTGGTCGAGTGTCGTGTTAGTCTGCCTGCTCAGCATCTCCACATCAAAGCAGAGATGTCCAGCAAGCAGTTGGATGCTCAGGGCAGAGGTCCAGGAGGTTGGCTGACATCTCCTGACAGGTGGATACTGACAGAGAAAGAAAACCTGAAGACAAGCCCTAATGGCATCCAACCTTTGCAGTTTCAGAAAAAAGATGAAAACCAACAAAAGAGACTATAACAGAGTGGTCCTTGGAATAAGGAGGACCAAGAGCGAATGGTAACATGGACAATAGTTGAAGAAAGTGTTTAAAAAAAAAAAAAAAAAAGAAAAGAAAAAAAAGGGAAAATATCAAATAAAATTATAAAAAGCTCTAATCTAGTATGGAATTACGTGTTTGAGAGGGTAGAACTACATTGTTAAATTATTGTTTAAAACCTCTTTTAAACTGAGAAAAATCAAATGAGAAAACAAAAGTTCAGATAATTCCATCACACCTATAACATTTAGGTCACCTATTACTGGCATACTATCGAGTTACAATGACTTATCAAGAAAACTCTAATACTATTGAATAAATGTTGTTTTTGCTTTGCAACAATGGTCATACTTGAAGTATCAATTAAATAAGAAAAAGTTCTTTTTACTCATTTTAAATATTTTAAAATCATAGAATAGTGCTAATACTATAAATTCTAACATTAGCATGGCTTATGAATGGCAGTACAATCTAATTTATACATAAAATGCCTCTTTTTTTTGGTCCCAGGTTTCTATGAACAAATAAATGGGACATTTCCACCCTCCCACCTACAGGAGCACTGTTAAGACTTCTTGGTCCGAGTGGATAGGCTCTTCTGCATTTTGTGAAGAGATTCAAGTCTTTAGTTTTGAAAGACCCCAACTAACTTATTTTCATCACTGGGTTCTCCAGCGAAGGGAGGAAGGCTTCAGAAAGAAGGAGAGTGAGGGGCACATTGGTCATGGCTGCAGGCATGTTGCTAAAATATCCATTTGTTTGGCATTGAAAGGGGCTTCCTAGGACATAGAAGTGACATGGTGCCCATGCAATCCAAAACTGGAAGGAGTCTTTTTAAAATAAACTGATACTGGACATCTTGTCCAGTAAAATAAACTGATACTGGAATGCACAGGAGCTAGGACTGAATATACTTTGACTTAAGAAAATGAGGAAATTTTTAATACCCAACCGTGGAGTACATTCAAGGCCCTTTCAAATGCTTGACAATGCTCTTTATAGAACTGTATTATCTAGGACCCACACGTCTGTATTATTTGAGAGGATTTCTTTACAAAGGTTGTGTTTGGGAATCCTAGGAAGAGGTGGGAATTTGTTATGGAAATTTGGAAGGAAATGGGTGGACATGGCAGCTTGAGCAAACAGTAAGTTTGGATTGAGGGACACAGCCAGCCCCAGGAAACCTGAAGAGAGGGAGCAGAGGCCCTAGGCCCTCGCCCCACACTCCGCCCTGTGTCTCCCCTCTGCTGCTGGAGCTCCTCCTCGGATGAGCCTCACAGAGGGCAGAGCCCACATGGGTCTGTCTCTAGAGCCGCGGAGTACATTAAGGAGGAGCAGAGAGTAGATCTGAGGGGCAAAGAGAAAATATATGACACAGAACATAGAACTTTGAAAGTGGAAATATCCTTAGAAATCAATATACCTCTTTGTGAAGGTTAATTCTAGGTGTCAACTTGGTTAGATGAAGGAATGCTGTAAAACCTGGTAAAGCTATCTTTTAGGTTTGTCCATGAGGGTGTTTCCAGCAGAAATTACCATGAAAGTCTGAGTGGCCTGGGTAGGAAAGACCCCCGCTGGGGGTCTGGAGAGAACAAAAGACCGAGGAAAGAGGTGAGGCTCTCTCTCCATCTGCTGGAGCTGGGACACACTCCTCTCTCCTGTCTGTGGACATCAGAGCTCGAGACTCTTCAGCGTTTGGGTTCCAGAACTTACACCAAGGACACCATCAGCTTCCCTGGTTCTGAGGCCTTTGGACTTGGACTTAGCCACGCTACCAGCATCCAGTTTATAGACGGCCTATCATGGGAGTTTTCTCCACAATTGTGTGAACTAATTCCCCTAATAAATCCCTCTCATATATCTATAACATATCCTATTGATTCTGTCTCTGGAGAACCCTGACTAATACATCTTCATTTCATAAATAAAGTAACAAGGATAGAAACAGAAGGTCAGTCTCAACTCATTAGAAGTCAAGATAGAAACCCAAATTTCCTGAGTCACAGTCCAGGCTGTTTTTGTTTTGTTTTGTTTTGTTTTGTTTTCATTATACCATTCAAAGTTTTTATTCCTCGCTTTTCCCCTTTCTATGGACATTAAAAGAAAATCGTGCAAAAACCCATTCATAAAAAGGCCTCAGAATCAACATTATTTTTCACCCCTAAAGTGGCATTTCCCAAAGTACATACCAAACTTGGGGATTTATTAAACAGTGAAGGGTACAGGAAGGGATCACATCCCAGTGTTATGTCAAACTGTATGGAATTGCCAACACTCAGCCATTTTACTTATGGAAATGAATTTTATATGGTTCAAACTAGTGCACATGAAAAACTGAGTAAAAGAAAATTAAGTAGGTTTCATTTCTGTGGGGGCATTCATCTTTATCACTCCTAAACATTCATATACTAATGAATTATATGGGGAGAAGAAAAATGTCTATGATCCTCAAAAAATTATACGGTGTCTTGTTTTATTACCCAAATTTGGAAGACATCCTCCAAAAAGGGAGAATCAGGAAAGAATATAGAAAAAGTGGTGATTTGGGGGTTTCCCCAAGAATTTTTTTGAAAAAGAAAGAAAGATTAAATACTAGGAATAAAACTAAACATACTCTTACTATATGATCCAGCAGTTATGCTCTTTGATGTTTACCCACATGAATTAAAAACTCACATCCACACAAAAACCTGCACCTGGATGTTTACAGCAACTTTATTCATAATTGCCAAAACTTGGAAGCATTTGAGACGTCCTTCAAAAAGTGAATGTATAAATAAATTTTGGTCCATTCAGCCAATGGAATAATATTCAGCGCCAAAAAGAAATGATCTATTAAGTCACAAAAAGACATAAAGGAAGCTTACATGCACATTACTAAGTGAAAGAAGCCAGTCTGAAGAGGCTATGTACTGTGGGATCTCAAGTGTGTGATATTCTGGAAAAGATGAAACTATAGAGACAGTAAATAGATCAGTGGTCATCAGGGATTAGGAAGAAGGGAAGGATGAATGGGAGGAGCACAGAGAATTTCTAGAGCAGTGACACTACATTGTATGATAACTGTAATTGTGGATCCAGGTCATCATTCATGTGTCCAAGTTCCCAGAATGGGCAACACCAAGAATGAGCCCTAACACACACAGTGGACTCTGGATGATACTTATGTGTCAGTGCAGGGTCATCCATTGTGACAAATGTATGTTGACGATGGGGGAGGCTGTGCCAGGGGGGCAGATGGTATATGGGAAGTCTCTGTACCTGCTGCTTAATTTTGCTGTGAACATAAAAGTACATTAAAAAATAAAGCCTATCAAAAAATAAATAAATAAATAAATAAATGAGCCAGGTGAGTATAGAATGGGAAAAGGAAGAAAATGAGCATGACCTCATAAACTCATCAACTTTTAAATTTTGCTACATAAAGCCAATAAATCACAAAAATATCACCTACGCTTCCCACCATTTCAGAAAATAAAGGACGATTTTATATCACAACAAAAAGCAAAAATGATATAATCCTGGAAAAAAGAATATTTTTTTTTCCAAGGCTTGATATTTTTGCCAGACCAATGAAAATTTTCCCACATACAGACACTTTTCCACAAGCACATATTTGCAAATTACTGTCTCAAAGTGCAGTGAAACCGAAGGTGAGAAATTGTGCAGACTATAACCTCAATTTTATTAGCAACCTTTTAAAGCATTAAATTGACCTAAGTCAATTTTCTTATGTAAATCCTAAATATGGCTCTCCAGTGACCTGCCAAGTGATAAATTGAGTCTGAATGTGTTCATGTGCAAGTTCCACTTGTTTTATGACAATGGCTGACCTTGTGAGCTACCAGATTATATAGCATCTGCACATGGTGCCATTTAAAGGGTCCTAAAAGGTTTACTGCCACAAAATATCTCCACTCCTTCCTTCTAAGGAAGTCATTCATTACACATAGGCTACACAGCAAAGATGGGAACTATCTTCAGGAGACAGTAGTTCAACTGTGCAAACATAGTTTCTTGCTTGTAATTCAGCAGAGGTTATTATCTCCTATTAGCTACTTAAAACATTAGCCTGAAAGAAGGAAAAACACAGGACACTTCTAAAGTAGGAAGTTGAGAATAGAGAATCAAAGCGTGTCTGGTTAGCAGGCATTGCACAGAGACTTCATCACACGCAGTCAAACTGGAGGAATTAGGAAACCTGGAGTTGGTGCCATATTTGGGGAAACCCCAAACATAAACCTTATATTTGTGTACAGACCTACATCTGTCTTGCACCAGTTTACTGATTAACTGAAATCTTTAAAATCATGTATACTTTTTTCATATAAGTAGATTCATTGCCTATCCCTATCCTATAATGAACAGAATTTCCTCAGACAAACCATTCCTCTTGAGACTGACGCTGTTCAGGACACTCTACCCCAAAATACGGCATCTTGGCATTTGAGGAAACAGCAGAAGCAGAAAGGTCTCTCTGACCTTCTCCCAACATATCTCCTGAAACAAGTCATTAAAAAATTCTCTGACCTTCCCCAAGGAGGTCATAAGGCCCTCATTCCGGAGGGGTCCTCCCTGTTCCCAGAAGAAAGGACACAGGGAACCAGAGAGGCACTGAGCAAACAGGATTTGCTAAGTCCCCTCCAGTTTATTGCCATTAGATCATACCTTTTGTCTTCCAATCATACTTCTGCATGGCTGCCCGTTGAAACACCCAGCTCCCTCCTTCTTTGGGTCTTCATCTCTGAAAGCTTTTCTATCATGCAAAACTTATGTTAAATAAATTTGGTTATGCTTTCTCTTCTTGTTAATCTGCCTTTTGTAATCTGTAGGGGCTTCAGCCATGGATCAGCAATGGGTGAGAAAATCTCTTCTCCCCTACAATACACATTTCCCAAATTTCAATTACAGTCAACAAAAATTCCACCATGTAAGGGGAGGCTTAAGGATACACATGGAGTTTTATGTTAGTGGCAAACACATGATGTCACATTAAAGAAGCAGCAAGCTGTTCCACCTACTTGAGAACTGAATGGAGAAGCCTGACTTGCTGATGAAGAAGTCACTGTCGAACTGCAGGGTGAGAGAGTTGAAGGTGCTGTGAATGTCCTCGGGAAGGGCGGAGCCACTCCACTCCTTCAGCAGGATGTCACTGTCCACCGGGCCATCCCACACCTTGAGAATATCATGAGCCATCTCAGTGTCAAAAACAATGAAATGAAGGCTGCAAGAGAGAGCACGGTTTGTATGTTTAATCATAATAATACTTCCCATTTACTGAGTGTGTCCTAACCACAATGTAATGTAAACTAGTTCATTTCATTTCCACCGCCCCCCCCAAATGTGCCTCAGTATTAACTGACAAATAAAGATGATGGAATCAAGGCTCATAGAAATTAATTCACTTGTGCAAATTAGAATATAGCACAAACTACTTCAGTCTATTATGGAAGCAGAGAGATAGCTGAGCTAGATGCTAAGATATCCATTGAAAGATTAAAAAAAAAAAATCCTTTTGAGACTTCCGGATCATTTTATAATTCAAAACTTTCCAGGACACACAAACAAAGAAGAGTTTGACACGGCTTTGTTTCAAGCTAAAGTCAATTTTCATATATATGTCAGTGTTGTTCTTAAAATGTCCCACTAGGTGGTAGCACCCACACTGGGAGAAAAGCACATGCAAAGATGCGGTTTGCACCAGAAACGTATTTTGTACTTCTATTTGTCTGAATGGTCTGCTCTTGTGCGGTATTTGTTTCTACAAATTTTATTTTCAGAAAAAACACATTTGAAATACCAATCCAAAGGCAGAAATGCATAATATAAACTCTCTTCTTTATAACATTTTAACACACTCCTATTAGACTTACACATATTTTCCAGAGTAACTTAAAAATCGTTGTGCCTGAGGAAGCTCACATTCACAGGCAGCAGACACGTAGTCCTATTTATGGCAATTCAAACAGATAAGAGTTTAGCTAAAATGCCAACCAAAATCTGTACATTTTAATGCGTGGGTTTATTCACAGATTTTCATTTACTGCTTACTGCACATTGATTGTAAGGAAGATAAAATCACAATAGATGACATACAGAAACTGTACACAAATCACTTTATTTTGCACAAATTACATTTTAAAAAAAAAATCTATCTCACTCTGAGTAATGTATAAAATATGTAGTACATTTTAAAGTGTTCAATATAAAATATTGAGTATGGACAAAAGTCCAGAATATAGCAGACATTTGCTCCCCCACCACCACTGATGTTCACTTTTTGCCCTCTTTGCTTCATATCTTTCATAAACAGGATCTCACAGGTACAGCCAAGCATCCCTTCGTTCCACTGACTCAACTCTTCTTTCTCTCATCCCACACTCTGAAGTTGCAATGTACTATCCCCATTTATATTTTCATGTGTGCATATGTGTTTATGTACGACTATATCCCTAAAAAATACATAGTGCTACTTTGTGTGTTTGGCAGTGATTACACAATAGAAATCATTTTGTCACGTACATTTTTGTATGAATTCAATTTGCTTTTATATTCAGCATTATATGAGACTCCTAACTAACATTAATAAAACAAATGTATTTCATAGGGCCTAGCTTCCAAAGCCTTGTAGTTTCAGGTATAGCCTAACAAACGACAGAAAACTTTTCCCAGGCTAAAGTGTCTCTATTGTAGATAAAGAATTGTAACACAGCAAAATTGCTGGCTCAAAGGGCAGATGTCCTTGGTACAGGTTAACCTTCTGATTGATATGTTGAGAAAGTTGCATGATTGTTATGTAAATATACTGCGGAAACTGCTGTAGGAAAAGAAAGTGTTTGCTTAGAACAAGATTTTGTTGGTGGATTGACTTAACCTTTTGCAAATAGCATTATGGAATGTCACTTTATTTCACTGATGTTACTAGTTTCCATTGTTAAAACTATACTTAGCCATAACTCTGCCCATGTCCTTGTGTTCTTTGTAATGATTAAAATTCAACTGAATTTTCTTCTGAAACTTCCTTGTCTTCACAATAAAAGGGAGAAGCTAACTTTGAATCAGGGCTGTCACATTCAGCTTTCTCCTCCTAATGGGAAAATTACTGAAGTGCAGTCCTCGTGTGCTTCTCAATGCATTCATACTGCTTTGAGTAATTGAGTAATTCTTTCTTATGTCACCATTACACTCCTCTATTCTGAAAAAGGTAGAATCATGTTA
The DNA here is from genome assembly GCF_027409185.1 of Cynocephalus volans. Taxonomy (NCBI): domain Eukaryota; kingdom Metazoa; phylum Chordata; class Mammalia; order Dermoptera; family Cynocephalidae; genus Cynocephalus; species Cynocephalus volans. The sequence goes on from NC_084460.1 coordinate 67,825,139, forward strand.
ATTTACTTTAAAAGCATGAGTAAGTGCTACATTTTTCTGGTCTCTTCTGAAGGATAGTTTCTAGTTTTTAATTATGACAAATGGTGCTGCAATGGACATTCTGGAACACTGATCCAAGGATCTTTGTAGCTGGGCATCAAGAAGAAGACTTGCCAGGTGTTTACCCCTGTGACTCCAACTACTTAACTACGTGTAGTCTCACAATAATGAACGAACATCCTTGTTTTGTTAAATCTTTACCAATACCTGATGTTATCAGATCGACAGTGGTACAAATAGAAAATCTGATGATTGTGGAATGGCATCTTGTTTAAATTATGTTTCCCTGATTATTCACAAGGTTGGTCTTTTTTGTGTGTATATAAGGCATTTCCCCTTCAATATTGTTCAACAATTCAACAAATATTTATTGAGCACAAGCAGTATACAAGGCACATGTCTCGGAACTTGGAATACATCAGTGAACTAAACAAAGACCCTGTCTTCATGGAGCTTATATTAAATGGGAGGAGAAAAATGGTCAACAGCGACCATAACAACTGAGTAAAGAATACTGCATGTTAGTAAGTGGTAAATACAACTGAAGAAAGAAAAACGAAAGACCAGAGTAAGGACCATCAGGAATGCCAAGATTGGGGGGAGGAAGGGGAAGACTGAAGCATTAAATGAGGTGGTTAAGTTAAGCCTTACTAGTGAGGTGAGATCTGAGCAGAGACCTGAAGGAGTTAAGGGAGTTTGGTTTATTCTATGTGAGGAAAGAGTTAAGCCAAGCAAATTACAATTCCTTGCAATTGATACGACAAGCATACAGAAAGGACATTGTTGGGAGGGAGGGGGGACAGGGAGGTGGGAGGGAGGTTTCGATAATTGGCCACAATAATCAACCACATTGTATATTGACAAAATAAAATAAAATAAAATATTTTTTAAAAAATCAAAGGGAAAAAAATAAATAAAAAACAAAAAAACTCCTATGTAGGGGGTAGCATTCGAGGACATCCTGGAACCCAGTGTAGCCACAGCAGAGGGAGGGACCAAGAAGCAAATGCTAAGATCAGGGAAGAAATAGGCTTTTTTGGGGGTTGGGGGGGGGTAGGAGAAAGGAAGTGCAGGGAGAGGGGGAAAAACACATAGGGCTTTATAGACAATTTTAAGGATTTTGTCCTTTACATAGGGTGATATGCCATTGAAAAATTAAAGTGCTTTCTCTGTCAACAACAGATTGTCCAGGGAACATGTAGAATCTGTGAACTTCTTCAGTAATCCAGGTAAGAGATGCCTGTTACTTAGAAGAGCTTGACAGTGGAGGTACCAAGAGGTTATCAGACTATGGATACATTCACAGGGAAGAGAAAACCGAATCAGATTGAGGCATGTGCAAGAAAGAGAGGATGCAGGTCGCTTAAGTTTTTGGCCTAAGGAACTAGAAAGTTGGAGTTGCCATCAACTGAGTAGAGAAAGGGTGCAGATGGAACATGCTTGTGGGATGAGGAAGACCAGAGATTCTGCCTTAGAGATGCTGAGTTCAGAATGTCTCAGACATAGAGCAGAGATGGTGAGTAGGCAGTTGTTTATGTGAGTCTGGAGTTTCAAAGATAAGTGTGGATGGAAATAATAAACATGTGTCTTCAGTAAAGAAATGGTTTTGAAAGCATGGGACTAGATAAAATCATCAAAGATCATAGGGGAAGAGGAGATGGGGTCCATGGACTCTGAATTACCTGCTCACATATGTTTGCCCATTTTCATAATGTTGTTATTACATTATATTATGTTATGTTATGTTATGTTACATTATAATATTATTGCTGAGAGATTTTGTTACATACCTATATCATGTTAAGAAAAATTCCCTGCTACTTACTATATGTTAGAAGGGGTTTTGTTTTATCTGGTTTTGTTGTTGATCATGAAAAAGTATTAAATTCTATTAAATTATTTTTCTACACCTATTTATATGATCATAGAGTTATTTGTTCTTAATATACAAGGGAGCAATAATTACATAATAGATACTATTTTGGTATGTATGTGCTTAAATTATTAAGTTCAGTTATTTATGTTTCTTTCTTTTACTATACTGTACTATACTTGTCCTTTCTTATACTATATCATACTATACTCGTTTGTACTATATTGTCTTTTCTTCTGACAGAAAGGTTATTTTAGCCTCATAAAATGAATTGGACCACTTTTGTCTGAAAGACTGTTTTTCAATATATTAATATAATGTAATCTATTATTTTTTTCAATTTTATAAAAAAAAGTTTCTACTGTATAGGTATATCTCTATTTCCATTTCAATTATGATTACTTTGATCTCCTGTGTTTTATCTTAATAAATCTTGTCAGTTATTTGTTTAATCAATAATACTTTTGCAGGAGTTAGTTTCCAGATTTGCTAATTACTTTGTTTCTCTCATTATTTTCTTTTACTATATTTTTTGTGTTTTTCACTTCTGCTTCTTTGAATTTATTCTGATGCTTTTTTCAATTTGTTATTAGCTGAATCCTTAACTTTTTTATTTTTCTAATTATCTTCTTTTTCTAATATGTGCATTTAGGGCTTTAAATTTCACATTAGCTGTTAATCATGTGTATTTTTTATTTTCAAAATGGAGGGTGTGTTTTATTACTTTCCTGTTAGACATTTTTATTTCTATGCCTTTTGGGTCAGGATGTGAGGTATAAAAGATAGTTGTTCTCTGTATTTACTGACGGTTTGTTTTTACTACATGATCATGTTTATATCGTTTTCATGTCTACTTAAACAGAATGTACAGGTTCTAATCATAGGTTGTATATATCTTTCAAAAGCTTAATGACTATGTGGTTTAAATCTTCTATAAACATATTAATTTGCTATCTGTTTGATCTATGAATCATAAAGAGGTATAAGCGTATGCAGATACCCATGTTTCCATATAACTCAGTCATTTGTTGAGTGTTTGTCCCGAAAGTATGTTCTCAGCTGAATGCAAGTGCCTAACTGTCATATGTTACTGATGAATATATATCCCTAAATAATATAAATAACAATTTTGTGTGTTTAACAATAATTGCACAAGGAACAGTAGGTTGTTTGAATGTTAAAGTACAAAGTTCTCTTTCAGGTTCATTAAGATCTATCTCTCTATCTCTCTATCTAACCTTCCTTACTCTAGTGCTTCTAAGATCTTCTCTCTGCCTTTGATATTTTTCAGTCTTTCTAGAATGGATCTCAGCATGCACCGATTTTAATTAATTTTACCTGGACACATTAAGCTTATTAAATGCAAAATTCGTGTTGTCTATCAACTGTAGGAATTAAGGTGAAATACACAACTACTACTTGTCATACCATCACTGTAGAATTATTCGACTTTTTATACAGTGTGTGGTTACTATGTACGAAAACATGGTACTACATTTTGAACTATGCATGAATGGTTATTTTTTATAAAATATAAATTACCAAAACTAACTCAAGGAGATCAATATGGACAAACATACAGAAATATATACCTTATATTTATCAAAATATTTTGAAATTTATGACAAATTGAAAAAAGAATAAATGTCCATCAACAAAGGAATTAAAAGTTTAGTAAATATTGGTATGAAGAAGAGTCCATAAAGTGCTGATAAGTGAACAAAGCAACTATAAAACTATGTCTTTTGTTTACCTTCTATAAATAATTGTATTTATTAATTCAAATATTTGCATGCAGATTTTAAAAAATGCATAACATTTTTTGATTTTTTCCATTATAGAGATTTTTTATAATTTAAATGTATTTATTGAGATAAAGAAATAATAAAAAGTTTTTTTTTTTTTTGGAGATTGGGAATAGAACTATCAGGCTCACAGTAACACATCTTAATATTATTCTGGAAGTTCTAGCCACTGCGGTAAGGCAAGAGAAAGGGCACAAGATTTGGAAAAAAAATAAAATGAATCTCATTATTTGTAGGTAACATGATTGTGAACAAAGAAAAAATTTTAAAAATCTACAAACTTTTAGAATTAATAAGTGATATTTATACAAGACAAATATAAAAATACAATTTATTTTGATATAGCAGCCACAAATAAAAAATGAAATAAAAATAGTATTTATCATCAAAAAGCATTCTATATCTAGGAATAATAACCCAAGATGTGCAAGACCTCCACCCAGAAAAGTACAAAGCATTATTGAGACAAATCATATAAGACCAAAAAAATGGAGCAATATATCATATCAGGGATCAGAAAATTCAGAATTTTATAAGATGTCAATTTTCCCCAAACTAACCTATTGATGCAATGTGATTTCAATAAAAATCCTGGCAATTTCCTTTGTAGAAAATAACACATGTTTCTAAAATGCATATGGAAATGCAGAGGGTTAAGAATAGTCATGGCAATCTATATGAAGAAAAGTGAGGCTGGAGGATTATAGTAGCAGATATCAAGACTTATTATAAAGTAATTAAGCAATTAAGATAGAAGGGTATTGTAATGAGTAGACAAATAGATCAACAGATTGGAACAAAGCTCAGAAACAGACGTACCTAGATAGAATTGTCTGGTTTATGACAAATATTGCACCTTAATACAATAAAGAAAAGATAGACATTACAACAAATAGTCAATTCAGTTTCAATGTGGACAAAAATCTTTGACATCTTCACCCTCATACCATACACAAAAATTTATCCTGTATATAAATGTGGAAGGTAAAATAAATCTAGAAGAAAAGCTAAGAGAATATTTTTATAACTTTGGGGAGCAGGATCTCTTAATCTGGACACAACGAACCAACAAAATATGTGACATAACATAATCTAAATGCAGACAAGAAACTCAATAATCATAAACGAAAAATGAATCAAAATAAATCTGACTTATTAGAATTAAAAACCCATATTTAACAAAGGAAGTCATTATGAGACTGAAAAAAAGACCATGAAGTTTAAGAACAAATATGTTAAATATATAATCAACAAAAGATTTCATTTAGGATCTATAAAATCTATATAGAAACCAACAAGCAAAAGACAGACATTCTAGTATGGGAAAAATGGGCAAAAACTTCCACTGGAAGTTCATAAAGAGGATATTCAAAAGGGCAATGAATATATAAAAGGGGGTTGACCTTCATTAGTGATCAGGGAATTGCCAATAAAGACTATTACACACCCAACAGAATGGCTAAAATGAAAAAGACAGTCAATTCTGAGTGTAGTCAAGAAGATGGAGTGCCTGGAAATCTCATACGCACTTTCATGGGGGTGAGGATAGGCATAAGCACTTCTGAAAACTGTTTGGCAGGATCTACTATAGCTGCATGTATGATTCACCATTACCCAGCAATTCCAGTCCTGGGTATGTAGCCAAGAAAAATATGCATTCGTTCACCAAGTAACATGTCAAAGCATTTTCAACACAGCACTACTTGCAATAAACCCAAACTGAATCAAAACAATCCAAATGTCTGTCAACACCCAGAATAGATAAACAAATTATAGCGCATTCCTGCAATAGAATATCCGTCTATATCAATGGAAGTGAAGATTAAGGAAATCTAGCAGGCACCAAAGGAATCACTCTGCATAATTCCATTTTATATAAAGTTCAAATTGGGCAGTGCTCATTTGAAGTCAGAATAGTGATTATTCTTGAGGATGGATGATTCCAACAGAGCTCACAGGGTACATCTTGGGTCCTGATAATATTCTGTTTCTTTAACTGGGTGCTGGTTATTTTGTGAATAAGCTGAACGGTTACAATTTGTGCAGCTTTATGCATGTATGTTACATGCTAATGAGATGCTTACATAGACAAACACGCACCTGATGCCTTGAGTTTTACCATCTTGGAAAATGTGATTCCAACAGAAAATATAATATAATGAAATTTAAATACTGATAACGTAACAGACATTTCTCATTCAAATGAAAAACTGTTGAAAGTCAAAATGTCAGACAGTATAACACAAAGTAGGCGAGGTTAAAAATTGAAAAAAAAATAGTATCATCCCTAAGGAACTCACGCTTGTGTCAGAGAAACGGATGTCAGAAAAACCCACACACATGGCAGTGCACAGCCTCACAAGCTCTAACGGATGTGAATAAGGTGTCAGGCGAGCATAAGAGGGCGTGAGTCTAATTCTGCACGGGAAGGTACTTGTCAGGCTGAGAGAAGTGAGGAAAAGGATTCAAGTAAAGGAGATAACAGGAATTGAAGGTAGGAGACAAAGTATGAAGAGAGAAAAAAAGTGACTAAACAAATAAATATATTGGAATGTCTATAGCTTTCTACAAACAAAAATAACGTATAAAATGTTTTGAAGATGTTTTCCTACCAGATTGGCAAAGATTAAAAAGACATTGCCCAATTTCAGTGAGAATGTGGAGATACTACCTTTTCATATAGCATTGGTGGCCTCTTTTAGAAGCAATTTGGTAATGGCTATAAAAATTAAAATGTGCACACACAGCAAGTCCAGCTAGAAATTCATCATAAAAAGTACCCTTGAGGTGATATCTTGGGAGAATGGTCACATTACTTATAACAGTAAAAAATTGAAAACAACCCAAATATCCCAAAAGGGTAGAGTTTAAATAAATTATGGTACATAAGGCAATGAAATACCATTCAACAACTAAATAGAATGAGGTGGAATTACAAATAAGGACAAAAAATTAACCATGCTTATTAACTGAAAAAAAATCTTCAGATTAATACTATAGAACAATTCTATTTTTCTAAAAATAAATAAATAGAGAACTCAAATTTTATATATTTTTGTTAGCAAAGAAAAAAACTATAAAAATATACACCGCATTTTCAACCATAATTATCTTTGGTGTCTAGGATTACAATGAACTACTTTTAGAGTTTTCATTTTTCTGCAACATTTCATTATTTCAAAATAAAGGGAAATAGGTAACCATAAATGCTGTGATGAAGAGTTTGAATTTATTCTGCATAATGAGCATGCAAAATTGTTTTTGCTTTTTAACGTGAGCAAATGAAACATATATCTACACCATACATGTGCACACCATAGAATATACACAGGAAGGTGTCAGACATTTGCCAGCATGTTATGGATGTTTTTTGTTTTTATTTTGTTTTTTACTTTTCCAAAATCTCTAAGTATGCATTAGTCTTACAGTCATATAAAATGAATATTATTAAAAACAAACAAACAAACAAACAAAAAACATGCTGCTCAGAGTGGAAACAGTGGTCATGTAACAGGCCCAGCGAATTATGAAGTTCTGTCCAGGGAAGGGGCAGCAGAGGAGGCGGGGAGTGGAATTTTGGAGGCTCCACGTGTAGAATCGATGAGATGTGATGTCGCACAATATTGGGGGTTGAGGGTGGGGAAGAGTTCATCATACCAGGTGTTTGCCCTGGATATCTTGACACACGGTTATGACATTAAAGAGAGAATGTGTACAGAAGTTAGGATGTAGGGACGTGCCGAGTTCAGAGAAGAAAATATTATTTTTAGATGGGATAATAAGAATGGAACTTCTATTGAAGAGTTAATATTTTAACTGGGCCCTAAATGGGAAGAAGCTGCAGGTGAAGCAAGGAGGAGAAACCCTGGAAGAGCGTTTGTCAAGGGAGAAGCCGCAAAGCACAGGTTGTGGCTGGGGCGCAGCCACTACTGCACGTGTGCGACGTGTGCAGTCACTGTGGCGCCCAGGACGGCCCGCGGAGCCAGTGAGCCGCACACAGGGGCGCTGCGGGGCTGGCCAAGGAGCTCACGCCTGGCCATGGACAGCAGAGCGTGCAAGAGACTGGACGGTGGGAGAGTCAGCTGGGAGGTGAAGTGACAGGAAAGTGACGGGAGCTTTAAGTGAGGAACTGGTGACGGCAGACAAGAGGAAAGGAAAAGTAAGCAGACATAGAAAGGACAGGGCTCTGGTTTCACGGTTCACTCATTTTTCCCCCCTCAGTGCCTATTATGAAAAAATTACATGTAAGTCAGTGAAAGAAGTTTGCAAGACATGTATTCATATCTTATTTACTTTTTTTTTAAGGTGGGAAAATACTGGAGATTGGGGAAAGAGAAACGAGGAGAAACAGGGAAACAGGTCTGGGGAAGAGTACTAATGATGAAATTGAGGTTTCTGGAGTATATTTGTGAGGAGTTTACCACAAGGAGCTGGAAAAATGTGACAGGATCCAGGGAGAGATACCAAGGAAATATGGTTTGGCTTCTACCATTTTATCTTTTCTGCTTTCTGTACTCTGAAACATGTCCAGGAGTCTCTTTAATGTCTTTATCTGGGGTCACTCTCTCTGGGACATCTCCATCCTTCTCGGTGCAACCAGTCTCGGCCCTCACATTGACGTTCTCCTCTAGTTCCTCTGGCTGCTAACCTAGATCCTCTCCAATAGTGGCAATGTTAATGTCCTCACCGTCAGCTCTTTCTCCTGTAACTACATTTATGTCCAATTCGAATTTCACTTCCCAGAATATCACTTTTCATTTCTTCTCTGCGCTTTCATCCTTGTTGACCAATTCCCTCTTTGGATAATTCATTTTGGTAGAATGGCAAGTGAGTTTATCACTGGGAGACAAGGAGGCGACACAGCTACCCCCTCTGCTGCCAGCACATAAACCGAGTAGCAGACGCCCAGGGACCAGTCACCAGCAGACTTCGAGAGAAGAGATGTGCTCAGTTACTGATGAGGATGTGCATCTGTCGTATATGTAGTGATGTGGGACCTGCAGAGCTAACAGCAGACTTTGTCCTTTATGCCCTTCCTCACTGTTAACATACCAAGGCAACCAAAATGTGAGCCGTATTGTTGGAGGACTGGTGCTATTTAACTGAACTGTGTGGTAATTGAAATTGTGTGTATCAAAAACTTGCAAAGTGAGGTGTGCTTGCAGTTTTCATCACTGACTCACTCTCATCTAAGTGGTTGGTGAGGTAAGCTAACCCAAGCTCCCAGTGCCCCAGCTAAGGAGGTTTGGCTTGGCAGCCATAGACCTGAGGGCGAACTTGGTAGCTCTACTGCTTTCTTGTATTTCAGTGGCTCAGATTCTTTTATCTACTTATTTCCTCACATTATCTACAAAAAGATAGGGGAGGTCACATTGTTATCTTAAGAGGAAAGGAGGAATTTGAGATGCTTTGATTCCTGCCTGGCCACAAGCCTGTCTGGCATGTCAGCAAAATGTTTTCAACTTGTACCCCAAGTGCATTTACTAAGGCTCCACAGGGAGATTGGGGATAAATGTCTAATAAAAGGAGATCATTTGCTTGCTGTTTTCCTTTTGAGTATATTTCCTGTAGGATCTTAAAGGCTGGTCAAGAACAGACTAAAATATTTCTGGAGCTTCAAACCAGATCTTGCTCTGATCTCTCTACAACCTGGCACTACCAAAAAACAAATTCTGGACATGCCAAAGGGAGACTACAATCATCAATCCACATGTTACTTTTTTAAAAAGTCTGCATAGAGACAGTTTTGACAATCTTGATAAATTTTTGATATGCATCTACTACTTCATGAGCTTATTAAAAAGAATTCTTTTCTACTGTACTACCATGTGCAATTTCCTGTGAACAATTAGCAACAGAAATGCATTCAAAGTGACACACTAGCAGAAGAACAATTAAAACTAAGGAACAATGTACATATATCATTATATAAAACATACCATTTTCTGCTGCTTGATAAATATGTTTATAAGGCTGTAACTTTTATTATATAAATCACAGCTGTGTTCAGCAATGAAATACAATGAGTCTCTTAAAGAAATGTTGACCCCTAATGGGGCTAAATTAAACACAATGTCTTGTGATTAGACTTTTAATTAAATTCAGCTCCTGTAACTGTTTTATAGCATGTATGTTAAAATTACAAACCTCTTCCAGACACAACAGCCCCATAATAATAACTATTTGGGGCCTTCAATTATTTTAAGCAAAAAGTCATAGCAATGTACAATCAGAAATTGCTCTGGGCCTCAGTGAAATCAAAGCAGCCCAGTAACACCTGGCCTGAAGCACTGAAACCAGCCCTTTAACATCTTCTGAGATCCTGCTGTTTCTTCATTCACTGAATTTGAAAAAACATTTACGTGAAAAAATCACAGTATGAATGCAAAGTAATACATTTTATTTACATTTAAAATATTAAATACTTAAATTAATCCCTGGACTCATGTTTATATGACTGATGTGTATTCCTCATTTTCAAGTAAACATTAAAGGTAGTATTGGCCATGTGACCAATGAAATAACTAAGACTTAGTAAACTCATCAGCAAATATCAAGGCTAAGACCAGATCCTATTTTTTTTTGTCTGAGTATTAGTGCAATTTTAAGCCTAAAATTGTATATTTTGTACTTTTAATTGTCCTGTTTTCCAAACCGTACTAAAAATTGTATATATTTTCTTGATGAAGAGAGATTCAATCACTGGAAACATTTTGGGATTAAGTTAAATATCAGTTGAGTAAAATAATTATAAATACTGATGTTTCCTCTTAACTTTCTTATTGGGAAGGAGTTCATATGCTAAATTAAATTAGTGTGTTTATAAATTTGACATTGTATACTTCATATTGAAAAGATATGTATGAGAAGAAAACGCTTCCCAAACAACACATTGGTGTTTGCAATGTATTTTTATTCTAGGATGCTAATTGTTAAATATCAAAGTCAGCTCATATTAAAATAGCTGCATATTTTTTATTACTTTGAATCATATTTATTGATTTATTTTCTCTTTTCTTATTAAATTGTTAATAAAGTGTTAGATTCACCTGCAAAGAGTGAATTTATCACTTGGTTTGCAGTTAGAGGAAGACTGTGCTCATTCTTATTCAAGGAAAAGAATCGCAAGGGGAATTGTAAGAAAAGCAAGTTTGAAATCTTCCCTTTATGTAAAGATTTATGTAAACAGATTCACTTTATGTAAAGTCATGCAATTAATTGTAGATGATTTCTGCAATTTTTTAAAAGCAAAATAAGTGGAATGGATTTTACAGTACTCATATCAAGTATTCAGGAATTCAAAGTTAACTGATATTTAATTTTATTTCTTTCAATGGAAAAGTGACTTCATTGATTTTCATGAAGAATGTGGTCTTAATTCTTTTACTCAAATATACAATAGTGTTTTACCAATACATCAGTATATATCTAATTAATCATTTTTTATTGGTTATGAATATTCATGGGGTACAAAGCTGATTGTCACCCCTCATGCCCAAGATGTGACAGCCAGATCCATACTGGCAGCATGCCCATTACCACAAATTGTGACTGTACCCCATGTCCTCCACCCAATTATCCTCAACCTCCATCCCCATCTCACTTTCCCCACTCCACTTTGTATCCCTAGGTATGTTCTCTCCCTCTGCAAGTCCAACGCACCATGTGGTCTTTCTTTCCTTCTTTCTTTCTCTCTTAGATCCCACTTATGAGTGAGTACATGTGGTATTTATCCCTCTGTGCTTATTTCACTCAACATAAGTTTATCCAAGCTCATCCATGTTGTTGCAAATGGAAGAATTTCATTCTTTTTTATGTCAGAGTAGTAGTCCATGGTGTATATATACCACAATTTCCTTATCCAATCATCCACCAATGGACATTTAGGTTGGTTCCAAATCTTGGCTATTGTGAACAAAACTGCAATGAACATGGGAGTGCAGGTAGCACTTTGACATGATGATTTCCATTCCTTTGAGTACATACACAGAAGTGGGATTGCTGGATTGCATGGAAGATCTGTCTGTAGTTGTTTCAGAAACCACCATACTGTTTTCCATAGTGGTTGTAGTAATTTACAGTCCCACCAACAGTGTAGGAGTGTTCCCTTCTCTCCACACCCTTGCCAGCATTTGTTATTCACCGTCTTTTTGATTATAGCCAGTCTAACTGGAGTGAGATGATATCTCAATGTGGTTTTAATTTGCATTTCCCTGACGGCTAGTGATGTTGAGCATTTTTTAATGTGTCTGTTGGCCATTTGTATGTCTTCCTTCGAAAAATGTCCATTTAGTTCCATTACCCATTTTTTAATTGGGTTATTTGTTTTTTTTAATGTATAATTGCTTGAGTTCCTTGTATATTATGAATATTAATCCCTTGTCAGATGCACAGTTAGCAAAATGTTTCTCCCACTCTGTAGTTTGTCATTTCACTCTATTGATTGTTTCTTTTGCTATGCGGAAGCTTTTTAGTTTGATATAGTCCCATTTGTTTATTTTTTTCTTTTGCTGCTTGTGCTTTCGGGCTCATGTTCATAAAGTCTGTGCCCAGACTTAGTCCCTGAAGTGTTTCATCTATATTTTCCCTTAGTAATGTTAATGTTTCAGGCCTTATATTTAAGTCTTTAATCCATTTTGAGTTGATTTTAGCATATGGTGAGAGGTGCATGTCTAGTTTCATTGTTCTGCATATGGATATCCAATTTTCCCAGCACCACTTATTGAAGAACCAGTCTTTTCCCCAATGTATTTTTCTGTTGCCTTTGTCAAATATCAGATGGCTGTAAGCCTAAGTGGTGATTTCTGGGTTCTCTATTCTGCTCCACTGGTCCAGGTGTCTATTTTTATGCCAGTACCATGCTGTATGGGTAACTATAGCTTTGTAGTATAATTTGAAGCCAGGTAGTGTTATGCCTCTGGCTTTATTTTTTTTGTTCAGGATTGCTTTGGCTATTCAGGGTCTTTTGTTGTTCCATATGAATATTGGGATTGTTTTTTCCATTTCTGTGAAGAATGTCATAGGTATTTTGATGGGGATTGTACTGAATCTGTAGATCGCTTTGGGTAGTATAGACATTTTCACAATGTTAATTCTTCCAATCAAAGAGCATGGAATGTCTTTCTGTCTTGTTGTGTCTTCTTTAATTTCTTTCAATAGTAGTTTGTAGTTCCCACTGTAAGATCTTTCACCTCCTTATTTACATTGATTCCTAGGTATTTTCTTGTTTGTGAGTGTTGTAAATGGGCTTACTTTCTTGATTTCTCTTTCTGTTACTCATTATTGGAGAATATAATTGAAACTAATTTGAGGGGATTTATTTTGTATCCCACAATGTTACTGAAATTATTAACCAGCTCCAAGAGTTTTTTTGATAGAATCTTTAGGTTTTTCTATATATAGCATCATGTCATCTGCAACTAGGGACACTTTGACTTCATCTTTTCCAATCTGGATTCCCTTTATTTCTTTCTCTTGCCTGATTGCTCTGACTAGTACTTCCAGTAGTATGTTAACTAGAAGTGGTGAGAGTGGGAACCCTTTCCTTGTTCCTGTTCTTAAGGGAAAAGCCTTCAGTTTTTTGCCATTCAGAATGATACTGGCAGTGGGCTTGTCATACATGGTTTTTACTATGTTGAGATACTTTCCTTCTGTACCTAATTTGTTGAGAGTCTTTATCATGAAGGCATGGTGAATTTTGTCAAATGCTTTCTCAGCATCTATTGAGATAATCATATATTTTTTTCCTTGATTTTATTGATGTGATGTATCACATTTACTGACTTTCATATGTTGAACCATCCTTGCATCCTGGAATGAATCCCACTTGATCATGGTGTATAATTTTTTTGATGTGTTGCTGTATTCTGATTGCTAATATTTTGCTGAGGATTTTTGCATCTATGTTCATCAAGGATATTGGCCTGTAATTTTCTTTTTATGTTGTGTCATTATCTGGTTTTGGTATCAGAGTTATGTTGGCCTCATAGAATGAGTTTGGGAGAATGGCATCTGTTTTAATCTTTTGGAATAGTTTGAGGAGAATTGGTATTAATTCCTCTTTAAAGGTTCAGTACAATTCACCTATAAAGCCATCTGGACCTGGGCTTTTCTTTGTTGGAAGATTGCTGATTGCTGCTTCAAACTCATTGCTTGTTATAGGTCTGTTCAGGTTTTCTATCTCTTCTTGGTTCAGTCTGAGTAGTTTGTATATGTCCAGAAACTTATCCATATCTTCCAGGTTTTCATATTTGTTGTCATACAGTTGTTTATATAAATATGTAATGATTCTTTGTATTTCTGTGGTATTGGTTGTAATGTCTCTCTCTTAATGTCTATTTTACTTCTCTTCTTGAAAAACCAACTTTGTGTTTTGTTTTTCTTTTCTATCATTTTTGGGTCTCTATTTCATTTAGCTCTGCTCTGATCTTAATTATTTCTTTCAAGGCTCTCCTTCAGAAATGAGGGAGAAATAGTGCATTTCTCAGACAAACAAAAATTGTGGGAGTTCACCACCACATGACCAGCACTGTAAGAAATTCTGAAGGGAGTCCTTCATCTGTAATCTGAAAAATGAGGATCACTGTTGCATATACACAAGAAAGAGCAAAACCCACCATTAAAACAAAAATGCCAGTGAGAAACAGAAAGAAGCTAAATCATGCCACCTCAAATTTCCAACTAGCATTGAAAAAGAGAAATAAAAGGGGAAGTAATGATCAAAAGATATTCAAATCATCTAAACAAAAAGCAATTAAATGATAGGAATTAAACAATACCTGTCAATAACTACCCTAAATGTTGAACGGATTAAATTCCCCATTCAAAAGCTAGACCCAAGTACATGCTGTCTTCAAAATACCTATCTCACCTATAGAGACACACAAAGACTAAAAGTAAAGGGATGGGAAAAGATATACCATGCAAATGAAAACAAAAAGCAAGCAGGAGTAGCTATTCTTATATTGGATAAAATAGACTTCAAACCAAAAAACATAAAAAACGACAAAGAAGGCCACTATATAAATGATAAAAAGATCTATCCAGCTAGTAGACATAACAATCATAAATATGTATGCACCCAATACTGGAGCATGCAGATATATAAAGCAAACACTCTTAGACATAAAGAAAGAAATAGGCCCTAATATGTTAATAGTGGGTGACCTGAACACCCCCTCTCAGTATGGGCAGATCTTCCAGGCAACAAATCAACAAAGAGACACAGGATTTAAACTATACCCTAGACCATCTGGACCTGGCAGATATCTATACAACATTGCACTCAACAACTAAAGAATATACTTTTTTTCTCATCAGCACATGGAACATTCTCCAGGATAGACCACATATTAGGTAACAAATCTAGTCTCAGCAAATTTTTAAATATTGAAATCATTCCAAGTATCTTTTCAGACCACAATGGACCAAAACTGGAAATTAATAACAAGCAAAACCCTGAAAAATATATAAATACATAGAAACTAAACAATAGGTTCCTGAATTACCTATGGGTCCAAGAAGAAATTTCTTGAAACTCATGAAAATAAAGATATATCATACAAAAACCCATGAGATACTGCAAAAACAGTACTAAGAGGCAAATTTATTGCAATAAATGCTTACATTAAAAGAACAGAAAGACTTCAAATAAAGAACCTAACACTACACCTCAAAGAACTTGAAAAACAACAACAATCCAATCCTAAATGTAGTAGACAGAAAGAAATAATTAATCATTTACGTTGATTAAGGACACACATTCATTTTAAATTAGTTATCATGAAAAATGTTTGCTTTTTACACATGCTTTAAGCTCTTTTTCTTGCTCCTCTTACATAGTGAGAATCTTTCTTACATAGTGTTTGTAAGTGGTAATAGTTTGTGTCATGGTAGTTCAACTCCCTCCCAAAATGTCAATGTCATTAAATTAAAGTAAGACACGTGAATTTCAGAGGACATAAATGTCAGAAAAAGAGAAACAGAGCATAGTGGAAGGACATATGAATCCCCCTAACTCCACTCCATCCCATTTATTTTCATTAAAAGTTGCAGTACTTTGAGTCTATGAAAGCTATTGAATATACATGACTATGCTTGTTAGGATGCCTTTTGAGAATAAGGACAAACATCACTGGTTTATGAACTTTCCCATCCTTTCTATTCCTTTAACAAGAAGTTCTGGCTTTGACCTGCTTTTGTCATTCAGCTTCACATATTTTAAGGAGGAGCTGAGTGGACACAAAAGCATGATGAAGGAATACAGACATCTGAAACATGTGGTGGATTAAGGCTGTTGGGAAACAGAGGGTTTTTGTGTGGTTTTTTGGGGGGTGTAGGGTTGGGTGACTAGTACAGGGATCAAACCCTGGACTCTCAGAGTTTTGTAGAAATAAATTTTGTAGAGAAATTTAAAAACAACTACAATGAAAGAGGAAAGTTAATCGAAGGAGGAAAGGGATTTTAAAAAGTAGTGCTGAGGACTGTATGTCATCGTCCTGTTCATCAAGAACCATAATTAAAGAACTTATTTTAACATTACCTTTTTCCTTATGCACTGTGGTTTTGGACACAGTCTTCTGATGAGAACATAAAGAATTTACTTTAAAAATACTATTTTGTTGGTTTAAAAAACTCACCATAATAACTTAGAGCTCTCAATTGTTCTGTTTAAATGTTTGCACCATTTTCTGCAACTTCTAATGATTTCCTTTTACAGGTGTAACTTTGGATCAGAGCAATTTCTTGGTATTACCTCAGTTACTTTGGTGTATTGCAAAGTAACCACACATTCCTCCCATGCCTGTATGCAAGCACCTTTTCTATATGTCTTCTCTTCCCAATAAAGATTGGAGCTGACTTTTTCATTCCTTGAGTTTTGTCTGGTGCACGAGACTTGCTTTGGCAAATGGCACATCAGCAAATGTAATGCCAGTGGAAATTTGAAGTTTGTCATCTTTGCTGCTAGGAACCTTCCACCATGACTAGCATACTGCAGGAGGAGAAACCTGCTGTGAAGGGCTCCAGCCTTCCCACCTATCCCAGCTGAGGCTCACCCACCCAAGGAAGGCCATTCTGGACAGCCCAGCCACAGCCAACCTCACCCAGATCAGAAGAATTGCCCACACAATCCACAAGGTCATGAGAAGATAAACAATTTTTGTTTATAAACTTATTGGGATAGTTTGTTATGCAGCAAAAGCTAACTGATACACTCACTTTCTGTTCATCTTTACTATACATGGCTAACGTAAAATTCTGAAGGAATACCACAGCAAGCAAGTGAGCCACCAAAAAAGTAAGCCATAGCTTTACCTTTTCTTCTTTAGCTCAGAAACTTTAATCATGGAAAACTGATGTACTACTTTCTCCACTACAAAAACAGAAGACATAACTAATCTTCAGTTACTGAAACCAAAATAAACCGAGTACCTGATGGTCTTTCCTGGGTCTGCCTCTATTATCCAAGTGCAATGGAGGTTGTTGTCATAAGGTGCTGGGTAGCCAGGGGACAATATTCGTCCTGACGTGGCAGCGTGAATCCGACCTCCACATTCCGCTGCAAAAGATACAGAGGGATAGGGAATTCTGCTCCAGGTCTCATGAATTTCTATTTAACTACTTTAAAAAAACAAAGCCATCAAGTCTGCATTATAAACATAGACGAAAAAAATCACTATCATCATTTCTCTTTACTTCTTCCCAACCATTATCTTGATGGAAATACTTTACCCTCATGTAATTAAAGTTGAGAGTATAAAACAATGAAATGCTCATGTGGTCGTTCTAATAGTAATTCGGTGCATATAGACTTTATAAAATAGCACTAGGAAATCTGTCCTTCATACTTGAAAACACACACATGTGCGCGCGCACACACACACACACACACACACACACATCCCTTAGGAATACATCAAAACCCACACTGAAAAGAGGAGTAAAATTCCTCCTTTTTTCCAAAAATAAAGTCAAAGCAACATGGAGTGAGTGATCTTAGTCCCCACTTTTTAGAGCAATCTGCACTAGCTTAAAAACTCACCTATGCAAGAAGGCAATGGTTTGTCCCACACTCTCCGGTCTCCGCTCAGACAGGTCAGAGTGTTGCTGCCGTGCATGGCGTACCCTGGGTTACAACTGTACAGAACGATGGTATCAGTAAAGTGGCCTTCATCGCGGATCCTATAGCCATAGTTAGGGATGCCTGGATCCTCACATTTTACTAGATCAAAACCTACAAGAGAGAAAGGGAAAGAATGACTAGAACCAAACTAGGTTGCCAAATGTTCCTTGAAGTGTAGGAGGAAAAAGAAGATTGTGAATTTACAAAGAGAAAAAGAAATATGTGTCTTTATTGGGTTTGTGGTTAACCATTTGTTATTTTGCGAGGATTGATCACCTTCTTTGTCCGTCCCTATTTCTATACATTTTTTTTTCCAAATCCACACCTCCAGTCAACACCCTGGATTCTCCAGCAAGCCTCAAAGTCTCCTCTGAACTGTGAGCTGTGCTGTCTTCACATCTCATCTCTGTCACAGCCTGACCCCAAGAAGGAGGGGCCAGCCATCAGTGCCGCCAGGTCCTGTGCAGGGTCTTTACAGCAGTGTTCACTCCAGCCCGTCAGCAAGGACTACCCCCCTTGTGACATCTTCCCCCAAACTCCATGATCTCAAGCTTCATGGGAAAGTAAAAAGTTGTCCCTGCCCCCAAAGCAATGAGGGCCACTGCTCGTGGCACAGTTATAGGCCCTTGAGCAACTCCGTACACAACAGGAATCCCAGAAATGGATCATCACAACGACGTCAGCAGATTAAGTGCTTCAATACAAATAAACGGGTGAGGGAAGAGAAGATTCAGCTTCTATAGCACCGAGTGTTGATATTGCTTTTATGTGAGGCAATATTTTAAGGCCATCTGTGAAGACAGTCTTACAGTGACATATTTCTCTTCACATCCCACTGCAAATTTTGTCAATTTTAAAAACAGAGCTGGATCCTTGAGAGGCCACATGACCTGTTTATCACTATTTCCATTTGACTTGGAATTTTCTTTTCTCAAAAAGGTTAAATTAAATTGTTTTAAAATGAATGCACAATTTTTGCCAAGTCTGCCGGTCAAACTCACATTTTGAGATGGCTTCCATTGAGGAAAATATAGCCTTGAATTCACAATATAATTTTTCCTCCATCTCTAAATAATCAAGATTGAGTTTTGCAACTTTGTACAAAAACGAGAAAAGAGCTCATGTTTGATAATGTACACTCAGTTGCTAAGTAAAGTTTCCTTTTATAAAGTGTCATACTTTACCAAGTACAAAGTTATTGTCTTTAAAATAACTCTGACCTATTCAAGAAATATAAACAATTTTAATTCAAGATGTCCAGAATGCAAAAACAGAAGAGTATACCAGTTTTGGTGCATAACCAAAGGGATATTTTAAATTGCCACTAAGGGGAGGCAAGAATTAAAAGAAAGGGTCCCAAACACACATGGTTTCAGGAATAATGTAAATATTAAATCTGGTCTGTCTGCATAATGCCAAGATGACTGGGAAGAAACTAAAACATCAAACTCTTATATTATGTATGAAAAATCCACTGAATATCAGTGTTGGAAAAGGCCTTACAGATTAGCCCTTGCTTCTTTTACAAAAGGAAAAAAAAAACAAAGTCTTTGTTGCTCTTTTTCTTCTTTTTCTGGGTGTTGGGATTTGGAACTCACAGGGTCTGAACAGTGTTTTTCTTTCTTTCTTTCTTTCTTTCTTTCTTTCTTTCTTTCTTTCTTTCTTTCTTTCTTTCTTTCTTTCTTTCTTTCTTTCTTTCTTTCTGTCTGTCTTTCTTTTTGTAACATAGTTGATTGTACATATCTGTGGGGTATAGAGTTGAATCTCATTATGTGTGTGCAATGTGATGGTCAAATCAGGATAATTAGTATATTCAACATTATATAATGTAGTCGTTTTTTGTGGCCCTTTACCAATTCCTCCCTGACTCCCTCCCTCCCCCTGCTTTCCCACCTCTCGTAACCTCAGTTCTGTTTTCTCCTTTGGAAAGTTCAACATATTGTGATGGTTTTAGGCTTCTTTTGTTTTTTGTTATTATTTTTTGTTTTTGTTTTTTTAGTTCCCATTTATAAGTGAGAACAAGTATTTCTCTATCTGTGCCTGGCTTATTTACTTAACATTGTTTTCTCTAAGTTCATCCGTGTTGCTGCAAATGTCAGGATTTCATTCTTTTTTATGGCTGAGTAGCATTCCATTGTGTATACATACCACAGTTTCCTTATCCAGTCTTCCAATGATGGGCATTTAGGTTGGTTCCATGTCTTGGCTATTGTATATAGAGCTGCAATGAACATAGGAGTGCAGGTATCCCTTCCACATGATGATTTCCATTCCTTTGTGTCTACACTCAGCAGTGGGATTGCTGGGTCATATGGCAGTTCCATCCATAGTCATTTGAAGAACCTCCATACTGTTTTCCATGATGGCTGCACTAATTCACAGTCCCACCAACAGTGTAGGAGAGTTCCCCTTTCCCCACATCCTTGCTGGCATTTGACATTCTCTGTCTTTTTGATAATAGCCAGTCTAACCGGAGTGAGATGGTATCTCAGTATGGTCTTGATTTGCATCTCCCTGATGCTGAGTGATGTTGAGCATTTTTCATAGACCTGCTGGACATTTGTATGCCTTCATTTGAGAAATGTCTGTTCTGTTCCTTTGCCCCCTTTTTAACTGAGTTACTTGATTTTTACCTTCCTCCACATCTTTGCCAGCATTTGCTGAACGGTGTTTTTGAAAGTAATCCTGCCCAGGAATGGGGATAACAATCACCAAACTAGAGGCAAAAGGACTACTTAGGAGGAGGCAGTTTTCACAGGCTACACTTGGAGTAGGGCTACACCACTAGTAACAGTGTTTCAGAAAGAATGTTTCATTGTCTTGAATTTAGATTAGGTATGCTGTCTCAAAGTCCGATGGAACATAAAATGGGAAATATCCATTAGATGAATAAAATACAACTATAAGAAATATAAATCCAAAGAGTCTAACATCTATTCCTATTATCAGTACCACTGTAACAGAATTCTGGGTAAATTTAAAAATGTTTGAGGGGTTTTGGCCTCACATGCTAATGGGCCATCAGGGCCTGCAATGACGACCAAGGCTGTGCTTGACAGTGGCCCAGGGAACTGTGCAGCTCTGACTCACGCACACAGCACTGCTGAGGCAGCCACGACCTGGTGATGTGCTGAAATTCACACCTGCTGGGCCTTGAGTATCTCATTTTTCAAGAGGCACCAGAAATTTGAATTTTTAAAAGTTTTTAAAAATGCTTGTTGAATAAACACATATTCTAAAAGTGGAGATTGTTAAAGCTGAAGGCAAATAACATTATACAATCTAGATGACTGATCACAATTTTTAGATTGCACACATGCCTGGCATCATTTAGACTTCCTCTCTAGTGGTAAAGGCTTTCATCAGACTCAAAGTGGGGAAAAGTAGATATAGTTCATCAAATGCTTTTAAAGCAAGCTTTGAAACACACACACACCTGCAGGGGATGGTGAAAGCCTGGACAAAGAAACAGTCAAGATAACTATTCACTTTGACAATAAATTATTTCTTGGTTTTTACAAAAGAGTTTTTCACACCAGGTTTTCTTCGCTGGAGAAGTACTCTTATGTTGATAAAGTAATGACATTGATTTTACTGTGAGAAGTATGAGCTGTCTCAGCAATGTGCATCCATAAGCTTCACAGGTAGTTTATGGCTATTAATTCTTAAAACGTTATTTAGAATGTCCCTCTATGTTCAGAAAGCATGGCCTTTAAGTTACAAAAGTTCTAAAATCCAAAACCATAGTTATTTTAAAATTAGCTTGCAGAAACATTTTTTTCTGCCCCAAAACTTGCATCAAAGCCTTTTTTGGAGCAAGGCAGGAAGAAATATTAAAAAACAAACAAGCAAACAAATAAAGATATATCAGTAAAAATGTCTACCAAACTATATGTGTGTTGAATTTTTCTAGAGAAATATCTGTTTTATTGCATTTTCTATCACTCAACTTTAAAAGTTGTTTTTTAAAACCATATCTTCTTGTGCACACAAGTTAAGCCAAGTTATTTATGATAGGATAGTTACTCTTTACGCTACCAGCTGTCTCTTTTTTTCTTCTGATGCCTTTTATTGTTTTTTCAAAAGATCACTTAGTACTCAATGGCATCATAAAATTTATTATTTTGTAAAATGTCCTACATTTGATTCTTAAAAGCCCGAAGCCTCTGGGCCTAACAAATGTCTCTGTATAAAATACATTCCTCTTCCCTGTCAGAGAGCTGAACAGTATTTGGTCACTACAGAATTCAGTTTTCCAATTTTCAATTGACTGAAGACAGCTGTGTTCTCTCAAAGCTTCTCACATGATTTAATAATTCATGCATAGTTACAGGCGGAATCACAGACATTTATAGCTAGAAGTAGCATAAGAAGTTACATGAATCAATGTCTTCAAAGGAGTAGAAAAAGATCCCTGGGAACCCAAAGCTTCTACTTCGTGTTGCTTGAGCCACAAACCAGCTTAGTGGCCCACTGGGGAACAGGCCTCCACACTTCACACCGGGCACTTTAGCACCATGGAGTTTACACATCTCCCAAGCTCAGAGCCAGCGGGAGTCTGCTGTGCTACATCAGAGGATTTGACTCCTGAACCCCTACTCTGTCCACGTTCATCGGGAATGCAGCCCTGTCTCCTGCTTTTCTCTCCACAAATTGCATGAGATTCATTTCAATTGAGCTTCGCTTGCTATGTGATTAAAGAGTAATACATAACCAGCACCTCCTAAAAATTTCAACACTGCTTTTAAATATTAATAAAATAAGTTTAATTAATGTAAAGTAGCAGAATTCCGAAATGACAATATAAAATTCTGTGATGTTGATTTTGTACTGTTTTAGAAGAGGATATTTCCATGTTTTATTAAAAGAAAGAAACAAACAAACAAACCCTCCAGTTCCTTAAAGATATTTTATTTAAATCTACAAAGGTATCTCTCCAAAGAAGAGATTGTTCCATTTTAATGTGGATGGAAGACTTTTAAGACTGCTGAAGAGTAATAACATTAAAAAAACAGAGAAAGTACTCCTCTCTATCTTGAAGCTACTAGCCTGCAAGAACTCAGTCTACTAATACTGGTTCTGTATTTTCTTTATACTGTAGGAGCTTTAAAAAAGATTAAATCAAGTTATTTGTGTCAAAACATTATTAGGTATTACAATTGAAGCTTGAATATATTGGCTAATTCTATTTCTTTCTGTTTTCTAGTGACTTCTTCTAACGTTCTATGGATAGAAAAGATGCTATGAACAAAAATGTTCTAATCAAAACAGGCTCCAAACATCAGGCTGATGAAAATCACTACTCCATACTGTTGCTGTAATTAACCAGTCTTAATATTTTTAAGAATTAAATCCTCTGTCTCTTTTAAGTCTAACAAAATATTAGAGTTTCAGAAAACTTCCTTTAAACTTTCAAGTATTTGCACTAGTTCTTTTCTTTCACATAAAGCACTGTGTATAAAGAGAACCCGCTCCAGACTAAAGCTGTTTTATATATCCAGGCTGAACAATGAGGCCCACAGTGACATGAACTTCTTCGGCTTCTACCTAAGAAACTCTTGAGAAAGCACTTTCACACTTAGGCAAGCTTTGAAAATATAACTGAGGAAGAATACTTGTCATTTATGAATCTCTGATATCTTCTCTTGTGAGCTACTGACAAGAATTCAGACATTTACAGAAACCTACTATATCATAACTTTACCTAAGACATTTCAATTTGGATAATATACTTTTAGGGTAAAAATCTTTTAATAATTTAAGAAAGGTTGTCATGTGCAAAAAAATGAACAGTGTCTTTCCACTTACATTCAGTAAAAGGGAGAACTACATTGAAAACTTATTCTTTTTTATTAACTCTCTTTATCTGCAGTCATCTGGAAAGAAAAAGCTTAAGAGGGGGTCATTTCTTAAACTTATTTTGTGGTTCACTTATGAAATTCAGGTACCCACATGGAGGGCACAGAAGTAGACAGACACAAGTTCTTTCTAAATTACTCTTTAAATGCATCCAACTAGGGAATGTTATTCTAACTTATAGAAAGTGGTAAGAACTTATTATCAGGCACTGACTCAGTTTTTAAAACAAATTTATTATCAATCATGAGCCAGGAACTTTGTCGGATACTGTGAGAAGAGTTGAATAAAACAGGGTTCCTACCTGCGCTGTCTAATTAATTACACAGATAGAATAAATGTTTGTAAAACATTACTATAAATGCTGTAGCAAAGGTTTGTGTGAAGGTTGAGAGAGACACAAGAGGAAGTTACTAAGAGCTGAGGGGTTAGTAAAGCTTTGTAAAGAGATCAAATTTGAGCTGGTCAAGAAGGATGAATGGGCCTTCTGGAAGTCATCAAACCAGTGGGAGAACACTCCGGATAGAACAGTCTTCAAGAATGCATGGGAGTTTGGAAGAACAGTTTG
The DNA here is from genome assembly GCF_027409185.1 of Cynocephalus volans. Lineage (NCBI taxonomy): Eukaryota > Metazoa > Chordata > Mammalia > Dermoptera > Cynocephalidae > Cynocephalus > Cynocephalus volans. Next base: position 67,849,402 of record NC_084460.1, read on the forward strand.
CAGTAGCAATTGCATCTGGTGAAGCTTTGTGTTAAGCCGATGGGGTGAGATTACGTGCATGCATGAAGCATACAATCATACTATCAAATGGAGCTTGAGAGATAGGAGGCAGAAGACTGGGAAGAGGAGAGATGGTCTGGGGTGATGGGAGGAGACAAGGGCAAGAACCCAGTTTGTGTGAGAGGTGTGGTGGAGAGAGGAGACACATCAGCGCTGTTGGTCCTTTAATGTTAGTGTCATCACATCACAAATCTTCTGTTCTAATCCAGCAAAGCAATAAAGTCTTTCATTGATAACTTTTTCTATGACATAATTAGAAATAAACACACTTTGAACATTTCTGAGGGCACAGAACAAGACAATCTCGGTCCTAATGGAGTCTAATAATGAAATCAGACATAATTACAAACAGCAATAGATTAGAATAACTACCCAAGCAATGGAAATATGTATATTATGAATCAACATTGACAATCAAAACAAAGGCATACTGTTTTCTCTGCTATTCTTGGTCTCCATTTTTTGCTAGCTTTTCTATTTTTCCCCAATTATATATGTGTTTTGTTGGACTTATTTCTTCGTATATTGGAGATAATGGTGAGAGGAAGCACAGAATACCTTTTGTTTTGTTTTGTTTTGTTTTAAATAGGAGCTTCTGTGAAGTTTTATAAGCATGGCTCCTCCTACCATGTAGAATCAGCCTACAGTTTTCTGGTTAATATTAGTGTTGTCTGCATGACCACCCAATGTGTTCACATCGTATGAGGGCACTTCAAAAAGTTCATGGAAAGATTCTTATTACCTTTCAATTCTATTTTTTCATGAAATTTTTGAAGTACCCTTTTACACATAATTTACACATTTTAATTTTAAATTAAAATATTGACATGAAAAGCTGCTTCTGTGACTAGAAATGTGAACTTTTAATATTATTCTCCTAAAGTGTATTTTTAATTATGAGTTCTGCCTTATGATATACTTAGTAAATTATATACAGTAGCTTAGACTAGTAATTTTTCATTTTTATTTATTGAATGTATCTGAGAGTATAGTTTCTTCATATAACGTTTTAATTTGGGGGGCCCAATATATTAATTGGTATTAAAATAAAATTTTAAAAAGAAAGAGAAAGGGAAAAAAAGTGAATCTCTCTAGTTCTCTAGTTCAGAACATATGTCTGCAGTATCTTACCCTCTGACCTACCACAATTCATTAATTAAACCACTTAGTCAACACGTACTTATGAAATTCCTACTCTACTACAGATATTTTCCCAAATGCTGAAGATACAAAATTAATGAACCTCAGTCCTTGCCCATCAGGAGCTCACAAACTGTACAAGACGGAAAGTAACATGCAGCAGCTAACTTACTACAGAAAATAGGGGGAGGTGGGGCAAGACAGAGAACTAGAGGTGCCTGGGCCTCATTTCTTCCACAGAAAGGGACCAGAACAACTGACAGCTAAATATTGACAGAAGCATCTGTGGGAGAGCACAGGAGTACAACAGGAGACCGGCAAGATCCCTGTGGAGCCTGAAAGGCCAGGATGACAGCACAGACAGGAGAGAGAGGCACAGGGCCTCAGCTGCCACGTCTCCACCACCAGGACTGGTGCAGACGGGACATTCCCCTGCTGGAAAAAGGTAGGCAATGGCACACACCAACATCCATCATCAGCACAGAGGCCTGAAGATCCTTTTGCAGAAGGATTTGATAGACTTCATAGCCCAGAGCCAAGTGTGGGAAACTTCCTAGAATATACCGCACTGCTGCAGAACAGGAGCACCTACAGTGCGCTCCCCACACCCCACCTCGTGACCTAAGCTGATGCAGTACTACCCCATCTCAAAACCAGAGCCACTGCGAGACCATACCCTGTCTTGCAGCCAGGAGCCACAGTGCTTCCCCAGCAGGCACTCACAGGAAAGGTTACAATGCCCTGATCACAGCAGCTTGAAGCCTGGGCCCACAGTGGTTGTGACTCTAGGCCAGTAGTTTGGGAAGCCAACCCCAGTTCTGTTGACCTGACGCACACCCACATCCCTGGATAGAGAGCAGACAGGTAGTCCCACCTCTGGCAGACTGACCCCCTTTCTCCTCTTCCCTGCCCCACCAGCTGGCTGAGTTCTGTGTCTCTGAAAACTAAATTGAGAAAAACAGCTAACTGGTTTCTTCCCTAACTCACATGCACTCAGGTGGTTGGAAATAAAGTGCATCTGCGCCCTCCTTGAGAAGTGACCAGGTAGTTTCTAGCTCAACAATCCTGCACAGCAGCCTCACTCACCACTCCAACAAGTGGCTGGCCAAGCCCCTCCCTGCAGGCCTGCTTAGCAGCCTCGCCTACTGCCCAAGAAGTGACTGACGTGCCTTCCTTTCATCGGGCTCTCTTCTCAAGCTTGCCCACTACTTGAGAAGTTGCTGGCTGGGCCTACTCTCTGCAGCCTTGTCTTGAGACCTTTCCCACCATCCTAGAGGCGTCTGGATAGGCCCCCTCTTGTCAGACCTCACCTACCACCAGAGAAATAGTTGGCCAGGCCCCATCTCTGCAGCCCCACCTAGTGGCCTCACCCACTGCCGAAGAGGAGGCTCAACAGTCCTGCCCTTGACAGACCCACTCCCAAACCATACAGGGTAGCATGACCTTGCACCTGGCCCCTGGCACAGTGGACTAGCCACTGGCAAACCCACACCCAGCTAGCTCTGCCAAAGTGCACTCATGCCCCATGACATGGACTGAATTATGATCTCCAAGTTTTAAGTATTAGAAGCTTGATCCCCACTGTGACTGTTAAGAGGGTGGGAAATCTGATCATGGTAATTGAAAGGTGGGGCCTTGAAGGTGTGATTAGATTCTGAGGACCACTCCCTAATGAATGGATTAATAATGGTGGACATGGGTGTGGTTCTGAGGGTTTTAAAAGGAGATCATGTGAAAGTCTCTCTTTGCTCTGTCATTCTCACCATGTGACACACTGCATTGCTGTAGGGTCACCTCACCAGAGGTGTTCCCTGGACTGTGGACTTCCAAGCCTTCAAAACTATTAGCTATAAATTTAATTTTCTTAGAAATTATCCAGTTCCAAGTATTTTGCTATAAGTAACAGAAATGGACTAATACATCCTTGGCTCAGAGAAACAGCACAGCTATCACACCCCTGAAAGACCTGCCCCTGAGTCTTTAAGCCATTGAATGGACATGAATTCAAGTGAGAAACAGCTTGGTTGACATACCACTAGTGGTCCCACCCAAGGTAAAAGAAGCAGCATAGTGACACTGCCACTGGTGAACCAGTCCTGGAGAACCTGAAATACCACTCACCCACATCCTCAGCCTGATAATCTAGCAATTCCATCCCCAGTGAGCCAGCACCTGAGATGACTGACCCAGTACACATGCACATCCCTGACCTATGAAACAACCCAGTGAACCCTCCCCTGGCAAAGCTCTGCCACCAATGCCACAAACCTCCCAAGCATAGGTTGCCGAATCACTTGCATACATAGCAATGTTGGATTACAGGTGTAGGAACCACACAGAGTCTGCACTACTGTACCCATTCAAAACAAATCCATTGTACTTTACTCACCTGACACCCTAGTACACATTTGTAGGTGAAAGTCTTTTCCCATGCAAGTCACTCTGCCAAACTCAAAGAGGTGATGATTCCACCAGATACACAGATATCAACACAGAAAAACATAAAACCTAAAAAATAAGGGAACACGATACCAAAAAAGAAACACAAGAATACTCCAGTACCTGATTTCAAAGAATCAAAAATTGCTGATTTGCCAGAAAAATAATTCAAATTAATGATCTTAAGGAAACTCACTGAGATACAAGACAATACAGAAAACAACTCAATAAATCAGAAAAACAATTCATGATCTGAATGAGAAATTCATCCAAGAAATACATATCATTTAAAAAGTCAAACAGAAATCTTGGAATTGAAGAATTAGTTGAATGAAATAAAAAATACATGCGAGAATCTCAATAACAGAGTACATCAGGTAAAAGAAAGAATTTCTGATCTAGAAGGCAGCATTTATGAAATAACACAGGAAAACCAAACAAAAGAAAAATAATAATAAAGAATTAACAAAGTCTACAAGATCTTTGGTAAGTTATTACGTGAACAAATATTTCAATTAGGGGCATTCCAGAAGGAGAAGAAAACAAAAATATTGAAAACCTATTTAATGAAATAATAGCTGAAAACTTCCTTAGTCTTTGGAAAGATACAACATTCAAATCCAAGAAGCTCAAAGGTCCACAAATAGATTCAACCCAAAAAGGTCCTCTTTAAGACACTGTAGGCAAAGTGTACAAAGTTATAGAAAAAGAGAGAATTCTAAAAACAGCAAGAGAAAAGTTCTAAGTCACTTATAAGGGGATCCTCATTAGACTAATAGAAGACTTCTCAACAGAAACCCTGCACCCAGGAAAGAATGGGATGATATATAAAAGTAATCAAAGAAAAAAACTGACATCCAAGAATATTATGCCCAGCAAAGCTATCCTTCAGAAATAAAGGAGAAATAAAGTCTTTGTCAGACAAGCAAAAATTAAGAGCATTCACCACCACCAAACCAGCATTACAGTACATTTTTAGGGGATTCCTACATCTAGAAGAGAAAGAATGATATCAACCATCATAAAAACACCTGAAAATATACAAATTACTGGTAGAGTAGATACACAAATAACAAAGAGAGAGAAATCAAACCTTGTCAATACAGAAAACCACCAAACCACAAGGATGAACAATGAGAGGAAGAAAGGAACGAAGGATATACAAAACAATCAAAAACAACCAAAAAAAAGACATAAGTAAAACCTCACATATAAATAATAAATAAGAATAATAAATGGATTAAATGCCCCAATTAAAATACATAGGCTGGCTGAATGGATAAAAAAAATGACCCATCTGTATGCTTCCTACAAGAAACACAAGACACACATAGACTAAAAGTAAAGGGATACAAAAAGATATTAGATACAAATGGTAAACAAAAGTGAGAAGGAGTAGCTATACTTATGTCAGATAAAAAAGACTTTAAGTCAAATTTGTACTAAGAGATTAGGAAGGGCACTATACAGTGATAAAGGAATCAATATATCAAGAGGATATAGCAATTATAAATATATGCATGCAACACCATAGACCCGATGGATCTAGCAAAAACATTTACAGAACATTTCATTCAACAGCTGCAGAATACACAGTCTTTGTTTGACCACATGGAAAACTGCCCATATGCTGGGCTACAAAACTATTCTCAACAAGTTCCAAAAAACTGAAATCATATTGAGTATTTTTTTCTCACCATAATAGAATAAAACTAGAAATTAATAACAAGATGAACTTCTGAAACTAAACAAATATATGGAAATTAAACAAAATGCTCATGAATGATTAATGGGTCAAATAAGAGACTAAGAAGGAAATCAAAACATTTCTTGAAAAAAATGAAGGCAGAAACACAACATACCACAACCAATGGCACTATTAAGAGGAAAGTTTATAACAATAAATATATACATCAAAATATATACAACACAATAGCCAAGGCACTATTAAGAGGAAAGTTTATAACAATAAATATATACATCAAAAAAATTGAAATATTTCAAATAAACAAGCTAACAATGCATCTCAACGAACCAAGAATGAACCAAACCCAAAATAAGTAGAACAAAATAAATAATAAAAATTTAAAAATCAGAATAGAAATAATGAAATTGAGACTAAAAGCACAATACAAAAGATCAGTCAAAAAGATAAATAAAATCAACAAACCATTAGCTAGACTAACCAAGAAAAAGAGAGAAAAGACCCAAATAAATAAGATCAGAAATGCAAAAGGATACATTATAATTGATGCCACCAAAATAAAAAGGATCATTAGAGACTATTATAAACAACTATATGCCAGTAAATTTGAAAATTTAAAGGAAACAGATAAATTCCTGGGCATGTATGTCCTGCCAAGACTGACCCAAGAAAGAGAAAACCTGAAGAGAAAAATAACAAGCAATGAGAAACCCAGGATCAGATGGCTTTACTGCTGAATTCCACCAAACACCTTAAGAAGAACTAATACCAATACTTCTTAAACTATTTCAAAAAATTTCAGTGGATGGAATTCTTCCAAACCCATACTAAGAGGCCAGCATTACCCTGATATCAAAACCAGGCAAGGACACACACAAAAAGAAAGCTATAGGCCGATATCCCTAACGAACACAGATGCAAAAATCCTCAATAAAATACTAGTAAACCGAAGCCAACAACACATCAAAATGTTTATACACTATGACCAAGTGGGATTTATCCCAGGGATGGAAAGATAATTCAGCATCTGCAAATCAATAAGTATGATGCATCACATCAATAGAATGAAAGAAAAAATCCATATGATCAACTTGATAGAGTCAGGAAAAGCATTTTATAAAATTCAAAATCTCTTCATTGATAAAGACTCTCAGCAAATTAGGCATAGAAGGAAAATATCCTAGTACAATACAGGCTATATATGACAAACCAAGAGTAACATTTGGAATAGGGAAAAGCTGAAAGCTTTCCCCCTAAGAACTGGAACAAGACAAAGGCGACCTTTCTTACCACTTTTATTCAACATAGTACTGGAAATCTTAGCCAGAGCAATTAGGCAAGAGAAAGAAATAAAGGGAATCCAAATTGGACAGGAAGAAGTCAAATTGTCCCTGTTTACAGATGACATGATTTTATTTATAGAGAAACCCAAAGACTCTACCAAAAATCTCTTAGACTGAAAAATTAAGTGAAGTGGTAGAATAAAAAATCAACATACAAAAATTCAGTAGCCTTTTCATACACCAACAATGAAGTAGGTGACCAAGAAGTCAAGAAAGCAAACCCATTTACAATAGCAACAAGAACAACAAAAAATATACCTACAAACAAATTTAACCAAGGAGGTGAAAGATCTCTTCAAGAGAAACTATAAAATGCTGATTAAAGAAATTAATGATGACACATGGAAATAAACCTCATGTTCATGGATTAAAGAATCAATATTGTCAAAATGAACATACTACCCAAAGAGATCTACTGATTCAATTTAATTCCCATCAAACTATTAATGACATACTTCACAGAAATAGAAAAAGCAATCCAAAAATTCATATGGAACAACAAAAGACAGTAGTCAAAGCACCCCTGAGCAAAAAGAACAAAACTGGAAGCATCACACTACTTGACTTCAAATTATACTACAAAGCTATAGTAATCAAAACAGCATGATGCTAGAACAAAAACAGACATATGGACCAATGAAGCAGAATAGAGATTCCAAAAATAATTCCTATACCCAATTGACTTTCAACAAAGAAGTCAAGAACAAACACTGGGGAAAGGGCAGTCTCTTCAATAAGTGGTGGTAGAAAACTGGAGAACTGTATTCAGAAGAATGAGACTGTCTATCTCTCACTATATACAAAAATCAACTCGCAATTGATTAAAGAATTAAATGTAAGACTTTAAATATAAAATTTATAAAAGAAAACATAGAGGAAAGCCTTCAGGACATAGGACTGGGCAACAATTTTATGAAAAGTCCTCAAAAGCAAGGCAATAAAAGCAAAAATAAACAAATGGGATTATATCAAACTAAAAAGCTTCTGCACAGCAAAGGAAATAAACAGAGTGAAGAGACAACCTGCAGAATGGGAGGAATTATTTACATACTATGCATTTGACAAGGGATTAACTCCAGAAAATACAAAGAACTCAAGTCAATAGCAAAAAACAATCTGATTAAGACATGGGCAAAAGAGCTGAATTGACCTTTCTCAAAAGAAAACATAAAAATGGCCAACAGATATATAAAAACATGGTCAACATCATTAACCATCAGAGAAATACAAATCAAAACCACAATGAGTTACCATCTTACTCCAGTTAGATTGGCTATTATAAAAGAGACAAAAAACAACAAATGCTGGCAAGGATGCAGAGAAAGGGGAACTATTATACATTGTTGGTGGAAATATAAATGAGCTCTATTCACAGTAGCTGCTATGGGTCAAATGTGTCCCCCCATAGTCCATGTACTGGAAACTTCATCTCCATTGTAACAGTGTTAAGAAAATGAGAAATCCAATTATGGTATTTCAAAGGTGGGGCCTTTGAGAGGTGATTGGATTGTGAGGACTATGCCCTCAAGAATGGATTGATCCATTTATGAAGTAGCAAGGTATCATGGGCATGGCTCTTATGGCTTTATAAGAAGAGAGTGAGAAGGTTGGCTCTCTTGCTCAGGCTATTCTCACTATGTGACACTCTGAGTTGCTGTAGAGTCACCACTAAGAAAAAGGCTCTTACCAGATGAGTTCCCTGGACATTGAACTTCCCAGCCTCCAAACTGTAAGACATAAATTTCTTTTCTTTTTTTTTTTTAAAAAAAAGTTACCCAGTTTCAGATATTCTGTTATAAGCAACAGAAAACATACTGACATAATAGCCAAGGTTTGGAACCAATCTAAATGTCCATCAGTGAATAATGAAATATTGCTCAGCCATACAAAAGAATGAAATTCTGCCGTTCACAACAACATACATGAGTGTGGAGAAACAACGCATGTTCTCACTCATATTTGGAAGCTGAAAAAGTTGGTCTCACAGAAGTAGGGAGTACAATAGTGTTTACTAGAGACTGGTAAGGGCATAAGTGATGAGGGATGGAGAGAAAATGGTCAATGGATACAAATTGTAGACAAAGTGGAAAAATAATGTCTAGTGTTTTATAGCTATAGATGGGGACTACAGTCAACCACAAATTACTGTATAATTTCAAGTAGCTAATTGAGAGGATTTTGAGTGTTCCCAACACACATAAGTGACAATTGTTTGAGGTGATGGATGTGCTAAATACCTTAATATCATTGCACACTAAATAAATGCATCCATGTACTCCATAATCCAAGCTATTTCATAAATATATACAATTATTGTGGGTCAATTAAGAAAATAAATTTAAAAGGAGAAAAACAAAAGAAATACAGAGTAAAATAGTGGTTACCAGAAGCTGGGAAGGGAAAAGAGAGATGGGGAAAGGTTAGTAGACCTGTACAAAGTTACAAAGTTACAGTTAGACAGGAAGAATAAGTTCTGGTGCTCTAAGGTGACTAGCTAATAGTATTACATTGTAAATTTCTAGAGAGCTAGAAAAGAAGACCTTGAATGTTACAACCACAAAGAAATGATAAATGTTTAGGTGACAGATATGCTAACTATTCTGATTGCATCATTATACAAAAAATGCATGTATTGAAACAGCACAATGTAACCCATAAAAATGTATAAATAAAAAACACAGTTCACATACTATATATTAAAGGAACATTCATTCATTAATTCAACATACACTTATTAAGCACTTACCATATAGTATCTTTCACATGGATACCATATTGTGCTTCAATATACAGACACAGTCTCTCCATTCAGGCTAAGAGTTTAACAGGAAGAGTTACTACTATCACCAAGTGCTTAAGCAGAACAGAATGGGCAAGCATTGGCTCTATAGTTGGCAATCAGAAGAGGAGTTCACTAGCTGGATCTCTGGTTAATTCCACAGGGTCTCTGTGAAGGCAGGATATGAGTACAGGGCAGCCCATGTATAGGCAGCCACACACCATGACATATGGCTGCTTCTAAATGAGCCACCTGTACTTTCCAAGAGCACGTGGGAGACGGCAACATAACACAGGCCATGCTTGATGGAGGATACTTCTTTCAGATTTACAAATAAAAGCCATACAAACATGCGTACATAGATACATTTATAAAAAAACAATATCCAGAAGTACAACAAACAGGAAGACAGCCAACCACATATCACATTTCATTACATAGAACGTAATTTGATTATCTTCAGATCATACTGCAAAACACACCAGTGGTTTTTATCTATCTTACTTGCATATAATAATTTAAGAAGTAACTTCCTCTCTGAAAAGATCTGTTTTTTTTTTTTCTTTTTTAATCTAGGAATACTATGTCTAAAAAAATGAAATTCAACATGCTTTTATTTTATTAAACTCTGAAATTCATTAAAGGCTTAAAATATCTTGACTAGTCAAATACCTAATGAACTAGAGCATATTCTTTAAAATTTTGTCACAGGTATTTACACCACTATACAATCTTCATGGCCAAATACAAATGAAAGTCTTTACAATACACATTTAAATAATTTGATAGAATTTGACAACAAAGTGGGATAGAAATTAAAACTAGACTAAAATACACAGTTTGATAGCTTGTAAATTAAATATCAATATACATAGATGAATATATGGAATAAGGTGGCAAGTGAAAGCTTTATCAATGAATCCCAAGTACCATACTTGACTTATATTTAAATTATATTGTAATATCATATTTTTAAACAACAACACATACTTTCAACAATGATATTTTTAAGAAACATGAACATTTCTGTGAAATTGAATTATATAATTATTTTTAAAGGTAGGAAAATTCTCATTTTTTTTTTTGTCATATTCCTTAAGAAAAAGTAGATTCATTAAAAGTAAATGGAGGGGAAAATGGCAAGAGGGAAATTAGGAACACATCAAATGAGTTATTTTACAAACAATCATTTATTAGTAATGTAGACTTCTCAGCACATAATCTTAATTTCTATCGTCCAAAATTCAATAACGTTTAGATTTATATTATTTGTTTTTAGATGGGAATATCCAAATTGACAACTCATTTCAAAAAAATATTTTACTTTAATAGAGAAATAGAAGCTATGGTTAATTTATTATTTTCACCCATGGATTTAAGTATCTGCCATTGGCTTAGGAAGTGAATGAATGGACTGGCCTGAGCTCAGAAGTGTATTTCATGATCGTGCTCTTCGACGTGAGGGGTGGTCACCAGCATTTACAGAGCACGTGCTCTGTGCTATGAAAGCATTAGGCAGTTTTGTCTGTGTTACTCCTTTTAATCCTGAACGTAATTTTACAAAAAGGTTAAGATTACAGCATTCTAAGCAAGACAGACTGGAGAGAGTTGTCACAGCCAAAATAAAAGGTGTCAGCCTAGAGAAGTCCAGGCTCTTGTGAGGAGCACACAGGCCAAGTGGTTTAAAAAACACAGGACATTCAGGCTCTCAGAAGTCAAACTCTGAAAAAGCCAAAGGTAGGAGGTAGTTATATGAATAAACAACAAGACCTTTTAAGATGCTGACTCCTGACAGAATGAGTTCTTTTTGAAAAGTCTCTCCCTGTCCCTCCTTCCTAGACTCCTTCAGTCATTCTCGCTAGTGACAGTAATGTTGAGCTAGCTGAGATGCATCTGAAAAACCATACAAGATATTACTATATCTCTTTTCATTAGCTTAAGAAAATTAACTTGATTTTGTCCAAAAATATAATAAATATGAACAATAATCATTTTTTAGAGTCCCATTGAGGAATTCATTCCTTGACACTCATAAAATAATTGTTCAATTTTCATTTTCTCAGAAAAGTTTGCAATGTTGGGTAAAGAAACATAATAAACATATCCATGTCAAATTTACTCATACAAATCTACCCACATTTACTCTTTCTCACACTAAGCTTTAAGACTGGTACAACTAATGGCAAGAGTCTTGATTTCCGGAATATTGCTCTTTCCTCTTTTCGGTTTATGTTTTTATCCCTTGCCAAAAAGAAAAAAGTCTGGGAGAAAGGCAGAGCCCATGTTGGTGAAGGTCTGAAGACCCCAGTGGGAGCAGTGGAACGACTGACAAATGAAATGATCTGCACCGGAGAGAGGCGGAGGACATCCTCACCAGATGGCAGCAGGCTGTGGACACCGGCACCACTGGCAGAGGGATGGAGGATGAGGAGGAATGGGGCGACAACTGAGTTTCTTCCCAAACAGTGCACTGGACTGAGTCCTCACACACCCTGCCCTTCGCCGTGCCCTCTCCAGTTTCCCAAGCATCGTGTGTGAGTGGCAGTGCTGATTTCTTCCTTCCCCACATTGTAGAGGTTTTTATAAAAGAAAGTAAAGGATTTATGAAAACACTTTGAGCTCTTCGTAAGTAAATTCTGTATGACTATAAGAGAATATCAACAATATTTGAACTTATTGCTGCTGTTATGATTCATATGTTGTTACTTTTATTGTCATAGGACTAATAGATACAAAGGAATTGCCCTGCCCTATGCGAGAATGCACCACCTCTGGCAAGGCAGTGAGGTCGTCGTTCCTAAGAATTGACAGCCGCACCAGCCCACCGCCAGCACATCACAGCCTTAGGAAGTAAGACCACCATCCCTCGCTCTCAGTACCTCATTGTCTGAAAGCATTTCTGCTGACTGTCATCTGTCAGTCTAACTGTGACTCATAAGTGCCAGCCCGTCCTCGCTCAGCGTGCTGCCAAGACGTTAATAACATAAGCCAGCCACGTAGGAACCGCAGTGTAACCTCACACTGCTGTGCTGAGAAACAGTGCTTGCTCTTTGCACACTTTTGCACACGGGATAGATTTCCCAAACGCCAAACATCATGAAGGGCTCAGTTGCAAATCCCAAAGGCAAAGCAAGACAAAATGCCTAACCACAAAATGTGCAAACAAAGCAAGGCCCATGAATTCAATATCTTCCCAAAATGGGCACCACATTTATACCTCCCAATTCACCTCAAAGTCACCCACAACTCAACGTTCTGAAATAATCTTTGACTTCCTTCTTTCTACTGCTCCCATGAGACTCACCACCCATGTCTTGCAAAGCTTCCCTCACAAACCTCCTTCAGCTTTCTATCTTCACTTGCTTAGGCCCAGCCTTCCTGACTCCAGGTGGAGGTCGCTGCCCTTGCCTACAAACAGATGCCCTGGCGGGGCAGGGACCATGAGGCGCAGGCGAGTCCTCACTCTAGCCATAAGCTTCTCATAATCCTGCCACCCACTACTGTCTTTTGTATCCAGCTTACTGTCTTCCGTATCCAGTTTACTGTCTTATTGTGCCCTAGTATTGCTTGTCATTGTCCAAATCATGCCTGTCCTTGGAGATCAAGTTCCATTCCTGCCAGAGCATTCCTGCTACCCTGGCTATTCCATTGGAACCACTTTATCCTCCCTGAATTTCTTATGAATCCTGCCACAAATACATGATGATTGGTGTTCTGTGTGCTTTTCTTCCATGTTTTCCTGTGTTCATTACTCCATCTAGAAACTAACCTCTTTGAAGACAGGGATAGCATAGCAAATCCTCTGTTTATTGCATCACCTAAGTAAGTCTGGCAGTTAAAATAAAAATACTAAAATATATGCATGTTACTATGTTTAATTGGTGCTCATTTTAATTCCAGGCAATTTGTTTATAAGTGCCTTTGATTCAAAAATATATTAAGTTGTAATGATTTCAGAGTGTTATTAAAACACAAAATTCACTGCTTTTCTACACAGAAAGAAATCAGTGAGTTGGCTTTAAAATCATGAAAATAAATGTACTCCTTTCAAGTTTTAATACTTTATGATTTTTACAAAAATTGGGAAGATTTTAAAATAATATTCAGTCAAAAATATTCAGTTAGTACAATTTCAGAATGGATTTGATAATATTCTGTTCTAACAAACCTAGAACAGAAGCTATACAGTTTCATATTTCTCCATACATCGATTTTCCAAAGAGAGAATCTCATTAGCTCTCAATATATATTGTTGTAGAAATGTTTGGCGACATATCTACATAATAAAATGGACACTTTCATGAATTATTTTATATTGCACAAAATTCAATATAGAAATCTTCATTGTTAGGAATACAAAATAGTGTTATTTCTGTAACAGTGAAGTTAGTTTGTCAATGGTAAATGAACTGACCACAAAGACATCAAAAGTTTTTGACAGCCAGCAACCCCCCCAAAACAGTAGACTTCCAACAGAAGCAGAATATTTTTCTTCACTTCTTGATTTGTTTATTTATATTTCCTATCAGAACCATTCTATTCTTTTAGGTCTGGAAATATGTCTTTTACATTTTAAAATATCAGTAAAATAATTAAGCGTTCAAATTAATTAAGAAATAATATGTATGAATGAGCAATTTCTTAGCATTTCCTTCAATGATTGTATTGTGCAAGAGGACAGGTAAATTATTTCTTCTCCCAAACAGGCCCATTTCATACAGGTCTTATTTTATACTGAAGTACTGTCACCTCTAGATGTTTCCAGAAGAGACAGACATTCCATGTACATAGATAGCTACCTCTAGAATTTTGTCATCTTGGCTCCTCAACTAATATTTCATTGGCCAAGATGTATAAAGCACCAGGTTCCAATAAATTAGTCAGAGCTGTGGGGAATTCCCTGGATCTCTGCCCTCCAGGTGTGGTTACATCATAGGGATGTCAGACTACAGGGCAGTGGAGCCTACAGGCAATCGGGCCAGGTTATCCATCCAGGGCAGACCATGACCACCAGCCATTAATCCAAAAACTCTATCGAAGAGGCTTTTTCTTATCCAATTTGCTTACAAATCATTTCCTTATTTTTAATAAAGGAAATAGATTTCTGATAAACTTAATGGCAAAAGCCCAATTGAGGAAATACTACAATTCCTAAATAAGTCCTTTGTGTTTCCTATGGAGCTTGATAACACTGAAATCTACCCAATACATTAGAACCCGAACCTGAGTCCTATTTCACTTCTTTCTTCACTCATTTAGAACCCAATTCATCACTGAGTCTTATAAAGTAAGGGATTTTTTTGTCCATCATTTATATTTCCACCTCTACCACCATATTCTCATGGTCACTACTTCCGGAGTAGATTATATAATTTCCAGTGAGCAGCGTCTACCTGCATTAGCTTCTACAATCGATGCTACATATTGTAGCAAGATTAAAAACCTAACATCAAACACCGAGTGATGTCAAAATTATCACACCCAAAAATAAACTCTTACCTTTCTTTATTTTTACCTTCAAAAATCTACCCTTCCTCATTTTTCCAAGTCACTAAGAGAAAGACGCCAAAGCCAGAAACACTGGCTGATCCTCAGCTCCTCTCTGTCTATCGTATTTCACACCCAACCCCTTACTCACCAATTGTTGCAAGGAGGTAAAAGGTAAACTTTTCTTGAAATCATCACAAGAAAAAATGATCATTTGTTGAAAAAAAAGAAAAAATGTAAACTCTTTTTAACAGTTAAAATATTTTTGGACTTTTCAATTTCATGGAATTTCAGAACTGAGTGTCCAAAACCAATGATTTATAGAAGAAAAACATGGTCTGGGAGATGACAGGTGAAGCAGCCGGCTAGCAACAGCGTTAAGAGGCACATTCCTCACCTCCAGACACCGGGAAGGTGTATTTCCCTCACCCCACATTTCACTATTAAGTTAAAACATTTGATGGTGAGTGTTAATCCTTCGCATTTACTATTGAATGGTGTTAAATCATATCACTTCAGATTCTTTGCAAATTGCAAGCTCAGTATAATCAATTGCCTTAAAATTTTTTCACACTCCTCAGTGTGCCTAGTGTTAGAATTTGACAGATGGGATTATTTTCATATGTTTCTTGAAATGTTCACTTAGTTTAAAAAAAAATTGGTAATACTGTAAAAATTTAAATAACCTTCAAATGTCCTTATGTCAAAATTAGTGGAGTGGAGAAAAATTATTTTTTAATCTGAATAGATTTTATGACTTTTTTTTAACGAATCATTAAGAATGCCATAACACATGCAAGACAACTTAAAATCAGAAAAAAATGATCTGTGATCTATCACCCAGTAATCGCTTTCTGACAGGACACACAGGTCTCTGCCGTTCTTACTTTCCCGTGAATGACCCTTTGTAGGCACAATGTGTCTATGACTGACTAATACAATCATTATCAATTTTTATTACCCCTAAAGAAGAAAAGAAAATAATTCTGTCCTCACTCCTCCCATAAAATCTTAGACTTTATAGCATTTGATGATATCATCTTTTGGCCTTCATTTTATTTCACACTGAAGTCATAAGCTTTGGGTTTAATCCTTTTAATTAATTTAGTTATGTCTCTCTTCCCTAGGTCCTTTTGTCTTTCTCAAAGTACTGGTGGCCAACAACATATTCACCAATTCTAAATGATGAAAATAAATAGCAGTGTGTATCAACTGTCAAACTGTCACAAAATATAAGGAATAATTCATTACATAACAAAAACAATTGATAAAACTAAACCTCCTGGACAATTATGCAAAGTATTGCAAAAGCTGGTCCTATGCTGACATGACTTCTGTAGGACTGGAGGTCATGACATGGGTCACCAGGGTGACCTAAGACTCACTGGGCAATTCCCACGTTCCCAAAGAAGTCAAACCTGTAATGGTTTCACTGGGATTTTTTACAACATTGTAAACTTTATGTTTTAGTCTTGATGATGATACATGTTAGTAAGTTCACAAAGACAATAAAACATCCAAGTGGAAGGCAAGAGACTGGATTAAATGCTCATCTCTCTACCTGTAATTTGCTTTGTGACATTGAATAAATCAATTATGCATCACCTTGTGTCATTTTCCTTTCTCAAAATGGTCATAATAAAACTGTCCACTCTCTCCCTCTGAGAAATGGATGAAGATTTATGTCCTGCTTTTATGGAAGGAAGTCTCACATTGAGGCAGACTAGGGTAGGTTTTTCAGTTTCAGAGTGCAGCAGATTTTATTTATTTATTTATTTATTTACTGATTGATTGATTGATTGATTGATTGATTGGCAGTTGGCCAGTATGGGGATCAGAATGCTTGACCTTGATGTTAAGGCTGTGCTCTGACCAATTGCGCTAACTGGCCAGCCCCTGAGTGCAGCAGATTTATAAAGACTTATCCTCAAGCCGCCCCACTTAAGCCTGTTACAAGTGTGGACTTGGGTATTTTCTTAATGATGTTTTACAATTATCAAATAGGTATTTTGATGCCTATTTAAACATGTACACATAAAAATAAAACTTTCTAATGCAAACCATGAATTGTATGTTTGGATTGGGGACTTGCTTTATACCTGTATTCCCAAACATGGGGATGCCTGTCCTCTTTATAAACTATCCACAAACCCAAATTTTCCATCCGTACAATGAATATAGAGTTTCTTCTAGATACTTTCAGGCTTGAATTTGTTGTGTTTGAATTTACTAGACTGCTTCATCTGTTGTGATATCTGCACTGAAGATCATTCTATTGAAGAATGGATTATATACAACATGATTCCACAGGCTTTCTTTATTTGTAGAAGCAGAGTAAAAGTGCAATTTTCAGAATTCTTATAAGATGTAAGTTTATAAAAAATGTATGGACATGTCTTGATATATGGACAGGAAAGGTTTGCAATAATACAATCACAGAAGCATAAGGACACGCTCCTTTCATGTCACTGACATTAAAGTGGCCTTCCTTATGATACCGTCTTTTTTATAGCACAATAAATTAGGAGCATTCAATTTAATATTTCAGATATTTTTTAAAATGTCAGTTTGAAGCCTATTAGAAACCAACTTTTCTTTTTCACAGCTAAATGTCACCATGCTGCACTTCATAAGAATTCCTGAGAGAACAGTTCCAATGGTAACTCCTGAACTGAAATGAATCTTACCCAAAAATAATAAAGGAAGAGGCACACGACTCTTTTGGGGGGAATAGACCTAAATATATGAGTATGTACAGATAATTTTTACATAAGAACAAAAAGCAACTTTGCCAGATTTAAACGTTTGTAGGATTTTCATTATTTTCTCTTTTAAACACATTGATCAATAAGTAAATGCTATGTTTTTGACCTCCATCTCCAAGTTCTGCTTTCCCTTTTCGCCTTCCATGTGCCCAGCACCTTTCCATTGGACTTTCCGAAAAATCCACCATGACCCAGACTCTTTAACTGGGTCATCCTAACTCCTTAAACGACTAATAGCTTAACTAGCCCTAGCCCCCGATATGTCTCTCTCCATAACTGGGGCCTCTAGAGTAGAACCAGCCAGTGCAGACCCCAGTTTCTAGGAATGCCCTTGCCTTAAATAGGAGCTAAATTGGTCCACTTTCTGAGACTCACAGCAAGGGCATCCTTTCTGCTAGCTGGTCCCATCACTGTGACTCAATCCCCAAATCCAAGCCACTTTACTTTCTCTAAATCCAGGTCCTGTCCTTGGATCCCATTTCAGTTAAATTGATTTCTTGCTTGTGTCTGAGTCTCTGATTTGATAGTCTGACTGTGTGCTAAATTCCTATATACATAGGCACTGGTTCATCCGTACTCTTTCCCCATGAACTCCCTGGTCCCCACACCAGGGACTGGTGTCTGTCTTTGGACCTCATCTAGCTTTCTGTCTTCATGCACTTCTGCTTCACTATCTGAATATCATCTGACCCTGAATCACCTTTATGATTTGTCCACCTATCATAACTTGTGTGACTTCATATCAGACACCCAATGCTAAATATTTGCACAGAATACCTTAAAAAATCCTGTCTGTTGCTACAGTTCACATACCATGTTTATATTGTCATGTGGTTCTTCCTCCCAACACCTGTTGCAAAATTATTTTTGTCCCTTGGCCCACAGAGATTATCAATTAGATTTACATCTCTCCAATCTGCATATCTGAACATAGTGGACTCTGTGCCTGAGGGTCCTGAAAATATACTGAGATCATATTCATAGTGATATGGAAGCTGAGTAATAATAAATGCAAAAATATTTACATAGGATGAGTTTCATGTGAAATCAACAAGACAGCAATAGAATCAGAGAAAAAATGTTGGCATTTGTCAGCCAATTTATGAACATAAAAGTGTGAAATAAATTAGAACTGTATATGCCATCTCTTAAATAAAAGGCATCAAACTCTTTAGTAATATCCACAGGGTCCTAAGGTCATTATATTACTCTTTTAAAACAAAATAGCAATGTCTATATATTATAACTTGCTTGAGCTCAGGTCTATAATATGCCAGAATTTCACCACCATAGACTGGAGGGAGGAGAAGAAAGACAGTGTCAGGCAGAACCTGGGGCTGAAGAAAATTCACCTAAATACAGGGGCTGCCTCTGTTAGCCCATAGGTGGAAAATCACACAGTTGATGAAGAGAGGAGATGCCGTAGTGCTCATGGGGGCATTAAAACTGGGACTCCCCCCAACCGCCAGGAAATTATAAAAGGCAGAGGAGGTTTAGCTAAGCAGATTGTCCTTGAAAGCAAAAGTGAACTCAACAAAAGATATTTCAAGCAAGCCAGGTGAACAGCTCTGGACAACTAGACCACTCACAGCCAGCTTAGTCATCATTCACCTGCAGTGCGAGAGTATCACTACAGGAGAAGAAAATGATGAGACAGAGAGTGACCAGGGCCTGGCCACAGGGGCAGAGACTTGGAGAAGGGCTCCATATGAGTGGGGAGTGGTATATGATAAACAGGGAAACAGGCAGAGAACAGTCATGCACAGAACTCAGGAGAACATCTGGGGTGCACACTGGTGAGCAGGCAGATAAGAGAGTAAAGAACAGGCCCGTTGGAGAATGCTTACATGAAAACAAAAGTGTTTAAACGTTTCTGCTCACAGGTATCACTGAAGATACTAACATAAGCCACTACTAGTCAGAAGTAGCTCAGCAAAGAGGCAAACAGAACCTACCACTAGAGAAGACAGACCAACTAAAGCTGGAAGTGATGATACCTAATAAATACCTCTTTTTTCATGATAACATACAGAATTTTTTTTCCAAAACAGTATATACACTCATATGTGACAACTAACTACCTGACATAAATTAAGTGCTACCCCTTTGCAATTTGTAGCTCTTGTTCCAAAGGTCTGTCTGGCCCTTGAGAGTAAAGCACCATCCCTGGGAAGAGGCTGCCCATCCAGGAGCCATGTGAGTCTGCGGGACCAGTGCTGGCCAAGAAAAGATGAGCAGAGGTAACACACGCAGCTCTGCATCAAGTGTAGACCTGTGAGTGAACCTTCTCTACCCTCTTCTTGTCTGCAGGGGGCTGACTTATTCATTACGCACACCAGGCACAGTGCCTAGGGCCTACAATTTCTTTAGAAACTCACAAAAATGTTTTAATTTCTTTAAAATCAGAGAACTTTTAGGTTGAAGAAAATGTATTAACATACAATAACATATTCCTTCTTAAAGCTACAGTCATAAAACAGGATTTGTAATATTTTGAGTGGAGGAACGGGTTCATAATGTCAAACGTCGCAAGAGCTCCTGAAAATGAGAATGCAGCCATGCTCTTGGGTGCAGGTCCCCCACAGCCATCAGGGGTGTCATAGCCCCAAGAGAAGGAGCCTGGGCTCTGAAGCAGGGCAGGGAGGAGAGCTGCCTGCAATCAGAAACTCCCAACTACAAACTGGAAATGCAATTCAAGAGATCGCCCTTCAAGATGATAATCTTAGCCAATTACTATGCATTCTTCATTTCATTTTCTTAGGAACAACTTGACCATTTAGATTTTGATTTCAGACTGAGGAAGAAGCAAACTTGGATATCAGTGGTAAATAATCATGTAACAAGAGATACTGAGCTAAATCACACATAATTATGATATTTGCTAACAGTGGCCATGAGATGGTAACAGTTTTTATCGAACACTGTGTAAAACAGAGAATGGTGATGGTGTATGAGGATACTTCAAAAAGCTTCTGGAAAAATAGAACTAAAAGACAATGTGAATCTTTCCATGAACTTTCTGAAGCAACCTCGTATAGATGTGAGGCTCTTGAGGTCTGGGTCACAGGAACTAGGGTTTGGACACCAACTCTGCCGCTCATTCGCTCTATGACCTCAACTTACCTAAGTCTCAGTTTCCTGTCATTAAGATGGAAATAACAATAGGACCATCTTCAAAGGGATACTTTGGAGATAAAATGAGATGATGGATGTGAATTGCCTGGCACATGGTTGGATTAGTGTTCACTGATGTATTAGCAAATATTATTTTTTATTATTGCTCCAAAAGACACAGCTGGCAGTTTCTTCTGCATGTCTACCTTGAATGAACTTGGTATTTGAACTCCAGGACTCCATGCCAGATTTTTAAAATTACTACATCAATGATATGTTTAATATTAGTTACTCCTAATTTTTATATGTAAGCTTGATTCATTTCAGTGTGTAACTTTCTGGCTTAAGGAAAAGTAGAGGGTCTTGTCCTGCAGAGAGAAATTCATATGGTCAATGTTGATATATAATAGATAAATACATAGATAGAGAGATATAAATAGAGTATGGACCGATGATAGATCCATAGGTGATCCCTCGATCAATCAATAGATTGATACATGATAGATATAGATAGAATAAAGATAGGTGATAGATCATAGATAAACGATCAACTGACAGATAGATGATCAATTTTTCAACTGATAGATATAGAGATGATAGATACATACATAATGGATACATGATAGATTGATACATAGAGTTACCTGAAAGATAGATAGATAGATAGATAGATAGATAGATAGATAGATAGATAGATAGACAGATAGATGGATGATAGAGAGATAGATAAATGTAAATGTCTGTTGAGATGTGTACTAGATGCTTTGAGCACAGACACTATCTGAAATTACTGTTTGATTGAGCAGCATAAAAACAATGACTTTTTTAAAAAGGTCATTTCTGAGAGTAAACACTGAGGACAAATGCATTCAGTCCTCTTTCTTTGCATTAGAATAAGTCTCTGTAAGGCTTCCCCCTAAAAGAGAGAGGGAGGGGAAAAGAGGGTTTGCCTGGGCTCATCTCCTACCCTCTGGGCAACTCGAAGAGCCTCCAAGTATGGCCTGAGTGAGGGTGGAGGGGGCCCTGGAAGCAGACCAGAGATACAGGCAAGTGCACATGTTGGGAAGACTTGGGCATGTTAAGAAAACAAAAACAAACAAAAAACAAACAACAAAAAACCATATCAGTGACGATACAGAACCTGTCTTTGCATCCTATGTCTTATTTGCAGACAATAGACTCCTAACTGTAAACTTAAGCATTTCCTGAAAATTTAAAATAAAGTCTAAAAGTACATGTAAGCAATCAAATTGTACATTTTATGTTTTAAAAAAATATACTTTATATCTGGAAGAGTGCACATTCATACACACTCACTATTTTTTTATGGCATTATCTGAAAATGAATTAAAACAACATTCCTAAATAGGAACATGTGAGCAACAGACTCTACGCTGACCGCAATTGTCCCACCTCTGGTGTTCACGTCGTGTTTATGCAGTCCCTTCTCCTTCCTTGAGTACAACTGGGACCTGGGATTCACTTCTAGTCAATAGAATATGGCAAATATGAAAGAATACCACAAATGACTTTCCCAAATTAGTTGATTTTGAGTTGGTAAAAATGGAGAGTGTCCTAAGAGAGCCCGACTAAATCAGGGGGAAGTCCTTGAAGGAGATGCTGGCTCCCCATAAGGCAAGGCCTCCTCTGCTGGCCTTAGAGAAGCAGGTAGCCAGTGTGTGAACTGCCCGGGGAGAGGCCATGGCACAGGGGACTGCAGGTGGCATCAGAAGCTGAGGGTATTTGTCCAACCACCACAAGGAACTGAATTCTGCCAACAGCAATGTAAGCCTGGAGAGGACCCTGAGCTTCAGAGGAGACCAGAGCCTGGCCGACACCTTGATCCCAGCCTTGTGAAACCCTGAGAGAGGACCCTGCCAAGCCATGCCCAGGCTCCTGCCCCACGGACACTGTTGCATAATCAACATGTTTTGTTTTAGGCCCCTAAGTTTGTGGTAATTTGTTACATGGAGATAGAAAAGTAATACACAAAATAACTGCCTATTATTTTGAAACACCTCTGTAAAATTACATGCCTGTTAACTGTGGAAAAAACAAATAATGCTTATCTCATTTTTTCCCAGTGGTTTTCTCAGCTGAATTAATTGCTATTTTAGAACAAAATCTTGCTCCTCAAGCCTTTATTTACAAACTGCATGTAGATACTCTAGTATCAGGTGAGGAGGCGCTGAAGCAGCACAATATGTTCGCCATAATTTTAATCTTCATTAAAATAAAATAAAAATCTGTTAGTGTGAACTTATGTGCTGGCTGACAATCTTATTTTCTTGACCTCAGGCCATACTTTTCCTTGGTTGGTTGCACACTTGTGAATAATTTTTAAAACTACCCATTGAAAGAAAAACTGCTTTGACACAATTTTCTAGACTATAATACACTATAAAACCCAAGAAGGCAATGAATGCCATTTGCATAATACGACCTATTTTACTTTAAAACAGCAATGAGTTTACAATACAACCAAGAATGTCTGGAAAATCTGTGAATGTCTTTATTACTTGTAACATTAGATTGTAGAACTTGCATTTAAAGATTGCTACTTAGCTTGTACGGGATTTGCAAAATCTATTTGTCGAAAAAAAGAAAAAGTAATCAATAATGACGTGAACATACTGTCATGCCCTTAAATCTTATTCCTAGTCGGGGAAGTTAAGGTATCAGAAGGATCTCTACTGGAAACATGCAGAGTGACTGCTGACATATTTGGGTAGAGACAGATGAAGGGGGGATGCCAAAGAAAATTACATCAACCTGTTCAGAGTATCAACCATTCTATAAAGAATTACCTCTCTTTATCAATCCATGATCTCAGGAACTTCAAATTACAGATTCTGACGCATCCCTTTTCACCTCCAGGCTGTTTTCAGTAATTGATTGCCCACAGTGTCTGTGTACACTTCATGCTTGCAATATTTCTGACTCGTTTTGAAGCACAAAAGTGACAATGCTCAGTATTTCTTTACTGGCATTGAGAATATATTCACGCCCAGAGTCATTCTCTCATTTATAACAGTGTATTTAGTGTTGGTGTCATTTTAATTCTATCAGCATGTTAATAAAATCAGGATGACAGTTGCACAAGCCCACAGCTCTGGGCTTTAATTTTTCCATCCACAGAGACGCTGTCATTTGCTCAGAATGAGTTGTCTATGCCAGATCGCGCCACTTCCACCACTGAGTGAGGACGGGCTGCAGGCTGGATGGGCCGCCTTGTAGAATGCACAGCCAGCTACAGACGTCATTTTTTGTTTTTTCAAATGACAGTCATAGTGGGATTTCCTAGGTCTGTCTCTCTCTAGTGTTCTTAAAATTATTAACACCAGGCAGTCTGCAGATGCCCCATGGAGGTAACAGCACAGACAACTGTGGAGCCGGTTTCAGACTGTAAAGGCATCCCTCAGCATCTCTAATACGTCTAAAACTTCAGCTCCTAATCCCACAAGCCCTGTCCAAACATAACTCTTGCAATAATGTTCCCCTTACAAATGTGAGCTAATCGTATGGGCTCTATTGCATCTCTCCATCACTCTTGATGCATCTCAGTGGCAAAAGAGAAGCGCAGCTACTACTCATCACATTAAAGTGCCCGGGAGATGGAGGTGTGCCCGGTCAAAGCTGGCTTGCCATTCCGCATGGTGGCAGTGTTTCTCTCTCCCTCCTTCTCATGCCACCTGTCAGGGTCATGTGCTGGCCAGCTCTCGAGTTTCACCTCGTCCATGCCCTCTACTCTGTGTTGGCAATCTACAGGTCCCCTCTCTCAATTGCTCCAATGACCGTGCAGTGAAGTGCACGGCAGCAGGGTCAATGTCCCCTCCACAGTGTGTAGTGGACACTCACATCCACATCATGGGACTGTCGCACATTTTGTGTAAGAACAAATGTTAATGGTAACAATAGCTTCTGTTCATGAAGGATCTACTCAATAGTGAACCACACAGAGCTGGGTATTCCGTAAATTTTTTCTAATCCTTACAACAAACCAGCACAGTGCTTTATATAATTTCCATTTTACCAGGGAGGGAACTGGGGATTAATTAGCACATTGGAGCTCACATAGCAAAAGCCAGAACTTGATCTGAGGCCTTTTTATCCCCAAAGACCTGACTTGCCTACCCACTTCTGCGAGAATTTTGTTTTGGACTAATTTACGTACACAGGACTATGGGTAATCCCTAAGCAGAGAATACTTCTCCCATAATCCTGTTGGAAATATTGTTGAAAGTGCTCTGAACAACTTAAGTTAGAAAACTAGCTCCATCCCTCATGAGCCATGTAATCACGGGCAGGTTTCTCTGAAACTCTCTTCCCTCATATATAATGAGGGATGGACAATAACTCTGTAGGGTTTTTGTTAGTATCAAATTAGAAGCCATACAGAGTCCCCAGCACATGAGTTACAGTGGATGTTAGTCACTCCCTTTTCTAGCCTGGGTATTAGCAGCGTTTCCAAGGTCCCTGTACCACCGCTACTACTGCCACTTCCTACCACACGCTGTAGGAGCTCCTGTGCCAGGAGACACACAGGATCCTCCATGACCTTTTTCATCATACACTACTTTTTTATATAGAAGTGTGGAAAATTATACTTAAATTTCATACAGCACAGTGATGCTTCCAAAGCCATCTCATACATGTTTTATCCACAACTTAGGCAGGTAAAATATTATTGTCCGTGTTTGACAGATAAGAGGACTAGAAATTGGAAAAAGTTTGGCAGCTGGGATCTAATAGAGCAAGGAACTGGACCAAAGACTTTCCATCCCAGTCACCTGGTGTCTCACTGTGCCGCAGATCTGGGACCTGCTGGAGCCCATCCTTCACACACAGCACCTCAGCCCCATCCAGACCCTCTATCCGGACCCTGCATTGTCACAGGGGCAAGAGCCCCGCATTCAAAAAGTTTCCTTTTTTCAGAGCAGACTCTGAGTCTGTCTAGCTGGGACACACAGGTGGCCCTGGGCTGGGCTTGGGCTTCCCAGACAGCCACGCTTCTGTCTAACACCAGGCCCAGAGGCACTAGGAGCTGGGCCTGACCGTGCATTGCTGTCCCCACCTGCCTTGAGATCCGCTCTGACTAAACCCCCAAACCCTGGGGGTGACAACGACAAGAAAGAAAGGACCTGACACACAATTCTGCCAGCTACAAACACACCAGACTCGGTCTCTCCTGACCTTCAATCTCCTTCCAAAGTCTTTCAGAAATAGCAAAAAGAAGCTTTTTAAAGCATACTGAGTTTCATAAGTAAATTGATTTTATTCTTCATAGTTTTCATTAAACATTTTTAATATCTATCCCGCAAATATTTACTAAGCACCTGTTATAAGCCAGGGAGTTATTTTTTGCATATTTACACTTATGCTGGGCCCTCATCTACAAGGCTTATTTTAGAACCAAGATTTAAGTTTGAGACTACTTTTATGGCATCAAAGATCCCTTTGGGGTTGGTGGTCTTGCCTAAATGATGATACAGTTGTCGGGAATGACAGTAAATTTCCTGGTAAATGGGGGCTGCTTTTTCACTGTCAGTGCTGTGTCTGACGTGAATTGACGGAGGACGTGTATCTACAGTGCCAGCTCTGGGGAGAAGAAACCCACGGCCTCAAGCTCATCCACGTTAAAATGACACAAAAAAGGGCTGATGGCCCATCTGTTACAGCCACCAAATGCTCCCTGTGCTTCAGCCACTGGCCACTCACTGACCTGGGCTTAGCCTCATAGTTGGAGAAAAGGTAAATACATAATAATCCAGTTATTTTCTGTGTTATCAAAGGAAACATAGAATGTTTTTTATGCTTTTTTTTTGTGCTTTGGGTGGCTCAATCTCAAACCCAAACCATACACGTTATGATCATTTTTATCCCTCTGTTCAGACTTCCAATATGCTCTGGCCAGGAAATCTCTGGCACATTGAGGAAGGGACGGCAGGATAAATGCCTTCAACACATCTACACTGTGGATGTCTCTTCTGCTTCCTGCTTTGGCAGCTCTTTTTATTTTTCAACCTATATTATTTATGAAACAATGACAAGCAGGAATTTTGGGATTAGAATTGTGTCCAAAAAATAAAAGGACCTCCCTTAAGGAGTCTATATATAATACACTTGAGGATTTAAACTATCCACATCACACAAAAATAAATTGATATGTGGGGCCAATTGCTGAGTTCTGTGTGTGTGGCTTTCTCAGCTATACAACTGAGTTATCCGTTCATCCGCTCAACTACATTCTTAGAGTGGATCAGCAATGCACTGGGTGCTGGGCATGTCGTGATAAAACAGTCAGCGTCTATGGTACAGATGAATGAGGGCAATAGACAATAAACTAGCAGATGAATGAGGGCAATAGACAATAAACTAGTATGTAGCTAAAATAATAATTGTGTACATCAAATAAAGTTTAGTTCAATAAAGGGATAAAAAGAGAATTTAGGAGGAGATGAGGGAGCAATTTTAGGAAGCTGAAGAATGAAAATTAACCAGCCAGGAGAAATTTGGTCCTGGATAGGATGAAGGAAAGTATTTGAGATTGTTCCTGTTTCCCTGTCTCCAGATTAAATGCTCTCATCTGCCAATCATCTAGATCCAGAGGCTGGGCCTCTCCTGGGAGTCCAGTCTTGTGGTTTGTTTGTTGTCAGAGCTGTCCAGAGCAGTCATGTAAGATGTGCTCTGAGCGTTGTAACTTTCCAGAGCAAAGACTTTTTTTTTTTTTTTTAGTAATTGGTACATAGGTGCTGTATGAAATAACATCTCTAATCCTGCAGAACCAGTTCATCTTCTGTCTTTTAATGTTTATCTGAAACGGCTTTTATACCCATCTGTTCTTCCTTGTTTAGTCCCACAAGCTCTTCACTTCAAGCCTCTTTTTCTACAACATTTTAGAGATGTCTCTCTGATTGTGTGTTCCCCACTTTATGATCTATACTGTAAAAAATATGTAAAAAGAATGAGACTTGAGATAGCCAGAGGGAAGAATGCTCTAGGAAAGCAAAAGGCTTCTTGGATGGTTTTGTAGGATTAGACACCTGGTTCTGTCAGTGCACCCAAAACAGACTCAGCTCACTGGAAGGCTCATGTGACTTTAGCATAATGTCAACTTTCTAACTACAAATAATTAATGGAGTCTGTCCAAGTACTAGAATCCCTATGTCAACATCAATAAATCACGCTCTTTCTATTGGGAGAGCTGCATTGACATCCAAATCATAACAAGACTATTGTCTGGTAAACGTGGAATCAAAGCAAGGAAGCTAATTAAATAAAGCCAATATAACAAAAGGAAAGGTTGCCTAATTAATTCACCTCCATGATCATACTACTTCTCCTGAAAGCACTGGACTTCAGCATCTGCTTGCTTAGGCTTCTTTGGCCAGACACAGCCTAGGTGGTCCCTGCAAAGCTGCCTCTCCAAGGCCCATCTATTGGTTCTTCCATAACCCTCCCCTTGGCCCTGCCTGACCAAGGCACTTTTTTTAAAGATATAAAACTTATTCAATCTGAGTACCTAATTTATGAGAAACAATGACTAAATAGTCCTGCTCTGGTCCATTATATGTTACTATAAATGCAGCAAGTAGTCTCGCTTCTTTATTCTCAAGTCACTTGTGGGTGGGTGATTACATAGAAAGAGCCCCTTGGAGTCACTGCCATCCTCTAAGTACTGACAGTTAGTTTGCCGTTTTCAAAATCCCAGACTTCCATGTAATTTCATTGCTCAGAGACTATCAATGGCTCTGTCTTGATGTTGATCGATACCTCTGCCCAAATTTTAAAGGCTTCCATAATCAACTCCCACACAGCTGATTTTGTTTTTCTTTTCCTCCTTGACAAGCATCTTCCATTCTATTCAGACTTTTATATTCATTATCTCATAGACCATCTCAAAGATCATATTCAACTCTCCACAGCTTTAGTGAAGTCTGTCCCCTCTCCTGAAATGTCCCCTTTGAGAGGTTTCAGGACATAGAAAGAGCATGCGATGCTGCTTAGGAAGTGGGAAAGCAGAGCAGCCTTTATATAGGTTAATGGCATTCAAACATAATCTTGAGGAATGAGGCAAAAGACATCTAGCAGTAAGGCGGAAAATTCTAGAGCCTCCTATGATTATCCCAGCCCTCAGTGACTTAACTATTTACCATCATTATTTATTGCCATATATACATATATATATAGTGTGTGTGTGTTTGTGTGTGTATGTGTGTGTGTATATATATATATATATTTATTTATTTATATATTTGCCACATATATTTATATAAAGTCATGCATCATTTAATGATGGGGATATATTCTGAAAAATGCATCATTAGGTGATTTGGTCACGTGCAAACATCAGATTGTAGTTACACAGACATATATGGTATAGCCATGTACACATCTAGGCTATACAGTCCATTGTTGACCAAAATGTTAGGGAGGGCATGAATGCATTTACACCTATCTTAAGGTACAAGATACACATATTGTCACCAAGGAAGTATGGTTTATTTGGGGGAAGAGAACAAACTTATGTACAGATGAAATATATTATGTGTCAAACATAACGATATATTAAGGGTCAAACTCCATAAAAGGTGAACTGTGTTATCAGTCACTGTGAGTCAGGGCTATGACTTGACTCCTTCAACACTTACAGATCCATCCCACAGTTGAGAAGATAATGCTATTTCATTTCTATATAGAAAAATAGTCATATTTCTGTTGACTAGTTCTCACAATTGCTAAACTGACTCTCCTAAGTAATTTATTTGTGAACAGGAACCAGGGCTTCTGCCTTCTCCGCTTCAACATAGCACTAAACATTCAGTATGTAGGGAATACGTGCACATTCACTGATCAGTGAGAAAAAGGATCAGGACAGCTGAAAGCTGCTTGTCTAAATTACAATTCTGTAACTATGTCCCCATGCAGCATTAGCTTTTTGTTGAGTTGTGGTAGAGGGTTTGTTTGTTTCTGACTATTTACATAACTGAGAGTATATAATGTAGAAAGCCTGTTTCATTACCAAATTTCCTCAGAGGTCTTCCAGTAAACAGTTTCTTAAGAATAACTATTCTGAGAAGATTCCTGTGAAACTCTAGAAAGTGTACATATTTTTTAAAGAATTCTGAATTCAATATAGAATTTTTAAAAATTTTACAAAACTCCTTTTCTGTAAAAGATATTTGTCCAAATATTTGGAAAACATAGTAACCCATTGTCAATATAATCATTCCTGATATTTGAAGAAGTTTATAATTACTGTGAGAAAGAAAAACAAAAATGCTTCTGTTAAATGAGACAAAACTCTTACAGCTCATTGCCTGAAACAGCCCCATGGACTCTCAGTGCTCCTTGGAGTACAGCTTGAATAACAACGATCCAATCTAAGCTTCTTATATTACAGAGCACATACCTGTATAAGGAGCAGAAGGGGATAAAAAATGGACACCCATTGTTCCTAATCTCAAAGAGCTTATGGGTGTGGTTCCATTTGAAATAATTATATGTCAGAAGAATATTATGTGGTACAAAAATAGACAAATCTGTAATAAAAAGTAGTGTTTTGTAATAGAGGTAAACTTTTTCAGTTTTATTTTGGTCTAACCTACTTCTCAGAAAATAGTGGTTGCTTAGTACATGCCTATTAATTAACATATTTATTCCAGTTTTGCCCATAGATGGCCTGGCTTTTCTTCCCTGCCATGCCTTTGCATAGATCAATGTCACTCAGTACATATGGGACTTACCAGAATGAGAGCATCTGAAATATTTTAAAATAAGTTCATCGACAGTTCTGGGCTTCAGTGAGAAGACCTGGATTTGGGTCCCAATTTTACTACTCCCTAACATAAAATTTCAGCAAATCACTTAACGATTTGGAAACTCAGTTCTAATTTATGAAGAAGAATAAAAAGAGCTATTTACCAAGATTCACTATTGCCAAAATGGTAACGCTAGAAGGTATGTAAGAGTATGCTGTAAATATTAAAAGATATACAAACATTGTTTGTAGCCATTTCCAAAATCTTTAGAGTTTTTATTAAGCTATATATTTACTCTATGTTGACATTTTCTTATCCACTCATGTATGTACATTAATCATAGATCTGAAAAATATAAAAACTAATGTTTTTTTTAAGTAATGCAATTAACTAGCAAGAGGAAATTACAAAAGTCTTTAAAAATAGTTGGAAGTGTCTTCAACATAGTCGTAAGCTTCAATAATTGTTCAAAATATTTTTGAACCATTTATTATTTCCAAAATATTTTAGGGATTAATATTTGATTCAGGTATTCGATTGCATAGTGGGTGCTTGGGATTTCTTAAACTTAAGTACTTAGTGTTTAAACAGAAGAATTTAATGTGAAGCTAATGCTATTTTGATCATATAGCCATCAGCACCATCAATTGTATATTACAAATGTCTGCCCATCTTGCAGTATGTCCCAGCTCCTAAGGTAATTTTGCATGCAAGATTTACACCCGTGGAGTGTCTGTGTTTTGTACATGGAAGCAAGGAGGTTAAACAGGCAGGAAAAATAATTACTCTTGTCAAAGTGATTATCCTAAAAGTAAATATCAATCATCACCAATAGTTCTTTCTCCTGTTTTTAGAATGTCTGTGCTATTATCTACTGAAATATGTCCATACAATTGGAAAGTACCTATAGAGAGATGAACAAAGTCAAGCTTCCTCAGTGCTCCTCAGTGAAGTAGGAGGAACAGCAGAAGTTATTAAAATTGTCCTGGATGTCAAGGAGCAGCATGGAGTTACAACAGCCATACGGGGTCCAATAGGACTGAGAACGGCACATGGAAGCAAGCCTTCTTGGTGAGGGAGGATGGACAGAATAAAGAAACAAGCCTGCAACCTCTAAACTCCACCCAGCACATGGCTTGAGAGCACATGGAGCTTCTCCACTGCTCTTTGAAAAATAAAGATGTCAGAATTCTAGACACAGTTCAATAAACTCTCCTCTGTTCACAATCCAGTTACTTGAAATTCCAGTATGTGTGAATTTCCCTCTGGATACCTTTTGCACCATCGTAAGACTATAGGACCAAGTGTTCATAAATCAAGAATTACTACAGCTGAAAATAGTTGCAGGGAAAACAGGAAGCAGTTACTAAGGGTGGAAAGTAATGAGAAATACAATACAAGCTGAGCATGATGCTTTTCCTATGAAGCAACCCTGGGAGAGGAGATGGTGAGCCTAGCAGCCTCCACACTTGGAGCAGTGTCCGGAGTGAAGGTACAGAAATGCAGACAGGAGAGAGGGAGGCGCCCAGGCCAAAGTTTTCTGCTCTTTGCTGAGGAACCACAGCAGGAGGTGTGATTTATAAGATACACTAAGGCAACAGAAACGTGTTTAGTGGCAAGACAACTGGCGGAACAACCTAGGTGCACATGGGAACAACTTCTTAATTATACTAAGCTCAAAAAGTTACCCAAAGGTTTTTCAAACAATTTTCCTCCTCAGGTATTCATATTCCTCTATGACTAGTGTAGGACTTAGGAAGTGGGGATTAGCACATCAAGTAAGAAAACAAATATTGAACATATTAATGGAAAACAGAAAGTAAGAGAAAAAAAATCACAACAGCATGCAGTGTGTCCACAAATAAAGCAAAGTGGTTTTAAGAGAGCTCTTTGAAAGTTTCCGAGAATGAAGACCTGAAGAGTGGAATTCTAATAAAGAAAAATTATGATTATACATTGATCTTATAATGTCAATTGTCACCAATTTATCATGCATACAAATGAATTAATACGCTTTCTATTTACTGAGTCTTTCCAGTGGTATTAACACAAAAGTGAAAAATTCATTTTCTCATGATATCAGCCACTCTAATTCTATTTTTGCCCAAAGTCCTACAATTTTTCAAATGTGATTTTTCCTACTAAGAGGGATTTAAGGCAATTAGTCTTCCTTTTAGGTAACTGGATTAGCTCTGGGTCTGTGGAATGATCATTATCTTTTCCGTACCTTCCTTTGCTTGTCTGTCAAGCAAAGGCATCAGTTTTGGTGATCACTAGTACACTTTCATACTCAAAAACCCAGAATATAAATTTCCTGTGTCATGGTATTTAGTATCATACAGTTTTTTAACCATTAGATTAGTGAAGGACTGTAGTGTTGTATAAATATTATGTATTTTAATTAATTAGTTAATTTTAATTAGTTATCCACACCACACAGCTAATTTTTAAAATTTGTTTGGCACTAAAAATGTTGAAAATGGCAGTAATCATACTGAAAATCCTCGTTTTGAAAACACAACTTCATTTTCTCTTTCTCTTTTGTGTTCTTCATTTACACCAACTTTTAAAAATTTTATTAAAGATGTATTTCATAATAATTTATAGTAACAGGAACGTACTATAGAACACTGCTCAAAACTGTGAGTTACAGATCAAATCCTGGCTCCATTAACTCATTAAACTCTTATCTTGGACAAGTACTCAAATTACTTGTGTAGTTTTCTCACCTGGGAAATTAGTGGTGATAAAAGAATTTACTAAATACAGTTGTTATACATATGTGCTTGTTTACAAGTGTATATGATTATGTTTATGTCAGTCATTCACAGACTATTACTACTAATTATATCAAACATTCATTTCTAAATCTTTATATATATATATATACACATAAATTTTTGTTACTGTATTACTATACCACAATCAATATTTTCAAGCCCAACAGCTCTTAAATGTCAAAAAGATGTTTCTTTTTCAAGTCCAGCTATTTTATTATTAAACCATGAATACTTCTAAGCAGATAAATTTCAAACTATTGCTTCTAGCAATGTATTTACATTTACTATCTGGTCAACAGTATACAGAATTAAACTGTAACCCAAAACACAGTAGGCAACCATTAAAAAAAATCAATATTTCAAACTTTTCATAATAAGCTAGGTAACAGATGTGTCCTGACAAAATAAGAATAAAAGAATGATTAAGTCCTCTGCTACTTACTAGTATAGGTGAGTTGAAAACCTTGATCAGTGTCAGATCCATTGGTGTTGAATTCCAGCCACAGGTGATTGGACGTGCTGTTTAGCGTCAGTCCCGTCAGTTCATTTTTAGTGAAGGCTCCCAATGGACGTGATGAACTATCTTTTCCATCATATACCTAATGAAAATTCACAGCATGAGCCTTCCCATTCCTTAATTTGTATTCTTAGGTTTGCGATTTGAACAAGAATTTCAAATCTTCAAAGATGTAGTTTTATACAGTACTTTAAAAGTTATACAGTTTATAGAAAGCTGAATGAATGGCCTAGTAATATGTCATCTTTTTTCTTAAGTTTTATCTTTACTTTTAACACTACAGACAACATTCATTTGTGTTCATTTTACATTCATTACTTTGAGGGCTCTTTCTGTGTTTATGTAAAATTAAATGAATGTTTCTTTGCATGTCCAGGTTTTATTATATACCTTTTTATTTCCTTCCTTATAAAGAATTTATAGTATTTCAGTTGTGAATGTCTTCTCTGAACTATCAGCTAATTAACAGAAGATCTCATTCCTCTCTGCTCCCTTCTACCTGAAGCATTAAAAGACAACACAATGTGATGCAATCTTGTCACGTTTTGTACTCTTTGAGCCCAAGGTGACTTTAGCCTTGAATTGATTGTAATAAAAGAATTCCATGATGCAATAACAACAGAGAGATGTGTCATCTTGCTCTAAAATACTTTGTATTTGACATTATCTTTTCAGGTAGTTGTAAAATTTGAGTGGATATATCAAGTATATGGAAGGCAAAGGAGACAGGGCTTAGTTTTGACCGATCTTAGCAGTAAGAGAGAGGTTGCAGTGATGAGCTCTCAACTTTCAGGGAGACAGGACACATGGGGGTGGGGGTTCCAATCTTATATCCTGAATGTGGACTGAGTCAGACTGTTTCAGGAGCTGGACACTGAGGGATATCCTGCAGTGCACTTTCTGCTAGAGCCATGAAGCTCACCCAACACAAACAGTGTGGACATTCTAGTAGAACTCAGTGTTGTAGGCCCCTCACACCCTAATAAAAATAGAACACAAGGTGGGACTTGTTAATCCATTTATCTTCTCACTAGCAGGGACCCACCTTGTGGGTGAGGCGTTTTTAGAAGTAAGAATCAAAGAATATTACATTATTTTGAAGAACATCCAGTTTTTCTTGATAAAAATGTACCGTAAGTAAATAAAGGTAATCAGAGTCCTAAGTAGCCTCTTCCAATATCTGTTTATTTCCCCTACTTCCTTTCCTCCTCATACAGCTTAATTCTTACTTTTCTTCTTTCATCTCTTTTCTAATCAATATATAAACCATATGAATTAGTCAACAGACACACACATATACATATGTTCATAAAAGGAGAAAATACATTTAGAAAAATTAATTTGGGGGATAATTTATTTCATTACAATTAAATAAACACATGCTTATTTAAAAACCCTCTAGTTTCCTCATTAAAAGGCTATTATAACAGGTTATTATTTGAAACATCGTTGTCTGGTTTAGTCTGTGATTTCATTAGACATAGTGAGGGTCTCACGTCCAGAGAATAAAGAGTTTTAATACGAGAGGAATCTGATTCAAAGAGGAAATGTCCAAATCTCCCCAGAAGGGTCTTAGGTCACTCTGTATACCACGTAATTCTCCATAATTCACAGAAATCCATGGAGATGGAGGGCACGGAATAGCTAACCACACAGTGAAACCCACTGCTAAGTCCTAGAACTCTGTCAGCTGGTCCGCTGCACTTGGTCTTGGCTTTCCCACAGGGCTTGACTGAGCACTCCACGGAGCTTTCACAGACCATATGGACTCCATCTCACTCACAGTGGCCTCTCAGTTAAAACTGCCAAAAATGAACAACTCAAACACTGAATCATAAGATTCCCCAGAACAGTAATTCTCCCTTGTTTATTCACATCACCAGCAGTTAGCACCATGCTTGACAATAGATATCTCAGAATGGGCACATAACTGACAAATATGAAGTATTATTTTGTGATCTGTCTAAAGTTAAAAATTTAGGTTCAAGTTCTGCATTGATCACAGATGAAAACCCAGATATAGTGGAAGTCAGAAGACTTGATTTTTGATTCCAATTGAATTAGCAGCAGGCTATGTCAGTTCTGTACAATATCTCCTAGTTATATTTCCACACCTATAAGTAGCTAAACTCAAGGGTTCCTTTCACTTATTAGAAAAAGCCTTCTGGAGTCATCTCTTTAATACAAGACTATCATTACTCGCACTACAAACCGTCCCCAGAACTTGGCATTCAGTCACTGCCATGTGCTCTCAGGGACGTAGCAGAGTTAGCAGATGACCACAGATCAGAAAACATCACCAGAATCCAAGAGTGGCAATGCTGAGGGCTCTGGGCAAATCTTTTCCATTTTATAGAAACTATACCCTAGGACTTTGTTTCCAAAAGCAACTGCTCTTTACATTATATATTTATTTCCCAACATTTTCATGAGAGCTACATTTCTTTTATAGGATTTTTCAAATAAAGCAAGAAAATATCATGTTTATGTATGTAGAGTAGTGTGTACCTAAGATTTTAGTCTTTCTTATTGGGTCATAGCATGTGTGAAAGAGCAATGTGAACAGCATTTATGCTAAAAAATTAAGATAATTTCACTTGAAACATTTTTAATACTGATGTATTTATTAGGATATTCAACAAAACATATGCCTGCAAAACATTTAGGAGTTTTACATGATTGACAGTTTCTCTGCAATTAAATGTGATAAGCGAGATTTTTTTTCTGACTTTTTGTTATAATCAATGAGTTTAAACTCCATGCAATCACAAACAAACATGATTTCCTTCCTCCCTTTTCAATAATATTTATCAGTGTCTATCTTATGCAATATCTGTAAACACTCACCTGCACCAAAGTATAGTTAAGAGTTATTGAAAAGTTTGCCTTGAAGGCTTATTGACTTCTAAATTTGAGGTTATCAAAGAATTCAGAAAATGCTTACTTAATGACATAGCTAATTATTTTTTAATTTTTATTTATTTTTTAAGATTAGTAAGCATGTGCTAGTTTCTGGTCTGAAAACCACATCTTTCTTACAGTCCTTCATACTGCCAGCATGGGCTTTTGAAAGACTATTAAGATGAAAGAAAAACTAGAATAAAACTAGCCTACTAAATTATGAAATTGAAAAATAGTCTAATGTGGACTTAGGAGGAAGGAATGCTCTTCAATCAATAAGCTCTTCCTGACCTATGCACATAACTTCTAATGAAGTCAACTATAGTCCACCGGGGGCTCCATATCAGCCATTGCACAAAGGGATGACAAACAGGAGCTAGCAGAATTTTCCTTATAGTTGGCTCTTTGCATATTCCTTTAATGCTCACAGCTTAAAAAGAGTTGAATCCCCTGAATCTGAGATATGACATTATATGTGTCCATGTAGACGTAAATATAATTGCAAAATCCGAGAACATTAGTAAGGGAAGGAGAAAAGCCATGTATCCCTCTCTTGCCAAAACCAGCTAAGTAACTAGATAAATTGCTTATCTTCTCACTGGAATTAGCAGGTGGCTGGACTAGGTGATATAGTATAGCATTAGCCTTCGTTGCTCAAAGCCTTTCTCTTTCAATGCCCTGAGGCTAAGTCCTGCACTTCCCAGCCCTCAATCCTGGAAGGTCCCTGATTTCTTAAAATAGTTACAGGAGAGGTGGGAACTATATCAGAAGCCTTAGAAATTAAGGGGCATTTCCAGTTGGAACTGGGACTTTATAAATCAAGGCAAGACCTGGGTGCCCCTGTAAATGTGCAGTGAGATGATGCCTTGTCCTGGCTTGGCCTCTCACATGAGGCCCATTTTGTATTCTAATGACAGTGGCTGGACTTGCTTGCATAATCATAGCAAAATTCTTCCCGCTTTAGATGTTGTAAGAACATTTGAAAATCAAGAGTAACGATAGAAAGCTAGTTTGGGGGTGGTGTAATTTTTAATAATTACTATCATGTGCTAGGCACAATGCTAGAAACATCCACATATAATATAATATATAATACTCAAAACAAATGAAAAAAGTAGATATCGTTGCATGTTCTTACATATAAGAAAGCTAAAGATCAAACTTTCAACATTATTTGCACAAGATACATGACTAAGACATGTTAGATCTAGGCTACAAAGTTATTTCAAAATCCGCCTGCACTCTTCTAAGTGACACTACATTACACTTTGTAGAATCTATTGCATAAATAAATATGACTTAGTTATATATAAAGATAGGTTAAAAA
This sequence comes from Cynocephalus volans, assembly GCF_027409185.1. Taxonomy (NCBI): domain Eukaryota; kingdom Metazoa; phylum Chordata; class Mammalia; order Dermoptera; family Cynocephalidae; genus Cynocephalus; species Cynocephalus volans. The sequence goes on from NC_084460.1 coordinate 67,887,520, forward strand.
TATTTATATATCTATATCTAGATAGATAGATAATAGATGGATAGTTATAATATACTCCTTGAGAAGAAAAGATGTAATAATGATGTTAAAGAAGATTCTTTTTACCTTCAGAATATCTCCTTCAAATAGCTGAAAGCTTCGTGCTCTGAGATGAATCCCCTTGCCGGCTTCTGTTTCTATTTTATAGATACACTCATGGTTATTATCATAATTTGATGGGAAATTTGGTGACAGTAATGTTCCTTCATTTCCTTTGACACTTGCTCCACATTCCGCTAAAATAAATAGGACATTAAAGAAAGAGGATTCAAAAGTGTAATTACTGATAATAATAGATTAAAAACTTCAAAATTATGGCAGCCCTCTCTTCTATCAATATATGTCTCTTAATGATATATCTTTTTAAAACAGATTAGCAAAAAAATTTTTTAATGAATTACCAACTGCACAGAAAATATACCCCATTCATTCCATTTTCAAGATTTTCTTATTTCTTTTAATAGGATGACCTTTTGCGGTATGAAACCAGCGCACCATCATACAGAGAGTTCTAAAATAAAATAGATGTGGCCTGTGCATCTGGTGGTTCCCTCGCTGTATTACTGTGTAGTCACATCATCTCTCAGTGCCTCATTTCTGCCTCATGACAGGTCCCAACCTGTCCCCATGTGCCTATTCTACTGTTGCATTGCTGCAGTTTTCCTACACTGATATTTTGTGGCATCAGCCAGGATGCATTTCAAGGGAAATCATTAATGATAGACAAAACCTCTGAGTTATCTTCTGATATGTCACAGCACTGATCTTGTTCGCATTACATCTTGGGATGAAAGAGCACTCAGTGGCAATAAATATATTCTTTTCCCCTTTTCTCGATGAAAGAAGAGTGTAATTGACTTCTAGATCCAAATTTGCATGAAACAAATACCTTTAATCAAGGTAAAAGTGAAAATAAATGCAGCTGTTTACATTCTGTCAACCCAGAGAAAGTCATTTAGCCACTCAGCACCTGTTTCACTATGAAAGTGAACTGTTTAGGTTAAAAACTCCTTTAGCTCTAAAATTCTGTGAGTCCAAAAGAACCATGAAATAATAAAGTTGCCATATATGTGTGTCTATATACATGTATGTACGTGTGAAATATATATATTCACACACAAACCTACATATTTATGTATGAATATATGTATATATTCACACACACACATAAATACGTGTGATTTGACAAAAGAGCTCCATGGGCTTATGCATCAACTAACTTATTAGCTGTACTCTATGTCAAGCCAATGATTTTTAGAAAAAAAATAAAATGTATGTTAGTTTGAGGAACAATGATAAAGTTGGAAGCTGAACATGAGTAAAATGCTATCTATCCATAATGAGACAGGGAGAGAAGGAACGTGCTATGATCAACTTTAGAGTGGTCTTATACAAATTTTGCAAATACCTTCCATATGCCTGATGTTATAATATTCATTCTCTCTGACAACCCCCCCTTTTTCTTTGTCAATTAACAAAATCAGCCACATCACTGCCATGATACCCTAACCTACTCACCAGAAGGAAATTGCTAGAGATTTATGATTAGCTCATAATGATTTGAGCACACTGAATCTCATAATATCCCCAAGTGGAAGGGTGTGGGAGAAAATCAAGGAGGAAAACACCTGAGAACTAGTTCACCTCTGCCTCATCTCTCCTTAACAAAGACCCAAAGGCAGGCTTGGTGTGGGGTGGAGGGAGGAAACATTGAGAGAAAATCTCAAGGAGTGGGTAATCCAACAAGACAGTTCTGGGGTTTTATAATAAAATAATTTTAAAAAATTTTACTGTAATGTTGTTGTTATACTTACATATAATTATATATTTGTATGATCATAATAATACTTTTTAAATTATTTAAAATTTCTGTACACAGAGATGGGCAAGTGATGCTTCTCTCGTGCTCAGCACTGGGGAATTCACACTGAGGCCCACGTCCAGCCATCGCCGAACAGTGCAGTACTTTTTCCACACTAGTGATCTGATGATTCTCAAGCAGTCAAAGACCAAAGAAAAATGGTTTTGTATCTTAAATTCAACAAGCAATTTAGGTAAGTCATTTCCTTGGGAAGTGTAATAATTCATAGGCCTTGTTGAATATTTCTTTACTTTTTCCTTCCTGAAGGAGCATTTTTTAACATAAAAGCCAAAATATATAAAAAGAAAATCATCGTGGTAAAGTAGCGTGTCCTCTTTGCTCCATAGAGAAAATAGTGGGAGGTTCAAACCATTGAAAGTATCAAACTTAAAGAGAAAAAAAGGAAGAAAATCATCAAATTCTGAAAATCAGAATGTGGAATCTAGTTACAAATAATAAGAAGTTTTATTTAAAACTGAAGTTGACAATGATTAATAACACATTCCATTCAAAAATAACATTTAGGTCCTTTCATACTTTTTAAGCTTGAAAAAATTCATACAAAGATATAATAAATACTGATATAGTTGCAAGGAAATCACTTTTAGTCCGAGGAAACTTTTGAAAAAAACCTTTTTTTTTTTATGGCTGTGATAACTGATGTGTGTTTTGGTTTACTGTTTAGTTGAATATATCAAGTACATCATGCAACATGTACTGCAAAGTACAGGCCATGGTGGGTCACAAATCCCCAGAGGTGGGCAGGTGGTTAAGGGTAAGGAGGGTTCTGGCTTCTGGTCACCATCTGGTCATCAGGAGTTGTTCTTGGTTTTTTTTTTCTTGATAGTATGAGGCCAAGAGGAGGGATAGAAGATTGGAGGAGACGAGGAGATAAGATGTAAGTAACTGAATATGGTGGTGAGTCCACACATCTCAATCCCCATGCATGGGACGAGGGCTTCATCACTCTCTGGTAACACTAATAAATGGCAGGAGATGTCCCAGTGTGTTGTTAGGGAGGCATCCCACAAGGAAAGCAAAGCAAGGATGTCCACCTCCAGCTTCAGCCACGAGCCCACCTCAAGATCCCCACAGAGGACACGCTGACTCCTGAGGGCTGAGACATTGCTGTCTACTATCTGGAAGGTTCTGTGTTTGCAGTGGACAAGTTTTGTTTTCCTGTTCTAGTTCTGGTTGAATTACCTTTCTGTGGTCTTCACACCACCATGTTTTATGTTGTTTTGTTTTTCCTCCTTCTTGGCAAACTTGCCACGTAGAGAATTTTCCAGACTTAGGGGTATAATGTTATAAAGGCAGATTTAATCCATCACGATAAAGCTGATGTGTAAACTCTAGTAATGATATTTTGCGTCACACACTTTACTAAATTCTCTACATTCATTAACTCATTAACCCTCACAGTAACCTTATGTGACAGGTCAATAAACTCCATTTACAAATGAGGAAATAGGCATAAAATAATTTTAAAATGGAATGCCTTTCCAAAGGTCACACAACTAGAACAGATCAATTATTCATTTAATATAAGCTGTAAGTGCTCAGAAAGAAAATTGTACTCTTTTTATATCCTAAATAGTGCTGAACATACTTTATAATTAATAATTCACAATACTGTTCACAAATAACAATGATGAAATTGGAATAATAAGAGTTGAAATGTTCTAGAAGAGCATGTGCCTTTAAGGACTTATTTAAAATAGGTCACCAATTAACTGCAGGTTATATTTGTTATTACATAGCATTCAAGATATTACAATATAATCATTTCTCTTAATCCACCAGAAAGGTAGGACTAGAACAAAGAATTTAGCATCTGTATCCAGGAGAAGAAAAAATATATACACTAAACTAAAAGAAGCAATTTTACACATATTTTTGTTAGCATTTAGATTTCAGAATTATTTTTTGAAGCAGACATATAATAAATGATGGTAATTAAGTGCAAGTTTGTACTATGTAAAAATAATAACTGTGCAAAATTAACTGCCCAGTTGAGACTGACAACCCTGTGCAGACAGTGTTGTTGCTTTAGGCTGCAGAAAGATAAAGAAAAAGCAATTAACCAGCCTTCTGACTCTTCCCACATCTCATATCATACTCGCCCCCTGGAAATGAAGTCTTCTACTAGTATCAGAGCAAATATTTTTATAACCTGAAATACAATTAGGATTTCTTCACAAACATGCAATGATAACTCACTTATTCAATATATCTATAGACACATTGAACCTAAATTCAGAGAGGTTCTGATTGAATCTAAATACACACGTCCAATACACTTAAATATGAAAGGAAGTATTTCATTATTCTGGGGTAGTGTGTATAGGACTCAGATGTCTTTCACATGAATTTTTCTCCAGCATTATGACATTGCTTGTAGAGAATACAAACTTGGTATGTTAATTTTTTTTAAAAAAAACTATAATAGTGCAGTGTTTTATTACATAAATACATATAATATCCATTATTACTATTTATTTATATTTTATTGCTTTATAGTCTTCAAAAACCTTCACAAGATTATCACATAATTACATTTTTTTCTATTTAAATCATTACTTTGACATCTCTCCTTGATTTTAAAGTTATTTGTGTTTGACTTAACACTATTATAATAAACATGGTTGCTTTCCGATTCTATGTCAAAGTCAATAAGAAAATGTGATAATTTAAAGGGCGAACATTATTGCCATTGCATCCTGCGGCCCTCGGGGATTCACTACTCAACTTGGTAACACAGCAGTGCTGGCATCACCAAAGGCATGATGGGAACCATGGGTGGGGAAGGGAATGCTAGGACATGGACCAAGTCTCATGTGTAAGACAGATAGGTTGTTAAATGGCTTCTTCACCATGACTGAAGAACAGTATCATGTGAGAGAACCGTGGGAGATTCAGTTGCAAATAAAGACTGCATCAGTTTGCAGAAAGTGTGTGGGCTTTCTTGAACCACAGCGAGAGGTCCCTAAAAGAGCTTGGAGCACGGAAGGGACCTGATAAAAGGCTGTTTGGAAAAGAGAACACGCACCCCCCCACACACAAAAAATAAAACACTAATTGAATCTTTAAGACCCTAAAGGAAAACACAAAGCATGTAGATATTGTAAAGATGGACTTGAAAAACAAATTGTAGAATTTCAAGACTGGAGGAATACTCTTGAAAATTCAAAAAAATTACAATAGGTAATTGTAGGGCAAATAAAATGGAGTAATAATTTGCCTAGTTGGGTACAGTGATTTATTTTTCTTTTGGTCTATGTATCACTTACATAGAACGTATTTTTACAAATATTATGTCACTAAATAAATATAAGAATTCCACGAGATAGGAATCGATACTAAGTCCGCTTTACCGGTGAGGCACAGTACTGTTAATTAACTCGCTCAAGATCACACAGGTGGCATGGCAGAGCTAGAATGTGAGCCCCAGGCTGTCTGGTGTCAGAACATGCAAAAACTGCACTGTTTGCTAAAACACAATATTAACAATTCATCATATTTGTAGATATTAAATAATCCACAGGCCTCTTAGGCTTAAGACTGTATATAAACTTGTCACTCTGAAAGGGTGGGAAGCAACACTGCTGTGGGACGCATACCCTCTGAAAGTTTTAAGTTAATATCTCACAAAATGTTCTTTGATGAAACATTAGCATATTTCTTGAGGCATGTCTTATGACTTAATTTTGTTTGTGAATTAAGTCTCCTAGTGTACAAAAATGAATACAACACAATATTCAAATGAAATAATTGAAATGCATCAGGAGACGGAGAGGGGTACACTAAATACTGGGACTCTACTCCAGAAGAAATAATTAAAGAAAATAAGACAGTAACATTAAAAAGCAGGTTATAGGAAAGTTACAAAATTTAAGTTAGCAAAATGCCAAAATTTCTCTGAACTTGATTTAAGACATCCATTGTAAATCTGTTACCAGATCAATTAAATTTTTCAGTTTTTAAGTTCTTTCAAAATCCATTTAATATTACTTTAAGATGAATGAATATAATTTTCCTTAATATGAATCATTTGCTCTTTTATTAAGAACCTACTGAAATTGTAATTGAAATTGAATTGTCATTTAGAGTTTTGCCATGGGACTAAACTAATTAAAATTAAATTAACATACTAGAAAAGAGTCAATTGATTTTTCAGTTAATTCTTTTGTACAAAGGCATCTACTTGTGAAGCTTAATGTCATAGTCTCTTGGCTGCTATAACAAAACACCATAGACTGGGTGGCTTTAACAATAGACATTTCTTTCTCATGGATGTAAAGGCTGGAAGTCCAATATCCATTGCACTAACAATATGATCTGTATGAATTAATAAATATTCAACATTATCAAAGGTGATTTTATTGGGGATATTAATTTATTATTTATTTCACTATAAAACAGTAGGTGAAAATACATAACCTCTCAATCTGCCTATTCAATATTCTTAAACTAGATTCCATCACTGCAGAAACTTGTACAATGCCTTGCATTTCACAGAGGAGTTTCTCAGTACCGTGGCTGGAAGCAAAGGTGCATGGCTATGGTTATTAACACTCTGTGGAACCTGCTGTGGGGCCTTGAGAACACTGTGAAATTGATAAAACTATTAATTAACATATGTGCGTGTTTTGGAAGCATTATTTGAAAATCACAGAAATAGAAAACAGTTTGATTAAGAAATTGGTACAGAAAATTTACCTTCTTTCTACCTTAAACCAAGTTTATTGTGGTCAACAGATCAGTAAATCTTGCACATAATTCTACATTACTTTAAATGTGCAATCCCATAGTAACTCACAAAGAATATCTAAGACTTGTGTAAAATGGTACTATTTTTAAAACATTTATTATCCTATAAACTTTTATTTCTTTAATTTAATGCTATTATTGGATTAGCCTTTAAGAATCAACAGAAATTAGTTTTAGTTTTTAATTTTGTTTTATTTTTCTAAGTCAAGAATTAAAGAAATATGTAGAAACTATAGATTAATTGGCATAGGAAAATAATGTTTAAAAAGAATTGCTCGAAAGATTTAGAAGTAAATTTAGTTTAGCACTGAGGTAAATTTAAACTAAATCAAAATACAGGCAGAACATTTTCTTTTATTATGCCTCTCTGAAATATCTGTAACCTACTAACAATTGAGGGTAATAGTATTGACTTTGTTTTTTCCACTCAAAGACTCTGTAGTTTGTCTGATAGAGTTAAAATTATTCAATAAGAGGATAACTCTCACTTTCATTATTTTTTTTTTAATTCTCACACCAGACACTTATTTAGTACTTGTTGTGATGCAGACATACAGCCTTATAATTCCCTGTCTGAGAAAATTTTGTGTTCAAATAATTTTGAAATCATGTCAGATGCAATATTAGATTAAAGAATTATCAAGAACATGTGAGATCTCATCATATCTGCTCTCTAGCTCTGTCCCTGTGTTTTCTGCCAAGATATTGCAAAATATCTCAAATATCACAAACTATCACAAGATATTTACTTTTCCTTATTATTCAACAGCTGTGCAGATGGGTGCCCAAATGTCCTAAGCCAATTGGAACTGTACTGGCCACAGTGACTGGTAGAAACAGGCATGTGACTCTCTTTGGGCCAATGAAAAGAAAACCAGGACTTGCACAGAAGTGACCTTGGCTTAGCTCATTTCCACTGAGCAGCATGGGGGTACACATGATGGTATGAGAGCAGGGAGAGGCCTGGTGCTTCACCGAGGTGAGCAAAACAGAGAAATGCTCATACCAGGTCCTTGTTGACAAGTTGAACCCTTGATCAAACCTTACCTTAAGGTGTCCCTGCTTATGGACTCATAGTCACAACACCAACTAACCTTTATTTTGACTAAAGCAAATTTGAGCAACTTTTTCTTTAATCAAGTGAAAAAAATCTTAAATGACGTGTATATAGTGCAAATGCAAAGAGGTGCCACAAGAGAGGGTTTGAGCATTTCTAGTGGAGTTGCCCATTACAGGGTACATATGGTATTATTCCCATTATCCTAAATCAGTAATTAGGAAGAAAAAGCCCTACAATGAAATAATGCAAATGGAAAGATAACTTCTCTTCCATTTAAGAGTGAACCGAGAAAGTGGAAAATACTTCTCAGCTCAGACGTTAACCAAAAATTCTATTTAAGATCAGACATTTACTAGAGACAGGTAAAAGAGCATGCTTATAATTCAGTCAACATTCTTTAGACGTCACATGCTATCATATCTTTGGTATCGATTTCCAAGTTTTGGTCACGGATAAATCATTTTTATTTCTGCAATTCTGAAGGAAGGAACATAGAGGATTGATGAGTCAAACTTTTGAGATGCAAAGAGAAGCTTCTAAGAAGAGTGATTTTTATTGATTTGATAAACAGAACTCAGTCTTAGGGACAAGATCACGCCCATTGTGAAGGAGCTGTCAGCATCAGGGTGGAGAAAAAGAGATGAAGACGTGTGTAATGATGTAGAGCAGCCCCCATAGTGGCAAGGGTAGAGAACAGGGTGCACCCAGAAAATAGAGTCCACCTGGCAGGAAAGAGGGGTGAGCTTTCCTAAATGAGGGAAAAGCCTGTAGATAGGCTCAAAGTTAAGAAAAGAGCCACATGCTTTCTGGGCCTAAGATGACCTTGTTATGCCTAAGCACCTTGATTGAGAGCTGGGGGAAGACTTGGAGAGTCTGGCCAAGGCCAACAAAGCAAGGACTTTGTGTGGCAGGACAGAGTTGAGGGAGAGTTTCTGTTAAGGAGGATGATAGGTTTTGAACATAACCAGCTCCATCTTAGGCAAGGCTAAGCATAAAATGGCTGCCAGCCCCCATCCTCTTTTCCTTACGAGAAGCCTCGTGACTTCTGCGAAATAGAAACCCTTTTGGCTTCTGCATAGGTGCAATTTTCCACCCTGGTTGCATCAGCCAGGTGGAGCTTCCATACTAGCGAAATGCTCCTCCTCCATTGCATCAGCCAGCCCTGGCACCCTACAACCTATATAAGCTCTCCCACCCAGAAGCCTGGGGCTGCTCTCCACTTGGAGGGCAGCCCAGCAGATTTCTTTTCTTTAATAAAGCTTGATCAATACCCGGCATTTTGGCTTGCTTTCTTTCAGGGGACAAATGGATGCGGTTTTCAATTTGGGAGCCGTGGCTGCAGGGGTTAGTGGGGAATGTTCTGGAACGCAGGAGAAATATCAGAAGAAAGGTGAAGGTCTGCTGAAGGCTGGGCTGGGAGAAAAGGAGGAGGAATCTGGTTTGGGAGCCAGGCAGAATGCTTCAGACTTAGTAACTAATTAGGTATGGAGAGAGAGAGAGAAATAGAGGCAACACCCACATATGCTGCATGGGTCAACTGGCCGATTCTTGTGCCACTATTAACCCGTTGAAGATGTTCTGCAGTCAGACGGGCTAGAAGGAAAATTAGGAAATAGCAGGCAGAGTACAAAAGGCTAAATGCAATCCAAGGCCCTCTGTGTGCTTTCCCAGTACAGCGCAATGGTTATATGCTGAATTTCAGGCTCCTTGGGTTCGAATCTTACTGGCTCTGTGTCCTTGGGCAAAGTTCTTACATTTTTCATGTCTTAATATTACCATCTGTAAAATGGAACTGACAATAATAGTGCTTATTTCATAGATATGTCACGGGCTTAAATAAATTAATACATGTTAAGAGCTCAGAGCAGTGCCTATTCTAGAGTGAGAGCTTGATAAATATTAACTATTACTTCAACTCCATTTACTTATTACTTCATATTATAGAAGATCATGTAAAAACCTGAATAACACAAAAAAGTATAAAGATAATGAATATAGATTGAATAGGATAACAACAAATGAATATTATAATCAATAGATGACTTAATGTTACATATCTACAATAATGCTTAATTTCATACAGCTTGGAATTTTTTCCAGATCTCAGATTATCTCCTTTAGGATTTGCTATACTGGGAAATAAATTTCAGGCACTATGGGAGCTCCTCAAATCATCCACAAAATACTGTATCTTTTTTTTTTTTTTTTTCCCCTTGGGACAGTATTCGAAACTTATATCCAGTTCTAAAATAAAATTTATATTTCCCCCAAAAAGTGAGAAGCCCTATTTTTTTTTAGGAGAAAGCCAGATTGCAGAAATTGTAGACATGTACCCCAGCAAGATACAAAGATGATTTAATTCATATTCAGTTAATTATTATTTTTTTTATGAAGTCCTGACTATCTGACTATCTCTGGCTCATTAATGCACAGAAGACAGTATCATCTTTCAAATCACATATTATTCTAAATGATGCTGTTAACTGAAGAAATTCTGTGCCATGGAAAAAAATCCGCTGTCTTTGGTTAACATGTTAATGTCTTACATGGGTAATGCAATCCTATTTTCAGACCTTGTCTCCATCCACCTTTAGTTTGGTAGGATTAAAGTGGAACGTTATTATAGACTCCCCGTGGACTCAAAAGGCTCAGTGTCAGGACGAGCAATGGTCAAGCTCGAATCCCCCTTTTCTTCGCAGTGATACTAGGCAGTTTTCTGTCACTTTAAAGAACGGACTGTAAAGCCCATCACAGGCTGAGCACCGCGTGTGAGCAGCACCTTGTCTGGCCCTGACCAGCACAGCCGGCGGGCGGGCAGACCCCGTGTCTGAACACAGAGCATCACAATTCTCCCCCGACTCCTGGTGGCAGTGCGGTCCCCAGACTGGCAATGAGCACTCCGTGTCAACCTGCCACCGCTCTTCCAAGGGCCCGCGGAGAACGTCCTGTGACTCTTCGGAACCGCCCCTGGAATTCCTCGAGAACACACTGAAAAAGCTAACTTGGCATTGGAACCCCTCCAGTGTCCCCTTTGCGGAAGTATGCGACCACCATCCCATCAAAGAGTTCAACCACAGGAAAAACCAAACCGCTATTTTAAATTGTCACCGTCATTCTACCGGGGTAGACTCACCGCTTGTAATCAATATAAAGGTCAGAGGTTGTGTCACCACGGCGTGGCTTCTGGCTTTTATATTTCCTTTTGTACATTCCATATACTTATTCCATAAACATGCGTGGCACGAGCTTTGGTTTCACTGCTCCCCTACCATACAACTTTAGAGCGGAAAGGGACTTACTTTACAGATGACCTGACTCAAACCCGGCGTGGGTAAGCAGCTCCGCGGCGGTGGCCCGAGTCCAGCCCCGGACGCGGCGCTCCTGCCCTCCACGCCTCCCCACGCTCTGCCTCCTGACTGCGCCGCGCCCTGTCCCCATGGATGAATGAAATGAAAGCGTGTGACCACCTACCCACACACCTTGGCAGAGGTGCACTCCACACACGGCGGCCCCCACCCAGGCACGTTAGCTTGGTTGCACCTTCTAAGCGATATCCCGGGAAGCAGGAGAACGTCAGCGAGTCGCCCACACCGAAGTGAAAACCGATTCTGCGGCTGAAGGCGGGGACTCCGGGGTCATCACACGGCTCCAGGTCATATTCTGAGACACAAGAGACAGAGTAAATGTGTGGGGATTTGGGTAAATAACAATTACTTCGCAAGAATAAAAAGTGCTGTTATTAAAACATAAACCAATGAATATATATTTTTCCCCAAACGCTGTTACAACTGTTATGTGAGTGGATTTTCTTTGTATTAGGAGCTCTCTGATGACAAAGGGAATTAATTTTGGTATTTTTTTTTTAAAGATAGACATATAAGTATAACACATAAAAATGAGATGATCCATTTTTAAAACTGTCACTTTGAGAGTATGAGATAATTTTACTATTTGTAATTGCTAAAATCAGTTATTGTACTCTGATAACCAGGCAACATCAAAAGGTTATGTTGGTGGAAAGATTATCCAGATCAATTTCACCTCTAACATATACCATAGTATGGAACAACAAAATTTTTCCCTTCCTATTTTTAATCTATAAAGCATGTTTCATTAACATGTAATAGAAAATATTCTTTAAAATTCAAGAAATTTTTATGAATTTTTAATTTACTTTAAAAGAAAGTGTTAAATATAGTTTAATTAAAAAGTAACAATGGCTGATATATTGCTAATTTGGGGGAGTAAATATTCAAAATATCAGTATTAATAAAAACCTTTTTTATTTGTATTCTTCTTTATAACCAGCTCTTTCAATATATGGGCACCATTGCCTCTGGTTGTCATTGGTCTCTTGGTTCATTATTAAGTCCATGATTTTGTCAGTGGGAAGTTAGAAAGAGTCTGAGTGAATGCCTATTTGTTTAGTTTCCTCCTCCTTACTGTTTCCTCATTCTGAAATGCCCAGTATTTATTCAAGTAGCATTGGATAGTAGGTCATATGCCCAGGGAAATATCATTAGGGATTGGAATAGTGGAGAGAGCTGTAGAGAGGATATTAAAAGATCAATTAAAATATAAGCATTATCACAAAGAATCAGGAAGACAAAGGTCAGTTTTCCAGGTTGTGGTGGGGGAAAATCATGTAAAAAACTATGATAATTTATCAAAGCATATAAAAAAACTATGATAAACTATGATATGTTTGATTTCCAACACCACCTTTTAAGTTCTTCTGATTAAATTTTAGATACAACATTCTCAATGAACATATGAAATCCAATTCCTTGTTTTCCCTCAAAATTTTAAAAATCTGACTCTTCTTTTTTATTTCCATCATCTGCCAGGTTAGTCATTGGCCCCTCATTCCTGGACTTTTGTTGAAACCCTGTTACCAAACTCTCTGCCCAAATCCTTCTTTCATCTCCCTTCTGGTACTGGGCAACCTCTGAAATACGTGCATTCTGTATCGTCTTTGTTTTGCTCTTTGTTTAAGTAAAGACTCTAATCTGGATCTCTAATATATTTAAATTATCTGGCCATTGTTGAAATATGTTTATTGATCTGAACTATTTTTAGTATGACCCAGGAAGAAAAAATATATAAACATTATCACTTAACTGAACTCAACAAATATTTATAGAGAACCTGTCATACACATAACATAATAATAGAATCTCTAGGAAATAATAAAGTAAAGATGTCACAATCTGGCTAACATTATCTCACATCTTGCTAATATCTTTCTCCTTCTATCTAATGATATACGGTACACTTTCCATTCAAATCATACCGTTCCTGTTTCTTTAAAAAAAAATTGAAAGCTCTTGCCAAATAAAAAATAATTTGATATTCTTTCATGTTGTACCTATTGTACTACATAAAGAAACACCTCAGTCTTATGGTTCTTTGCTCTGTGTATTTTTTATATCATAGTTTAAATGATATCCTCTGAAAGATGCCTACCTGAATGGAAAGCCCAATAAAATGCCATGAGAATAGAAAGTGTGTATTAGTTGTATCCCTTCTGTTAGGTGTATAAAGATTCTCTCATATTGTTACCTATTCACTATTATTCAATGTATATTTGTACTGGGTACATTCCATTAATTCACCTAACACAAGTATGTGTTGCCCTCAGGATTCCACCTTCTCTCCAACTCAATGATTTTGTTCTCAGAATGTACCTTCTTTCTTTTTCTTCACCAGTTCTCTTGGCTCATTCCCATTAGTATAAAAAACATGAGTTACAGGGCCCATCTTAAGAAGGAGATAACCCACCAAGCCCTCTAATGAAACAAACTAATAAAACCACTCTCTAGACTTCACAATCGCCCTAGTCACGAAGCTGCTTACCTGGTCCCCGTTAGCACTAACTCTTCAAAGTGCTGGGTCTGCTCTCCATTTCTCTCAGCCCCTCTTCCACTCATCCTCCAAGTGTCCTCCTCAGCCCTCCCCTCAAACAGCTCTTACTAAAGCCTCTGTGACTTCCAGGTGTGAAACCCGGGGGTCAGTTCTTAGTCCTCCCCTTATGCAGCCAGCCTCGCAGCAGGTTTTGATGCAGTGGAAAGGTCTCTTCTCTCTCAGCGTCTGGGACACCTCTCCCCTCCTCACACACGGGCCTCACCTTCTCAGTCAGCCGATCTCCATCCTTATCTTTGCAATATTAAGATGCAGCACCCCAGGGCTTAAACCCAGGGCCTACCTTATTCTATCTGTGCTCACACCCTATTGGCCCAGTCCCATTTCTTTAAATTTACTCTATGTCCTTTCTGTTTGCTTGTCGTATCAACTTCAAGTAATTGTGGTTGTTATATGGGAGGGAGGTTTTGGTGATGGGGAGCAATAATCAGCCACAATGTATATCGACAAAATAAAATTAAAAAAAAAATAATAATAATATAAAAATTATTAGGTAATGATCTGCAGACCAGCCAAGTCATTTACCTCAGGGGATTTTCATTTCTTTTTTGAAATCTCTCATAGATTTGGTTGTTCTTCACTAATGTTCAGAAAAGAAACATTATATGCTTACAACATGTTGTTATGGTTTAGGCACTGGAGTGCAATAAAATTTATCCTTACCCACAAAAAAATAAATAAATAAATAAATTTACTCTATGTACAGAAGACTCTCAAGTATTTTGTTTCTTCTCTAATTTGACCTCCACATATAAATTCGAGACTGTTGACAACCCCTCTCAGATGTATACTTCAATTTTCCCAAAACAAAAGTCCATATTTTCTTCCTAAGCCTGCCTTACTCCCAGTGTCTTCCATCAGAGAGAATCGGCCCCTCATTTGCTCTGGCTGGAGACCCTGAGCCCTCTCTGGTTCCTGCTGCACACTCAATCCCAGCCAGGCCACCAGCTCCCCTCTAGCTCCACCAATGCAGTTGTGGCCTCTGTCAGCTCTTGCCAGGATTACTGCACAACATTCTCCTGTCAAAGCTCACACATTACTTAGAATAAATCTGAAAAAGGTCAGATCACGCAAATCTCTTTTCATATCCTTCCAATGTCTTCATGAAAGAGTCAAAATTAAAATTCTAATTACTTACGTGATCTGGCCTCCATGCTAAGTTCATATCCTACCATTTCCCCCTCTGTTTCAGGGCTCCAGCCACAGGGACCTCCTTGTTTACCCCTAAACTTGCCAGCACACTCCTACTGCTGTTCTTTCTTCTGCTGAGACCCCATCCCCCTTTTGGCCTGGCTTGCTCATTCCTTCTTTGCAATGAAGCCTCAGCTTATCAGAGACCTACGTACGCTGTCAACTCTGTATGTATCAGCATCTTTTCTCTGATCCCCTCGACCCATTTTATTTTTTCTCATAGCATTTCTCACTGCCATATTCCCCACTGGAATACAGGCTCCATGAAGGCAGGTGCTTTGTCTCCAGGGTCTAGAACAATGCCAGGCATCATGTAGGTGCTCAGTAAACATTCGTGAAATGAATAAAATATATATGCTTTACATAGTAGGAGTGGGTAAGGAAGTTTGGAGTATTCAGTCTGCACAGTTAATGACCAGTAACTGACACCAAATAAAAGTAGGAAGTGTGCAGAGCTTTATTAAAACACATTTGAATACAGGGCTTTTTTTTTTTTTTCACAATACTACCATTAACATCTGCAGGAATACTGACTGGGAAGTAATCAGAAAATGCTGCTTTAATAAAGACTTCTAAAAAGAAATAAACTGGACTAACAGGCAACACAGTAGATGTAAAAGCATATGAATGCCATTTTTTATAAATATCAGAAAAGTCCCCAAAAGGGTAACTACTTCATTTGTATACTAAAGTTGCCACTTATTTGGATACTTAAAAAATATAATCCACTTTATTAGTGTTGCCAGCAATTGTTTACAGCCCAGTTTCAAAGCAAAATCTTTCCAAATGTAATTATTCCTTTAGCATACCTAAGGAACTTGTCTACCTTAAAGTTGGCCTTGCAGTAAAAGACAAGCTGTTTTGTTTCTAAAAAGACTGTTCTTGTGTGTGACTTTCTAGATGAAATCGATTTCTTCTACAAGAGTTACTTATTATTTTCTGTGTGTTGTGTGTAAATAATTGTTCTTAATAGTCACAAACTGTTACCACTTCAATTTTAAAATCCAAAAATATTTTTAAACTGCCTCAAAGAGCTTTGAAGACCCAGAAAAGAGTGTTTCGTTGTTGTTGTTTAATTGTTTGTTTAAGGAATTTTTGAAAAAGACAGTTCAAGAGTTACATTCTGACTTTTGGTAATTGCTATGATCTAATTGTGTCTCTCAAAATTCATGTGTGTTGGAAATTTGATCCCCAGTGTGGGGGTATTGGGAGGTGAGGATTTGGGGGAGGTGTTTAGGTCCGAGAGCTCCATCCTCATGAAAAAATTTACTGACACTATAAAAGGGCTTGCAGGAGTGGGTTCACCCTCCTCTGCTTTTCTGCCATGCAGGTATAAAGTGTTCACCCCTTTTTGCCCTTCTGACTTCTTCCATGATAAGGGGCAACACATAGGCCCTCACCGAGGCCGACACCTTGATTTCACACTTCCCAGCCTCCAGAAATACATTTCTGTTCTTTATACATTGTGCAGTCTCAGATATTCTGTCATACCAGCACAAATGGACTAAGACAGAAATTTGTACCAGCAGAGTGGGGTGCTGCTGTAACAAATACCCAAAAATGTGGAAGTGGCTTGGAACTAGGTAATGGGCAAAGGCTGGAACAGTTTTGAAGTGAATACTAAAAAAATAAAAAAGTGTAGATTGCTGTGAATGGAGCATTAAGGGTGATTCTTGTGAGGGCTCAGAAGAGAAGAGCTTTAGGGAAAGCCTCAGTGTTCTTAGAGATTACTTAAGAGGTCCTGACTAGCATACTTGTAAAAATATATACAGTAATGGACATTTTGATGAGGTCTTAGATGAAAATTAGGAATATCTTATTGGAAAATAGAAAAAAGACTATTCTTGCAACAAAGTGGGAAAGAACTTGGCTGAATTGTCCCTGTGTCCTAGGACTTCATGAAAGGCAGAACTTACAGTAATGATCCTGGATATTTGGCAAAAAAAAAATCTCTCAGCAGCAAAATGTTCATAATGCTGCATGGCTTATCATAACTGCTTATAGTAAAATGTGAGGAGAGAAACAATATAAAGATAAAATTTGTAAATAAAGGGAAAGCAGAAAGCAAAGATTTGGAAATTTCTCAGCCTGGCCATGTAAAGAATAAACAGATCTTTTTAAAGAGAGAAATACAAAGGTGTGTGGCCAATCAACTGTTTGATTAAAAAATGAGTGTGGGTAGAAGGAAGCCAGGTGCTATGTATCAAGGCAACAGGAGAACAGCTCCAAAGGCACTTCAGAGACCTTCCTGGGCTGCCATGCTAACATAGCCCAGAGCACTAAGATCTTAGGAGCAGAACGAGCAGAACAATTGGGGGGGAGGGTGCCCAGAGTACATGCAGGAACTAAGAGCTTGCTGCTGAGGCTGCCTCAGGCCTCTGTTTCCTGGTTCAGCACTCCTTAGTCACTCTAGCTGTGACTTAAGTGAATCTAGGTACAGATCAGGCCTCCACTCTAGAGGACAAAAGCAACAAGACTTGGTGGCATTTACATGGAGCTAATTTTGCAGATACACAGAGTGCAAGAGCTGTAGAGGCATGGCTTCCTCTACCTAGATTTCAAAGAATCTCATGGAGAGCCTTGGGGCCCAGGCAGAGAACTTCCATAGAGGAGTGCAGCCACAGGGGGTTTCCACTAGGGCAATGCACAGTGGAGCCATGGGAACAGCCCTGAGACCCCAGAATGGTAGAGCCACCAGCATGCAGTGTTAACTCTGGAAAGCTGCAGGCATGCAATTTCAATGTGTTAGAGCTGAAACATGGGCTGTGCACAGCAAAGCCATGATGGCAGGGCTCCCAGGGCCTTGGAGGCCCAACCCCCATCAAAGTGTGCCCAGAAGACAGGACATGGAGTCAAGGAAGGTTATTTTCAAGGCTTAAGATTTAATGCTGTTTGCCCTGTTGGATTTTGTCCTCATTTGGGCCTGTGACTCCTTCCTACTTTCCTATTGCTCCCTTTTGGAATGGGCTTGTCCATCCAATGCCTCTCTCACCACTGCATTTTAGAAGTACATAACTTGTTTGATTTCACAGATTCACAGCTATGGGGAAATTTGCCTCAGGATGAATTGTACCTTTGAGTCTCACCCAAAGATGTTTAGATGAGACTTTGAACTTACACTTTAAAGTTGATATTGCAATAACTTAAGACTTCTGAGGCTAGTGAGATGGAATTAATATATTTTGCATGTGAGAAGGACATAAATTTGGAGGGTCAGAGGCAGAATGTTATAATTTGAATGTGTTCCCCCAAATTCTTGAGCCCCAGAGTGGGGGTGTTTGGAGGTAAGCCTTTGTGGGAGGTGGTTAGGTCATGGGGACACTACCCCCAAGAATGGATTAATGCTGTTGTGAAAAAGCTTGTGAGAGTGGGTTCTCTCTCTTCTGCTCTCCTATCATATGAAGATACAGCATTTGGCCTCTTTTTCCCCTTCTACTTTCTGCCATGTTAAGTTGCAACAAGAAGGCCCTCATGAGATGCCAGCACCTTGATCTTGGACTTCCCACCCTCCAGACTGTGAGAAATACATTTCCATTCTTCATAAACTACCCAGTCTCAGGTATCCTCTTATAGCAGCACAAGCAGTCTAAGTCAGTAGTCAAAAAGCTTAGTGTCAGCCCTGTGATGAGAGCAAAAGAATTAAGAAAGAAACAAATGGGGCAAAATGAATTAAAATTGCACAGATCATGAGAAAAATCTATGGCAGAGATCCACAGACTTTCATGACTGCCATTTTCCTGCTATGGGTATTGTATTTAAATAGGGGGTGATGAAAGTGAGAATAGAAGGAAGTAATACTCTCATAGTGATGCTAATTGAGACCCACTGAGGGAGAATGTATGTATATAGAGATTAAGGTATTAGTGTTAGGAAGATTTAAGTCTTTGATATATAAAGTGGCCAATTTCATGATTACCACTGATTACAGCAAATTTCTAAGAAATCAAGTAGTCTGAGCCAGTTCCGAAATCTCCACTTATGCAGTGAAATGCCAGGAAAAATCAAGAAAGAGATTAAGATAAATGGCAACTGATCAGAATGAGAGGAAGCATAAAGTAGTTCAGAGAATTTTAAAATCCTTAAATATTTTTCTCTGAGACAGTATTTCATTTTTTGTAATGTTAATAATCATTCAGTATTTAGTAAGTAATTATTAACTTCCTATTATGTATACGATAATAGGAATAGAGCTGCTGATTACAGCTTTGAAGCAAACAGAAACCCTTTTAAAAGGTTTTAGTTTTATTACAGGAGATAAAATACTCAAATATTGCAACAAACAATATCACAAGTAGCATGAAAAATTATTAAAAAATTTATGGGATCTTAAAAGTAAAAGAAATCACATGTGATTACTATACTCAGGAACCACCTTATGAAAATTACATCACATCTGGGCTTGGAGAATAATGTGGGAAAATACTTTTTTTTCAAAGCAGCATATATACAAATACAAATTAATGTAATTGTTTATATCCATTAGTAATTGTAGACTAGTAGTGCCCTTTCTGTTGGTGGGGCTGTACGAAGCAATTGCAGAGGTCCTGACCATTATAATCTCATTGAGCCTTGTTCGTTTATGTGATCGAATTTATCGTGCACATGCTTGACCAGTTTTTCAGCATGTGTACATTTTTTCCCATATGAAAAGTTAATGAATACTTATGTCATAGAACTATACAAATTAAACTATCAAACTATACATAATGTTTGATGCATCATAAACCCTACACAAATATTATCCATATATTACAACTAAAAATAAAAATACTGCTTAACTTGGAGTATCATTTTGTCACTGTGTATGATTATATTAAAGTAAACTAAAAGTTCGTCCTTGATTGTGTGTGTGTGTCCACCTTTTTTTAATCCTGGGGGTGGTTCTTAATGCAAATATTGGCATCTACCAGAGGGTGGAAACTGATGCAATCCAGTGACAACTAATCCTGAATATGCCTCCCAATAAGGAAAGTCACCTCAGAGATTTTGATAGCACTAATGAAAAGAAATGAGTGAGAATGGCTTTTCAGGAGAAGAGAGTGATATTTACAAGTTTTCAAGGGTAAGAATTTGCAAACTATATAAGACAAAGTGGCATTTTCTGGATGCCAGACAGATGTCCTTGCACCTCCTTCATGGAGGCTCAGCCTCCAGTACCCCACTGGTTGGCAATTTCCCTATAATCAGACACACACATACACACACGCTCACTCACTCACTCATAGTAATGGCAGTATTGTTGCCAGAGGACGGAAATGGCAACCCCTACCCCGCAACATACCTGAAAATGTGATATTGAAGCCTTCGTAGGAAATTGAAAAGTCTGATATAAAGCGAAGCTGGGCGGTAAAGTTTCCAAACAAACCCGCCTTAATAGTATGAGGTAATACCGACCCAGTGAGCCTGGCAACGGGCTCGGAAAAACTTCCATCCTCCGTGATGAGTAAGTAGTCATGAGAGCTCTCGAGGTGGAAAGTGTGAAAGATCATCTGAACTCCTGAAAAACAGAGAGAAAGAAAGAGAGAGGGGGTGGAGAGACAGACAGACATAGAGATGGAGACAAAAGAGGGACAGAGAGGGAGACAGATAGGAACAGAGAAATGACAGAGATAGACATAGAGAAAGACAGAGGTGAGAGACAGACATAGATAGAAATGATAGAGCAGTGATAGAGATGATAGAGAGATGAAAGACAGAGATAGTTGAAAGATAGACAAGAGAGAGAGAGATGTCAGTAGAATTAACAGTTGCTGTAAAATAATTTATCGTGGACTTAAAGACATTGAAGTCTTGAATCAAAATATTAAAATATTTTCTTAATATGTGAACCTAACTTTGAAGTTTGAGAGAAAAATGGGTAGAAAGAGTGCTGCTTTAGAAATAAACAGAAGAGGGGATGAACAAAAATAAATTTCTTAAGTATAGATAAGTACACATATAGGTGTAGATATGAATATAACTGTAGATGTGGATATGAGTGTACATGTGAATATGGATGTAGAGGTGAATATAGATGGACATGTGGATGTAGATGCAGATTTAGATAGCGATGTTCATGTAGATATAGATGTAAGCATGTTTACAGATGCAGATATACACACAGATAAAGCTACACATATGTATATAGATACAAATATACATACAGCTGTAGGTGCAGATGTGGATATAAGTGAAGATGTGGACATAAATGTAGATGTAAATAGAGATGTAGATGTAGACATAGGTGTAAATATGGATATATAAGAAAAACAGGTCAGGATGTCTACATGGATTGCATCCAGGAATGGTTACTATGCCCTTAGAGAAACACTTGTCCTAGATGGACAAATGACAACGTAACTTTCCCATTAATACTAAACTAGTGTTCTTTAGAAAATCGTGGCCTGGAGGTCTAGTATATAAATTTACAGAACTGAGAAAAAACTTCCTTGAAATCAGTTTTATATGCCCCAATGCACATGTCCTCATAGGATATTCCCACTATGAGGTTTCTATAGATGAATGAATAAAATTGACTATGACTAGGTCTCTTTAATAAAAACTCATATTTTTATGATTACAAAACCTTGGTTGCTCATAATCTGTTACTTCTTTATTCTTAAAATCCTTCAGGACCAAGTTCGTCTTTAATATCCTTTTACGGCAGCATAGTGTAACACAATGTACATAATAAAATATCATATTTAACATAATAAATTGAACATCAAGTTAAGTTCAAATTGATGTGGAAAGACAGAATCTACATAATGTATATGTTATCAAAATTCCAAATAGACTCGAAAAATGACAAGTTTAGTTAACAAAAAAGACCCAAGGTACGGTTTTAAACTCAATGTTTATAATCTACATTTTCTGCACAAAATGCAAATTTTCCTGGTCTTCACTATGCTTATCTATAAAATGAGAATAATGATATCTATTCTGTAAGGCATCACTAGATTATGTGCGGATAAATACTTTATTATGTGTGATAATAATGGGTAAACTTAAAACTCAAGGCAAGTACAAAAATTATCCTAGATCTATCATAGGAATTAGAAGTTAAGATAGCTGCTTCTTATTTCCTTCTATTTAATTAGTATTTACATTTTATTTGATTGATGTCTCTATTCCTATTATACCTAATTTCTAAGTTTATCTTCACACATGTATATCCATTATCTGATAAACGGAGAGCAAAATAAGGAATCTACCTTTGCTTTTTGTGCCAATAATTTAAAGATCTTTTTTCTTCCAAAATCTTATTTAAAAGTAAAAATTAACACTTTTGAAATATATATGAGAAAATTAGTTATCTTACTTGTTCACACACTAATAGTTTTTTCTTTGTTCCCATGTTTTTTTTTTCTTTTATTGTTCTGTATATTTGAGACGTATGTCATGTTCTTACCCTTTCCATGAGACACTTCAATGGTCCATGTACAATTCAGAGAATTTGGATAAAAATCTGGAAATCCAGGAGAAAGTACTGTTCCACTCTTCCCATGAATGTAACCTCCACACAGGGCTTAAAATAATAGAGATTATTGTAGTATTAAAGTTTCACAATAATTGTTAGAACAAAATACTTTTTAAATGACATGATATTTGCACAAGGACTAAAAGAAGATCTAATGCTATGTCCATGAAAAACCAAACAAAACCTAAACTTTATTTTACTTGCAATTACAATAGGCCACTTCATATGTAGGTGTCCTAAGCAATACAAAACCTTGAGAACATACACAGAACAAGGCATAGAAGGTAAACTGCAACTCCCATTAACAAGCAGAAATAATTTTCACTACAAGTTTGTACTCTCTAGAGCTCTTGGTCTTCTTAGCATCACTTTAGTGTGTTTAAATTCCTTGCAACAAAATATGCCATGGTCAAAACTAACTCAGAGACTCATTGCTGATGAAAGGAAAAGAAAGCTGCATACAATCATTTCAACAGGAAAGGACTGACAATTAGGTGTCAACATAATAAGAGAATTTAAGTGCTCAGACTCTGATGTCAGATAATTTTGAGTTCAAATGCCAGCCCTTAGTAGACCCTAATTTTGCAAACATCAAGGGGAAAATATTGACACCTTCTCACCAGCATATTCCTTCTATTTCGTATCTTGAGACCTATCAAGCTTTCCTGCAAATGGAAGAACTGAACAGAAAAGGAGTTTAAGGGAATTGAGTCCACAAAGCAGGCAAGGTGATTGTCCACCAGGTTCTGCAAACAAACAGCCGTGTATCTTAGTAAGCCGTCCAGTGCTGTGTGTCTTGGCATTTTCCTGGAACATCTCCACCTGTGGCTGCGAGGCCTATGTGTCACCAGCACAGACCCCAGAACTAAGCTGCTGGGCCTCACTGTGATGGTTAATTTTAACTGTCAGCTTGACTGAGCTAATGGATGCCCAGAAAGCTGGTAAAACATGATTTCTGGGTGCGTCTGTGAGGGTGCTTCTGGAAGAGATTAGCATTTGAATCAGCAGACTGAATAAAGAAGAACCATCCTCACCAATGTGGGTGGGCACCACCCGATCACCCAGTGAGGGCTTGAAGAGAAAAAATGGTGAAGAAAGGATAAATTTTCTCTCTTCTTGAGCTGGGACATTCATCTTCTCCTGCCTTTGGACGTCAGAGCTCCTGTCTCTTGGGCTTTCAGACTCTGGAAACTTACACCATCAACCCCCCTGGTTCTCGGGCCTTTGGATTTGGACTTAATTACAGAACCGGCTTTTGTGGGTATCCAGCTTGCAGATGGCAGATTGTGGGACTTCTTAGACTCGACAATTACATGGGCCTATTCCCATAATTAATCCTCTCTTATTAAATACATGCCATATTGGTTCTGTTTCTTTGAGGAACCCTGACTAATACATCCACTCACTAGCTGGGAACATTGAGCAAATTTCTCTGCTCCTCTGTCTTGCCCTATCCTTACATAAAAAAAGGGACAACAGTCATACCTAAATCCATGGTTTCTGGGAGAATAAAATAAGTTAATACACGTAAAGTGTTTAAAACAATGTCTCATGAGCAAAAAATTGTTCCATCATCATTACACTTTCCTATTTATTTTATGGATTCCTTTGTTCTTTCTCTTAACATGATTTCATGCTTTGCACATATGTATTTACACTACCTTTTTTGAACTAGATAGGATGAACTTACCATCAAATAACTGATACTTGGTATAACTTCTTCTATTAATATGAGCATTCCAAATTAAGTTTTATAAAAGCTACTTCCACAAATAATGTTTGAAAAAGAATTAGGTAATTTATGAAAGATGTGATATGCCTTTTCATGCTCACTAATCAAATATTTTAAAGAAATACATCATCTCATTTAATATGCAAACCAAATGGGAAGAGCTATATAAAAACTAGCAAAACAAACTTTTCAAAATGAGATATAGAATATTTTAATAATTTATCATGAGATTTTTACATCTTAAAATTGCATTGATTTTATATTTCACTATGAAAAAGATAGCATTAAATATAATATTTGAAATTAATTTATTTAAGGAATAGTTACTGGGTACCTACTATGAACCAGGCACAGGATCCTTGGCATCAGGAAGATAAGAAACAAAATAGATAAAAATCTCTGCCTTTGTGGAGAATATATTCTAGTTGGCAAAGACAGAATAAACTCGTAATAATATATAAGGCAGAATATATACGAAGTTGGAAAATAACTAATGTTTGTGAAGAAAACTATCAAAGAAAAGGGGTAGGATAGTCTTAAAATTTGTGTGGGTTTGGGGGCCACTGGGATATAGGGTGTTCAGTGAGGCCATCCTTAGAAAGGGGTCTGTGAAGAAGGGAGAGATTAGGGTAGAGAAAAAACATCAAGGACAGAGGCTCAAAAGAAGCCAGTGTGGCTGGGAGGTCGAGGACAGAAGCGAGAGAGTGAAGGGAGCTGGGCTCAAAGAGCTCAAAGAGGGGCAGGTTCCATGCAGGTCTTATAGGACTTCGCAGGGGATTAGCGTGTCTCTGGTTGAGTGGAGGGCCACTGGAGAGCACTGCCTAAAAAATGACACGATCTAACACGGGTTTTAACCCCATCATTACACTGCTTTGTGAGAATATAGGGGTGGCAGGGAGAAAAGCAGTTAGGGGACTGGACCAGACATCAGCAGCAAGGTGAAATGGTCCAACCTGGCTGCACTTTGGAGGCAGAGCCAGTAGGACTTGCTTGTGAATGGGGTGTGGGTAATAAGACAAGAAGTGGGGAGCCGGGAATGATTGTGAAGTGATAAGCCTGATGTGAAGTAACTGAAAGAAAAGGGGGACTTTGCAAGAAGCAGACTTTGCAAGGAGACCAGGAGTTTAGCTTTGGAGACATGAAGCTTGATGTCTACTAGACACCCTTGTGGAATGGTTGACACTGCAATCAGATATACAAGTCTGGATTCTATAGGAGTGGACTGACCAAGAGTTAGAAAGGAGAGCATATCTACATGAGATTAACGACAGAGTGAATGTGGACATAGGTAAAAAGACTAAAACTGAGGATATTCCAATGTCAACAGCTCAGGGAGATAAGAAGCTTCCATAAAGGAAACTGAAATGGAATGGCCAGTGTAGTAGGAAGAAAACCAGTGGAGTACAGAGTCCTGAACAAAAAGTTTTACACTGTTAGTTTCTTATTTGTCTATGAGTGGATTGTTGTAAATTAGTACATTAATTTCTTAAATTTTTTATGAAGTATTTAACAATGATGAATTAAAACGTTCTATGTAAACTGAGATATTATATATCCAAAATTATTTGTCAGTAGTTTTTATCCTGAAATATGCATATGCTATATAAACTGACAAAAATTAACTTATATCCAGCTACATTTTAAAAATATAAAATTTATCAGTCTTTATTTCATTCTCTGTCCTAAATGGCATTAAGAAAAATTGTCTGTTTATATTTTGGGGAATAGCCTGGGAGAGAATGTGCTCCGCCCACTCTTTGATGCTATCCATCCAAGGAACCCAGATAGAAATCACACTAACCAACCTCATCAGATGTCATTTAGGAGCAAAGTCGGACAGAAAGTTACAGATAAAGCAGCTCTCATGCTTATTTTGATTCATATTGGTACAAACACAACACAGTGTAATTCACACCTCATGAAGATTTTGAATAAAAATAGTTCTGTCCAGGAAGCCTACATTTTTTGATCAGGAAAAGGAAATTTGATGTTCAGAGAATTTAATTGCCATTCTCATTTAAAACTGAAGAGAACAAAGGAGGCAATGAAATGAAATACATGACATATTTTACTGTCCGTATGGGACTATGGCTGTACTCATACACAGGCATGTCTATATTCCCTCAGTAGAGCTACAAATACAGCTGCAAATAATTTGAATTACATTAATCGATTTTTTTATATACTGCACAGTCTTTTCTGGAAAGCTGTAAAAAATACAGCAAAATTTTAACCTTGCTATCCTCCAGTATGTAATTTCTTGCTTTTTATTTTTCTGCTCATATTACCTCCCTACCGTCATGGACCTGAATATATTATGTTGGGAATCTCTTGGATGGAGGACTAAGAGATGCCGGAACTAGGGAAGGACAAAAGCAGTGACACATGTTGAGACTTTTTCCCAGGTGAGTTGAAGCGACTCATCCAGCCATTGTTCCAGTTCTGTCTTTGGCCCTCTGCTTTTATCTGTTTATCCATCCAGCTGTCCATTTAACATTGTTTACTGAGGCATTTACTATTTTCCACACTCTTTTATACTCTTGGGCATACAACAAGGAATAAACTTTGTTATTCCAAAGTTTAAATTTTAAGGGAAAAGGCAACCAATTTATATTTTTAAAAAGTGAAACAAAACAAAACAAAAAAACAGATAACTAGCCATGACTTACTCTAAGAACAAGAATATTAACTTGTTCTCAAAACTCAAAGGAGGTCTAGGTGACTAGAGGACAATGTGCCAGTGAGACAGCAAAGAGGTGGATGCACCTCCACGTTGATGTCCCTCCCAGGACGTGGGTACTAAGTAAAGTGATGAATGGGTGGAGGAAATGCAGAAGGTCAGGATCACCCCAGTGTTAGAAGATTATCCTGCAACAGGCTGTCTATTGTGCTTCTTCTACAAATTTCTTCCAGGGTCCTCCAGTTCCTGCTGATCTTCCAAGTAAAACCCAAAGACCTCCTGTGGATTTTGCAGCTATGGTCTTCCAATCACTCTCACCACCTCCTCACCTCCCCAGATTCTGTCCCAAGTCTTCTGATAAATTAAAGTTTGCAGAGTAAGCTAGTGTTGTATAGAACCAACCAATCAGATTTAACAAATTTGTGGTTAAATGTATGATCTCCCTGGATTAGAGGAGGACAGGAGTCTAAGCACGTAGATTCTATCATAGGTTAAGTCGATTTCCATATGAGAGATGGTGGTGTGAGAGGGGGAATTCATGATAATAGATTCTACTCCCTCCATGGAAGATAACATTTACCTCAACAGTGCCAACTCTAGTTCAAAAGCAGATAGCTTCCAAGTTTACATGTTAAACAGTGACCTCTTTCAGGAAGCAGAGCTGAATTTCCAACTACTTGCTAGGTGTCTTGGAATGTCATTTTGGGTCATCTGTCTCCTATATCTCTCGTATCTTCATAGTGACACTTCTGTCTATTCCCCACTTCAATTTTCTTTAACTGATGCATTTCAGGTTGTTTCTAACTGATCTTCTAGCTCCTGCACTCTGAAAGCACAGTCTCGTGCCTAATGTGTTTCTTTCCTTTCTCCATCATTTCCTGTTTCTTGCCTTAAGCTATGAATAAAGTTCTACTTAAAGCAAAAACTACATGAAGTTACTTTCTACCTCAATATCAGTCATGGATTCTCCATGTCCTGTAGAAGTTATTGATTTTATTCATTCATTTATTTGTTTTTTATATCGGAATCATTTTCTTATAAGAAATCCTATTCAGAAACCCTACAGTAAAGGGGGTGAGTTAGACCTGTTCAGCTACAGCAGGGGCAGACCCCAACCTTGCCCACTGCCTCAGTCTCAGTCCCAAAGAAGCCCTGGGCTTCCTGCTGTGGGATCCCTGAGCCCTGCATGAGAACTTCTGACCATGCCCACGAGACTATCATTAAGGACTCTGAACTAACTTTTATCATCGTCTACCCTCAGCATACTTATTTCTATCTCCCAATCCTGCAGGCCCCTTTTCCCTCCATGCCCTGATTCATACCATTTCTTCCCTGAATCCTGTCCCTTCCTCTCAACCTCATTCTTAAAGATGCATCTCAAAAGTTGCTTACCAAGCTTATCAAGTCCCAAATTGTAACCATCTTTTTACGTCTTCATTCTCAACCATTTTTCTTGCATCTACTAAAGCACGTTTTTCAGTGTGATTTAAAAAATGTCTCTCTATGTTGATGGACTGTAAACTTTTCAACTGTGTGACTGCAAATACAGTAGTTTTTCAATAAATGCTTGTGGAAAAAGTCAACAGTTTGCAAAACTATTTAATAAAAAAAAATTCCAAAGTTCTTCCTGCATTTGTTCTCCACTAAATAAAAGGAGGGTAATTTATCCCAATGTTCTCTTACTTAAATCTCAAGTGTGTGAAATAATAAACACTAAAAACAAACTGAAGCAATGTTTCTGTGGACATGTGACAGGTACTGACAGCATTTCCATGTTTTAATAGTGACATCAGCTATCATAATTAATTCACATTTCTCTTTTCTTTTCTGAGAGCTATGAATTTTTAAAGGTATAAATACCTTATTGAAGTATCATTTGTTGCAATAAAAACCCATGGAATTTAAGAGATTGCTTAAGATTGAAAGGGCAATGAGAACAATTCTCACAGCTAAATGAAAACAGTCGACCATGACTGACTGAAACTTTCATATCAAACTCTAAAACTTCCCTAAGTTTGCTTATTTATTAATAGCCTTAAATTCATTATTCTCTGAAATGTGCTCCAACATACCACAACAAATAGCTATATTACCAATCCTCTTAGAAGGTTTAAGAATCTTACATAAACATAAATTGGTAGATAATAGAGACAAAATGCATATGTTTAATTTCCCTTTATTTTCTATGGAAAACACCAAATATAAATGTCATCTCTGCAGCTTCTCACTTACTTGCAAAGCACCCAGGCCCTCTTCAGTCTACTCCCCTCCATTTCTCCTACATCATTCCCTACGGATCTTTTCACTCATTTTCTGTGATCTCTCTTTTCTAAATCTCCAAGAATTTGCAGAATGTTGCATGTCCATCAACTCCTGGTGATTTCCCTCATTTTCTCTGTCTAGGATGCCTCTTTCCATGCTGGCTCCTTTGGGCAGTTCTACTCAGTGCTGGAATCTCAGCTCAAGAGTTGTATTTTTGATAAGTGGTTGCTCAACTCCTACACCTAAAATCAAACTGAGGAGGTCATATTGCAATGTTTGTGTGTTATTTATATATACTTGTATAATCTAATATATATATATTAGATATATGTTTTTCAATATATAACACATTATAATAACAGTATACATAACAATTTTAGATTACAAGTTTTAAAATTAAACCTCGTGGACTACATATTAGGCAAAATGGAGGTCAGAAAAGTCTGTGATGCTGGTGACCTGGGGCAATTCCAGAAGGATTCGGGTGAAGGTGGAATGCTACCTGGTCTTAGAGGATGAGAATGATTCAGATAATGTAATGTGAAAGTCTGCAAAAGTGGAATAAATGTTGTATGTGTTTGAACAAGGGAAAGAACAGGGCAAGACCATAATTAAATTAGTTCTATTTTCTAAGCAGCCTGCTGGACAAATGTAGAAAATAATCTTGGTTAGATACTGAAAAATCAATAAAAAAGTAAGTTATCAACATTCAATCAATATTTATGGAGAGTGTTTTAACGTGCAGGTACATACACATGTTGTCTTTTGAGAAGAATCCAATTCAAAATCAAAATTACAGATCTCAAATGGGTCAGGCAAAGCATCTCACTTGTACATGTCAGTGTTTGTTATCAAATGGAGAGCTTACATAATTTGTGGGCTATCCTATGATGAATGAGGTGCTATCATTCTCCACGGCATGATCAGAGGACTTTGATTTTTCCATCTTTACAACTATGACTGAGTGTGCAATTAAAACAGCTTGGAAAGCCTACATCAGTACTAATTTACTGACCTAAGGCAAATGAAAATAAAAAAAGAGCAGCTTCTGTTTTTAAATTTCATTTTTACCTATAGTCCAATAAAATATTTAAGATGTACAGTAACATCCAGTAAAGCCATATGAATTTGCATGTAACATAAATATTGAAATAGAATTATTCACATGACAAATTTATTTTATTGCAAGTTTCAGATAAATTATTTAATAAAATATCAAATTGATTCAAGTTCATTTATGCATAAATACATTTGAAGTGCTATAAGGGTTAATGTTCTGGTTATAATTATTTATAATATTGAATTCTAAATACGGCACAGTTTTGTATGTTCTGTATGACATTATAAAGTTTTACAAAATTATCATTAGTCCAGGAGCTAGCATCCTTCTAACACTAATAGTCATACAGATAAAATTTATTTATTTATTTTTACTATTAAAAAGTTCTAACTACAAAATAAGACATGGTAATAAAAATTCAAATAATGGAAAAAAATGGAAACTAAAAATTAAAAGTTTCTCTGCACTTTTCCCTAGAGCCTACTTATGTTCCAAAAGGAAACAATTTTAGAATGTTTGTTTTCACTCATTTTCTCCATAATACTGTGTGCATCTGTAATTACATATATGTGTAATTATACATACGTGTGTGCACACCATGCATTGTTCTGTGCCTTACTCTTTTTTCCTTTAAAAGCAATGGTATCATTTTATGTTCCTACAGATAGTACATAATGAACGTGCAGCTCCCTAGTCCCTCAATGATATAGAATATTTTTTACCGTTTTACTTTCTTCCACATGTAGCAGGAGAGGAAAGTAATTGTACTGTATCTGCATTTTCCTGATTCCTACTCACAGTGGGTGTATTTTTAAATGTTTATTGGCCTTTTGAGTATCTTCTGTGAGTTACCTATGCATACATTTTCCTCAGCGGTCTATTGGCTTGTTTGCGTTGTTTTTATTCTGTCATCATTTGTAGGACATGTACATATATTACATGTACAGTGCAATTATTTTCCTTAATTTGACCCTTTTATTTGTATGTACTAAAACTAGTCAATGTTTTCTATTTATTGGTTCTGGTTTTCTTTAGAAGGCTTTTCTAGATTTAAAAGCTAGCATATCTCAAAGAACAAAGAAAGGGACAAAAATTAAAAAAAAGGTTCACCCATGTATGACCAAGTTGACAGTGCATCACAGTGGAGAAAGTACAATCTTAATAAATGGTGCTGGCCCATTTGGATAGCTATATGGGAGAGAAATTAGATCTAGACACTACATCATCCCATAACAAAAATAGCTATAGATGAATTGAAATTACAAATATGAAAGATAAATGTTTTTACTTTTAGGAATGATGGACACGTTTTTGATTGTGGTAATGGTTTTGTAGATGTATACATACAAGTTTATCTCAAATCATATCAAATTGCTCACATTAAACACATGCAGTTTACTGCATCTCAATTATACCTCAAGAATGCTACTAAAATTTTTTAAGATTTTAGAAGAAAATATATCTTCATTACTTTGTGGGCAGGCAAGTCTTTTTAAACATTACATGTAGGGCCGGCCCCGTGGCTCACTTGGGAGAGTGTGGCGCTGGGAGCACCAAGGCCGCGGGTTCGGATCCTATATAGGGATGGCTGGTGTGCTCGCTGGCTGAGCATGAGCGTGGTGCAGACAATCCCCTTACCGGTCCAAAAAAAAAAAAAAAAAAAAGAATTTAAAACACTACATGTAAAGCACCATTCACAAATGAAAACATGGAAAAATTAAACTACTTTAAAATTAAAGCCTTCTATTCATCAAAGAGACACTACTAAGAAAAGGAGAGAGACAACTCCAGAGTGAGACAAAATATTTAAAATGCACAGATTCTACAAAGGAACTGTATCCAAATATATAAGCAATGCCTACAATTCAGCAGGAAAAAGGCATATGACCCAATGTAAATATAAGCAAAGAAGTAAGTGCTCTACAAAAGAGGCTAAATCAATGGCCAATAAACACATAAAAGACGCTCAAAAACAACTCAAATGTCCATAAATAGCAGAATGAAATAAAGAACTGTGGTATAGTTATGCAATAAGACAATGAGAATGACTGAAACACAGCTTAGTGCCATGACATGAATGGATCTCACAAACACAAGGTGCAGTGAAAGCTGCGTAACACAAAGCACATGTTCTGTATTATTTCACTCATGTGCCTAACTTACAGTGCTGGACAACTGAGACAGTGGTAGCTTGGGGGGGGGGGGCCTGTGACTGGCAGAGGGTATGAAAGGGACTAGTGGGGACCCATTAAGTTTCATTTATTGATCTGCATGGAGAAGTTTACTGTGGAAAGTTCATTGAGCTATATGCTTACATTTGTAAAAATAAGTAAATACATATGAAGATATAAATATGTATCTCCAAAAATGGTCGTACTAACTATTATCTCAGATTTTCCCACTGCAATTTTAAGTTTTGAATCTTTGTTTATATCTTTAATCAATGCATAATTTCTTTTTTTTTTTTTTTACTTTTTCAACATTTTAAAATCTAATCAGATATCCAGTTTGACCAATACTGTTTATTAATAGGACATCCTTCCTCCCTGGTTTGAAATAATTTTGTCATAAATTAAGTTCCTATGCAGACAAAGATCTGTTACTAGAATTTCAATGCTATATCACTAACGTATTTTGTATTTATGCATTGATGCCATATTATTGTATTTACCATTAATTTTCCATATGCTTTGACACCACATGGAATAGTCCTTCCTTATTATTCTTAAAAAATATACTTCTTATCTACTAGGAGTGTTTACTATATTAGATTAATTTTTAAATGTTTGTAAATTTCTCTTAAAATTGCTGTTAATTCTAATTAGATTTCATGTAATTTAAAACTTTATTTGTAGAAAATTTGTAAACTTAAATTTTATTCTTCCCACCTAGAAACATAGCATGTATTACTATTTATTAAGGGATTCTCTTGTATTCTATTGTAAACTGTGATTTTTTTTTAATGTAAGTCTTTACATTTCTGGTTAGATATATTCTTGGCTAGTTTTTAGATTTTATTGCCTATATATTTATGCTACATTTCTACTCAGTTATGTCCTATGTGGAAATCTATTGACTTAAGTTTATCCTCAGTGCAGTCACCTATCAAACACTTACTATAGGTAAAAGTTGACCATCTTTTCTTTCTAATATTTATAATCCATACCATTTCTTAAATTATTGCATTTGTTAGGATCTTCTGAACAATGTTAAATAATAATTCTGATACTGAGGATTTTATCCTGTTCTTGACTTTCACAGGACTTTCTATAGCAGTTTACTATTAATTATTATGTTTTCTACAGGTTAATTCATTTATATTATGGTTCTCTGTATATTTATGAAGATGACATTATTATAGAGTTTATTTAAGGTCTAATGTAAAAAAAAAAATGAAGAGACACATTTTTCCAGAAAAATTTAGGCATAACTGCTGTTCACATGTCTTCACCTCTCTTCATCTGCTTTGAGAGGCTCTGATAGTTCCTTGTGCGGGGAAAAATGGAAACCCATAGTCCATGTTACAGTTTCATATATGAGACATGAGGCACTGGGTAATTTCTGCCACTTACTATGAGTGTCAACAAATGTAAAGGAAATTAAGAACGTACATTATGGTAATCCTATACATTCCTACAGCCTGTCCTGCCACGGTATTATCAGATAGCTCATTTAACATCAGTAAATAGAAAAATGCTGTTAATGTGAAAATTATGCTGGTGCTTACAACATTTTTCCTAGGCAAATGGAGCTGATAGATTAGAATTATGTCCTACAGCAGAAAAAGAAAAGTTCCCCAGCTTGTCTTCTGCACATAAAAGGAGCTCTTCCAGACTTCTATCAAGAAAAGCAAAAGCCGTGTACCCTGGGGGCTCCCCTGCCTCGCATGGCTAGTGGTCATGTCAGGTGGCACCTCCTTCTGTGCCTGCCTTTGACGTGTCCCTACAGATATAGAACTCATCCCCTATCTGCTACTGCTCAAAGCCAGGCATGCCCCACTCAACTGGTTTGTGTACTTTTCATACTTCCTGAGATTGCCATCAGCCACTCTGTGCCATCCATCTGCCCTTTCCAAGTTCTGTCCTAAGGTAACAATTACAGTACTTTGGTGATAAACATGAGAGATTTTGAGTGGTCTGAAGCTTAGCATAATGGTATTATAAGTCCTGTTATTTTGGGTGCATCGTCTTAAAGAAGTCAAGGTGCTTAATGATTGCATACAGCATCTTTGAAAAGAAACACCTATCATCTATAAAAAGTACTGAAAATGGAAATGATATATATATAATTACTTAATTTTATACATTACTTAATATATAAAATATATATTTGTCTTTCCATAGAAATAACGTTATAATGGGGTTATATTCATGACCAAAGGCAAAAATGCCTAAAGTTTTGAGAATGATCAAAAATTAAATATTTATCATTTTATTATAACTAGATACAACATGGTATAAATTTGAGTAATACAGTAACACATAATAAGCAAGAATGTTATTTGTTTCTGAGATTTCCAAGAGCAGATCTGCATAGGGCAAGGGGAGGGGCTGATATCACAAAGAGCCACTGATGATTTCCTGAGAGCTCGTGGTCCTAGGAGGAGTGCTGTACTGGAGGGTAAGAGACAGAGGGAACCAGGACATGCTGTGCAGACCTAGGGAAGTTGCCTGACACTTGGACCTGGATCAGGGGAAAATCAGATCTGACAATCTAGAATATATATATACTGACTATGTTGGACCATATGCTACCTTCAATCAGTGCCATATGTAAAAAATATGTGTGTAACAACTTTATAAGTTTGACTGGAGATAAAGTTAAAGGACAGACCATAATTTTTCTTTCCTTCTTTCTATACAGTTGTTCTACCCAGTAGAGAAAATTTGGTGGGTAAACTTCAAGTGTTAAACAGCAAAGATATTTTTAAGGTATACACTTTCCAAAGAGAAATCTCACTTGTTATACTATAACACCTGATAAAAATACACATACCACCCAAACCTTATAAATATTTGCACTCCCTGCACTTAGTGATAGCGTGCTGTTTGAGCTCTACCTACCGTCGCAGCTGGGCAATGCATGGTTCCACTGATGGTTCCTCTCACAGATAAGTGGTTCATCATCACTCAGTGTATATCCCGGGTCACAGCTGAACGTCACCGTAGATCTGATGCCAAAGTTACTACCATGCCGATGACCATTCACAGGGATGCCTGGGTCAAGGCAAGAGTCTGACTCAAGAGTCACACCTAGATGCCCAGAGAAAGTACATTATATGAGGGCCTTTCTGGTTTATTGAAAAAAAAAAATTCATACTATATGCTGTAAAATATCCCCAGACATAATCAGACCTAGAAAATTATGCAAGCAAATCCAACAGTTTATTAATGTA
Organism: Cynocephalus volans; assembly: GCF_027409185.1. NCBI lineage: Eukaryota > Metazoa > Chordata > Mammalia > Dermoptera > Cynocephalidae > Cynocephalus > Cynocephalus volans. Next base: position 67,922,951 of record NC_084460.1, read on the forward strand.
AAAACCAATACAGCTTCAAAATATTTGATCCTGCTTTCCAAATTAGATTCATATTTTTACACTACTTAACAGAGGATATCTAAATAGTACAACCTTGAACAATTCTTTGACCTCCCTGAATTTTACTTTTCTTCACCAGAAAATCAATGAACTATATTAACTGAAGTCTAAGTTTTTTGCTGTTTCTATCTCCATCTCTTCCCCTTTGTCCTTCCTTTTTTATATTTTATGTTCCAGTTATATTTTGGCAGTGATACTTTAACTTTCATATATATGTATACATACAGTCAAGCACATACACATATAATGCAATTTAAAACTACACTAAAGTTGATTTTCTAAAATTGCATTCCTTAAATTCCTGAAATTTTCAAATTTGCTCTTAAGTCAGCCACTTTTGAGATCCTACACTAAAAGATGTGAAAAAATAAAGTGCTGTATAAAGTTATGTAATTATGATCATGTCACTAGAAAAGTTTCCTTTTTCTGTCTTTCACATTTCTTCCTCTTTCTAGAATAATATATATTTTAAAACATAAGGAAAAATGAGGATAAAGGAAGAGAATTACATTGAAATGTTTGCACATACAAAGGAATAAAGAACTCTTTGCTGTTGCTACATATCACTTTCTCAGTAATGCTCAGAACATTAGAATTATAATCTGAACAACTAGTCACAAATCTTAACATATTTCCAGTATTCAGACTTGGTCCTCAAAAGTGATCTTTGGGATATTATTTCTGATCATTACATGTAATTTAACAAAGTTTGAGTGAGCTAACTTATGAATATACCTTCCCTCATTAAGTCAAATATTCATATATGAAATTCAATTTAGAGGGACAATTTTTAAATAATAAATAATAAGTGATAATCTTTTTATTAGAATAGTATGATATTATACAATAGGCACAGGAATGCATGTAGGACAGCTAAGCTACTATTCAAAAATGTGTAGTAAAGAATGTGGTCTCCACAGAGATCTAGCCCCTGGGAGTTAACCTCTAAACCCTTGAAACTTCCTAAGCATTAGGAGTGTCTTTATTATTCATGGTGGGCCCCTTAGGAAACATGATTTCAGTCTGAGCTACAGGGACGGGGCAGCTGGAGATTGAGTTCTGCCATATGGGTAATAATTCAATCAATCATGCCTATGTAATGAAACCCCCCAAAAAACTCTGGACACCAAGCTTAGGGGAGCTTCTTGTACTGCCACCCACCATGGCTGGGAGAAGGGAACGTCATCCATGACTCCACAGAGAGAGGGTGATGCAAGCTCTGAGTTCCAACCCCCTCCTGAGTTCCACCTTATGTGTCTTTCCCTTTGCCTGGTGTTAATTTATATCCTTTCCCTGTAGTAAATATGACTGTGAGTATCACAGCTTTCAGCAAGTTCTTTGACTCCTTCTAGCAAGTTATCAAACTTGAGTGTGGTTTTGGGATTGCAGTTTTCAGAATTGGAAGAATGTGCAGACTTTGCACATTGCAGGACTGTGCCCTTAACCTTACAATTGGTTAATGCTGGTTTAAAAAAATAAATAAATAAAGGCTATTACAGTGAAGTACTCCAATGGGAGGTAAAACATACAATGAAGAAAAAAGAAGCAAAGTAAAATAAATATAGCATTATTTTTTCCAAGATTTTTTTCTTAAATAATCATTCTAACTAATTCCCTAAAAACCAACACATGCCTGTTGCCCTAAACAACAGGATGTAACTGTCATGGTCTTTGCAAAGCATGGCAGCAAGGACATCCACTCTTCTCATCTTTGCATAAGGCTCCATTCTGCTGGCAGCAATGGCTTAAAATCCATCACCTACCCTGCTCCTCCTTGTCTTTATGCACATTTGCCCCTACACACACACACACACACACACACACACACACACACACACACACACACACAAACTTTCTAAGACAGTGTTTATGGCACCTTTCATGACATGCAACAGATTATATGCATATATGTTCCATTTGTCCTGTACACAGTGGGTGCACAGTGTTGGCTGGATGGTTGTGTAGTGTCCAGATCAAGACAAGAATTCCCTCAAAAGGAGCAGCTCTTCTGAAGAAATAGATTAGTGTCCAGTTTTCTCAAAAAACCTATTAACTAAATCATTACATTTCTTTAAAAGGTTTTCTATGATCACTAAACAACACTCATGTAGTAGTCACTGTACTGCAGAGAACAACAATCACAGGAATGACTATTTTAGACAGTATAAAAATAATGAACTAATGAATGGCATTTATAATAAAATTTACAATTGAAATAAAAATTCCCCCCCAAAATCTGTAGTAATAAAAAGAGAAAAATATCAGAAGAGACCAAAGCATAGAACATTAAATTTAGAATTCTTAACGTATAAAACTGGATACACTGTTAAAGTAATAAATGATGTTTAGTACCATTATCTTATAACATATTCATTTGTTTTTAAAAAGTAATGGGCACCAACATAGAGTGTAAAATGTGCAGACATTGTGCTCCTCAGTATTACAAAGTGTTTGAATGGAGAATGCATGAGGAGAGATATGTTGAGTGGTAGAATTACAATAATATATTTAATTGTCAATTCACCTGAAGCAGGCCAGGTATGGAAATTCTGAAACAAGAAGACAGTGAGAAAGAACACTTAGAATTTCAAAGTAGGTAACATCCCTCCAATGGGACAAGACCCTTATAATAAAGTCCATGAGGACAGGTAGCCAATTTACTTTGATTGAAAGGTACAACCATGTCTTTTTGAGTATTTTTTAGAACAATCTCTTTCCCCTCCTGCCTCCAGTCCTGACAATTCAAAGAAAAACATGGATCAATGGATTTTATTGAAACCATGATTACATTCAGATTCTGTTCCAACTGTTTCTTACTTGAAACTTAAAGCAACTATAAATTTTTTTATATAAATGATACAAATATACTTCTTTTCATTTGGCCTTTGTAAGATAAGTGACTGAATAAATTTGCTATTCAGTGAATAATGGAAGTTGATTACTTTGAGAACAACCCATGTGCAGCTTGTACTAATATATACTTGATATAAGCAGGCTTCTGTCTAAGCTATCAGTCTTCATAAATGCTCTAGTCCAAGGAAGGAAAGAATATGCACTGACAGTTTTTTCTATGCCAAGCTTTAGAGTTGTCATGTTTCACAGCCTCCTAATAGTTTTGAAATAGACATTTACAAGCTCCATGTTATAGATGAAGAAACGAGCCAAGAAATTAAGCAAATTGCTCATGTTATTTACTGAGATCAAACCTAAGCACCTGCCTCTTTCTTTCTTCTCTCTCTTTCTCTCTCATGTGTATACACGTGTGTTAGCACATGTGTTAGCATGTGTGTGTGTTATATCTGATTGCCTTGTATCTATTATCTTTACATCTTGACCAGTAAAAGATTATAAAAAAGGTCACTGAATGTCAGAAAACTGATCTGTTCATATGTGCTCACACAAAGACCCCACAAAACATACTCCTTTAGCTATCACAAGTTTTTAAAAAATAACAAAATGTATGAATTGCATAGTAGGATATGTAAATTTGCATGTGGTGAATTTTCTTCTTTCTTCAAATATTATTAAAAAGATACTTTTGAAAATATTTCCAAGAAATGCTCTAAAATTAAATGAAAAGAACCTGTATGCACTTGAGAATTCTATTTATCTTGCAGTTCCCCATCCAGTTGTGGCTATTTAAAAGTGGTGATTCAAAGATCAACAAACAGACAAAGCAAATGATTACTCTGAAGGGTAATGCAATTACTATTACATAAAGAAACTGTGCCACACTCTTAATCAGGAACAAAGCCTTGTAAACGCTGTTGTTGGACACTTTATTTCTGAAAGTGATGATTCACAGGACTCTGCACAAAGCAGAAATACAATTCTAGGTATGATTTTAGTAAAACCTTGGAAAAATAGCTTCAACCCTTCAGCCATACATTTCAGAAGAGCTTCTGAAGTGAATGCTGTTTAGAGTGGCTCACGCTGTCAGATGGCACCAATGCAAAAATAAGTCAACCTTGAGCTCAAAGGGCTACAATTTCTGCCATGCTTTATGTCTGTAGAACAGAATGCCATGGGTCTCTTTGGGCATGAAGAAGGGTCATTAATAATTTTGTAAAGCAAGTAAGGTTTACAATGTCAACCATTTATGATTAAAAACAAAAGAGAGATGAACAGGATTATTATTTTTAAAATGGTGTAAAGAATTTGACATAAATCAGTCTTGGGTCACAGGCAACCCATTTCTCAAGAGCATGTTGGATGAGCAGATGTAATCATGTTCTAGCACCTACATACTGGCTTCAGAAAACATTTCCTCAAAGAGCACGAGACATGTTCACAGATATAAAGGGGTTGTGCTGCTCTTTCCCAGGCTCGTCTCCCTTTTTGCTCCCTCTGTTTCCCTCCTTCGTTCCTTTACTCTCTTGTTTGTTTCCCCTGGCCCTTCCCTCCCTCCTGCCTGAAGGTTCTGTCTCTGGAGCTCGTGCTCAGGTCTGCAGGTCATGGCCTGCCCCGGCTGACGCAGGCACACAGCTGGCATCTGTACTCTACCTCATTCAAAACTGCTTTGAGGACTTGATGAAAAATCCAGAATTCTGGCCTTCACTACAGGCTTACTGAATCACAATATCTGAAATTTGGGCTCAGGACTCTACAATTTGCTAGATCTCCAGAGGTGTGTTAGTGCACAGTAACATTTGAGAAAAACAGCTCCTTCAGCATGCCTTCTGACTAGGGATGGCCATCTGAATCAGTTACGGAGCTCTCTGAAAGTACTTAGGCCTCTATAACACCCACAGAAATAGCAACCGGGACTGTCTGAGCTGGCCCTCGAGAATGTTTCGCTTTAAAGCCCTGCGGGTAACCATTAGGTGCAACACCAGCTGATAAAACTGTTTTAGAAATCCCAGGCCTTTCCTGACTCATTTTCTTATAAAAATGCCATGTCCTGTGTCTCATTTGCTTCTGTTCATTTCCTTGTTTCTCTTCAAATACATAATAACTGACAAATACATAAGAGGTGATAATAAATTAAGGTTCAGCATGACATCCTTCCAAGAAAATATTTTTCCAATGTAGTGTCAAAGTTTTAAGCCAGAGGAATACACAAAGACTGGAGCCTTCTGGAAGGATCACTAGAAAGTCACAAGATGAAAGTCTTATTGTATCTCTACAATCCCTTCTAAAACTGAGCACTAGAAAGTCTGATACATGAAGAATCTTTCCTATCTATCTTCACCTGCCAGGTGAGTCCTCTGCCCTCCTCTGTGGCTACAGAGCTATCTTCCTGCTTTTTTTAAGTAGGAAGGAGAAGGAATTCTAGATTTCTTAAGGGATCAGAAATTTATGACACTCAAACGATTATCACTGTAGTACAAATGCATCATCTTGATGACTGTTTTATTCTTTTTACTGATGCAAAGAAAGAAAAATAGCAAAGACCATTGCTTTCTGGGGGTCACTCCCAGTTTTGAAGGCATGCCTCACTAAGGCTACCCAACATTTTTAAGCACGGGATAAATAAAAAGAACACCAACACATAATCTAGTGATTCTTTTAAGGTTATAGAGGTTATTGTTAAAACTATCTGCATACTTAATTTTTATATTATGTTATTTTGCTATTATATTAGTGAGAATGACAAGCTAAATAGGAACTCATGAACAGACGTTCTATTACTCTTTTATTTTCCAGGAAGAATAAATAAGAACAACCCATTATTTAAATGAGTTAGATGACCAAATAAAATTAGTTTCGACTGTCTGCTTATGGCCTTTGGTACACATTTCCTCAAAGGGTCTGGAAATAGGCAAAATAATCTATGGTTAAACAAACAGAGAGAAGAGAAGAAATGAAAACTCTGTTCTAGTATTTACCAATGTCCGAAAATACTTATTCTCTTAAGTTTCATGCACTAAATGTCTAAGGGCCAAGTAATTTTGGTCTAAAAAAGTGCATAGCGGGGTGGAGAGGCAAGGGAGTTTTTCAAGTTCAGATACTTGAAATGTATACATATATTACTCCAAAGAAAAGTGGTAACTTAAAGGGACAATACAAAGGAACATAATATGAAATTTTCTGGTTCTTAAGTTTTACTTCAGGTTTAAAAAAAATGCTACTTTAAAAAAATGTTGTATGTATGTATGAAGCATAACTAGCAACTTTGATTAAATTTTAAATTAATCTTTAACTCCTTAATAATTTTCTTGCCATTCTAACACGACTATAATTTTATTTTTTATCAAAAAGTGCACATAATCTTTTATGTGCATATGCATATAATTACATGATTATGTAATTATGTAAGTATGCAAAACAGAGAAATATGTACCATGTGTTATTAATTTGGTTGCATTGGATGAGGGTTTAGGCAGAAATTAACACGAGCGTCAGGAGGTGATGGGAAAAAGGAAGGCGAGAAAGAGAAAAAGAAAAAATATTTACAATCCGGCATGTTAGAGTTGATCCCACTCCTCCATTTGTAAAATCATATGTGTGGACATGTAAAAATGTTTTTACAATCACATTAAAATGAATTTTGTTTATTTTAGGATAAGGTTCTGAAAAAGAACAATCATAAAAATCCTGCAAAATAAAGGTTTAATTCCTCAGGTCCAATAGTGACCTCTGCTCATTTTCCCTTCTTTTGTTCTGTTCTTTGAGTGTAGCATTTTCAAAAAGAAATAATAATAATCATTGCTTTGTCTGGTTTGTGTTTAACTGGCTAGCATTAAAGATGCATTGCCAGAGGGAATCCCCTCAGCCAGATTCCAGAAGTATACTTGCACAAATATTAGTAGAAAATAATTTAATAAAGATATTATAAAATAATAATATTGATCTCACAATTCCAGAAGCTAAAACTAAGAGCCAAATTAAAAAAAATAATAATAATAAAGGGAAGGAATATTTAAAGTTTGGACTGTCTTGCAAACTACATTCTATTATATTTTAACAAATGTTGAAATATTGTTAGTAATTATTTGGCATTTAGTAAGATTTAGCTGGATTTTAATTCCTTCTCTTCTCTTAATTACATGTTCTCTACCCAGTGAAACTTGTTCACTTGTACTAACACATTAAGTAATACAAATTGCCATAACCCTATTTTTCTAGCAATGAATCCTCATATCCATTGCTCAGGATAAAAAATTTTAGTAATATGTCCTGTAACACTTTCGGCCCATAGGCATATTTTCTAATAGTAGAAATACATTATTACCTTTTGCAGTCAATAAATCCATTTCATTATTTTAACTTATTATTTTACTTTATAATAGGCAAGAAATATGTATTTTTGAGAGTTTAAAGTAAACATCCCCAAGACGCTTCATAAGAGAAAGTTGTTACAATTGTATGGCATGGTTTTGTCAGAGTCAGATAGGATTGATAAATCAGCACAGTGATCTGCAAGTCAGAAATAAGAGCATATATCTTAAATTTAGTCACGTACATTGCACTGCCTTTGAAGGTGAGTGAAGAAGCCGACTTACTTTCGTAGTGGATGAGAAAGCCAACACTGGAGCGGCTGTTGTCGGTGGTGAAGAGCAGGTACATGAAGTTCCCCGTACTAATCAGGAACTGAGGGGCTTGCGTGCCGTGGTACTCTCCGATCAGAGGGGACGAACTGGCAGGCCCATCTCTGACTTCTAGAGTGTCATAATTGACTTCTGTTTGAAATCTGCAAACATGTGTATCAAGTCAGAGAAACACACAGAACTGCTTTAGCTTACAGACACACATGCATGATGTCTTTGTCCATTAATTCAAACCTATGTACATCAACATAAATAAAATATTTAAAATTATATATACTTTTTAAAATTTGGGGACATAGAATAGGGAAGGATAGTACTTTTTCCCCCAAATCCTTCCCTTTTGTCTAATACTTTGTTTTGTAATGTCACAGATGCAAAAGGGGGTCATTATTCAGCTCTAAAACAAAAATGCTATAAACTCTATTAACTTTTTAATAGATTTAAATAAGTAAATAAGTAGATAATTCTCAATTAACAAAAAAAATCAATGATTTTGCATTTTCAGAGTATTTTCACAATTCCCTGTTTAACATGATTATGGACCTGTTAAAATGGGTATACTGGAGTGAAGTGACGTCTTAAAGGAAGAAGATCATTCAAAGCACAAGACAATACTTTGAATACCTTCCATGAAAAAAAAAAAATCTTGGGCCTTTTAAAATTGCATTAACTCTTCTAGTACACTAAAATAACTGAGCATATTGCTACTTCAGAAACTAAATGACATTCTAATAATTTTAAAAAGTTAGAACAGCTTGCAAAAAGTGCTTAACTTTTCTTCTGCTTCAAGAGAATCTGGCTCAGGATTAAATTTATATAAAGTTACAGCCACTTGGGTACCCTTTGATGCAATGAAGGTACCATTCCTGGCACTGAGATAATTTTCTAAATGGGCCCATCTCGTCCTCAAAGAGCTAACCCGGTTTCCGAGTGCCTGACTTTGCTCTCAGGGAGCAGCTTAAGCCTCTTAAGCCTCTGACTCACAGAGTCATTTTAAGCCAAAGAATTCCACGGAAGCCTGTGTCATTATCCCCATGCTCCGAACTGGATATTGCTGATGAAGAGCCAGGAAAACTTGCAAGAGAGGACGTGATCTTAGTTTCACGGCATGTAACAACAAAAAATGTATACTACTCTTAGTGAAAATGCACAATCACTATATATTCCTAACACTAACCAGGCTGGTACTTTGACTCCCATCTTCCATAAAGGAATTTAAACCATTTGTGTACCACATGGCTAGGCCAGAAGGCGGCCACGGGGTGGTGCAGTTGGGGCTTGATAGTGATAGTGCCAGCTTTGTTTTTTACTCTTCGAAAGCTTTCTCTGAAGACCCCAGGACTTCTCTGTTATCTGAATTCATATTCAAGAAGTCTAGATAAGCATGAAAGGAATCTCATTTGATATATTTGCACTAAAGTTTTCATATCCTCTTTCTTTAGTAATAGCTAGGACTGATAAAGAGCAAATTTTAACAGCCGGAAGATTTCCAGGACAGCCTTGGAAACAGAAAAGTCTGAATGTTCCTTCATTATTGGGTGACAATACAATCAATACAGGATTTAAAATTTATGTGGACAAACACATCCTTTCTGAGGGCATCGGCCCATGGATCAATGTGTAAACTAACACTGCATTATGTAATTAATCTTTAAAGAGTTGTGTACTATATCTAGGGCACATGTCACAAATGTCTAAAAATATCAAAAATATTAAGTACTTATACCCAGAATTTAGCAAAACGGCACACTGAAATAATATTTAAAGACCAGATGGAAAAATTAAACAAGTATTTTTCTTCAGACAACTGAGAATGGAGTACTAAAACACTCTGCCAAACAAAAGTGTAAAAGTCAGTGTTTTTACTAACTGATTTAAATTTGATATGCACTGGGAATCAGGGTGTGCTTCAGCTACCTTCCCTGCCCCCCATACCAGAAAGTGTAAGAGTTAATCGAAAACCAAATTTCATTTCCTGAATATTTCTAGTTAATTCATTTTTTTCCCAAATGATTAATACTCTTTTCAGGAATTCATTCCCCAATATAGTGGATACATAAACCAAAGTTTTTCTCATCTTCTGAGAGATTATCCTACTGGAGATTATTATTATCCAACAGAAATAAGTAATAATGTGAATAATATTTTCAAATAAAAATAATTATTAAAGATAACACAACTACCACTAAAATCCTGTCCTGTGTTCATGTTAGCATTGATTATTAGAAACTTATTGGAACACCAAAAGAAAATAATGTAATCATATTTATCTATTGTGAGACACTATTCTGATATTAAAACCCAGAATGCAATCTAGTCAAGAAGAAGGGCATTGATAAAGAAAGCCCAGTGTTGTTCAGAAATAAAGCTTGGAACATTAGTGATGCTTTCATAGATTTTCAAGCATACAGTTCATTCCAAAACATCTTTAGTTTTTAATCATCAAATCAATTGCAACATTGAAACAAACTGGAAAATATTTGATCATGCAGAAATCAAATACCATGCTTAATTTTTTAGATTATCAAATATATTATCAAGTGGCTAAGTCAAACAACATTCCTGTGATAGTGTCACCCGTAGACAATTAATAGGTTATTCATCTGTTGCCTCTACTCCATTGCCAGGTCTATTACCTCAAGTTGTCCTCCAGTTACTAACAGCAACCACCAGAACAGGAGAGAAGTCTGTGTGCTGCTACAGAAGCTTAAAGGACCAAAAGGACCAGAGCTGCTTCCATGTACAGTCAAACACCAAAGTCCAGAGAATCTATTCCACTGCCAGTCCAAAATCGAAAGGCAGACTCAAGGGTTAGAGCTAGGAAATGGTTGTCCAGGACCTCCACTCCCCTGCTGACCTACAGAGCTGTGGCTTACCTGTGGGTTTAGAGGATAACATTCAAGAAGAACAGAACTTATAATAAGTGCCTATTTCTTGTTAAGCGAGCTCCTTTGGGGGAACCAATGAAAGATTGATGTATTTCTAGGTTTTATGATCCATTTACTAAAAACATGGAGCAGATACCAGTTCTTAAGTCCAAATGAAGGAAGAAAAAGTTTTTTTCTTACCTATCAAAACTTATTTTGATAGAGTGTCCAGGTTTTGCTTCAATTATCCATTCACAATTTAAAGAATCTTTGTAATATCCTGGCCATCCAGGAGGCAAAATGACCCCACTGGAAGCAGTCAGATGTCCACCGCACGGGGCTAAAAGAAGATGCATGACATCAATCAGGTCATATTAAATGGATGAAGATATGCCATAACAACACCTTGATACAACAGGAATCTGCTTCTGAGGTCATGGATTTTATCCTTTCATGTGTTAAAGCAAAGCTTATTTCCAAGTACACTGTAAGTTTATTGAAAGCTGTTTATGTATTCCACATCCAGGCATTTATCAACACTTCAAAACATAACTCTTCCTCTAATAATGTCAAATAAAAGTGAATTCTCCAGGCTACATGACTTACGTGGATTTCCCCATTTAATCATCACAACCACCTTGTGAGGTATGTACCACCACTGCTACTCATATTATATGTTCATTTGAAATTCAACAGACATCTAATGATGAACACATCTTTCTAAAATGACCTTATATATAAAGCTGAAATACTCTGAAGTGTGTTGTGCATGTGCGTTTATTCACTTCCGTCTGTGTTTATTTTATTAAAATAATTTGCCACATACAGCATATTAAATTGTTGGTGAATGTTAGAAAACAAAACAAAACTTTCATTTAAATTCGATAAGCATAGAATGAGACTGCATCCATCCTTTTAAAGTATTGCGTCACAGACAATGATGCATAGTTACAAAAAGAAAAGGGAGTTTGAAAAAGAATGTGCCCGATACTCAGTAAAAGTGAAAACGCATTTCTGTATCATCTAAAGGAATTTTTAAACAATAGCACATCAACATTTAACAGCACAATTAAGAACAAGCTTCTGCCTAATCATGTTTTTTTCAGATTCTATCTTTCTCATAGTATGTTGCCACTAGTAATTTTTTCTGCAAATCTATAGATATCATATAAAATATTTAAAAAGTGCTCAGTTTAAAACAAAATGCTTTTTGAAAAAATATCCATTTTATGGAAAATAACAATATGCATCAAAATGATAAAAAATATGCAATATAATTTTACCAGGTTTTGATGCTAGAAAAAAATCTGACAGAGCCGTCTATAGATATAATTATTGTAGCCTCGTTTATAATAGCAAACAAATATAAAGAAAAAAAGAAAAGTTAAAAAAATTATGAAAAGAGCATGAGCATACATTGGAATGACACAAATACATTTGAAGTAATGTTTTGAAATTTTGTTGAAATAATAAAATCTCCACAAAAGTATACTAAATTTTGAAAAAGTCAGATACAAAATTTTACATATAGTATAATCTTAATTTAATAAAAGAAAAAATTATATTCGGAGGAAAGAGGGATGGAAATTCAAAAACATGTTAATAGTGATAATGCTGCTATTTATAGTGATTGCTTTATAGATTACGTTTTTCTTCATAAAACTTCTTTACCAAATAAGTTGCAATAGTTAGTTCTATCAACAGGCATTATTTCTGTAGTTAGAAAACATAATAAGAAATCATAGTCATGTTTATAAATTTGAGTTCTTGAAAATTTGACTTTATATAATGATAATTTTAAAAACAACATATTTTTACTAATTTGTATTAAAATTTATCTAGTTAAAGTTCTTAAATTCACATTTCTGGACTATGCAATATGTGCATGTAGATAATTATTACATAGAATTTAATCCCTATGTTTCTTGAAATGATGCAGCAAATCCTTCTTAAAATACAGCATAAGCAAAATTAAACATATTAATTTTATTTATTTCATAATTAACTGACTATACAAAGATACTATATAAGAAAGACATATAGCAAACAGAGAATTTCAAAAATTTTATAATACATGAGACATTTCTAAACTTGCATGATTTATTTTCTATAAGTCTTACTTCCCACATAAATACAAAACCAAATGTTTACTTTAGTAAAGTCATTTTTTTTTTCAATTTTGAGTTGTTCTATATCTTGGAACATGCTAACTTGTCACATGTTTCTATTAATTATTTTATTAATATACTCCTACACATATCACTTTAAAGATAATGGTGCTATTTAGAATTTATATTGCTTTATCCTAATGGAATAGACATTTTAATCCTTATATATAGATGAACAAAATTAACACTAAAATATTAAATGATAATCTCAAGTTTGCTCTATTAGCTTAGATTAGGTTGTACTGCGGTAACAAACAGTTCCACTATTTAAGTAGCTATAATAGGAAAGATCTATTTGTCACAAGGCTGGGGGCTCTGAGACACAACTTATTTCAAGTTGCTATGGCAGATGGAAAACGGTCTTGCATGGGTAATTAAAGGCTCTGGGACACAAATTGAATATATCACTTCCATGCGCGCGCGCGCGCGCGCGCGCGCGCACACACACACACACACACACACACACACACACACACATTTTAATTCTAACTTCTTCCCTTTAATATTAAGTTCCTTTAATTTTTGTCTGTTTGATCTACACTGGAGGCATTTAAGATATGCATTTTCCTTATAGCACAGGTTTGGCTATCTCACATTATTTTCCATAGAAAGGATTCTCGTTTTCATGGTTCCTGGATAGTATAGAATTTAAAGTTTGAGTTTCTTTTTAACACATAATTAATCTGGGTGGACTTTTCAATTTCTAGAAGTTTTCTTGTGGTTCTACTTTTATCATATATTTAAACTTAAACTGGACTATTATCAGTGCTTCTGGCCTATACTTATTTTACTTTGTTAAGGTTCACTTATGGATAATCATATAATTGACTTTAAAAAATAATCCTTGAGAAAAACAATAAACATGAGTATCTATAAGAGATGTGAAATTATGCACATCTTAAATTGTTTTTTATTTTTATTTTTGAATTACTTCTTCATTGCCATTAGATTTTTATCCTACTAAATCTATTTACTTCTGAAAATCAAATTTCTACTTTTCAGCAAGGGCATTGATCCCAGAATCTAGTTATCCATATTGTCAGAGTATCTACCCATCTTCTCCGAGACTCATCCTCACTCAGTAATTGGGTTTCTCAAAATCTTTTGCCATTAACTATTTCTTTCTATTAAGGGTTTTCTTTGTTAACAAACTGCAGCTGGGTTTTGCATTTAACTTCATATGAGGGGCTCTTCCTAATAATGGAAGAATTGTCTGTTCATATTTAATGTGACCTTTTCCCTTCATTTGACTTTATGCTTCTTATCACCTGCCACAGTGATGCCCCTTTCTTCCTCTGGTTGTGCTGAGGTATGTCCTTACCCTGCAGCTCATTATATAGCTGTAAACAGCCTGTTATGACTAAAGGACAAAAGTGACAGCTAGAATTGTGGACAAAAGAGAACAGAGACTAGAGAGGACTGTTTATTTTAAACTTCCTTCTCAGGAAATTATTCATGTCTCCAATTCAATAGCCATACTCTTGGCTAGAGCAGTATTTGCAAATATGGTGTCATGCACTGTTATTATACCATATGTGGTATATATTTACTTACATATAAAAGATAAAAACCTACCTATTAACATTTTATAAAATATAAAACATAAAAACTATATGTTAAAAATAGGAGATAAAAACAAATAAAAATGAAAATTCTACTATTGTTTTCTTGCCCTTCAGTTTATCAATTTTCCACCCTTAGATGGTGCTTATAGTCCACCAAACTGTATTAATAATTTATGAAAGTGTGGAAACTAGAATATCTTTCTGTACTTTCAGCATCACCAGACAATGATATGAATAGGACCTGGTTGAACACTTTTCCTTAAAATAATGGTGAATACTGTTGGAGGCAGGGCTGAGGCAGGATAAGGCAGGACAGCATAACCCTGCCCCACTGTGCTATCGGCTGTTGCACAGGGCTTTAATCCTCTGCATTTAGATTCCAGCTTTGCTTACACTACTTGAACATCACGGGTTTGGCAATGTTACATCAAGGCATTTTAGATAGGAGAGTAGTCCTCAACTGTAGGTAATATTTGACATATATTTCTTTTCTGTTTATTTATTAAAAAGAAACACATGTTGACTGAAGACAACTGAAACAATAAAAATAAAGAGGGAAAAAATCAGCCATACCCATGATTAACATTTTGTGTTGTAATCTTTTTATTTTTTTATCATCATGAGATACCTATATATTTATGTTTTCAAAAATGGTATATTACTACACATATGTTTTTAGCATCTGGTCTTTCGCATGATAACAGTTCATGAGCCTCTTTGATCTTATAATCTCTGTTAATGATGCATATTATCTTGGTCTATGACAATTTTATGATTTCTCTAACCAATCCCCTGTTGTTCGAAGTTTAATTGTTTTCAACTCTTTGCTGTTATGAAGTCAAGCAAAAAGCGTTCTTGAACAAACATCTTTTTATAGTTGCTTGAATATTTCCTTATAATATTGATCCAAAAATATAATTCATGGCTCAAAAGGCAAAAAAAAAAAAAACTATCAATATAAATTTACACTATGATACCATGATTTCACATCCTCAACAGCATATTCAAGAAATGCCAGTTTTTCATAGTTTTGCCAATAATACACCATGTTTAAATCTTTGCCAATCACGTAAACAAAAATGGTATTTTGCTTTTGTTTTTAAATTTGTAGTTTTTTAGTACTTACTAGAGTTACATTTTTAAAAAATATTTTCTTAATTCAGTGTGCACGGACTATTCAGATAGGGAGTATGTAAGTATATATCCTACATAAATGGTTTTAAATTGAGTAATAATTAGAGGCAACATCATTCTCCTTAAATTGTTTTCCTCTGGTTTTATTACATAAATAACCAGAGCAAATGTATCAAGAAGAAAATTAGGTAGTATTTATATTGGCTACAATGAGAGTAACGAATAATTAACTAAAAACTATATTGTTGTGGGTTGAATTGTTTCTCTCTCAAAATTCAAATGTTGAGGTTCTTAGTGGAATAAGGGGACTCCTAATCCAATATAATTATGTCCCTTTAAAAAGGGAAAATTTGGACACAGATAGACACACACACACAGGGAGAACCCCAAAGGCAGAGATCAGGGTGATGCTGGTACACGCCATGGAAGAGCAAAGATTACCAGCAACCACTGGGAACTAGGGGACAGACACAGGACAGATCCTCCCTCACAGCTCACACAACCCTGCTAACTCAAACTTCCAGCCTCCACAACTGTGAGGCAACACATTTCTGTTGTTTAAGCCATGGTTTGTGGTATTCTGTTACGGCAGCTCTAGGAAACTAACACAGTTTGTTGGACACATGATTTCAAAGATGACAGAGGACCACACCTTCACAGCGAGGAACTGTAGAGCTCCAGACCACATTTCCATCCTGCAGGATGCAGGTGATGGACTCAGACCCCTGGGTTTTGACAAAACCATCATCACAGTGGAAAGAAACTGAGCTCCCAAGTAGAAACCTGTCACCAAAACGACGTCCGTTTATAGGAATACCAGGATCATGGCACTCATTTTGACCAAATGCTGAAAAGGAAAAGAAAGAAAAAATAATTATAATGAAAATACTTGAATATCAATTACATGCATTAAAAAAGAAGGGAACAGAATATGCTTATAAAGCAGTTACTATCCCAAATTGTAGTTATATCATTCATAGGTAGGTGAATACATCAAATAAATAGAATATTAATAGCTAGTGATAGACAGCGAGTAGATGAATCTATCATCTGTACAACATTTTACAGTTTGAAAAGCACCTGTCATATGATCTTAGAAAAAGAGAGAAGGGATACAGTTGATAGTGTAAAGTATGTAGGTTCAGGATATATCTGGTTAGAATCCTGACTTTTGTGTTTATCAGCTGACATTGAGCAGATGACTCTGATGCTGTAAGCCTAGCTATCTTTACTTACAACATAAGCAATATTAAGCCTATATCCCAGAGTTACTGTAATACTAAATGAGGTAATTACTGGAAAATTCTAAGTAAGCTCCTAAGAGAAGTAGACAGTAAGTGATAACTTAGTGTTACTCATATTAACATTACTATCTCACTTTATTCCCCCTACAATGTATTTAAATATATGTTTTTATATATAATCTGTTTTGCTAATGAAGAACCTGAAGCAAAGAGAAGTTAGTTGTTATCAAAATTCACTAAGTATATGCAAGTGCTGGCAATCTAATCGTCAGCTCCTGACCTCAAGTGCCTCAGTTCTTTCTGCTACACTATTTTGTTGCACGGAGGATGCATAGTAGGGTGGGTGGATAGATAGAAGGAAGGATGAATGGATGGATGGTTGGGCGAATGGATAAATAGATGGATGAATGGATGGACACATGGATGGATGGATGGAAGAAGGACGAATGTTTAGAAAGATGCAAAGATAGGAGGATGAATGGATAGTTAAAGGGATGGATGGATGATGGACAGATGGAGGGATGGATGCATGGATGGATGGAAAACCAGAAAGAAAGAGAAGTGAGAGATCCAGCCCCTCACTGTAGGGGTGACCAAGACACTAATCTAAATACAGTGTTGTATGTTTATTTTATTTTAGGTTATATATAATAATTTTGCTACTCTCATTTTAATGATTATAAAACCTCTGAAGTATCTGCCTTGAAACTCGACTTCATATGTAGGTAAACAAAATGAGGAACTTGAAAGTGGTGCTTGTATAGGTGTACTTACTGGTGTAGGTGATGTTGAACCCTCTGCCGGTGGTGGAGTGATCAGACTGAAATTCCAAGCGAACTATGTGCCCACTACTGGCTAGCTGGGAAGGCACTTCGTTGCCAGAAAAAGTGCCGAGGACGGTTATATCAGAAATCCCATCATCTTTGACCGCAAGGAAGTCAAATTGTGGCTCCACATCAAAATCATTAAAGATGAGGTGGATTCTACTTCCTGGCTCAGATATAATCAACCAAACACAGTTCATGTTGTTACCATATTCCTCTGGATAATTCGGTGAGAGAATAATCCCAGAAGATGCCGTAAAGTTGAAGAAACATGAAACTGTGAAGACACAAATATATTTTCAAGCAGTTTTGCGCATATCCAAAGAACTACCACACAAAGCTGATTTCTAAGTACTTGGAAAGGCAATTCACATCTGCAAATAGCTATGATAGTCCAACTATTTTTAAATTGGTAATTCTGAACCATAATGATTTTTCTTTCCCCAAATTATAAATAGAACTATTTATTACCTTAAATAGCATGACCAGAAACTATACATAATCAAGCATAGGCTTGGTTCAAAGATGATACTTTCAAGTTGGCTGAAAATGTGGGCTAAATATTATAATTTCTTGTTATAGCTTTCTGCCTTCAGAAGAGCAAATATTAATATGAAAATGTCTATGTCATAGGTTCTGCTCTTCTGCGATAACTTTTCACCTTATATTTCTTTTAAAGTGCATTTTTAAAGTTATTTATATTTTTTATTACTTACATTGTAAAGATTAATAAATAAATAACTTGGAAAAATCATACCATGTTCTCATTGGGTAATATAAAAATATTTTGGAAAACTTACTTTTAAGAATGTGTACTTAAAAATCATATATATGTGTGTGTGTTTTCTTTTTTAGAGGGAACAACTGTTGAATTTATCTTAGGGTGAAGTTTTGCCTCTCATTCCACATAATTTCCAGCTTTTGCTCTATTTACTTACAAATAAAAATGTCTCCTTTTTATATTGGCTATAAAACCTTTTTTACTTGTTACAATATTATACTTATGAGGAAGCATATGGTTCTTCAACTGAATTTCAAACCCAAGCTACAGCCCAAGCTCACACTGGGGAACAACTTGTGTTTAAGTGTTATACAACATGATTAAGTCATAAAAAGACTCCTTTGCCGTCCTGATGTCTGATATAGTACATCATCATAAGCTTTTGATGGAAACAATGGTATATGTTCCATTCTTTCTAGCAGAAAATGTTCCACTACATTTTATCTAGTAAACAGATGTAATAAAATCATGAATTAGTTTTAATTAGGTAAAGAGAGCAGGCAAGTTGGTGTCTGAGAATGCCCTTGCGTGTTTCTGGTGAACGAAGCACTCCGGAGCTACTCCGAAGGCTGCCCTCCCTAAGCAGATGCTCTCTGTCTCTCTGTCTCTCTGTCTCTGTCTCTCTGTCTCTCTGTCTCTCCGTCTCCCCTCTCTGGGCAGGTGCAGGACAGGGCGGGGTCCTCGTCGAGGCAGGCACTCACATACGCAGCTGGGCTTGTTGCCAGACCACTGATTGTTCTGCTGACAGGTGATAACTCTCTCGCCCACCAACTCAAAGGCTGCCTGGCATTCAAAGGTGAGCGTATCTCCATGGAGAAAACTGCTGCCAGTCCGCTTCCCATAGGCAGGAATGCCAGGGTCCCCACATCCTCCCTTTTCAATTTCTGAAAATGGGAAAAACAAATAAACCATTAAAAAAATCAGATAATGAATATTTTTAACACCAATATTTAGAAGAAAATGACCAGTGGTTTCTTATTGCTGGTCTAAACATTGTTTCTGTAAACAGTTCCAAAACGATACTCGATTTGTCTAACATTTAATTACAAAAGCCAGGGAAAAAGTGTAAACTTGAGGGAAAGGTATTTAATGTATTGTCTTTTCAAGGATACACATGGCCACACAGATAAAGCTGAGGCTGCACATGTTGCAATTAATAGGTGCCTCTCCCTGGTACTTCCAGTCTTCCATCTGCAACCGCTACTAATAAAATGTAAACACCAGTTTTGTCTTAATCTATGTGCTGTTTACTATCAACAATACCAATTAGATTGTTTATTCCCTACTGAATACTTAAATCAATATAATCTATTTGAATAAGTATTAAAACTCATCTATGGAACAAAATGGATATATTCATAGTTTTCAGATGAACAGAAAACATGTAGAATCAAACCTCTTTTTATTGAAACAACAGTATAATGAAATATGGATAAATATGCCAAACCTGTAAGTATATTTCAAATTTTGCTGTCTCAAATGTTTACTGTGCAGAATGTATTAACTAAAATATGTTATTTATTTAATCATTAAAAAACGTATTTTTTGAGAGCCGATTGTGTGTCGGATCCTTTTCTAGGGTTAGCGGGTAAACAGGAAAAAATTCTTGCACTCATAGGTCTTACATTATATGAAGGGAAATTTTAAAAAATATTAAAAAATGAATGTGATTCATGTAATGATAGGTAATTTGAATAAAGGAATGCAAAGAGGAACAGAGAGATGAATGGAGGAAACAGATAGTGTAAATGCCCAGAAGGAAGACTGAAATCAGCCCTTCTGAGAGAGACAAGCCCAGGGTGGCCTGCGGGGCAGTAGACAGCAGCAGAGGTGGTGTGGAGAAGAGGGGGCCCGCCTGTGCAGGGTGTCCTCGGGCTTCCTGTTTGCGAAAAAGCCTTGCGGGGATGAGACCTGATGTCATCTGAGCGCAGGCTGAAAAGAGCAATCCACGGCGCTGGTGGAGTGGAGGCAGGAGAGGGGCGAGCTCCGAGAGATACAGTATGTTTTCCATGAACATATCTCAAAAATGCATTCCTTTTCCTTCCGAAATTCTTCACAGGCTCTCACTTTGTTATCTTGCACAGGCCAAGAGCAAATTTGAATTTATGTTTTATTAGCAACCCGACCACTTTCCAATCAAACTCTCATTTTTTGGAATGTTGTAGAAGCAACTCAGGACTGGGTATTCAGGACTGAATTTCTGGGAACTGTGTAGGGAAGAAACACACTCAGAGATTGCTCCAGAGATGGTATATTTCACTTAATAGGAGAAACTTCACTTCCAAGTGTTTGGAAATATCAAAGAAGTAAAATCAGCATATAATATTGCAGTGGATTCAAGACTCAACACACAAGATATCACTGCTTTTATGTTTTCTTAAGCACAATAGCACAAAAAATATGCAGGTATTTGGTTGAGGTTTAGTGTGCTCTGCTAATGTCATGCCTGAGGCTATCAAACAGAGATGATTCTCACAGCATCAGCTCTGTGGAAGCAAGAAATGTTACTGATGCAACACAGCCAAAGACAGCCGTGGAGAACACCTTTTATTAAGGATAGACCTTGGAGTTGAAGTTGTTGAACTTTAGTTGAGCAGAGCTGGAAATGGATTTACCTAATTTAACACTTGAGATGAAACTGAGCATCTGTCACTGAAATAGACGAAGTAAATTCAGAGCCCTGCATGGTTAATAGCAGAAAAGAGCTCTTGTTTGGTGTGGGCGCTTGGGCAAGAGGCAGGTGCCAGGTGTGATTTTTGAATCCCCCAGTCTTCACTGGGCCACTGTGATCAGTTCAGTCTCATAAAGCCTCAGTTTTCACATCATCAGCTTACTGCTTCCTACCTCAACGGGTGGCTGTGAGAATTAAACAAAACAATTCATGCAAGTAGCAGGCATATTGCACTGGAAATACTAGCTACTGCTACGATGATTAGCAAACCTTAGAAGTTTCTTTCTGCATCTGTGATGCTAAAGTTTATAATTTCTTCTTATAGTGAAATAAGTTATGGCATTGTTGGATAATACTATTTCCTATGAGGCAGGGAATTCTTAACTTTGCATAGTTTTCAGAAATAAAGTGATTACAGTTAAGACACGTGGTGCGGATGCAGGCAAAGGTCTTTCTGCTTCTCATGCTGAGTTTCAAAAGAGTGCTGTGGTCACTGGATTCCACCAAAGATGCTGATGTTTATTTAGCCAAATGCAAGGCTACTGCTGGCCTCCAGCAGAACCTGTGTCTGACACATTCTTTATGAGGTGTGAGCCACAGACTAGTGACTACTGAAGTGATATGTTCCAAAATCAGTAGTTTTGTGTATTTCACACAGTTTTATTTTCAGTCATGGAAGAAATATGAACATATTCTATGGTTATGTCAGTGAAGCTTCATCTGGGAGAGCTTTTTTGAGAAATTTTGCATTCTTGACCTCCTACACACTAAATGTCCTCATTGCCCCAAATTACTGCGACAAAATCCATACAGACTTTGAAATTTCACTTGAGGGTCATATCACCCTCAGCTGGGAATCGCTGCCTCCACTTCACCTATTTTCTGAACAAGTAATACAAGTGCCAGATGAATCAGATCATTTTTACACTGATACAGCAAGTGCATCAAACCTCCTTCCACCTATAATGAAATGCAAGATGTCAGAAACCGCCTTGACATGTTTTCTTTGAAATGAACACTATAATTTGTTATTAATTAAAAGACTTAGGCCCCTAGAGGAAAAAAAATATACCTCTTTCATACTATCAAACTATAAATGATATTTGATAAGAAGGGGCCTAAGAAGAATATTAGGTTAAAATTATTTCCTCACTACTTCTCTGATATTGCTTTTTCAGCAGCTGTGAATATTTGTGCAAAAGTCCACTGAGGGCTCAATGATGGTCCTATTGTTGTGTTTTTTCTTTGATGATCACCTTTAAAAGTACCAAAAATACAATTTCATTTTCAACTTTCTATGTTTACTTTTTTTTGAATGATAATTTAATAGTTTGTCTATATACATTCATATCAGAATGATACATGTTTAACATTCACCTCTAGTATACTTTATTTTCAATTGATATTTCATGCTATGACTATATTTTTTATAATAAATCAATAATTGGATTTACTGTTTTTTCATTTAATGTTTCTGAGCACTTTTTACTGACATATCACTATTTGATAACATGAAAATGAACATAACGCTTTCACAATTGAGTCTGACATGGCAATTTTTACTTCTTGCATTCTCTCATGGTCATTCTGGAGAAAATAAAATGTTTGCATATGTGGGATATCACTATCGGACTAAATACTAGAAAACATATTACAGGAACTGTGTAAATAGACAACCATAGAGAACTTATCAGGCAAATTTCTGAGAAATGTTATTAAAAATATTAACATGAACCATATAAGCTTACCAATCATTTTTTTTATTGTTGTGACCGGTAAGGGGATCGCAACCCTTGGCTTGGTGTCCGTCGCACCACGCTCAGCCAGTGAGCGCACCCGCCATCCCTATATAGGATCCGAACCCATGGCGGGAGCACCGCTGCGCTCCCAGCGCCGCACTCTCCCGAGTGAGCCACGGACAGGGCCTAGCTTACCAATCATTTGATAGTTTTTGATCTACAAAAGACAATTTCATTCAAGTTAACCCAAGCCTCCTGATCCACACCACCTAGTTGCTCTCATTGGTACTTGCTGCATGGTGTGGCACATGGTGTCTCTGTAAGGCTGCTCACTAATTAAGAACTATTACTATTCATTTTCCCATATATCTTTGCAGCTGTCTTGTTTTAGTAATACCTAAGTTTCCTTAGATTCCTTTGCATAGCCAAATATCTTGGCTTCAGATCCCTTATCAGACTCTGTTTATCCACATGATTTTCGACTTACTGGGGTCTCTCTGTTTTTGACTCTCACTTCTTTATCTTCTCCTTGACTTTCTAGGGAGTGGCCCAGCCTTCTCCAGCCCATTGCTCACAGCACAATGGCAGGGAGGACTACCTATCAAGTGCCTCTTCGTATCTAAGATACCATTCAAAGCATCAGCACGCATTTTTCACCCTTCACCCATCTGCATCCTCCATTTCTGCCACACCGTCCAGGAGACTCCCATTCAGAAGTAACCTGGACACCCCAAGATTTTTCTCTCACTCTGCTATTTTCACCTGAGTTACCACTTCCTTCCCTTTATATGACATCTCTCTTTGCTAAAGTCTCTATGAATCCCCAGAGTCCAAACTGTCCCCCCCTTCTCTGGGATTTATAGGTAGCTCTCTTACAGAGCTGGATTACAAAACTAATCAAATCTGGGTTGATTTTAATTGATTCTACCCTCATTACATGGTAGAGTGTATGACTGGTATTGCTTAGTCATTTAAAGGGAACTTCTAAGGTATCTGACCAGGCTTAGCCACATAATTTCTAGTTAATACATTGTCTAGTTTTTTTTGTTTGCTTGTTTTTATTTTTTACCCTACAAAGAGTTCCTGGCCCTGGCCTAATTTTTCAGTCTGTGACAAATATTTTTCAGCACCACTGATTTGTTCTAGCTGCAGTGCCTAAGTAACAGGTGGAAAGACCAAGTCCCTGCCCTCATGGAGCTTTCAGTTGAGAAAAGTCAGTACAAAAAAAAAAAAAGAAAAAGAAAAAGTAAAAACTATGTCAGATGGTGATGAATGCATTGTAGAAAGAGAGAGCATCGGAAGAGGGAATGGAGAGTGTTGAGAGTTTCTAATTTAGATGAGATAGCCTGGGAAGGTCCCCCAAAAGTTGCAACATGCAAGCTTTGCATATTGAACTGGGAGAAGACACCATGTGTAAAAAGGGAGAACATTTTATGTGCAGCAAACCACAGCAAGTGCACAGGGTGAGAGAGGAACACACTTGGCAGGGTTGAATAACAGCAAATAGGTCAAGTATAGCCACTGTCCAGTGGGAGAGCCATTGTCCAATTCTGGACAATGAGGACACAAGGACAACGAAACGGTCAAGGACTAGACCATGCATGGCCATGATAAAGATTTGCATTTTATTCTTTCATCATTCTTTATTATAATCCATGCTGTAATTGCTATATGAACCAGATAAAACTATCGATTATTTCCTAATTTACAGTGAAACATCACAGCATAACAACGATTGAAGAGAAGATACTTAAATGCCACCAGAAAATGAAGCATACCTGCTTTCTCTATGGATTTTAGCTTTTTTGCTGCCTGGAACTCCAGTTCTAAACAAGTTATCATGAAGATTTTAACTTCTATCAACTCATTTATTTGTGATTGGTAGGCAATGTGTTTTAGAGAAAAGGATATCAGACAGAGAATTTAGGCTCAAGTCACAGGTCTTTAATTTATTAACCATGGAAACTTGGGTGTATTATTCTCTCTGATCCTCTTCAAAATATTTGTAAAGCACCTCTTATTTACCAGAGTACTAGGACCGAGAATAATTTTTTATCTTCAAGAAGTCCATATCCTAGTAATTTAAATAGACTACTGAATGGCCATCATAAGGCTTGTGGTGAGATCTCATAGAAGATATTCTGAAATGATTACCAAGCCTAAAACAACCTCAATATAAGAATAAACAGCTAAAAGGACACTGTGCTCTGAACTTTTCCCTACTTTGTGTCCAGCCCAGAGTGCTTATTCTGCAGCTGATGCAAAGATAGTTTGCACTGGAGACGTAGCAGTCAGGCTTACGCTGAGGCTAGGCTGTGTTTCAGTGAGCAACTCGGCCACGGGCAACACCCGGTGGAGACTCTCATTCTCAGATTCCAGGGCTGCCACACGTCCCTTGTTCATCAATGAGGCATTCTCTTCAGGACTTTCTACTTCTTTTCAATCTTAATTTCCATCCTCTTAGCCAACACTCAGCATTACTGGTCCCTTGATTTTAGGATGAAACAACTCAAAAAGGAAAGGAAAAAAACCCTTCAAATTTACCCAAGAACTTCCATTAAGGTTGTTACTTAAATCATTCACCTATGTGGTATTATAATAGAATGCAACAGTTGAGAATTTTTAAGATTCCTCTGGATTATTCTATTTTTTTCCTGTTGATAATAAATTCTGGGAATGAGAGATCAACTATGCATGTTAAAAGAACGAGGCATTATTTCCAGTAAAGGTAAGCAGACTCCTCTTGGGTCTTGGCCTGTGCATTCTGACTGTCCCAATCATTTTGTCTACACATTAGAATAATTGAAGGTACTTCACCCTGATCAATCAGAAATTTGGGGTCTAAACTACCTAGCATTTTCAAAAGAACCATTAAGCTACACTGTGAAGAAAACCACTGGGAAAGAAAGGAATACATAGCTGTCAGACAGGACAGGACCTAATTTAGGACATGAGGAAGTCCCGAGTCATAGGCAGAAGAGATGAGAAGCTGTCGCTCTCATGACGAGGAGACCTAGCAATCCACCGAGGTGCAGCACCTAGAAGCAGCCTCTTTCCAGTGGACCCCGGGGTATAACAGTGAGCAACGTGGTGGCGATGAGACGGAGCGTTAACCAAAATTCCCTTCCCCCTTTTTTCCAAGAAACATATCCTTTCCTAGACTATGTGAGCACTAGAATCCAGATATAGAGAGGAATTCCTTTTTTTAAAAAATGACATATTTAGACTGTTCATTGACTTCTGGTAATAAATATTTGATAAATAAACATGTAACCCATGGTTTATCAAAGAGGAAACCTAAGTAATTTTTACATCATAGTCCTTAATTCGGACTAAATCAAAGATTTATGCATAAAGAAAGACACCAAAGTGAATTTATTATACATTTCTACTCAAAAATAATCACATGGAAATAATTCAGTTATTCAAGGTATGCAATAAGTAAAACAATAAACTATACTAGTACAAAAACAGCTAAGTAATCTCACAAGCTAAACAATTCTGTTCCTCACAGATCACAGTAAAGAAACATGTCTTTAAAATTCTGAATTTGATTTTTTGCAGTTATCAGGATTGCATTTGGCTGCTAGCAATAGCAACAAGTCTATGAAGACTGGCCTGAACAAATAAGAGTTCTCTGTTTTCCTCAAATGTCAAGAAATGTGGGGGCAGGAGGTGCAAGACAGGCAGCAGGGTTAGGTCAATGAGAGCCCAGATTGCTCATTTTTACTTTCCATCTCCCTGGACATGCTGGCTAGCATCTTAGGGCTGTAGTTTCATGATGCAAAGTAGCTGCGGGACCTCCAGGTAAGAAGAAAGTGGAGGGCCTATGTCCCCACAGGGCAGCTGGGTTAGTTATTTATTTATTAATTTCTTATTTATTTATTTATTTAATTATTTGCATATTTATTTTCCTGTAATGCTTTTTCTTTTTCTTTTTTTTTTTTTTTTTTTGTTGTTGTTTGTTTGTTTTTCTCAGTAAACTTCAGTTTTAATGCTGGGAACTCTCGACATCTATTTCTTCAGCTCGGAGCCTCCTCTGCTTACTTCTTTTTTTTTTTTTTTAATTTTATTTTGTCGATATACATTGTGGCTGATTATTGCTCCCCATCACCAAAACCTCCCTCCCTTCTCCCTCCTCCCCTCCCCCACAACAATGTCCTTTCTGTTTGCTTGTCGTATCAACTTCAAGTAATTGTGGTTGTTATATCTTCTTCCCCCCCCGTTTTTTTTTTTTTTGTGTGTGTGTGTGTGTTTGTGAATTTATATATTAATTTTTAGCTCCCACCAATAAGTGAGAACATGTGGTATTTCTCTTTCTGTGCCTGACTTGTTTCACTTAATATAATTCTCTCAAGGTCCATCCATGTTGTTGCAAATGGCAGTATTTCATTCGTTTTTATAGCTGAGTAGTATTCCACTGTGTAGATGTACCACATTTTCCGTATCCACTCATCTGAGGATGGGCATTTGGGCTGGTTCCAACTCTTGGCTATTGTAAAGAGTGCTGCGATGAACATTGGGGAACAGGTATACCTTCGACTTGATGATTTCCATTCCTCTGGGTATATTCCCAACAGTGGGATAGCTGGGTCGTATGGTAGATCTATCTGCAATTGTTTGAGGAACCTCCATACCATTTTCCATAGAGGCTGCACCATTTTGCAGTCCCACCAACAATGTATGAGAGTTCCTTTTTCTCCGCAACCTCGCCAGCATTTATCGTTCAGAGTCTTTTGGATTTTAGCCATCCTAACTGGGGTTAGATGGTATCTCAGTGTGGTTTTGATTTGCATTTCCCGGATGCTGAGTGATGTTGAGCATTTTTTCATATGTCTGTTGGCCATTTGTATATCTTGCTTAGAGAAATGCCTACTTAGCTCTTTTGCCCATTTTTTAATTGGGTTGCTTGTTTTCTTCTTGTAAAGTTGTTTGAGTTCCTTGTATATTCTGGATATTAATCCTTTGTCAGATGTATGTTTTGCAAATATTTTCTCCCACTCTGTTGGTTGTCTTTTAACTCTGTTAATTGTTTCTTTTGCTGTGCAGAAGCTTTTTAGTTTGATATAATCCCATTTGTTTATTTTTCCTTTGGTTGCCCGTGCTTTTGGGGTCGTATTCATGAAGTCTGTGCCCAGTCCTATTTCCTGAAGTGTTTCTCCTATGTTTTCTTTAAGAAGTTTTATTGTTTCAGGGTGTATATTTAAATCCTTAATCCATTTTGAGTTGATTTTAGTATACGGTGAGAGGTATGGATCTAGTTTCATTCTCCTGCATAAGGCTTCATTTTCTTTTTTGGAATAGCTTTAGGTTCACAGCAAAATCAAGCAGAGAGTTCCCATATGCCCCTTGCCCCACACATGCATAGTCTTTCCCATTATCAACATCTGCACCAGGGCAGAGCATTTGTTATAATTGATGGACCTACACTGACACATCGCTGTCACTCAGAGTCCATAGATCACATTAAGGCTTACTCTTGGTGTTGTACATTCTATGGGTCTGGACAAATGTATAATGAAATGTGTCCAATGTATCCAAATTTGTAGTATCACGCAGAGCAGTTTCACTGCCCTAAAAATCCTCTGTGTTCTGCCTATTCATCTTTCCCTCCCCACAACCTCTGGCAACCATTGATCTTTTTACCATCCCCCTCATTTTGCCTTTTCCAGAGTGTCATATGGTTGGAATCACACAGTATGTCATCTTTTCAGATTGCCTTTTTTCACTTAAGAATATGCATTTAAGGTTCCTCCCCAGGGTTTTTTTTTTTTTTTTTTTTCCAAAAACATTTCCAGAGGCCCTATGTAGTGATTTCTGTTTACATATCTTTGTCTATAATGGCCATTCCTGGCCCTTCCTACCTCTGAAGGATCCTGGAAAAGTATTATCAGAGCTTCCCAGACCCTGGAGAGGAACAAGGAAAATAGTTTGATTTTTTTTTTTTTTTTTTTTTTTTTTTAGTGGTACTTTATATAGACAATTCACAACACTTGCCACAAAATGTTAGCAGAATTGGAAATGAAATTTAATCCCTACCAAAAATACCATTCCAATGAAAACAAAAATGTCTCTCAAACATAAAATCATTTAAATATCTTTGTCATTGTTAGCCATTACAGTGTTTAAATATTTTGTTACTTGTATTTAGTTTTCAGAAAACAAACAAATAAACAGAAATAAGTTTCTTTAAATTCTTCTGGGAATAAGTTGGCAGTTAAAATGTCAAAGGTAAATAAAATGAAATTCTATTCTATTTTAGGCAAATAATCAGTATTAGTAGAACGTTCTTCATATAGGTAGATAAAATATCAGATTAGGGTAAAAAAGAAGAAAATGCTCGAGAGTATTATAAATCAACACCATTTTGTTACTTCTCTGTTCTTTCTTAATTCTGCCATAAAAATCAGGTAGATTCAAGGCATCACTTGATGGACTGGAAGACAATTTACAGGTACTATTTAACTTGTTAACTTCCAATGGATTTGTATTCGTGGCTTGAAAACACTTTGGATGGCAGGCTGTAAAGAACAGGAAGAGGTGAATATTCCAGAAAAAAAAAAAAAAGCCAATTTTAATTTTAGTAACTGGAGAATAGGTTTAATAAATTACTTGCCTGTTAACACCTTTTTTCTAAGGAAATATTAACTATAACAAAATGAAAGTATCCATTTTTGTTAGCATTTAATGGGCCTACTGTTAGCAGCCCTAGAAAGCACATACACTCAATACTTTCTGCAAGTGTATTTCACACTGCTTTCCCTTAGCAACAGGAAGTTCATAGATAAATATAGTTTCTACTTTATTAAGAGTGTTTTATGATTGAAATGGGCATTTAGCTATGCATAATTTAAACATTTTTCTAGGCTAATTTTTTTTCAATTTAGCTCTATCATTAGGCACAACATTTGGGCACTGGATTATCTAATTATCTGTGCGTTAGAGCAGGCCCCAAATTACTTCCGGAAGAATTTTGGCTCTGTCCACAGATACATCACTAGGTCACCTCTACAGCATTGTGATCATTTATTAAAGCATGTGTTCTTATTAGACATTCCATTTTTGTAAGATAACATCAAGCATATGGCTCTGCCCAAAATTGACAACACAGATATCTGCATAGCAAATATTTACATGGGAATACAATACTAATTTAACTGCTATTCAAAAATTATTGATAGTTATATCGGCTGAATTGTGTCCACCCCAAATTCATACGTTAAAACCCTCACTCCCAGTACCTGAGAGTGTGATTGTATTTGTGGATAGGGCTTTTACAGTGGTGATTCAGTTTAAATGAGGCCATTAGTGTGGGCCCTAATTCAATTTAATTGGTGTCCTTAAAAGAAGAGGATGAGACGCCTGGGATGTGTTCCAACAGAGGAAAGACCATGTTAGGACAGAGCAAAGAAGGCAGCCAACTACAAGCCAAGGAGAGAGGCCTCAAGAGAAACCAGCCTGTTGACATCTTTATCTCAGACTTCCAGCCTTGAGAACTATGAGAAAATTAATTCCTATTGTCTAAGCCACCCAGTCTGTGCTGTTTTGTTATGGTAGCCCCAGAAAACTAAAACAAGAGTTTATTTGTTTGTTTTGTTTATTTTTTTTAATCTTTTTCGTGACCGGCACTCAGCCAGTGAGTGCACCGGCCAGTCCTATATAGGACCTGAACCCGCGGCGGGAGCGTCGCCGCGCTCCCAGCGCCGCACTCTCCCGAGTGCGCCACAGGCTCGGCCCTAAAACAAGAGTTTAAATAAAAGATACAATATTTAAAAACAACTGCGTGAAGCCATGTCTGCACAGTCACTATTCTTCTATGATATACAACTCTTTCTTTAGGTCAAGACTGAATCATTTTTACACTGAATGATATACTTTTTCTAACTGACTTTGAAATTATGCCACTCGCATGTATTCAGAATTGTTAAAAAGAAATAGTCTGTTGCTCCTTCCTGTTGGTAAATATGTCCCCAAAATACTGTAAAAATACTGAATATTGTTTACATTTTAGTGAAATTTAGTCTGTCAGCTTTATGACTGTGATGGTTAATTTTATGTGTCAACTTGACTGAGCTAGAGGATACCCAGATAGCTGGCCAAACATTATTTGAATCAGTAGACTGAGTAAAGAACATCCTTTGTCACCACTGTAGGTAGACATCATCCAATTTGTTGAGGATTGAAATAGAACAAAATGGTGGAGCAAGGGTGAATACTCACTCTCTCTTCTTGAGCTGGTACATACATGTACTTCTGATCTTGGACATGGGTATTCCTGAAACTCTGAACTTACACTACTGCACTCCCTTCCACCCCTGGTTTTTGGGCATTTGGCCTTGGACTGGAATGGGATTTTGTGGCCCAGCAGATGGTAAGACTTCTATGCCTCCATAATTGTTTAAGCTGATTCCCATAATAAAACTCTTCTTCTATACCTACATGTATATATTCTTTTGGTTCTGTTTCTCTGGAGAACACTGACCAATACAATGGCTATGTGAGGACAAAAGGATACTGACAAGAAACGGTGATAAGGATAAAGACCTGCAGATCTTCTTGGGTGTGGACTGGAAGTCTAGGTACTAGGAGAAGTAGTTAATGATCACACAAGAGGATGGATATTAAGCTTTTAGAAGTGCCAAGGTCTTCTACAGGACCATGAGAGCGAGTGACCACGGTGCAGGTTACCAGCCAAGCTATAGTATCTTGTGATTCTTTCTGCTCTGCAGAGGGCCCCTGCTTAAACTTTACCTTTCTCACTCTTTAAAAGAAAACATTTCCCTAGACAAACTATTTGCTAAAAAAAAAGTATGAGAGGAGAGGCTGATGAGCAATTTGGGTAACAAGGAGCATGCACTTTGGTCTGTTGTTTAAAACACTCCCTCACCAACATTCACGCTTGAGAGTCATGAACATTGGTCATGGGTAAACTAGGATTCATGGTTCATATTTTTGTCACTCAGCATGGTCTTCCATGTTCAGTTAGCAGAAAGTTGCTCTGTCTGTGAAGCATGGTGAAGCGTAGGCATTTGTTACAGCTGTGGTAGCCTTTCACTTAATTTTTGCTCTAGTTGGCCAAGTTCTTTTCAACCAATTTCTGCTCTAGCTGGCCACAATGTTCATGAGGGTGACATAAGTGCATGTTTTCTTGCTCAGGACTTCATGCCCCACCACACTGTAATGTCACCTAGGGAAGTCCTGTAGCCTGTCTAGATATCCTGACCTATTTGCTCTAAACAATGGTCTTTGGTTTGCCCTGTTGTGTGTATAATCTTTTTTGGAGAGTTGTAGAGGTCCACACATTCCTGGGTATTCTTTTCTTCCCTGATATCCTTTTTCACTGAATGTCCCGCCCTTCGTTTATGCTTCTATTGCAGGTTATGAGTGTTCCCCAGTTCATCAAAGCCTGCTAACCCCCTCCTTTCTTTCACACTTTGTTGTTGTTGTTAATAAGTGCACAGTGTGCCAAAAACAATTATAACAAGATTTACAAAAATTCAATTTATTCCTCACAACTATACCCAAAGCAGTGTGGTCATTTCCTTCCATGTTGTTCCATATCACCTTGTATTTCTCAAAGACTGAAGAAATATCTGAAAGTATCTGCCAGATCTCCTTTCTAGTTTTGAAATGAAGGAGATACTATAGCCACTTTTTATATACTACCTGCATTGGCGAAGGTTCTGTGCATCCCATTTCAACACCAACCAGCTCTAAAATCTTAAACAATGTATTAAACCTTATTGAAAAAAAAGGGAATAGGGTTAGATTACGGTTAGTATTTCTTACAGTTTTATATTTTTATGACATCATGGAATCTTAGATTAGAAGCTAGCAACAAATCTGTGAACTGTCAATCTCATGGTTTCCCATGAGTGATATACTTTACTAAAAATATTGTTTTCAAGACTATTCAAAGAGTTTATATAGTCTAATATATATACTGTCACCCACTCCTCTCTCCCCCAAAATACACCACACAAGATCTGTCTACAGTTTCAGCTACATGCCCAAATATTCCACATTGCTCTCTGGTTCAGGTTTCCATTGTTCATTGTCCACCATCTTTCCCCACCACTGTGTCTATCTGAATCACCTCACCACTTCCCATCTGCTGCTGCATCCATCTTCTATGCTGCAAGCAAAAGAGTCTCCTAATCCCCAAATATTAGGATCACCCTAACTTTAAATGCCTCTGCTGACCACCTTTATTCTTATTCCAAATTATTTCATGTGACCCACAGTCCTGCATGATCTAACATGGCTGTCTTCTTCTGATCATTTCTCATCACTTCTTTCCTTGTGTTTCATAGTCCAGACATGCGGCAATTTCTTTTAGCACCTGATTCTGTCTTCTCTCTTCAGCCTTCACATCTGCTGTGAACATTTTGCCCACCTTCCCCCTTTGTCTCTCCAATTCCATCTGCTGTTGATATTCTAATTAAGACACGCATTCTCTGGGATAACCTGTATCCTGCATGCTCTAGCACCACTCTCTTCCCTGTTGTAAGACTTGTCCCTCTGTGTTACGTATGCTTTTTGTGCTTTACTGTAAGCTCTGGGCTGGTCTATGTTGGACACTGCTAAATCTGTACTCCCTATCATAGTGCCCAATGCAGAACAGATGCTCTTCAAAATTATTGTTATTTTACTGTAGTTGTAATTTAATATTTTATTGCTATTCACATTTTTATTTTTAATTTATTTTTCAATTGACAAAAATTGTATATATTTATCCTGTAAAACATGTCATTTTGAAAAATGTATACACTGTGAAACGGTTTAAATGGAGCTACTTAACATATGCACTACCTTCCGTACTTTTTTTGCTTTGTTTCTTTGTGGAGAACAACTAAAACATGCTCTCTTAGCAATTATCAAGTATACAATACATTGTTATTAACTACAGTCACCATGTTCTACAATGGATCTCTTGAATTTATTTCTGCTATGTAACTGTAATTTTGTATCATTTGATCAACACCGCCCCACTCCCCCAACTCTTCTTCAAATTTATTTTGAATGAATGCACAGAGTTTTACATTTGCATGTGCATTTATACTCTTACTCACTACCCACCACCCTCTGACGCCTTTGCTCATCCATGAAGTATTTACTCAACCCTAAGTGACTTGGGCTCTAGCGTGTGGTGAGGATGTCAAAAGAGATATAGCTCTAATAACTGAAAAGACAGAATAATTTTGTATTAAAAATAATAGTGATGTGTTTTATGACAAAGTAAAGGTTGTATTTATATGAAGATTTTAATATACTCTGGGGTATTTGATGAAGTCCAATCACTTTTTATCCTTTGTCTCAAACTGAGATCTGGACAAACTGGAAAATACACAAGTAATAGAATGAAAATGAAAATACTGCTTTTGTCATCGATAAAATGCATCTATTTTGTTTAGAAAGATAGCTCCAAGTTTTCACAAGAATAAGTTAGATTAAAAAATTGCCAAGTGAGATTTTAGGTTGGTATAATATTTAATTCTTGGCACAAAAAATGATTAGCCAGTAGAATCAATGGCTTATTACACTTATCAACTCTTTTAAAAATAGTGTTCTTAAGATGTGCTTTAGGAAACCGGTATCTTTTAAAAAAATAAACAGAGGATTAACTACTACCAGAGAAATAGAGAAAAAGCAATTCTGAAGGTAGAAATCAAGTGGTGTGGAACTATGTTAGATCTAACCATCTAATTTTCACCTATGAATGTATTTGGTGTACACTCGAATTTTAGAAAAGACTGAAAAGGACATAGAAAAGCGATAAGACATAATTATGCTTTCAGAAACCTAGTTAGCATATTTGTTTGTTTTCTTTTGCATAGTCAACCGTGGGCTGTCTCAATGGATATATGGAAATATGCGCAGTGACTGCCTGTTCCTTCAAATTCTGCTACAACCCATCTCCTCTGTTGACCCTGTTTCCAATGTTAACATTAGCCTTGAGCACGGCGAAGTTGTGCGGGGACACAACACAGCCAGTGCAAAACTTGCTCAGTCTAAGTCACTGTGTGTTTTGGGTTCTCTATAATGTGTCTCCACAAAGAGATAAGAAATCTATTCATAGCTTTATCAAGTTCTTTCTCTTCTACTCCACAAGCACTTATGAGAGTTCTTTAAATAAAAGTACTCATTGACTACATCTAAAGCCTAAAATTACATTCACCCATAGTCATACAAAAGGACAGCAATTTCTCCAAATACCTGTAGACGATTGTTGGATTACATAAGCTAATACCCCTGTCTTGTAGTGAGAATGATGTACCAAGAGTAACTTTTAAGTCTTGCCATGTCCTGCTCCCGTTGATATCCATTGTCACCATGTCTATTCGTGACAGGGCCATACAATTTCTGTTCGACATGTGCAGTGCATTGGGTTGCTGCAGTCTTAGTTGCCAAGAAAGTTTGCTTAGATTATTTTAGGTAATTACAAAATCGATATATTTTTATGACTTGATGGACCTTTAAATTCCATATGGGTTGTCGCAGGATTGCAATTAGTCAACTGTTGCAGAAACCACTTTGCAGCAGTAATTTGGGAAATATTACTTTAAAAGAGTTGAAAACAGTTTGATTTTAGAAAGCTAAAACCTTTCTTTCTTATAACATCAGACCATATCTTTCAAAGACTATGGAAGATATTTACACAGCTTCTTTTACTCTGCTGATAAAAGCAATGCTGTGTAGCTGTATGTCCACCCTTTTTTCTCATTTGCTATTTGACTGTCATCTCTATTCTGAACTTTAGATTTAAAACACACACACACACACACACACACGAATAGATGGAAGTGCTCTAGGGCTACCGTGATTACTGTGTGTGGTGGGTGCTAACAAACAGATGAAAAGGTACCCAGCATTAGTCCATGCTTCTGTTTTCTGGCCAAAGGAAGAGTGGGTAAAAGCAACAGTTTCTTGTGCAAGTGTCCACATTGCACCTGCTCTTAGATTAATTATCACTTTTTGGGGGCTTTGACTCAGAAATCACTACAATAATTCATTTTCTTTCATAATTTTTAGAAAACAAGATTGCAGCACATGAATGGCAATCCACCAACCCTGTCCTGTGGATAGAGGGTTTGAACATTTCCATGCTGTCTGGATAGGGGATATGCCCCGGGTATTACTGAAGATCAGGTAGACACGGCATAATCATGCCCTTGGAGAGAAGCAGAGCCTCCCATGACTATTTGCTTGTCCGTCATGATCAATAACATAATCCCAGAAAATAGCAGATTGCTATTCCAGTGGCCTGTGCTTGTTAAAATTATATGTAATCATGCTTAATTACGGTGCTCAGGGGAAATTCGATTGCGTGCATAAAATACTGTATTTGTTTTTCACACAAATGTGCTTTGTTAAATTAAAACAAAAATGAGATGCTTTTAAAGGTGTAGTAAAAAGATGAGTCAGGTATTATGTCTCCTCTGTTTTTCTTTTTCAGCTCCATTGTGATATATTGGATCATAGAAATTCAAAATGTATGTAACACAGACACGAACTGTTTAGCTCCTCATTTCTCATCTCATAAAGACTATGAGAGTATCAGTCTTCAAACTCAGTTTTAGCAGTGTTCAAATTATGTACAAGTGCTGTTAAAATTCAGAATTGTGTTTGTGGGGCAGCAAAGAAAACTAAGAGACTGGACCTCAGAGAGTATTTACTGTGAAAACTACGATTTTATGCAGATACTGATCAGCTACAATAGTAGGGGCACAACTGCTTGGCAAAATTTCCTGATTTCCCTGCTGATCTAGTAACCTGATTTGGGATTTGAGAGGACTGACTTTGAGCTGAAGATTCAAATCCAACAATTTCATGCGTCTTAGCTAAAAGAGGTCTGGCCTGGCAAAACCTCCAGCATAAGGAAATACAGGCTTTCCAACCATCCTACTGCTGTGCACCAGAAAGATAAATATGCCTCGCAATCACTGGGTGTCTTCACTGAATTTCCAAATTGATAATCAGATGCATAGATTCCACACATAAATGTCAAGCTGTATTAGGAAACAAGAAAGAAGAATGAACCACTTTAAAAGATACAAGTGTAGTCTGTTTCTCTGATATTATAGAATTTTCTCAAAGACAAAGAAAATGAACACAAGAGCCAAATTAGTAACGAAAAGGCCCTCAGAGTAAATATAAGATATGTATAATGCAATTTTATTTTCCAAAATTAATTATTAGCAATTCAGTTATAATAACCTTACTATAATTTCACTTTCTTTTAAATTATACTAAAAATGCACGAATACTTAACACTTTGTTGTTGTGGTGGTTGCAGTTGTTTAATGCTAAAACTTCAGTGATTAAACCTTACCCAGGTCAAGGCTTCCTAGTGACACAAGTTGGGTTGTTTCATAACCCTGCATTCAGCAGGAACCTCAGCTTTGTGCCTAGCAAGTGACACATTTCCAAGAGCCTAAGTGGTCATCCTCACAGAGTGGTCCCACTAGGCTTCCAGTCTGTACCGACCAGATGCTCCTGCTTTATTCTTGAGTTTATGTTCACTCTGAACCTTAAAAACAGAGCTACCTCCATTGTCATCTCCAGAATGAATAAATAGAAATGCAGGACGAAGGTTCTGATTGCCAGATGAGCACAAGTCTTCAAAAAGGAATAGTTACCATTCTAGAATTTCTATTTTCAAGTATTAAAAATACACACATCTTTATATTTTTAAACAGACACACACACATATATTTGAGTTTTGACAAAAATATATACGTATTTGTGCTTGCATGTTAGGTGGAGGATATTCAAATAGTCCTCTTCTAAATACAAAATTTGGATCACTGAAAAATCTCGTCTAGCCAATTCCTTTAAAACAATCCTGACCCCTTTTCCTATTACAAGTAAAAAATGAATAAATTGGGAGAAAAGTGAAGAAGTGATTCAGATTAGTTTATTCACCTTCAAGTTTCTAAGAAATAGAACATGCTCTTATTAAATATCAAATATCTTATTAAACATCAAAAAATGTACTGTGTATCCAGATTAATTGAAAAAAATCACCTTCAGCAATACAGTTCTTTTATAAATTAATTATTTTGTTTTTCTGCTATTTTTAGACGATAGTCTGGAAGCGGGATGGCAAAGTGATTAGAAACAAAGACTCTAGGACCTGTCTTAGATGCAATCTCAGCCACACCACTTGTTGTATGACTGTCAGCTAGGTGTCTGGAGTACCTGTTCACCAGACTGTGGATAATGATCGTTCCTACTTCCTTGAAGATCAAATCTGTGAAGATCAAGTGAGAAGTACTTACAGTAGTGTCTGACGTACATTAAGATCTATTTGCTACTATTAATATCATTATTATCAATTTTGTCTCTATTACTTAGCAAGTCATTCATCTTGATGTTTGCCCAGCTAAGCTCCTGCAATAATTTCGTAATGGTCATTAACATAGATTACTCTGTGGTAAGACTTAAAAAATCCATAACCTCAGTCTAATTGTGAGAAAAATTAGACAAATACCCATTGAGGGACGTTCTACAGAAATACTTGACCAGCACTCCTCCCAATTCTCAAGGTCATCAAAGGCAAGGAAAGTCTGAAAAACAGTTACAGCCCAGCGAAGCCTAAAGAGGAAAGAGAACTACACGCACTGTGGGATCCTGGATGGGATCACAGGACAAAAAGAAAACATGAGGTGAAAAGCTACGGAAACCTGAACACAGCATGTCCTTCAGTTAATAATGTCTCACTGTGTGACAGATGTACCGTAAGAATGTGAGATGTTAATGACAGAAGAAACTCGGTGTGGGTGGACAGAAACTCTGTACTATCTGCAACTTTTCCGTAAACCTAAAACTATTCTAAAAGTTAAGAAAAAAAGTTTTGTTTTTTTTTTAAATAAGTATTTTTAAAAATGTGTGCTTAATATTTTGGTTAAAAAGCTACCCAAATTCTAAAATTTTGGATCTGAATACCTTTATTATACTTTCAATAATTCCTGTTAAAGATAGGTTATAGAGTACTGCGATTTTGAACACTCTATTACTTTCACCATTATGTAAAAAATTTCTTTAAAAACATCTAAATATGTTACATCTTTACACATTAATATAAAAAATTGATAAGCAAAATATTACCCATGATTGAAAATAATCACTGATATCTCCTCTTTCTTATTGTCCAGTTATCTAATAATCAGATTTTATATTACATTAAAAAGGTCAATGCTGCTTCTTTATAGTTTTCTTCTGTGCTATACACTATCTTAAAATGACATGAAAGCCTGTGTATAGTTTTATTGTGGTGGTACTAATTTTATTACAATAATCAAAAATAAAACTGTATTTGGCTGGTTCTTATGCTAATTTTCAGTGTGGAAAAATAAAAATTATACTTTTAAGATTTTATGGAACTGGTAGGCAACCTCTTTTTATTAAACTAGTAATGCAAGGTATTTAAAAGCCAACTCTAAAGGAAAATGCATAGACATAAACAGTACAAGGTACTTCAAAATTTCGTGAAAAGATTCTTATTACCTTTAAATTCTGTTTTTTTTCATGAACTTTTTGAAGTACTACTGTATAAGGACTGGTCTTTAGAGACTGGACCCAGAGACTGTCCAGGGATGTTCAAGAAGGGAATAGTTCAATGTCTAATGGGAAGGGTTCCCCTGAGCCCACAGTTTCTGAGTCACATATATGGTGAACAGAGGTCAGGTATTTTCAAACGCAAACTAGAATTAATACATACAATTCCAGGCTCTTATTAAGAAAAGAGAAACATTTTTCTCTACCATATCGAAAGCTCCACTATTATTTTATTTACACAAAACAATGAATAGGAGTCCTCACTATGAAAATGATGATTTCATACACTCCAGTAAATATCAGCTCATTCAGGATAATATGTAGTACATTTGATTCTGCCCTAAATCTCCAAGACAAAAAGCCCCAGATTTCTAAATTACAGGTTCTACACTACAAATTTCTAAATTACACCAATATTTCCTTTTTTTGAAACTTTGTTTTACTTAT